>NC_092740.1:45092242-46295099 GCF_047496795.1 Chiloscyllium punctatum | reverse complement strand
TGCCTATGATGTGCAGCTGTTTCCATGTTATTTCATTCTATCGTGCTAATGCTTTGCCCATGTATAATCTAATTAATGTTCACAGCTCTGCTATCGTGACTAATCTCACAAGGTCAATTGATCTGTTCCTATAAGCAGCATGCTTAGATCTAACTGGTTATACATATCAAACTCCACTACCATGGAAATAATGCAATTCTGTCAGAGATTAAAGACTCCATTTTATGTGAATCCTATCAAGATCATCAAACATCAGATAAAGTATAAATTCTTTTCTGCCAGACTATCGACACCTTTACTTTCTTTGAAAATCTGTTCTATTCATGAGTTGTATGTCACAGACAGTGTGGGCTCTCAATATTCCTCTCGGCCGGGTGCACTGATGTTGGTCTGTTGTTTATTTTGCAGCTTATTCTAACTAATGTTAGTGTGGAATTGAAATATTTTGATCTTGGTCTGCCAAACCGCGATAAAACAGCTGACCGGGTGACCATTGAGTCTGCATTGGCAACACAAAAATATGGAGTCGCAGTGAAATGTGCCACCATTACACCAGATGAAGCTCGAGTGGAAGGTACATGAATGACATCAATTCATTTCAAAACTAATCTGTTGTGGTTACACAATCAGAATTAATAGGCCACTGAGGTTTTACTGTTGAAATTCAAACAAGAACATTTTAATGTCATTGCGTGTGTGTGTGTACGCGCGCACGTGCAGTGTGTGTGCATTTTTGGTATCTAATTTTAATTTATTTGACTGAAAGGTACTTTTTTTGAAAATGGATTGTTATTTAGTTTGTCATTTTATAGGAAGTAAAAACAAATGTTTGTTGATCCATGTTCACAGCAGAATTTAGAATTGGCAGCCGAGGGGTTTATCTGAAGGCTCCATGCTGAGTTGAAGCTGAACCATACAGTGTAGGAAGCTCTTGGTTTCCATTCTCAGTTTAAGCTGAGTTCACCCTTCTGGTTATGACACTGTAGGAGCCCTGTGATTGGCCACCTTATTCATGGGTCAGGGAGATCAAAGTTAATCAAGTGTGCCGAGTTGAGATCATGCTTCATGTCAGCATCCTTGATAATAAATATGAAGAACTTGGATGAGTTCCCAATGGGCAGCTAATGGTTTTGGAACAAAAATCTAGTAGAAATCAGGCCTTTATGGAAGGTGAGGAATGTACAAGCCCATACATTTCTTTTTGCAGAAATCAAGATTCATCTTTAATTAAGCAGTATTTGGGAGGAAAGTTATCATTTTGGCTATCATAGAATCTCTACAGTGGGGAAGCAGGCCAATCAACCCATTGAGTCCACACTGACCCTCTGAAAAGCACACCACCCAAACCCACTCCACCTACCCTATCCCTGTAACCTTGCATTTCCCATGGCTAACCCATTAACTTGCACATCAGTGGACACTATGAGCAATTTAACATGACCAATCCACCCTTTGGACTGAGAGAAAACTGGAGCACCCAGAGGAATCGCACACAGCCTGAAGGTGGAAGTGAACTTGGTTCCCTGGCACTGTGAGGCAGCAGTGCTAACCACTGAGCCACTGTATCACCTCAATAACTTAACTGGAATGAAGGCAAAAGTACATGTTTAAATTGCATTACTCCAAAGACATTGTGATTTATTTTGTATCAAAACTTTCTCTTCTTGAGAAATGTAAACAGATGGCAAGATGGAATCTGGTAAAAGGGTCTAGTCAGTGGGATAAAAGTAGGGAGAGACGAGCAATGAGGGGAAAAAGTCAAATGTTGAAAGAATGTAAAGAAAACAATTGTAGACAAAAGTAATTGGGAGCAGCTGATCTGTGTAGATAAGATGTTAAAATAATTTGGTTAAGCTGTCTGTAATGGGGCTCATCTGTGCAGATGGGGTATCATTTGGATTTGATATTCTGTCTGGTTGCACTGTTTAAACTGTTTAAAATAGAAGATACACCACACATTTCCCATAACACTTGATGCAATTAACGCTACTGCAAGTGAATTTTTAAAATATTAATCAGTTTGTAAGTGGTATTATGTGACCAGTTTTACTTCAGAAATGAAATTGCTTTAAACTAATGACTTAATGTTTAATGCAATGATGCTCTGAAGACTTTGAATAATGTGATCCAATTTAGTAATAGCTCTTGCTGTCACTGTTCAGTGTATAAAAGGATTAGTCTCCGTGTATACGAGGAGGACTAGGCAGTTGGTTTCAGGTTGGTAGAAACTGCAGGAAATTGATGACAATCATTGACAAAATAATGATAGCAAAGTTTCTGCTTGAAAACAGTTTAAAACATCTTCTTCCATTTTGTGCTGTAAAGCCAATATGTGCAACATTCTCTCAACAAGATTGTAACTTTACAGTTTTGGAAAACAGCCACCTGGTGGTGCTAGTGAACCCACCTGGTTGAAGCGTGAAGGTGAAGGACTCACTGATCTAAGAGCAGGAACCCTAATTTCTGTTGATGTTTCACTGTTTCCAGAACTGATAGTTCTCTTTATATAGTCTTAACATATAAACAAATGAATAAGGAGCAGAGGTCAGCCACTTAGCCCTTCAGTAAGATGGTGGCTGATCTGTTTGTGCTATGAATTCCGCATTCCCACCTGTCCCTGATAACCTTGTATTCCCTTGGCTAATAAGAATCTATCCATCCCTGCCTTTAAAAATATTCAGTGAGCCCATCCCATCACCTTCAGAGGTAGATAGTTCCTGAGTTGCACAATCCTCTCGCCGCAATCCCAAAAGGCAACATCAAATTTTAAAGTAGTGTCTTCTTTTTCTGCACACACCCACAAGAATAAACATCCTTTCCACATCCACGTTGTCAAGGCTATTCAGGATCTTATATACTTCACTTAAATCACCCCTCACTCTCTTCGAAACTCCAGTGAAAATAAGTCTATCTATCTTTTCGCATAAGACAACTCGATCATTCCAGATAAGTGCTCTCTCAATTGTCTCCAATTTGTGTTGCATCCTTCTGTAAATAAGAAGATGAAAACTGCACATTGAATTGTAGATGTGGCCTCACCAATATCCTGTATAACCAAAGCATGACATCTTTATTCTTATGTTCAATTTGTTGCTTAATAATGGATTGCATTCTATTAGCTTTTTTAATTCCTTGCTGTATCTGCATATTAAATTGTTGGGACTCATGCACTAGATCACATTGATCACTCTGCTCCTTGGAATTCTGAATTCATTCTCCAATTAAGTAATTCTTAGCTTTTTTTTCCCAAAGTGAGCAACCACACATATACTCTATTTGCCAGATTTTTGCCCATCTACTGAACCTATTCATATTGGTCTGAATCCTTGTTCTCTCATCTCCACTGCATACTTACCTATCTATCTTTGTGTCATCTGCAAGGTGAGTCACCATGCCTTTGATGCCCTTATCTAATTGACATAATTAGTCAATTGGTAATACAGAACTTGACTTCGGATGTAAATATGCTCGCTGAGCTGGAAGGTTCATTTTCAGATGTTTCATCACCATACAGATGTAACATCATCAGTGAGCCTCCGGTGAAGCACTGATGTTGGTGACCCACTTTCTATTTATGAGTTTAGGGTTCCTTGGTTGGTGATGTCATTTCCTGTGGTTATGCCATTTCCTGTTCCTTTTCTCAGTGTGTGGTAAGTGGGGTTCAAGTCGATGTATTTGTTATTAGAGTTCCAGTTGGAGTGCCATGCTTCTAGGAATTCTCGTGCATGTCTCTGTTTGTCATGTCCCAGTCAAAGTGGTATCATTCTTCATCTGTATGTAAGGATACTAGTGAGAATGGGTCATGTCTTTTTGTAGCTAGTTGATGTTCATATTTCCTGGTGGCTAGTTTTCTGTCTGTTTGTCCAATATAGTGTTTGTTAAAAATATTGCAAGGTATTTTGTAAATGACATTAGTTTTGCTTGTTGTCTGTATGGGGTCTTTAAAGTTCATTAGCTTCTGATTTAGTGTGTTGGTGAGTTTGTGGGCTACCAAGATGCCAAGAGGTCTGAGTAGTCTGGCAGTCATTTCAGAGACATCTTTGATGTAGTGGAGACAGTCATTTTAAACAAAGAGGTAAAAACAATGACTGCAGATGCTGAAAATCAAATACTGGATTAGTGGTGCTGGAAGAGCACAGCAGTTCAGGCAGCATCCAACGAGTAGCGAAATCAACGTTTCGGGCAAAAGCCCTTCATCAGGAATAAAGGCAGTGAGCCTGAAGCATGGAGAGATAAGCTAGAGGAGGGTGGGGGTGGGGAGAGAGTAGCATAGAGTACAATGGGTGAGTCCTCCCCCACTCACCCATTGTACTCTATGCTACTCTCTCCCCACCCCCACCCTCATCTAGCTTATCTCTCCATGCTTCAGGCTCACTGCCTTTATTCCTGATGAAGGGCTTTTGCCCGAAACGTTGATTTCGCTGCTTGTTGGATGCTGCCTGAACTGCTGTGCTCTTCCAGCACCACTAATCCAGTATTTTAAACAAAGAGACTACTTTGAGAAAGTGAACACACTGCTTGCAGATACTGATACTTACCAACAGGTGGCAATAGACCCGACCCCACAACTAGAGAACCGAATCAAAAAAACTTTAGAAATCTGGACAATTAAATAAGACAGACTTCCAAAGATGAAATGAGATGGATCCAACTCACCAACACTTCTTTGATTTCTTAAAATTCACAAACCAGGAGCCCCCCTCAGACCCACAGTCTCACTACCGAGAACACCAACATACAGATTAGCCAAAGAGGTCCACTAAAGACTGAAACACTTGGTAGAAGACTCACACCACTGTATCCACTCCACCCAAGAATTCCTGAACACCATCATAGATACCAGATGTAACAGCCCTGTTCACATCCATCAGCGTCAACCTGGCCAAGGAAACACTGACTACACTGTTAGAAGAACCAAAGACACGTACATCAAACACTACCAACTTCATCAGCAAGGACAATAACATCAAGCTAGTGGACCTGTGCCTTACCAGCCACTTCACTTTCAATAACAAAACCTACCGACAAGACAACGGAACACCCATGGATCTCTGATGTCAGGGTTCTTAGCAGAGGTAGCAATGCAGAGAGATTCCGAACAAACAGCTCTGCCAACCATCCAACTCAAACTTGGGTCCGCTACGTGGATGACACGTTTGTCATCACTAAATGGAACAAATTAGAGGAAACCTTCAAAACCATCAATAATATCCTATATTGGCATAAAATTCACGAACAAGGAGGACAACAACAGCAAACTGCCATTCCTAGATGTCATAGTTGTGCAAACAGCCAATGGAGAGCTTCAAACCAGCGTTTCCAGGAAAACAACACACATGGACCAAATACTGAACTACAGAAGTAATCATCCCAACACCCAGAAACGACGCTGCATTAGAACATTATTTTAACGAGCCACCACACATTGTAGCGCAGAGGAACATCACCTACACATTGTATTCAAAAAGAACGGGTACCCAATGAACACGGTCCGCAGACTTCTCAGCAACAAACCCAAACAAGCAGACAAAACACATCCAGAAACCCTAGCCACTCTCCCCTATATCAAAGACATTTGGAAATGACTGCCAGACAACCCAGACCTCTTGGCATCATGGTAGTCCACAAACCCACCAACACACTAAAACAGCAGCTAATGAACTTGAAAAACCCTATACAGACAACAGGCAAAACGAATATCATTTACAAATTACCTTACAAGAACTATAACAACACGACATTGGACAAACAGGCAGAAAACTAGCCGCCAGGATACATGAACATCAACAAAATGCCACTCTCACTAGTATCCTTGCATACAGATGAAGGAGGACACCACTTTGACTGCAACAAGGCAAGCATGGCATTCCAAACGGAACTCTATCAACTAACACATTGACTTGGACCCCATTTACCACATGTCGAGAAGAGGAACAGGAAATGACATCACCACAAAAATGACATCACCAACCCAAGGAAATCTAAATCCATAAATAGAAGCCAGGTCACTAACATCAGTGCTTCATCAGAGGCTCACTGATGAGGTTACCTAGTATGGTGACGAAACATCTGAAAGTGAACCTTCTAGCTCAACAAACAAATTTATACCCAGAACCTCAACCTGAGCTACAAACCTTCTCAAAACCCATTAATAGAACTTGACTGTTTACAGTCATAGAGTCACATAGCATTGCTCCATTCTGTAAAAAGAATGTTTTTTGAAGCTTTTCATTTTGCATCCAAGATAATTTACAAAAATACTAATTCAAGGGGAAAACATATTTATATTACATGAGAGGAGACTGCTGATTGGTTGGCAATTAAAAGTCTGATTGGCAGAGACTTTGTCTTGGTGAATGCAGCAATTAATGAAAAGTAATCAACTGTTCTTTCTGTCTGCAAAGAAAAGGGTCCTATGTATTAATATTTCCAGCTTTTGGTATATGCAGATGTATCACATTGTAAGCCCAACTGACAATCCTGAACAATATTCTGGATTATCCAAAAAATGTTATCCACATTAAAGTTGCCTGTTTTGTAAGCATGGGCCAGTTTAGTATGCTCTGTAACTTGGTTGTGGCGAACAGCTGAATCCCCTTGTCGCATGCTCAAATAGACCCATTTGTGCATACTCTCTGTTCTCTTCCAGCCATCCAATCTTCTATGCGTGCAAATACATTAGCCATTACACCATGTGCAACAACCTTTCCATGAAAGCTTGTCTTCTGGAAATCCAAATTCAGTGGGCACCTATTGTATGTTACTCTCAGGAAACATAGAAATAGCAAGTAGGTGCAGGCATGGACTATACAGCTGTTCGATCTGCTCCACTATTTAATCTGATCATGGCTGATCATCCAACTCAATACCTTGTTCCTGCTTTCTCCCCATGCTCTTGGATTTCTTTAACCCGAAGAACTATATCTAACTGTATGTTGAAAACATTCAATGTTTGACCTCAACTACTTTCTGTGGCAGAGAATTCCACAGGTTTACTGCCATCAGAGTGCAGACATTTCTCCTCACCTCAGTCTTAAATGGTCTATCCCAGATTCTTAGACTGTGATCCCCAAGTTCTGGTTCCCCAGTCATAGGGGACATCCTTTCTGTGTTTAGCCTGCCTGGTCTGGTTAGACCTTCATAGGTTTCTCTGAGATCTCTCCTTCATTCTTCTAAACTCAAGTAGATATGGCCCCAATTGATCCAATCTCTCTTCATATAACCAATCCTGGCAGATTGGAATCCGACTACTCCTTCAAAGAATTCCAATTAATTCCAACTCCGTTAAACACAATTCCCCTTTCACAGAACCATGCTAACTCTTCCCTTGAGTTACTTCAAGTTTTTTTTCCAAGTGTTGATTTATAACTTTCTTGACTATCAATTCCAACACCTTCCCTGTGACAGATGTCAAGCTAAGTGGCCTGTAGGTTCCTGTTTCCTGCTTCCTTCCTTTCTTTAGTACAGGGGTTATATTTGCTACTTTCCAGACCAATAGAACTTTTCCAAGGTCTAATGAATTTTGGAAATATAGCTCCCAATGTTTTGAACAATTTGTTAGCCACCTCTTTGAAAGCCCTAAGGTGAGGATCCCCGAAGACTTTTTGACCCGCAGCTCTATTAGTTTGCTCAGGAACACTTTCCGAGTGATTGTAATTACACCAAGTTCTTCTGATCCTTTACCCTTCAATATTATAGTTATTACTGGTATATGTTTGTTGTTTATAGTGAAGACCGAAGCAAAATGTTTATTCATCCCATCCACAATTTCTTTAATATCTACTACTAACACCCATTCTCACTCTCTCTCGAGGGCCAACACTTACTTACTCTTTTCCTTTTAAGATATCTCTAGTTACTCTTGCTTCTGTTTTTACATCTCTAGCTTCCTCTCTAGCAGATTTAAACAGAATATTCAGTCTAGCTTCTTGGGATGGAAATACTGACAAAAGCCCAATTGATACTTTTTCAGAATTTGGACTGAAAAAGATGTGGAAAAGCCCAAATGGAACTATCCGAAATATCTTAGGTGGCACAGTTTTTCGAGATCCAATTATTTGCAAAAACATCCCACGACTTGTCCCCGGTTGGGTGAAGCCAATCACAATAGGCCGGCATGCATATGGAGATCAGGTAAGGCTGTTGTTACACAAGATTTATAGCCCTATTACAAAGAACTTGCTTTATTGTTGAAGAAAACTTTCAATGTTCACTTTGTAAGAATAATTCAATGCATTCAGTTTATAAACAATGAACCATTGTAAGACCATTCGCACTCTGAGCTGTTCCACTATTGAATAAGATCATGGCTCTGATCTGATTTTAATCTCAACTCTATATTCCTGCATTATCCCAATCATCTTTCATTCCCCTGGTAGATCAAAATCTATCTACCTTTGCAGTAAACATATTAAAATTTTCTGCTTCACTGCCTTTTCAGGCAGGAAATTTCAATGACTCTCAACCCTCTGAGACGGTTTGCGTTTCCTTGGTTTACACTGCACAGCAGTTCCATAAGCAAGGGAGTAAAATTATATCAGTGCAGTACTGACACAGTGTTGTATTGTCGGCATTGTTTTCTTTTGGTTAAGATATTAGACAAAAGTCCTGCTGCCTTCTCGGGTAGTGCAGAGAAATCCTCCAGTGTCCTGGTCAATAAGGATCCCTCAACTTACTGTTAATTCATCCCATTTGTGGGACCTCACCGTTTACAATGCAAATCTGGAAATGGAAAGGTGTTGAAACTAAAAGAGAGCTTGAGGCTGTTGAATTGCCTAAAATCCGAACTGTTTCCCTCATGACCTTTAGGGAAAGAAAAATACCAAAATGAAACATTCAGCCACTAGAAATCTGAAATTAAAACAAAGTGCTGGAAATATCTATCAGGAACATCAGTGGAGAGACAAAGAATTCACATTTCTGGTCACTCATTTTTGTGATGAGGGCCTAACCATGATCCCAGCTGGACTGTGTCCCAGTAAACATTCCTTCTAGCTTGCTATCTGCCTGACTCCATTAGGCCTCTCTGATGCAATTTAGGCAACGAAGCCTCCTAACAGAGACAGGATGGCAGAGTTCAGAACTTTCTGAACTCCAGATACCTGTCTTCTTCAGGAACGTCTAATGCAGCTCAATGAAGGCAGTAATGGTGGATAGGGAGGTTTGGTGCACGATGAAACATAAGCAGCAAATGTTCAGTGATTTAGGATGGAAGGCTGCTTTTGGGGCATTGAAGGAATTGTGTGCGAAGGTAAAAAAGCTGTGAATGGTTTGAGGAGCAGGTGGTTTCAGCTCAGAGGTACAGGTGAGCAGATAAGACGCTGATATTAGGTATGGAGGGACTGTCTTTTGAAGCGAGGCTGAGTAGATTGGGCCTGTGCCCATGAAATTTAGAGCAGTTATTCTCAATGGGGGCATATGGCCCCCTTAGGGACTCTGGCACATTTGAAGGGGGCCACAGACTGAAAACTGTAAAATTATTTTCTGTCTATCTGTTTGTGTTGTATCCCTGTTTGAAAAGGGTCCCTAGTACCATTGAAGAGCACCTAAGGGGGCCGTGGCCACAAAATGGTTGAGAATCACTGACTTAGAGGAATGAGAAGTGACCTTATTGAAACATACAAGATTCTTAGAGGACTCGACAAAGTAGATGCGGAAAAGTTATTTCCCCATGTAGAGGGGTCTAGGACCACAGGCATTATTTCAGAGTAAGGGGTTGTTTAAGACAGAGATGAAGAGGAATTTCTTCTGTCAGAAGATATAGAACCTGTAGAGTTCTTTATCAAGGAGAACTGTTGAGGTTGGGTCATTAAGTATATTCAAGGGCGAGATGGACAGAGTTTTAATCAAGGAATCGGGGTTATGGGAAAAAGGCAGGAAAGTGGAGTTGAGTATTATCAGGTCATCCATGATCTCACTGAATAACACGGCAGACTGGACGGGCTGAATGGCCTACTTCTGCTCCTATGTATTAGGGTCTAAAGGTATGGCAATAGCAGCCTTTGTGATGAAAAGCATATGTAATTAGAAGTGTTTATCCAAAACTTTGGCTTCTGAAAAGAGGTGAGCAGAAGCTGAAAGCTGACTTCCACTTTTCACTATAAACAGAAAATAAAATGATGTTTGATGATGAGATAATATTGAAATTTCTATTATTGTTTAATTTAACACCTTGTGTGCTCCATGATTTTGATAAAGGGATCTTTTTGTCTATAAGCATTTTACAGCAAAAATGAATCTGCTTCCTCATTTTAAAGAAACATATTACATAAGATGGTATATTGCCTCTGTATTTCCAAATTACAATGGGATTTTCTCTTCAGTAACATAAGAAACTGCAGACAATTGTAGAGGACGTCACCACTGAGAGACAACAAATAAATAACTGATGAAATTAAGGATTTGTAAGTGCTATTATAGAGTAGAAAAACTAAACTTAATATGGTTTAGAGACAACAGGCAGAGCAGACCTGGCACTCAAATGTAGGACATGAAGTTGAAGTATCTTTTTATACTTTGTTTTTATTTAAAATGTGAATGTCTAAGTTTTACCAACTACTTGCATTCTAGTATCGAGCCATAGATTTTGTCATGGACCAGCCGGGTAACTTTAAACTTGTCTTCGTGCCCAGTGATGGGAGCAAATCCCTGGAATGGAATGTGTTTGATTTCCCTGGTGGAGGGGTAGGAATGGGAATGTTCAATACAGATGAGGTAAGTTGCTCATAGTTTTCTGAATTTAGCTCTGCTTCAGTTTATCTATCTTTCCTGGACACCGACAGTAACTTTTTTTTGGGTATTTATTAATGTTACTAAACATTTGAAACTTTACATTGTAGTTTATTTCCACACATTCAAAATATTTTCCGTTAACTTGTCTGGTCTAACATGTTTTTTCTTGTAATCCACAAAATGAGGATATTCTCTCATTCTTCACAATGTTACAAATAGGAATGGCATATTTTACACCTGTTTTCAATGTTAAACATTGAAGGAGCTGTTTTAAAATGTCGCCTTGCTTTCAGGTCTGTTGTTAACACAATAATCAACAATCGATGGATGAACAGCTGTTGAAATGTGTATAGTTTTAATATTACAGGCATGCAGTTTGCAGCTAATTGGATTAATGGGTTATCTTATATATGACACGGATTTGGGTTTGTTTCCAGGGCAGTCAGTGGAAATTGTTCTTTTTTCTCCCATAATGATCAAAACAGCTTCCATGTGGAATGGAATCTGGAGAGTCTTTTGACTCTGTAGTGTTTAAGTATTCTATTGTGGACAGGTGGGGGCTACACCATGTGGGAAACCCATCAATTAAAGCCTGGCAGGCTCACTTGTGCTTTGGTGAGGGATGGTCCCTCCTAATTTGGCTGACCAGCCCATTAGTGGGAATACTTCACAGACAAAAAGCTCTCCTTTAAATCAAACCCAACCCGATCCCCGCCAAAGCCTTCAAGATAGGAGGGGTTATCCACATCACCTGACATCACTCCAGCCCCAGTGTTGAACTTGCCAATACTGGAGAGCTTCTGGTCTCTGATTGACTGGAAGTCCCTGAACGCATTAAGGATCCAGATCGCCAGCAGCTAGGTGATCCATTGGCACTAATTCAGGTTGTGATGAGGATCCAGAATGATCACTGGTTCTCCAGCCCAGCACTGTGATCATTCAATTCAACCCCAAGTATCAGTTTGGAAACCATGGGAATTCATCATTGAGCCAGTAGCTTTTGAACCTTTTTCAGAAAAGTTTAGCAATCCAATCCTGTTGTTGGTCTTTGACTTGTTCTTTTTTTAATACATAGTCTATTACAGGATTTGCACACAGCTGCTTCCAGTATGCCCTAAGTAAGAAATGGCCCCTTTATATGAGCACCAAAAACACGATAATGAAGGCTTATGATGGACGGTTTAAGGACATATTCCAGGATATTTTTGAGCTGTAAGTTTGTTTCTTTTATTTAAAGTAATAAATCTTGAACTAAAGTCTAGCTAATTAAATGCAAGTTATCATATTCAGTTTAGATTAACTTTGAAAAAGGACAAGGAATTCAGGGTAAAAGTAATTAACTGAGGTAGGGCTAATTTCATTGGTGAGGGGAAAGGATCTGGGCCGGAAAAAGTAGAATCAAGATTAGCAAACGACACTGTTACTAGACAATGAACGGCTTCTAAAATGGAGGTAGTTCAGGTACAATTGAAGTTCCTTCCCATGAGGGGTAAAAGTGTGATGTGAGCTCCTCGGAGGATGAAGTAGAAAAAGGCTATTTATGACCAATGTGACTTTGATAATGCAAGTGATAACCTGGTTTCAGTACAAAATAAAAGGTGAAAAGAGAAGCAGAGGGAGAGTATGAGAAGAGACCGGCAGTTAGGATAAAAGGGAAGCTTAAGAGAATCCAAAAGTCTTCTGTCAACTTGTAAGAAGGCAGTATGAAAAGAGAGTGAAGCTTATTAGTTACCAAATAAGGGATTTGTGCATAGACAGAGGGTATGCCTGAGGCCCGAAATGACTACTTTGCACCTGCCATTTCAAAATAGATCTTACCAAAGAAAGAGGAGCTAGTTGAGACATTGAATGGACTAAAAATTGATCCAGAGGATGTTTTGAAAAGGCTGAACAGGATAAGATTAAATCATCAGGGCTAGATGAGATACTGAGGGAAGTAAGGATGAAAATTGTGGAAGCACTTTCAATAAATTCCCAGCCTTCCTCCAATAAAGGGTTGGTGTCAGAGAACTGAAGAATTGCAAAGGTTATACCCCCACTTTCAAGCAACAATAAGGATATGTTGATAAACTAATTGGTTTGACCTCAGTCATAGTAAAGGTTTTAGAAATATGGAGGAACCTCAATTATCCGGCATTCGATTATCTGAATTTAAGATTATCCAGACAAGATCGCAAGGTCTCGATGCTTGGCCAATTTGTGTTATCCGGCATTCAATTATGTGAACATTCGATTATCCGAACAAAATACTCCCTGCCTGTGTCGTTCTGATAATCAAAGTTCCTCTGTAATGATTTGGGACAAAACTAACAATCAATTGAACAAATATGAATCAATTAAGGAAATCCAGCATTGATTTGTTAAAAACAATGTTTAACCCAAACTCTGGGTCAGATACGTGGATGACACCTTTGTAATAATTAAAAACACAGAAATAGAGAACACACACCAGATCATCAACGCCACACTCACAGGAATCCGATTCACTAGAGGACATGCCGCAACCCAAAGGACTAGCCACACTACCATACATCAAGAGCATTTCTGAACTGACAGCCAGACTACTGCAACCACTAGGACTCATAACAGCACACAAACCAACAGCCACGCTCAGACAACAACGCACCAGAACAAAGGACCCGATACCCAACATGAGCAAAACTAATGTAGTGTACAAAATCCCATGCAAGGACTGCACAAAACACTACATAGGACAAACAGGAAGACAGTTAACGATCCGTATACATGAACACCAACTAGCCACGAAACGACACGACCAGCTATCCTTAGTAGCCACACACATAGACGACAAGCAACATGAATTCGACTGGGACAACACTACCATTATAGGGCAAGCCAAACAGAGAACAGCCAGGGAATTCCTAGAGGCATGGCACTCATCCACAGACTCTATCAACAAACACATCGACCTGGACCCAATATACCGGCCACTACAGTGGACAGCTCGAACTGACAACCGGAAGCGGCAGAGACAGGCCACTATAAATGCCGGAGGAAACAGCACAGAAGCGCTTCACAGGAGGCTCCCAAGCACTGAGGATGTCACCTAGACAGGGGATGAAACGTTTTCAAGACAAATTCCCAGCTCGGCGAACAGAACCACAACAACAAGTCGAATAAATGCAAATGCAGGATAATATTCTAAAAGAAAAGCAAGCTGGGTATATATCTACACAAATTGCTGAAGGTGGAACAGCAGAATGAGAAAGTGGTTCACAAGGCATGCAAGATAATGGGCTTTATAAATTGGTGCATAGTGCAGGGAGGCACGGCTGATACAGCAACTCTTTATAAAACTCTGGTTTGGCCTCATCTGGACGTCCTACTTTAGGAAGGATATGAAAACATTCGAGCAGGAGCGGAAAAGATGGATAAGAATGGTTCCAAGGAGGACGTCAGTGATATGAATAGATTGGAGAAGGTGGGGCCATCATCCTTAGTGGAGGAAGGTTGAAAGAAGATTTGAATTGGGCAATCAAAGTCACAAGGGATCTGGACAGAGGAGACAGATATAAATTACTCATTGGTGGAAAGGTTAAAAACTAGAGGTCTCAATATAAAGTGAATGATTAAAGAACCAAATCAAACATGATATTATATAGGAGTTTGGGATAGGAATGTACTTCCTGAGAGGCAGATTCAGTCATATCTTTCAAAAGGGAATTGGATAATTATCAGAAAAGAAAGGAGGAATTGGGACAAGGTGAATTGTCCTTACAAAGAACAAGCTGGAACGCAACAACTGAATGGCTGCCTTCTCTATTATAATCATTCTGTGTTTCTATGATAGAAGGCAGATTGAATCTGACTTCCCCAATGGACATTATTGAACCAGCAGAATTTTGAGGAAAATCTAGCAGCTGAATGGTGACTTTTATTGATTAACAGATTTTTATTTTGAGTTTTTGTTTTGTTTAAAACTGAAGCTGAATTTACAGAATATTCAGGGATTTTTAGTCATAATGGGATGTGAGCAGTGCTGCCAAAGCCAGAATTGTTAATTGTCCAGCAAAGGTTATGGTGTCTCACCTTTTCAAGTCTATCTGCAGTGACTGGTTGTGCTGTTACGAAGTAAGGTCCCCTAGGTTTTTAATCCATCATCAGTGAAGGAACAGCAATTGCATTTTCAAGTCAGGATGTTGAGCCCCAGTTAGAGGATGCTCTGAGGGTGGCAAGGGTACAGACTGTACTCAGATTCGGGAAGTTTAGTGTCCACCATCAAGAGTGGTTCGGCTGCAGTACTACTGATCGAGCTGGTCTAGTTCTAAAGGGCAGAACTGCTAGACTGGGTCTGTGGCAGGTGGTGAGTGAACCAACAAGAGATAAAAACATCCTCATTCTCAGCAATTTGCCTGCTGCAGATGCATCTATCCATGACACTACTGATAAGAGAGACCACTGCACAGTTAGAGTGAAGGATAAGGCTCGTAAGAGCACGGAACAATGGAAGAGTAAAGATATTGATGCTCTGGTCAACAATTAGAAGGAGTTATATATTTAGGTATAGACAATTGGGATGAAGGGTCATTCTTATGAGGGAAATCAGGGAAGCAAAAAGGAGATAGCGGTGGCAGAGAAAGTTAAGAAGAATCCAGATAGATTCTACAAGTGCATCAAGAGCAAAAAAGCAACTGTGGAGAGAATAGGGCCCCTTAAAGATCAACAAATTCTTCAAGTGTGGAACCACAGGAGACAGGAGTGATGCTAATCAAATATTTTGTGTCAGTTTTTACTGTGGAGAAAAAAATGGAGGCTGCAACTCCGGGAAATAAATATTAATGTCCACAATTCTGAAGAGGAAGTGTGAGAGGTCTTAAAAACATTAAAGGTGGATAAATCTTTAGGACCTGATCAAATGTATCCCAGGATTCTGGGAAGTTAGGGAAGAGATTGCAGGGGCCCCTAGCAGAGATGTTTGTATCATCCACAGCACGGGTGAGGTGCCAGAGGACCGGAGGTTGGCTAATACAGTGCCTTTTATTTTAAAAAGGCTGTAAGGAGAAGCCTGGGACCAACAGGCCCATGAGTTTGATATCAGTGGTAGGTAAGTTGTTGGAGGGGATGCGAAGGGATGGGGTTTACGTGTACTTGGAGAGGCAAGGACAGTTTGAGGATAGTCAGCATGACTTTATGCATGGGTAACCATGTCTCAGGAACTTCACATTTTGAGGATGTAACCAAAAAGATTGAGGGCAGAGGGGTTACATGGGCTTTAGTAAAGCCTTTGCCAAGGGTCTGCCTGCTGGACTGATTAGTGAGGTTAGATTACATGGGATTCAGGGAGAGCTTATCAATTGGATACAAGATATACTTCAGAGGGTGGTGGTAGAAGATTGTTTTTTGCATTGGAGTTCTGCGAACAGCAGTGTTCTGTGGGGATTAGTGCTGGGTCCACTTTTGTTGGTAATTTATGTAAATGATTTGGAAGAGCATTCAAGAGCCATGATTAGTAAGTTTGCGGATGACACTAAAGTTGGTGGTATAGTGGACAGTGAAGGTTATCTAAGATTACAAAGGGATCTTGATCAATTGGGACAGTGGGTTGAGGAGTGGCAAATAGAGTTTAATTTGGATAAGTGTGAGGTATTGCATTTTGGTAAAACAAATAAGGGCAGGACTTTTACAATTAATGATAGGGCTATGTGTCATGTTGTCAAACAGAGAGACCAAGGTGTTCAGGTACATAATTCTTTAAAAGTTGCATCACAGGTAGACCAGGTGGTTAAAAGGATATTTAGCTTCATTTCTTCAGACCATTGAGTATAGGAGTTGGGATGGTTGTACAAGAAGTTGGTGAGACCTCTTCTGGAGTACTGTGTACAGTTCTGGTCACCTTGCTATAGGAAGGATTTTATTAAATTGGAAAGGGTTCAGAAAAGATTTACCAGGATGTTGCTGAGAATGTAGGATTTGAGTTATAATGATAGGCTGGGACCTCTAGGAGGTGGAGGGGTGACCTTATAAAATCATGAGGAGCATTGATAAGATGAAAAGCAAAGATCTTTCCATAAAGTGGGGGAGTTCAAAACTAGGGGACATATTTTTAAGGTGAGAAGAGATAGATTTAAAAGGAGCAATATTTTTCATACATTAGCTTGTATGTGGAATGAACTGCCAGAGGGAGTGGTAGATGCTGGTACAGTTACAACATTTAAAAGACATGTAGATAGATGCATGAATAGGAAACATTTAGAGGGATGTGGGCCAAACGTCAGCAAGTGGGACTAGACTACTTTGGGAAACTTGGTGGGCATGGACAAGTTGGACCAAAGGTCTGTTTTCCTGCTATATGACCTTTTGAGTGTGCTGTTCAATTTGTTGTGTATGGTACATTATGCTGCCACTGTGCGCCAATGGTGGAGAGGGTTAACATTTACGGTGTGGTGTCAGTCAAGTGGGCTGATTTGTCCTAGTTGGAGCTGAACTCTCACATGCCATTATTCCATTATATTCCTGATGTATGCGTTGTAGATAGTGGATAGGCTTTGGGGAGCCAGGAGATGGGTTATTCACTGCACAGTTTGCAGACTCTGAAATGCGCTTGTTGCCATTGTATTTATATAGCTAGTCCAGTTAAGCCTCTGGCCAATTGTAACCTACAGATGGTGATGGTGGGTGACTGAGTGATGGTAATGTTGTTGAATGTAAAGGGAAGCATTTAGAGCCTCTTGTATTGGGATGGTCACTAGTTAGCACAAGCCTAATGTTGGCCAAGTTTCGCTGCATATGTGCTGCTTCAGTGTCTGAGGAGTGGTGAATGATGCTGAACATCATGTAATCATCAGTAAATATCCACATTTCTGATATTGTTAGAACTTAAGTACATATAATGGAGGGAAAGTTATTGGTGAAGCAGTGGAAGATGCTTTGGCCTAGGACACCATCCTGAGGAACTGCAGCTGTGTCTTGTAGATGATTGACCTCCACCTCCAACAATTGCAACCATCCTCTATTGAGCTCAATATGGCTTAGTCATGAAGTTTTCTTCCCAATTCACATTGCTTTCAATTTACTATGGATCCTTGAAGTTCAAATTCTGCCTTGATGTCAAAGCAGTTACTCACATCTTATTTCTTGAGTTCAGCTCTTTGTCCTTGTTTTGACCAAGTCTGTAATGAGCTCAGGAACCACGTGACCCTGGTGGTGTCAGTGAGCAGTTTATTGCTTGTGTCATTTGATGGCATTGTAAATCAACATCTTCCATCACTTAGCTGATGATGAGGAATAGACTGACAGTATTGGATTTGTCCTGCCTTTTGTTGACAATAAGGACATCAACCTGATTTGTATCAATCATTTGTACAATGGATGAATGTTCTTCCATGAATGGACACCAAACACAGGATTTTATGAGATCCAAGCGAGACAAAGTGTAATTCTGGGTAAGGAGCACACAAGTGCCTTGGCCAATTTTTCACATAGTTGGTTAGATGTCAGAGTTGTAGCTATATTGGAACGACTTGGTTAGGGGCAGAGCTAGTTCTTGAGCACAGATCTATCATACTGCCAGGAAACTGTCAGGCAAGTAGCCTTTACAGTACAGATTGTACCTATCTAATCTGGCATTTTCGATCTGGAAACCTCTCTGGTCTGACACTTGCAGTGGCTCTGTTTTTCTCTGTAGTGGTTCTACATTAATATTTATTCACTTTACTTTTTGTTACACTTTACCTCGCTTGGATCTCATAAAATCCTTAGTTTGGTTTCCAATCATAGAAGAACATTCATCCAATGGACAAATGAAGTCAGGTTGATGTCCTTATTGTCAAACGTTTGTGCATTGGATATACTTAATCTCCAGTGGTCTGGCAAATTCTCTGATCCGGCAAAGACCCGGTGCTGTGTCTGCCAGGTTAGGGAGGTACAGCCTGTATTTGCATCAATCGTCCAGTAATAAGAGCTCTAAGACTACCACAGGCTTGTCCTATCCCTTACCTTGGCAAAAGACGGCACCAAAGTCAAAGGCTGGAAGCCCATACAAGTTTTTTTTTATCTGCTTTTCAATTATGTTAATTTTCTTCCTCTTCTGGATATTTTACAGCTAGTATAGTAGCTGCATGAAATATTATTTTGCATTGTATGATTAGACTGTGGTCAAGTCTCCAATTAATTTAAGTAATCCCTGTTGTCTGTGCTTTCATAAGCCAACAGAAATTACTTTGAAATTCTTCCTTCAGTGCTGTTCCTTAACTTTATACAGTGTGCTGCTCCTCTGTGGGAGTACCTTCTAGATATATCTCAGGTGTTCAGACAGTGCTGAATTGCTCAAGGTTCATTAATTGCTATTTGGTAATCAACTTTGCACATCCTTTATTCTGTTTAATTTCTCTATGAATACTTTGGCACTCTTTTAGTTTTCACTCTCTTCTTCTTTCTTCTTTCTCTCTTTTTTCTTTCTTAGCGAATCTTGATCTCCTCTCACCACTTCTTCCTTTACCAGCGTCTGTCCAAGAGACCCAGTCACTACCAGGATTCATCATTGCCAAGGTTCTAGACTCCAGATTCCTAACTGATAGTTAACTCAGCTGACTGTGGGAAAACAGCACGCTCATAGAGAAAGGAAATAACTTGGAGGATTTGAGCATGATGATTCACAAATGAAATTTGATGGTGATGATCAGAAGGTATATACCTTATTTAAATTTATAAATATGTTTGCAGAATAAAGGAGGCACTAAACTAATTGCCACATTGACCAGGGTGAATATGGACATAAAAAGAGAACTTTCTGGAAATGTTTACCGGCCCTGCTGGGAGGGAAAGAGGCAGTAAGTTGGGTCTCAATCTGAGAGAGAGCCTTAATTCTGAGTAGGGAGCACACAAGTGCCTTGGCCATTCATGTTGTCGCTTCTCGGAGGTGTCTGTTAAGAAGCTGTCTCTGTGAGCCCTGCTCACTTTAATAACAAGAGATAGACAGAAGCAGAAGACTCAAATAAAGGGACTGGAGTGATGTGCAGCCAGCAATGCTATCAGGACACACAGTACTGCTACACAAGGACCACAAGGGTCCTCAACATGGCATTCCCTGACAATCTTCAATTTCAGGAAGAGGTCCAAGATCTCCAGGAAGATCCCACTGGCACCTCAAGGGGGTGGCATGGTGGTTTAGTGGTTAGCAGGGGACACATGGTGACTCAGTGGTTAGCACTGCTGCCTCACCACACCAGAGAAATGCGTTTAATTCCAGCTTTGGGTAACTGTCTGTGTGAAGTTTGTTAGTTCTCCCTGTGTCTGTGTGGGTTTCCTTCACGTGTTCCAGTTTCCTCCCACAGTCCAAAGACGTACAGCTTAGGTAGATTGGCCATGCTAAATGTATAGGCCAGGTGTGTTGGCCATAGGAAATGGGGTGAGGGGGCTGGGGCTGGGGCTGGGGCTGGGTGGGATGCTCAAGTCTACAGGATCGGTGTAGACTTGATAGACTGAATAGCCTGTTCACACTGTCATGATTCAATGAATACTTTCTCCTAGTTGGAACATTCCTGGGCCTAATTTTGGGCAAATAGACTCTGCTGCATTGACTCTAACACCCACAAGATCACTAGGACCTTGTATTCCCACTACATCAAAGTTCCCTAAAGGCTAAACAGGTTAGATGAGCAAGGTTTATTGTGCTAGTTGCCACTTATTTGCATAGTCTAAAATATATCTATATTCCTTTTTGAAACGTATTCCCATGCCCTTCCCACCCCCCACCCCCAATATTTGCGTCATTGGTGGGTTTAGCTACCATGCATTCCAAGGTGTGGAAATTCACCTGGGGCTTTTAGTGGGCAGGTGGACAGGCATCACTCCTTCAGAGGTACTCCTTCATAGGTACTCCTTCACTGCCTGATAGAGGGGCCCAGTATTGGGCAGAGGGATGCTGTTGAGAGCCACCTCATTTTCCTTGCTGCTGACCCTCCCCAATACTCCAATTGCAGCACAATCCCTAGCCTTTGAATACCCAGCTGCCATCAGGAATGTCCATCCCCAATCCTGTACCTCAGGTGAGTGGCAGGCTTGACTCTGGGACAGACCTGCCACTGGTCTATCGAGTGCATGAGTGGCACCTAATTCAGTGGGCATCGCCGAAAAGAAGCAAGACAGGCCTCTCTCTGGCTTAACCCCTGTCACATTCATTAAACATCTCCCAGTGTTTCTCATTGTTGGGAAAAGCAAAATTAGAAGCCATCAATATAAGATTGTCTTCAAGGTAACAAACATGCAATTCAAAACTGCTCTCAGTTCTGGTCACCCTGCCAAAACAAAGAGTGTTGTGAAACTTGAAAGGGTTCAGAAAAGATTTACAAGGACGTTGCCAGGTTTGGAGAGTTTGAGCTACAGGGAGAGGCTGAATATGTTGGGGCAGATTTCCCTGGAGCGTCAGAGGCTGAGGGGTGACCTTATAAAGGTTTACAAATCGTGAGGGGTATCGAGAGGGTGAGTACTCAAGGTCTTTTCCCCAGAGTGGGGAAACCAAAACTAGAGAACATAGATTTAAGCTGAGAGGGGAGAGATTTAAAAGGGGACTAAAGGATAGCTTTTTTATGGAATGAGCTGCCAGATGAAATGGTGGAGGCTAGTACAATTACAGCATTTAAAAAGCATCAAGAAGGGTATATGAATAGGAAGGGGTTAGAAGGATATGGTCCAAGTGCTGGCAAATGGGACAAGACTAATTTAGGATATCTAGTTGGCATTGACAAGTTGGACTGAAGGGTCTGTTTCTGTGCTCTACAACTCTATGACTCTATAATGCTTCCACAAAGAGTGGTTGAGTGTGTTGAGAATAATTAAAGTACCATTGCCTGAAAAACTTAAAACAGGCCCAGTCAGCCAGCAGAGATGGGCTAACTTTGAAAAGCTACACATCCCATCCAGAACTCATGATGTTTCTGTTTTGTGTACTGCCTACATTTTGTGCTTTTCTTTAATTTTATCCTGTCCAATTGCCCTACTCCCTCCTCCTTTGTTGTGACATTAGCTGCATTTTTGTGCAAACAGATAAAAAGTACTAATTTAGTACCTTAGCCAATGCAAGATTTCCTTTTCAGTCCCTAATCGACCTCACCCTTCCTTTGACTATTATTTTGACTTTTACTCTTTAGATGTTTAGAAAAGACTTCAGTGTTCTTTTTAAGTTACCTTCTATTTGCCCTTGTATTTCCTTTTTCCGCTCCCTACACTTTGTGTTTTGCTTCACTTAAACAAATTAACTTCTTTGTTCTGAATTTTTGATCTTTTATTTTACATCTTTTTGCCCTCTCGGCTATTCTGTTGAAAAAATTGTGCTGCTTTTTAGGTGTCTGTAACACTGCTTAATTCCTCACTGCTAAGTCAGAACAGAAGTTGTACAAAAAGTGTGTGTGAAATCTTTCCCCAGTACAGAAGTAAATTAGATTACTCTTTACTTGCCATCCAAAAAGAAGCAATATCATTACCAGATCATGAGCCAGATTATAAACATTCCAAGGTCCCTATCATCTCACGTAAGTCTCTGTTCCGCCCTTTGCAGTTGAATCCTTAACTTTCTGACACACAGACTGCAATCAGTGAGAACAGGCAACTACACCTTTTCACCTCAACACTGGCGCTCCACAAGGTTGCATACTCAGTCCGTTACTATACTCCCTGTACACTCGTGACTGTCTGGTCAAATTTTGTCCTAACTCCATCCACAGGTTAGCTGGCAACACCACTGTTGTAGTCCGATCTCAAACAGTGATGAGACAGAATACTTGGTGGCAAGATAACTATCTCTCCCTCGACATCAGCAAAACAAAAGAGCTGGTCATTGACTTCAGGAAGCGGAGTGGAGGGCATACCCTTATCTACATCAATGGGGCTGAGGTGGAGTATATTGTCAAGAGCACTAAGTTCCTAGGAGTGATGATCCCCAACAATCTGTCCTGCTCCACCCACATCAACACAACAATCAAGAAAGCACAACAGTGCCTCTGCTTCCTCAAGAGGCTAAGGAAATTTGCATGGCAGGAAGGGCTCTTACCAATGTTTATAGATGCACCATAGAAAGCATTCTATCTGGATCCATCATGGCTTGGTACAGCAACTGCTCTGCACAGGATCGTAAGAAACTACAGAGAGTTGTGATAACAGCCCAGTCCATTATGCAAAGAAACTTCCCATCCACTGAATCCATCTGCACTTTCTGCTGCCTCAGGCAGGCAGCCAACATTATCAAAAACTCCTCCCATCCCAGTTATAATCTCTTCCATCAAGGCAGCTTAAGCACATATATCACCAGATTCAAGAACCACTTTGTACTTGCTGAATGGACCCCTCAAATTTTAAATTTAATGTTGACCTCACTATTTGTGCACTTTCTCTGTAGCTGTAACATTTTACACCTTGCTCTGTTTTATTATCCTTATGCACTTTGTATGGTATGATGTGCCTGTACTGCACACCAAACAAAACATTTCACTGTACCTGTGGCAATAACAATCAAATCATAATTCAGGAAAGAAAGTGAACATAGAAGTCAGCCTAATATAATGCAAGTATAAAGCACAAGGTTATTCTTTTCACTGTTTTTTCTCCCTTGATAGCGTTGACTTCTTACTGGTGTGTGGTGTAACAGCTATTAGCACCTCAACCTAACTATATCTTTTATTCAGGTGAGCTTTGAGTGCAAATGTTGGCAGGTATTAGATCATGGAAAGGCAGATGACGTTTGAAACTCAGTTGATGCTGGGTCAATTACTAATTGAAAATTACTTTTTTTTTGTTAACGATGGTATGCAGTGATAGTAGATGGAGGTAAGTATATAGAATTAAATTGCAGATCAGGCATGATTCTATTGTCTACCAGGAAAGGCTTACGGCCTACTCTTGCTAGTGCATTTCAGTGGAAGTGTTGCAACTGAGACTAATCAAGGCTACAGTGGTAATTGAGGAATTGCATTACCATGAATCATTTTTTTTCCTTTGCTACCTAACACAATGATGCTGATGACTACACAAGGCTCTCATCACAAATATATACCTCAGATTCTATGTGACAGCCCATCAAAAATTGATGAAGGTTTATAAAGGAGGAAACCCAGGTACAAACAATCATGAAAGATCTGTTTTGTAATTCTATTCTTTTTCTCTTGCCTCCCAGCAAAGACTATTTTGTATTTGACAATGCATAAGTTAGTGCTTTTCCGGTGACAGTGTAACTGTGCAGGCACAAGGTCTCCAGCAGAGGTCGTTCTAGGAAACGGTGTGTGAAAATCTTCACCATTTAGTCCAGCAATTCAACACTGACCATCTGGAGCTTTTGCCGTTGAATATGCAAAGTCCATTTTGCTTTCAGCTGGATGTATGTTGTAATCAGATCCTGAGATTTAACTACAGAAGTCCCACTGTTAAAATACTTGGACAATGCACAATCTTGACTTCCCGTGGTGTAGAGAAACCATATCAAACAAATATACCAGAACAATCTTCAATATGGGTCCCATATTTTCACAAGGTCACTTCTGCACAAATTCTGTTCCTTTGTCTGCATAGACTAATATAATAGCATTTTACTGAACTGTGAACAGTTTAGGCTTTTACTGCAAAGAAGCAGGATCTTACTAGAATATGTGACAGTATGAAGAGTCTGTGGTTAATAATGATTGATATTTATCACATTGTTTGATTTTTGTCTGGTCGTCTTTGTTCCACAGACATTACAAAGCAGCTTTTGATAAGCTAGGCATCTGGTATGAGCATCGGTTAATTGATGATATGGTGGCTCAGATGCTGAAGTCCTCCGGAGGATTTGTCTGGGCTTGTAAGAACTATGACGGAGATGTTCAATCTGACATTCTGGCACAAGGTAATTCTCATTAAAGAGAAACAACTGTGTTTTTGGCTTAGCTACTTAAGCTGAAACATAGCAAGCACTTTATCAGCATACTCCTTATTCATAGAACTATTGCCAAAATACATTCATTTTAACTGGCTATTAAATACACAAAAACATCTGCAGATATGTGCAATGATTTCTTTTTAAAAAAATGAAATGAATTACAAAGAATGTGAATAAAGAGATGTCACCTATTAATTGAAGACACCGATAGGTTTTTAGTTCTGGTGACATCAGTTGCTGTAAATAGTCTAAGTACCATATTACTGCTGTGAGAGATTTTATTCCCTGCATCTTTTACCTTTCTACCCCTTTAAGAGGCTCCTTGGCAGCTCCTTACAAGACCAAACTGTCCTAAAATTTCCTGATGTTACTGTGTGTGAGATTTTATTTAATGATGGCATCTGTCCATCAGATGATGTGATGAACTGTACCCAGTGGGAGTGCAGGTCATTCCTGGATTTCAGAGTCTGGGAGATAGTCGAGGCTCATTCATTATTGGGTAATCTCTTCTGCAGCTGGCACAGATGATTTGTGTTGGGCCAAGGTCAGCCTAAGGGCTTTCCTTCTAGCAGGTCCTCTTTCTCATCCTTTGGTCATTTCTTTAGGTCTGTAAGTTTTCCCTTGCTCCCCATGACTGTTTGTCTCCAGCCACTCTGGTCAGCACTGAGGACTTCTCATGCATCATTTCTGATCCCTGAGAGAACATAGAACATAGAACATAGAACATAGAACAATACAGCACAGAACAGGCCCTTCGGCCCACGATGTTGTGCCAAACTTCTATCCTAGATTAAGCACCCATCCATGTACCTATCCAAATGCCGCTTAAAGGTCGCCAATGAATCTGACTCTACCACTCCCACGGGCAGCGCATTCCATGCCCCCACCACTCTCTGGGTAAAGAACCCACCCCTGACATCTCCCCTATACCTTCCACCCTTCACCTTAAATTTATGTCCCCTTGTAACACTCTGTTGTACCCGGGGAAAAAGTTTCTGACTGTCTACTCTATCTATTCCTCTGATCATCTTATAAACCTCTATCAAGTCACCCCTCATCCTTCGCCGTTCCAACGAGAAAAGGCCGAGAACTCTCAACCTATCCTCGTACGACCTACTCTCCATTCCAGGCAACATCCTGGTAAATCTTCTCTGCACCCTCTCCAAAGCTTCCACATCTTTCCTAAAGTGAGGCGACCAGAACTGCACACAGTACTCCAAATGTGGCCTAACCAAAGTCCTGTACAGCTGCAACATCACTTCACGACTCTTGAATTCAATCCCTCTGCTAATGAACGATAATACTCCATAGGCCTTCTTACAAACTCTATCCACCTGAGTGGCAACCTTCAAAGATCTATGTACATAGACCCCAAGATCCCTCTGTTCCTCCACCTGACCAAGAACCCTACCATTAACCCTGTATTCCGCATTCTTATTTGTTCTTCCAAAATGGACAACCTCACACTTGGCAGGGTTGAACTCCATCTGCCACTCCTCAGCCCAGCTCTGCATCATATCTAAGTCCCTCTGCAGCCGACAACAGCCCTCCTCACTGTCCACAACTCCACCTATCTTTGTATCATCTGCAAATTTACTGACCCACCCTTCGACTCCCTCATCTAAGTCATTAATAAAAATTACAAACAGCAGAGGACCCAGAACTGATCCCTGCGGAACTCCACTTGTAACTGGACTCCATGCTGAATATTTACCATCTACCACCACTCTCTGACTTCGACCGGTTAGCCAGTTTTCTATCCAATTGGTCAAATTTCCCTCCATCCCATGCCTCCTGACTTTCCGCATAAGCCTACCATGGGGAACCTTATCAAATGCCTTACTAAAATCCATGTACACTACATCAATAAGACTTGTAAGGCAAGACCTACCCTTCACAAATCCGTGCTGGCTGTCCCTAATCAAGCAGTGTCTTTCCAGATACTCGTAAATCCTATCCCTCAGTACCCTTTCCATTACTTTGCCTACCACAGAAGTAAGACTAACTGGCCTGTAATTCCCGGGGTTATCCCTATTCCCTTTTTTGAACAGGGGCACAACATTCGCTACTCTCCAGTCCCCTGGTACCACCCCCGTTGCCAGTGAAGACGAGAAGATCATTGCCAACGGTACTGCAATTTCCTCTCTTGCTTCCCACATAATCCTAGGATATATCCCGTCAGGCCCGGGGGACTTGTCTATCCTCAAGTTGTTCAAAATGTCCAACACATCTTCCTTCCTAACAGGTATCACTTCTTGCTTATCAGTCCGTTTCACACTCTCCTCTTCAACAATACGGTCCCACTCTATAAGTCTCACTTATAGAGGCATTTGTTTTGCAGATATTGGTGACCTGTTGGTTTTATGCGAATAGCTAGCTTGCTATAGAGCATGTCTTTAGGGATGTGATCATCATCCATTCAGTTCTCGAGATCCAGCTGATAGAGTCACCATTGACTCAAAAGAGTCAATGTGCTGGGAATGCCTGCATGCTAGTGTACTTCTACCTTTGGCACTCTGTCCTGCCAGGAGGTGCCCAGTGATGACGGAGATGGCAGCACAGTGACTCAGTGGTTAGCACTGCTGCCTCACCATACCAGGGTCCCGGGTTTGATTCCAGCCTCGGGTGACTGTCTGTATGGTGTTTGCACATTCTCCCCGTGTCTCTGTGAGTTTCTGCCAGGTGCTTTGGTTTCCTCCCATAGTCCAAAGATGTGCGGGTCAGGTGAATTGGCCATGCTAAATTGCCCATATTGTTGAGGCATTAGGTGCCTTAGACAGGGTAACTGTAGAGTAATAGGGTAGTGAAATGGGTTTGAGTGGGATACTCTTCGGAGGGTCAGTGTGGACTTGTTGAGCTGAAGGGCCTGTTTCCACACTGGATATTCTAAAACTTCTAAAGGTCAGCAATTCTGTCATTTTGCTTGGCTTGCGTTAGTTGTCAATGGCTTACTACTGTAAAGTAGGGCAGCTAAGTCACAAACGTGTTAGACACAGGGCTTTATATTTTGGTTAGTTTGCTGTTAGTCCACTCAACCTCTCATCTTTAACATGACAACTGTAGCCCAGGTAGCCTTGGTACTGGTTTTGGCATCAAGATATAGCCTGTGGTAAATGTCGATTGAAGTTACATGAAGCTGTTGATGAGCTGCAGTGTGAGGTTGTCAATGATGATTGAGTTGATGCCCTAACCAACAACTGTGGTATGCCTGACGCTGATTTTCAGTTCAAACTCCTTGCAGGCATAGAACACTGGTCTACAAATTGCTGCAAGTGAGTTTCAATATGGGTTCATCAGCAACCATGACTATGAGCTTACACACCTTGGTCTTGTTCTGACCAAAATGAACAGCTTGCTGTCAGCTCTGTCATGCAGGTAGACACATTCATTTGAGTTACCAAAAGTGTACAACAGCAGCATAGAGAAAAATATGTGCTTTGATATGCTCCTGTGATATGGCTTGGGATACCTTGCTGCATAAAAGATGTTACATGAATGAAAGTTGTTATTGTAAAGAGGTTTTCTTTTTAATTCATTCATGGGATGTGGGCATCAATGACATTATTGCCCAGAGGGCAGTTAAGAGTCAACCACCTTGCTGTGTATCTGGAGTCTCATGTAGGCCAGACCAGGTAAGGATGGCATTGTAGCGATAAAGAATTGGTAAAGACTCCATGACGGATTTCCATCAAATTGACTTCCTTCCCTTCTATTGCCAAGACCGAAAGTCGGTAATGTAACTTGGCAGTGGCCTCTTCTGAGTTAAATTATAAATAGAGTAACAGTTGTTACACCAGCAGTAGTTATCAATGAGCTGCCAAATTTTCAACTATATTTTGTTCTCTGCATTGGATTGATTCAGATAAGCTCCCACCTCAATGTACCTGTTTGTCTCCCCCTGTGGTGGGAGGCCATCCTGACTCCAGTAAAATGCTGGCGAGGTTGTAAATTTAGTTTACTGGTTAGGTCATTGTCTAATCGCCTGCATTTGGCTGAGCTGCTGGTATTCCTGTTTTTGGAAATATCTTATGTTGGTGAGAAGACATCAGACTTCCATCATATTGAGTTGTACAAGATATTGCTATCCCATTTTTATCAAGACTGCTCTCCAAAATCACCCATGACCCTGTCTTGTTAGTTTATCCTTTTCCATTTCTTTCTTCCCAAAGCATTTGATATGGCGACCAATGCCATTGACCTCTTGTTATTTTAGTCATAGAATTTTACAGTACCAAAGGAGGCCATTCGACCCATCTGGTCTGTACTGGTTCCCAAAAGAGCTACCCAGCTGGTCCCATTCTCCAGCCCTATCTCTGTCGCCCTCTAAATCTTGAATTTCAAATATATTTCCAGCTCTCTTTTGAAACCTCTGATCAAATCCACATCCACCACTCTCCCAGGCAGCACATTGCAAATTTTAACAACTCTCTGAATAAAGAAGTTTCTCCTCATCTCACTCCTAGCTCTCTTGCTGATAATCTTGAAATTGTGACGTCTATTTACTAACATATCAAGTAGTGGAATCAGAATATTCTTCTTCACCCTGTCAAAATTTTGAACACCTCAATAAGTTCACTTCTTAATCTTCTCTACACCAAGAGGAATAAGCTCAATCTCTCTGATCTTTCCTGGTATCTAAGATCCCTCAATCCTACCATCATTCCAGTAAATCTCCTTTGCACACTCTCCAGGGCTTTAGTATCCTTCCTTAAATCAGGCACCCAGATCTAAATGCAATATTACAAATGTGGTGACCAGTGATTTGTATAGGTGTAGCATCACTTCCTTGCTTTTATACACTATGCTTCTGTTTATAAAGCCAAGGAATCTATAAGTCGCCTTAACAACTGATTCAATTTGCTTGGCCACCTTTAGAAAATCATGCATAGAAACTTGAGGTCCCTCTACACATGTACAACTTTCAAAGTTTGTTCAACTTTATGTCTCTGCCCTGTCAGAATTATATTCCTATGTTTCTGTGTAACTTGTGTAATGTAGCAATTGCCTTTTATCCCTTCTCCACACATTATCTTAGCCTCCAATTCCTCCTTCATGCCTTGCACTTGTTTATCAGTAGGCTGTTCCATAAGTGACAACATCCATTGGGACAAAGGGCAAATGATACTTAACTCCATCTCTCCTTTACTTCTCTCAAACACTCATCTGCCTCCTTGTGGTCCAACTGCTTATTTAAATCAAATCTGAGCTTCCTCCAACTCATCATCGGGAAGCTCAAATTCATCATTTGCTGCAAACTCCAGTCCAGGACAGCATGGTGGCTCAGTGGTTAGCACTGCTGCCTCATAGCACTAGAGTCCCAGGTTCGATTCCAGCCTCGGGCTACTGTCTGTGTGGAATTTGTACATTCTCCCCGTGTCTGTGTGGGTTTCCTCTGGGTGCTCCGGTTTCCTCCCACTGTCCAAAAATGTGCAGGTTAGGTGAATTGGCCATGCTAAATTGTCCATAGTGTTAGGTGCATTAGTCAGAGGGAAATGTGACTAGGTGGGGTTATTCTTCGGAGGGTCGGTGTGGACTTGTTGGGCTGAAGGGCCTGTTTCCACACTAGGGAATCTAATTTAAATAATCATTACCACTGATTCCATCTCTTTGTCTACCCACACTCTTGCAATGAACAAGATCATTCAAGGTCATGGTATCCTGTTTGACCTTAAGGTGAGTTTTAAACTCGACACCTTAGAAACATAGGAACAGGGTGTTGCCATTCAGGCCATTGAGCTTGCTTCATGATTAATATTATCATGGCTGATCATGGATTTCAATACCTTTTATCCACACTAGCCCCAGAGCTCAGTGCACCGTTCGTAATCCGAAATCTATCAATCCATACTTTTAAATATTTTTAAAGATTCAACATCCATAGCCTTGAGGGTAGAGAATTCCAAAGATTCACAAATTTCTGAGTTTAAAAAAAGAATTCTCTTGATCCTAAGTACTATCCCCATTATTTTTAATTTGTGCTTTCTTGTTCTGGATTCTCAATTCCCAATTAGGGGAAATATCTGACCTACATCTACCTGTCTATCCTCTTTACCATTGAAAGGAATAAGTTTCAATGAGATTACCTCTCATTTTTTAAAACAGGCCCACTTTGTCAAATCTCTCTTCATACTACAGTTCATCAAACATGCTCATTTCATCATCTACTAAATGCCCCTACCCTTTTAGAGAAGGAAATCTTTCATCGTTACCTGGTTTGGCCCATATGACTTTAGATTCACAGCAATGTGATTGATTCTTAACCCACCCTCTGGGCAATTAGGGATGCGTAGTATGAGACAACCCCATCCCATGAGCAAAGCATAAAATATAAATCCCCTCCCTTTGTTAGCTAAGTCTTCAGCTACCTCAAAGCTGAGCTTTTAATGTTGAGGTCTAAACCTGTTCAGTTCTGCACATCACATTGTATTTTTCAAAATCCATTACCTTGATTTATCTTCTCTTTCTAATTGCTTATGACTTAACATCTGCTTTCATGCATGTTGAGAATTTTGCTTCTGTTACAGGCCCTTACAATACATGCAAATTGTTCTAACTAAAATGGTATTCATCTTACAATGAACTTCAAAACCTCATTGATGTTCTCAGTTAATCTATTTGCTATCATCAAGAGGGACGAGGAATGTGACTTTCATTCCCTCATGTGAAAGGAAGTCACTTTAATGAAGAAGAAGTGAAAATATTATAAAGATCCCTTAACCTGAAATAATGTTATTTCAGTATATGTGGATGTCAACCGGAACTCTAGTTTTGAGAAGCTGTTGACACTAAATACAGTTGCTTATGAAAAGGAATTCAACCAAATTGACGTTCATCCCCCCACCACTCACAAGAGATGGTTATGGAGCAACATGTTTGTTATTTTCCAACTTTATTATGAACTTACTTCTTTATGGTCTTCGTTACAATTCTCAGCAAATGCCATAATTATCTGCCTTACAAAGTGTTCCAGTCAGCCAGGCCTGAGTTCTTGCTACCGTGTTGACTTTGAGAAGAATGTGAATGAATCTGGCAGCAAGTTGCAGTTCCCTCCCTTTTGCTGAGTGTGCTTTGGTGAGTTATATTTTGTCATAGGTCTTGCAAGGGAACAAGGTAGAAGGAGAAACAGAGAGAAGGATGGTAACTTGCAGGGATTTTAATTTTGGCAGTAACAGCAGTCAAAAGTCCAGAACTATTAGAAATTTGTTCTTATGGAAAGAATTTGGGAAATTTCTTTCATTCAATAAGATTAATAAATCAGGGAAGTCTTTGACAACTGATACAGATAAGGCATTCAGTGGCTTTGGATTCAATTTAGCTCAAGTTGGTTTGGGAAGAAGAATTCTGTGAATGCTCAATTGTAAGTGGTCACTGAATTAGAAGTGGAAAATGTCACATGATTCTATTTAATTGAGTAGCTCCCAAAAGCCACAGGATGATTTGCAGAGAAAGTGAAAAAATATGTCATGGATGCTCTTTTTGAGCCAGAGTGGTTGATGAAACAGAGAGTGTATTGCATTGTATTCAAAGAGTCAGTAAAGCATGTGGCCATGCACCCTATCAGGCTTGTACAATATTAGACCTGGAAGTGGTGAGGGTAAAGACAGTGCAGCTTTGCTGATTATGTGGGGTGATGTTGCTGTTATGGGATATGGGCATAACATTGGGCTTGTGGCTATTTCACTGCATTACATACAGCTTTGGAGGTGCATGAGTCAGCCCTGCAAGTTGCACAATTGAATTTCTTTCAAACAAAATTCCAAGCTATGCAAGATAATTAATAGGCAAGTGGTTGTGGGCACAGGTTTGGGTGAAATGCCTAAACAGTGGTATAGGTTGGAAACCTGACATCCCCTACCCGCTTTCAGGTTTCCCATTCCCGTGTTCCAAAACGAATTAAAAGTATTCATGGACCCAATTAACTTCAGCCTTTCATTCTGACTTCAGCAACTGCTTACTGGTTCCATGATCTCTCTACAGCTTGCCATGCTTGCAAGAGGAGAAATGATCTCTTACAGAAACTGACCAGTTGGGGGTGCTGCAAGCACTGAAATCCTTCTGATCAAACTTGGTGTGCAACACTTTTGGAATTGCTTTCAAGTGGCTTGGAGTTAACACACGTGTATCTTGACCTCTTCACTGTCAAACATCACTGGATAATTACTTAGGCCTCTGAGGACAGGGAGGAATCAGACATACCCACAACTTCTACTGCTGCACTCAGGGCTGCCAAAGAAATCTCTGCTAGATGTGTCCACACACATTTCACTATGCAAGTGTGCGTACCAACAGCAGAGAGGTCTGTCCAAAGCCCTGTGCCCTATTCCTATCTCTAAATAACCCTCAGCACCTCTCATTCCAGCAGCCAATCAGCTATCATTACACTCATACCCTTGCCTTCTCATAGTTGTCATGGTTACCCTTACAACTTCAAAACTAGTTTCAGTAAGTTGAATTTAAATTCCACCAGTCGATATGGAGAGATTTGACCCCATGTTCCCAGAGCATTAGCCTGAATTACTAGATCAGGAACTTAGCATATGCCACCATCTCCCCATTGTTGAGGCTAATCTTATCCACAAGGGTAAGAGTTTTTCAGGCTAGGCCTAACATTTTGAGGAGCTGTTGACACTAAATACAGTTGCTTATGAAAAGGAATTCAACCAAATTGACGTTCATCCCCCCACCACTCACAAGAGATGGTTATGGAGCAACATGTTTGTTATTTTCCAACTTTATTATGAACTTACTTCTTTATGGTCTTCGTTACAATTCTCAGCAAATGCCATAATTATCTGCCTTACAAAGTGTTCCAGTCAGCTCTCATTGTCAGCTGTATCATCAATGTTTTGTCATCTTTCATAAGGTCAGAAGTTGGGATGTTGAGGGCTCTTGTGGTGCTGTGGTAGTACCCCTAGCTTTGAGCCAGGAGGCTTGGGTTCAGGTCCAGAAGTGTATCATTACCCATCTGAACAAGTTGACTAAAAATATCCAGAAGTGGGGATGTTTGCTGATGATGATATGGTGTTCAGCACCATTCTCATCTTCTCAGGTACTGAAACTGACCATGTGCACATGCATCAAGGCCTAGACTACATTCAGACCTGTCGTGATAAGTGGCAAGTCACATTCAGGCCACAAAAGTACCAGACAATGTGCATATCCAACAAAAGGGAATCGAACCATCTGTTGATCTTAAATGGCATTACCATCACTGAATCCCCTATTCTGAGGGCACCATTGACCAGAAGCTGAACTGGACCAGTCATACAAACAAGAGCAGGTCAGGGCTGGAAGGCATCTGATTAACTAAGTAACTCACTTCCTAACTCCCTGTCAACTTTTGAATGGAAGGCACACATAAGGCGTGCTGTTTGCTCCTATTTGATGTGTGTAGTTGCAAAAACACTCAAGAAACCATACATAATCCAAGACAAAACAGCCCATTTATGAACAGTTCATTCGCCATTTTTAACCCACACTCCCTCTGTCTATTGGTGAACAATGGCCGTAAAGTGTACCTTCTACAAGATGCAGTGCAACAACTTGCCATGGCTTCTTCAGCATCACCTATCAAACCTATGACCGCTACAGTCCAGAAAAATATAAGCAGTAGTGTAATGAGAGAAACATTATCAGTAAGCATCCTTCCAAGCCAAACACCATCTGGAATTGGAACTTTGCCACCGTTCCTTCACTGTCACTGGGTCAGTGACCTGGAACTCTCACCCTAACAGCACCTTGGGTGTTGTTACTGTCAGATTAGGAGGTATGTATTGGCCCTCCTGTCTTCACTCCTGGATTGGCAGCAACAGTGTTTACTGTTCTTTTCATCATGAGGCTATACCTGTCTTTAATAAGAATGTGATTAGTTAATGTCTATTGTATCATTAAAGCGTGAATTACAAGGTTTTCATGAGTGAAACAAATAGCAATTTTATTATCTACTAACCCTGAAAACAAAATAAAAATGTTACATCAGGCATATATGCATAGGAACAACATTTTCAAAGAAGGTAGTGTGCACTGTAAAAGGAAATTAAAATAAAGTACATTTTAAAGTCCTTAAAGTAACATTGAGGCATAAAGGGTTTAACCTGAGATCATGGTTCTTTAGTTATAGTCATATATTGGACCAACTCATCCATACTGACCAGGTTTCCCAAACTAAACCACTCCCATTTGCCGGCACTTGGCCCATATCCCTCTAAATCTTTCCTATTTGTGTACCTATCCAAATGTATTTTAAATGTTGTATCTGTACCTGCATCTAGCATTTCCTCTGACAGTTCATTCCATAAAGGGACCACTCTCTGTATGAAAAGTTATCCCTCAGATCCCTTTTAAATTTTTCCCCTCTCACCTTAAAAATACACACTCTGGTTTTGAACTCCCCTACCCTGGGGAAAAGACCTTTGCTGTTCATTCATCTATGCCCCTCAAGATTTTATAAACCTCTATAAGGTCGTCCCTCAACCCTTAACACTCCAGGGAAGAATGTCCCAGCCTTCCCAGCCTCTCCTAATAATTGAAATTCTCCAGTCTCCGTAACATCCTTGTTAATCTTTTTAGTACCCTTTCCAGTTTAATCACATCAAATAGGGCAACCAGAGCTATACACAGTACTCCAAAAGTGGCCTCACTAATGTCCTGTACAGCTGCAACATGACATCTCAACTCAATGGTCTGAGCAGTGAGGTTGGAAACCAGAGAGCCACCAGAAGACATTAGCAAGTGTAAAAGAGCAGTTCAACATTTCCTGACAAACAGAAACAGCGCTAGAAGGCATGGGGCAGATGTGTCTCAGTAAAACAAAAGATCAGAGGTATTTTTGGGAGCAAAAAAATACAGACATCCAGGTCCCAAAGCAGACAGATTGAAAGGGCTCACTGTTCGCAAGCCATCGAGAGCCATGAAAAACATTCCAAGGTAGTAAAACCAATGGACTTGATGTCCCCGATTGGTCAAGCCCTTGGAAAATTCACAAAAGTCATCTGCAGAAATAGCAAATATTTCAGACCTGCTTGCATTCTTGATGCCTGAGTGTTTCTCACCAGTATGTGTTGTCATCAGATGCTTTGACCTTTGAGCGGGGCTGAGAGAGCTTTCTCCAGTTCTGAGGTCATGCATTAATCTCCCAGGCTATGCCAAAAACAACTTGCTGAAATTCAACTGGTGTGTCTATTACGGTGTTTCAGTTCATTGTTCCTAAGCTTGATAATTACAGGTGACATCTTGCATCTTGAGTCAGTGAAACTTATCATGCACATGTACACACGATTAGAAAGTAAGGGTTTCTTTACACCTGACTGGGAGCACTAGTTTTGGTGTCTTTTGATAAAGATGTCAATTTCAGTTTAGATGATTTTGTTTATTCCACTTTGGTTTCATAAGCTTGGCTGACCCAACTGGTGAGCTGATTGCTTCATCATTTTAAGTCCGTGTTTTCTAAGTAGTTATTTGGCAGTACAGAACTTCAGTATTGTTGAAAAAAAGACACATTTTAAAACTTGTTGATGGCACTCATTGGGACAAATCATAAGAAATTTTAAAGTAGAGGGAAACCAACATTTGTACTGCATGAAGGGACACTGCTTTTTTATTAACAAGTACACTCTCTTATTCATAGAGACATTGCCATTGGAAATGTACCAGTTAATGATGAATGGCAGTTACCTGCCAAGCTTTGTTTACATTTTAAACAAGGCAGATTGACTTTGATTTGCTTGAGAAATAAATCAGCTATCACTTATTAATTGTGTTGAAACAGGCACCCATATGTATACACATTCTTTTGTGTTTTTCTTTCACTTTAGTATATCACACAAACAGTGCTGATGAGCACAAGATGAAAAACTTCAACAAAATGTCTTTTTTCAACCACACCCAATATTTTCCTTTTAAAACCATCTCAGTCCATGGAGCTTGAGGGTGTGAAAATCAGATTGTGAAGTTTGAAAATCAAGGTCCTTTTAGATCACTATTCTGACAGTGTACTACAGTTGTAGGACTGCAGCAATTCAAGAATGTCCCTCATCAACACTGTCTTGAGCACTATTAGGGATGAGTAATATATATACAGGCCTTGCTGCTAGTGTGCATATCCTGTGCCCAAATGTGTGTTTTTTGAAAAAAAGGGAGAATTCAATCAGTTGTGTGTTAGTGGGCCACCAAGGTGAGGTTATGCTGTATCTCCTTCAGAATTGCAGCAGAGCATAGGGGAACGCTCAGGGCAAGCATTGCACTTAGCTCTATATGCCATGCCCGATTCTCCATGCAGGTGACTACTCTTTACATTGGTGCAAAAATTAGTGTAAATGCCTGAGACAACATAGCATGCTCAAGATGGACTCCTCCAATCTCTCTTAAAGCATATGCACTGTCTCTGGAAATGCTGACAGCAGCAAACACATTCCTTATTACTGAGCTACAAGTTTATTTTCATTATGACCCGTGAGGACCCTTGGGGTGGCACAATGGCTCAGTTAGCACTGCTGCCTCACAGCACCAGAGACCCGGGTTCGATCCCAGCCTTGGGTGGCTGTCTGTGTGGAGTTTGGACATTCTCACCATGTCTGCGTGGGTTTCCTCCTGGTGCTCCAGTTTCTTCCTATGATCCACAGATGTGCAGGTTAGGTAAATTGACCATGCTAAATTGCCCATAGTTTTCAGGGATGTGTAAGTTAGGTGCATTAGTCAAGGGAAATGTAGAGTAATAGAATAGGGGAATGGGTTTGGGTGAGATACTCTTCCAACGGTTGGTGTGGACTTGTTGGGCCAAAGGGCCTGTTTCCACACTGTAGGGATTCTATGATTCCATGAGGATCCGTGCCGGTATCCAAAAGACCAACGCTCAAGAGTGTCTTGTGACATCTGACAGAAACTCACCACTGCTCTCCTGATTCCCCAGTGCCTGTTCCTTCCCACATTTGATATGCTCCTTTGGGTGAAGCACTGGTAGTATGGCCCGTTTTTTATTTATGTGTTTAGGTTTCCTCTGCTTAGTGACATCATTTCCTGTGGTGATGTCACTTCCTGTTCCCTTTCTCAGGGGATGGTAGATGGATCTAATTCGATGTGTTTGTTGATAGAGTTCCGGCTAGAATGCTGTGCTTAGAGGAATTCTTGCGCGTGTCTGTTTGGCTTGTCCTAGGATGGATGTGTTGTCCCTGTCGAAGTGGTGCCCTTCCTTATCTGTATGTGAGGATACTAGTGAGAGTGGGTCATGTCTTTTTGTGGCTAGTTGATGTTTATGTATCCTGGTGGCTAGTTGGCTAATCTTTTTGCTAATCACCTGAGTGATATTTTGGTAATCTCGGGTGTCCTCTTCCATTTCTGGAAAGCAGATTCATCTGTGGTTCTCTACCTTTCTTTGTAGCCCTGGGTTTTCATCTGTAATGTGAAAAGCCAGAGGGTTATGGATGTGAAGAAATAGGATACAATATTTGAAGAATATTACCTGTGAGGATTGGGGGTGAGAGAGCATTAGGATGTGGCTGAGGATATTTGTTGAGATGCAGATTTGAAGTGAATACAGGAGAGAAAGGGTTGTGTTTGACAGCAAGCTGTGTCAGTCAAAGTGGTGACCTGTCAGGGAAGGCTAGGAATGTGAAACATTGATGGCTAGGAGTGATACAGTGATGCTTTTCTTGTGCTGGTGAGGTTTTTAAGTGCGTTAAAGCACTGGATCTTGCAGGTGAGAATCACCCTTCATTCTGTTGCTCACTGCCTCAGCTATCTCCAGTCACAGCCTTGCTTCATTTGGCAGACTGGCTTACCTCATTGTTTCTCAGGGAAGGGACTGTCTATCCTGACTCTGACAACATTGTGGTCACCAGGGAGGGGCCTGAGAATTGGAGGGATGGGTACCTTCCCGCATCTCCCATGAAGCATTTAGGTTCAAACAGCCACAGTAAAGCGTAACCTGCAGCCTCGAACCTGATACGTAGGTCCCACTCTTTGGTCAGGAACTAAATAATTTAACATTCTGCCCATGGAATCTAGGGAGTTTAAACAGAAGACTACAGCTGAGTTGCTGATGAAAGCTGTGCGTCGTTTTGAATTCTGACTTTTAAGTCAGTTTTGTTCTTTGCAGTTTTTACTGGTTAACCTACTTTAGCCACTGTTACCTTTTATATTTGATTGTTGTTGCCACTCAAATAAAATTGTCAAAAATGGCAAAGGTTTGAATTACTTGGAAGTGCAGAGAACATTTCATAGTTTAAAAAAGGATGCCAAGATTATAAGGGACCAACTAAAGGCAGGTGCAATAAACACTATCTCCAATGATTGAAAGACTATGTCTCCATTCTCCAACAATAACATACACTGTTAATATGAAACTGTGCAAAAAGCAAGTGTACATAATTAATACCAATTACAGAATGGTAGGATGTTTTAGAAAGCAGGAGTTTAGACGAGTGCATGAAGATATTTTCAATTCTATTTTATGTTGGCAGGAATAAATTTTATGGCTGTTTGGGTAAGACCCACTAATTCTTGGCTGTAGAGTGTGTAGCTTTGTCACCTTAACATTATTTCTCTGCAGGTTTTGGTTCTCTTGGCCTGATGACATCAGTGTTGATTTGTCCAGATGGGAAAACAATCGAAGCTGAGGCAGCTCATGGAACAGTCACTCGCCATTTCAGAGAGCACCAGAAGGTCAGTGCCCCCTGCATATGGGAACTAAAAGATAATGCAGCACAGGATGTCTTATCCATTAGTCTTCCCTGACAACTGAAACTAGGTATCAGCATATACTGTATATACAGTAGATATAGTCTGCCAGCACCGCATGATACTTATGTTTTTGTTTCAACTTATAAATGTTATTATTTTCAAAGTACTCATGCCTGGAATAAACTCAGATTTATGCTAGTTGATTCTTTTAACTGGGACCAACTTTAATGACAATGAGTGTCACTTGTTCCTTCCCATTTCTGTTTTCCGTGAGCTGTTAACTTGTTGCCCTTTGCAGTGCTTTAAGCTTGATGTTTGCCAGTCTGTTTCCTCTTTGTGTTCCCAGTTGCTGTGAATTCACACATCCTGCAGCTTATAGGGAACACTGGTTTGCACTGTCATAAGTCACCCTATTATTATAACAAAGCTGTGATATATGAAGCCATGCAAGCCACTTTTGTTTGATTTCTTTTCACTCAAAGAATGTTGTAAGTTCTTCCATCTGTAAATTTGCCACCTGATGTGGCGCAATTTTTGTTTTTGAGAAAGCAGGCATTTGTCCACCCTTGACTGCTGGTACCCCCATAGATGACCAAATGTGGAGGAGGATCTGTTCAGTGTTGTCAGGGTAGGGGACTTCCTTCAAAATTAGATCTGACAAATTGTCATCTTCAGCTTGAGTTAATTGATGAGTCTAAGTCACATTTAACTATTAATGCATACGCACGAGTCTGTTTCAGTTTCAGAGGCTGCTATTTGATGTTTCTTCAGGCCTCATAATTTTCCAATGATGAATAAACCAAATTTTAAGAACAATTCAGGGAGTAGCGCATTATTTGGAAGACACTTATTTCAGCTTCAAATATGCACACAGGTGATGACAGACTGAAGAAGGTGCTCCAATGTTTAGAAGGACTGGAGTTTGGGTGAAAGCATACAAATGTGAAATGTTTCAAAATTCTCTAGGGTATTTCAGTAACCAGATTGATAAACATGGGTTACATCTCACCCCAAGTATGGTACAAGGAATCTGTTGGTCCGTCTATTTAAGGTTTTGTATCTTCTGCCTGATGAAGATTAGATTAGATTACTTACAGTGTGGAAACAGGCCCTTTGGCCCAACCAATCCACACCGACCCTCCGAAGAGTAACCCACCCAGACCCATTTCCCTCTGACTAATACACCTAACATTATGGGCAATTTAGCATGGTCAATTCACCTGGCCTGCGCGTCTTTGGACTGTGGGTGGAAAGCGGAGCACCCGGAGGAAACCCACGCAGACACAGGGAGAATGTGCAAACTTCACACAGACAGTCGCCTAAGGCTGGAAAGAGGTTTGAAGAGATCATAACTGGGGTGGAAGGGACCTTTGAGGCAGATGGAGTCAACAGATGGAAGGTTGGCTTGCGTGACGGATTGAGCTGTGTTCACAACTTTCTGTTGGGATCCCTCATTGTTGATATGAAGATCTATTTGCTACTACAGTCTGAACCTTTCAGGCATTCCTACTCTGGTCCTCCACATAAAACAGAGGAAAATACAATAAAGCTCCCTGTATCATCTTGTTTCAAATGAAGCAATAAGGATACAGGCCACATTGTTAAGTGTGCTCCTGTTAGACAAATGTTCAATACAAATTGAAGTTAAGGTCAGATTGGTTTCCAGATTTGGAACAACTGTCAAGGGAGAGGCAATGATGTAATGATTTTGTCACTGGACAAAGAATCCAGAGACCTGGATAATGCGCTGGGAGTCTGGCTTTGAATCCCACCATAATAGATGGTGAATTTTAAATTTGAATGAAAGAAAATCTAGAATTCAAAGTCTAAAGCTGGCCATTTAGCTGTTGTTGTGAAAACCCAGCTTGCTGAAGTCCTTTTGAGGGAGAGACACATACCCTTAGTTAATCCATTTTATGTGTAATTCCTGACCTACAGCGGTGTGGCCGATTCTTTCCTGCCCTCTGAAATGGCCGAGCAAATCACTCCGTTTTTAAAACAGCGAAAAAGCCTCAATAAAGGAAGAGAAAAGAATGGACCATCTAGCATTGGAAATGACAGTGGCAGAACAGCCTTGTGGACTCTGCAAAGTCCTCTTCGCTACATCTGGAGGCTAGTCCCAAAGCTGGGAGAGTGGTCTCAGACTACACAAGTAATAGCCTGAGATTGTCTTGCTTAAGGAGTCGTACCATGCCATTTCCCAGACCACACCATCACAATCTCTGGGTATGTCACATCCTGTTGGCAGGTTGAACAGCGTTTCATGGTGATGCTGAGAGTGACAAGGGCTCATGAAAACTCTTGGTTGTGGACTTCATGTCCAATCACTAAGGGTGGTTCAGCAGCACCACAACTGACCGAACTGGTCAAGTCCCAAAAGGCATTGCTGCGAGACTGGATCTGTGGCTTGTGGTTAAAAAACCAACAAGAGGGAAAAGCAAACATAAAGCAAAGAACCATGGATGCTGGAGATTTGAAACAAAAATAGAAAATCCTGGCACAATCCAGCAGCATCTATGGGGACAAAGCAGAGTTAACGTTTCGAGTCTGGGGACGGGATAAAGGAGAGTATCCTTGATCCCATCCTCGCCAAGCTGCCTGCTGCAGATGTATCTATCTATGCACAATTACTTCACAGTCTTGGTGGTGACAAATTCCAGCCTTTATATTGACAATATCTTTTACAGTGCTGTATGGCACTATCACCATACTGTATGGGATAGATTTCAAACAGATCAAGCAACTCGAGACTGGGCTTCCATGAGGGGACGTGGACCACCACCAGCAGCAGAACTGTACTCCGACACAATCTGCAACCTCATGGCCTGGGATATCCCCGACTCAACCATTACCTTCAACCCAGGGTGTTAACCCTGGTTCATTGAGTGCAGGTGGGCATCCCAGGAGCAGCACCAGGCAAACCTAAAAATGAGCTCTCAGCTTGGTGAGTCTACAACACGCTTGCATGCCAACCCACATTAACAGCAAGTGATAGATAGAGATAAGCAATTCTACAACCAATCCATTAGATTTAAGCTCACAGTCCTGCCTGATCCGGTTCAGTTGAATGTCCAGTTGTGTACAACAGAACAACTCAGTGAAGGAGGAGGCTCCACAAATATCCCACCCTCAAAGATTGGAGAGTGCAGCAAATCAATGGGAAAAGTAAGGCTGAATCATTCACAGCAATCTTCAGCCAGAAGTGCAAAGTGGATGATGCATCTCAGCCTTCTTCAAAAGTCCTCAGCTGCACAAATGCTAGGTTTCAGCCAATTTGATTCACTCCTCGTGATATCAAGAAACAATTCAAGGCATTGTTTACTGCAAAGCCTATGGGCCCTGACAACATTCTGCAATAGTACTGAAGACTTGTGCTCCAGAATTTGCCACTCCCCAGGCTAAGCTGTTCCAGTACAGTTACAACACTGGCATCTATTCAACAATGTTGAAAATTGCACGGGCACGTCCTGTACACAAAAAGCAGGACAACTCCAACACGGCCAGATAGTACCCCATCAGTCTACTGTTGATCATCAATAAAGTGATGGAAGGGGTCATCAACAGTACTATCAAACAGCATCTGCTCAGCAGCAACCTGCTCAGTGTTGCCCAGTTTGGGTTCTGCCAGGATCACTCAGCTCCTGATAGAACATAGAACATGACAGCGCAGTACAGGCCCTTCGGCCCTCGATGTTGCGCCGCCCTGTCATACTAATCTGAAGCCCATCCCACCTACACTATTGTCCATTTGCCTGTCCAATGACGACTTAAATGCACTTAAACTTGGCGAATCTACTACCGATGCAGGCAAAGCATTCCATACCCTTGCTACTCTCTGAGTAAAGAAACTACCTCTGACATCTGTCTTATACCTTTCTCCCCTCACTTTAAAGTTGTGTCCCCTCGTGTTTGCCGTCCCCATATTTGGAAAAAGGCTCTCCCTGTCCACCCTATCTAACCCTCTGATTATCTTGTATGTCTCTATTAAGTCACCTCTCAACCTTCTCTGTGACGAGAACAGCCTCAAGGCCCTCAGCCTTTCCTCGTAAGACATTCCTTCCATACCAGGCAACATCCTAGTAAATCTCCTCTGCACTCTTTACAAAACTTCCACATCCTTCTTATAATGCGGTGACCAGAATTGTACACAATGATCTCATTATAGACTTGGTTCAAACATGGGCAAAAGAGCTAAATTCCTGAGGTGAGACGAGAGTGACAGCCCTTGACATCAAGGTTGCATTTGCATAAATGTGACATCAAGGAGCCCTGGCAAAACTAGAGTCACTGGTAATCTGGGGAAAATTCTTTACTGGTTGGTGTCATAACTGTTTATGGGCAGCACAGTAGCTCAGTGGTCAGCACTGCTGCTCCAGGGACCCAGGTTTGATTCCAGTCTTGGGCTACTGTCTGTGTGGAGTTTGCACATTCTGTCCGTGTCTACGTGAGTTTCCTCTGTGTGTTCCAGTTTCTTCCCGCAGTCCAAAGATGTGCAGGTTAGGTGAATTGGTCATGCTAAATTGCCCACAGCATTCAGGGTGTATAGGTTAGGTACCTTAGTCATGGGTAAATGTAGAGTAATATAGTAGGGAAATGGGTTTGGATAGGTTACTCTTCAGAGGGTCGGTATGGACTTGTTAGGCCAAATGGCCTGTTTCCACACTGTGTGGTTTCTATGATTCTGTGATCTGGCACATAGGAAGATTATTGTGATTGTTGGAGGTCAATCATCTCAGCTGCAGGACATCTCTGCAGGAGTTCCTCAGAGTAGTGTGCTAAGCCTAATCATCTTCAGCTACTACATCAAACCCCCTTCAGAAGTAGAGATGTTCACTGATGATTGCACAATGTTCAGCACCATTCACGACTCCTCAGACCTGAAGCAGTCCATGTTTAAATTCAGCAAGACTTGGACGATGTTTAGATTTGGTCTGACAAGTGGAATGTAATATCCAGGCAATGGCCACCTGCAACAAGTAAAACCTAACCGTCTCCTTTTGACATTTAATAGCATTACTAAACCCTCACCCCACTATCAACATTCTCAAGGTTACCATTAGAGTGGTGCTGGAAAAGCACAGCAATTCAGGCAGCATCCGAGGAGCGGCAAAATCAACATTTTGGGCAAAAGCCCTTCATCAGGAATACCTGATGAAGAGCTTTAGCCCGAAACGTCGATTTTGTTGCTCCTTGGATGCTGCCTGAACTGCTGCGCTTTTCCAGCACCACTCTAATCTAGAATCTGGTTTCCAGCATCTGCAGTCATTGTTTTTTTACGTATCAAGGTTACATTGATGAGAAACTGAACTGGACCCGTTATGTAAATACTGTAGCTATATTGCCTCTACTGTTGTTGTGTCAAAATCCTGGAACCCATTCCCTTACAGAATTGTGAAGGTGCTATAGCAATGATGTGGAGCTGGTTGGACAATAAATACTGGCCCAGAAAGCAACGCCTTTCAGTGTACTCTCGGTCATCAGTAAAGTGATGGAAAGTCTCATTAACTTGAGTGAATGAAGGAAACGATGTAACAATCACAAATTGGCAAATTTATTTCTTTGTGATACACCTTGCATTATGAGTAACAGAATACACAGATGAATTGTTTATTAAAAGACACTGTGGAATGGGATTTTCATTGCTGAAGCCATATGTCGCAGTCAGTAGGGAAAAAAAATCAAGACAGCGTGATAGGGTAGTCAGAGAAAGAAGATGAACTTTCATGTGACAGAACATTGTCATTACTGGTGACATGTCTGCTCAGGAGAGTATGTGGCCTCGCACTTTAGTCAGAATGTTTGGCAGTGGTAAGGTTGGGTGTGCACATGTGAATCATGTTTACTTTTAGAAGTTCATGAAGTAGAAGGGAGTAGGGGAGAATCAAATCACTGATTAATTTGAAAGCTGGGATATAAGTAGAGTACCTGGAGTTGTAAGTTGTGCCTGAAACTGGTTCAGATCTGAATTGGAATCAGACGGAAAGTCTGATTACATGGAAAATTCAATTGAAGAGCAAGGGAAAATACAGTCCTGATGGGAAAACCTCTTCTCAGATTCATGCCAAGAGAGATTTTGGGCCTTTTACAAGTTCTGAAAATTCAGGTCAAGAAAGACATACTCTTAAGAATAGGGAAAAAATTATTAATTAGATTTGTAACTAAATGAAATGGGAAATGTATTTAAGTTGTATAAAGTTTTGAACATTGTGTGAGAGATTCCTTAAGGAGAGAGAAGTGGAATAGCTCCCTTGATTCTGGAATATCCACTCCACCCTCCCCCTGCCCCCTGACCTATCACCTTCATCCCCTCCCACCCCACCCCATTGTACTCTATGCTACTTTCTCCCCACCCCCACCCTCCTCTAGTTTATCTCTCCACGCTTCAGGCTCTCTGCCTTTATTCCTGATGAAGTGCTTTTGCCCGAAACGTCGATTTCGCTGCTCGTTGGATGCTGCCTGAACTGCTGTGCTCTTCCAGCACCACTAATCCAGAATCTGGAATGAACCACTTGAGTTTGATTTTCCATGTGCTTTATTGTCTCTTGTGTTTGTTCTACAAGGTTACCACAAATTACACGTTAGTGTTGAATTATCAATCCCAACAATGCTGAGAACTGCATTCTGTGACTGTACAATGCTGTTTCTGTTTTGTTTTAACACCAGGGCAAAGCAACTAGCACAAATCCAATTGCCAGTATCTTTGCCTGGACGCGAGGGCTGGAGCACAGAGCGAAACTCGATGGCAATCAGCAACTTAAACAGTGAGTCTTTTCTGCTTCTCAAAGGATTCAATGTATTGAGAATGCTCTGAATTTTATAGGGAGACAATAACTGCATTTATTACTCTAACTATTACTCTGACTAGTCGTGTATGCTTCGCCTAGTGAATATAATGGGGAAGTATTCGAGATCTGAGGAGCCTTTTGTACGTATTGTAGTGCAAGTGCTGATTCTATTTGTTTTAGATGAATGAAAATAGATGGATGGCACCCTGTCACTTCAGGCTACAAATCTGCTTTCTGATCACTCCAGTGAACCATTCTGAAAAAGTTCACAGTCGTACAAGATACTCTGTTCAGATTGAACTGGCTTTCCCATCAGATGAGATGAGAAAAGGCAGTCCCCGGTTTGTGAATGGGTTCCTGAGGCTGTTTGTAAGTCGATTCATACACAGGCTAGAAAACAATGCAGAACAGTATAAAATAACCATTTGTAAGTACAGGAACTGTTCGTATGTCAGATATTTAAAATTATACCCTTGTTTAAGGTCGCATTCATAAGTACAAGCATTTGAAAGTCAAACATTCGTAATCCAGGGATCCCCTGTATCATCATCTTTAAAAATCCTGGCTCTGCTATGATATAACCTTTCTTTGTCCAAACTCAATCCTTATTACTTATAACATCAGTTATCTCCTTCCATTATGTATGAAAATCTCACATTTCACAAAACTTGTGGAAGTGCTGTATTGGCTCCATGACTGAAATATAAATATTGACAAAGTGAATTTCATTCTCATCGTGCATTAGCTCACTTCGGACCCAGTGACAAACTCTGTCCAAAGAACAAGGCATTTGCCAAAGCAGCAGCTGAGGAGGACTGTCCAGTGTGATTGCCCACTGCGAAACTGGGTCCTCAATCTAAGGGAGCTGCAGCCATAAACTCTTTTGAATTGAATTGAATTCACTTTATTGTCACATATGCTTAAATGAGTACAATGAAAAATGTATAAGTCACCATTTACAGCATCTTAGTACAGAGTGTCTAGGTGCAATCCTTACTTACAGAGTAGAGAAATGAAGAATAAAATGTTACATTACAGCCATACAGGGTATGACCATGTCATGAAAAACAAGAAGCATCACAGGCCTTCTCCAAGGGCTGTCTGCAGCAGACCAACGCCGGGAACCTCCACGTGGTATGACCACTGGCTGTCACCATGCTCCGCACTGGGCCACTGGTCGCTGGTATCCCCACTTTCTGCGATTCTGTGACTTGGTGCATGAAGGATTCTGTTATCATTGCAGTCATTCATATTTTGTCATTTATTCTATATATCATAGAGTCCTACAGCACGGAGACAGGCCCTTTGACCAAGATGTCCATCCACACTAATCCCATTTCCCTGCACTTGGCCCATATCCTCCTAAACCTTTCCTATCCATGTATTTATCCAAATGCTGTTTAAATGTTGTTAATGCACCCACCTCAATCATTTTTGCTGGCACCTCATTCCATATGTGTACCACCCTCTGTGTAAAAACATTTGTCCCTCAGGTTCCCTTTTATTCTTTCCCTTCTAACTTTAAACTGATGCCCTCTAGTCCTTGATTCCCTAACCTGGGGAAAAAGACTGAATGCATTCACCCTATGCATGTCTGACATGATCATATACACTTCTGTCTTAAAGGTTTACTGATATCCTGGAGCAGGTGTGTGTAGAAACTGTGGAAAGTGGTGTCATGACAAAGGACTTGGCAGCTTGTATTCATGGGCTGCAGAAGTAAGTCATTGTTTTTTTTCCCTAATGTAGTCAATCCTAAATCTAAAATCAGTTCAAAAAGCTTCTAACCAAACCAATCGTAAAGGAATCCAAAGTGAGGTGTGATCTTGGATAAGAAATTGGTTTAGAACAGGAACATGAGGAAACCCATGAGAAGTTTCACAAGATAAATATTGCACTCATATTATTCGAATGAATGAATGGCATGAATGATTTCATTGTCATGTATATTTTGCAGTGAGAAAACGGTAAAATACAGTGAAAGGCTTTTCCACTGTTGCCACGATCGAGTGCCATTTTGAATAGTATTACAACTAAGAAAAAAGTAGAAGGATGTAGCTTAGAGTCTATCAGCTCTGAACCAGCTGATCATCGACAACACCCATGCTGCCATCCTTCCTCCTCCACCTCGCCACTGTTGACACCGCACCAACCAACGCTGAAGTCCCTATTCTTCAGGCGTCATCTTGTGCTGCTGGGCTGATTCTCCTCTGTCATCGCCTCATCTGCTTCTGCACCAGACCCACCAACGTGAGAGTTACATCTCTCATCGCTTTGCTGACCTTGATGGTTGCTGTGATGATGCCCTTCTGCCACTGATTCGCCGCTGCCAGTGCCAGGCCCAACCAATGATAAAGTTGCCAATCATCATGTACCATCTTTCACTGCTGGGCCTAAGTCACCAATGCCGCCACCACCAATGTAGCAGCCACTGCCAAAATCAGAAAATGACGAAGGATGACATTATCTTATTATATTACCTTATATAGATTCCATTAGGGCTCTCTTCCTCTATAAGTATTGTCTAAGTGACAGGTGCTGGAGTTGGAACTCAGCGAATTGAAGGCCACTTATGATCTGGTTCGGAAATTGACTGAGCAGATGGGAGACCACAGTAAAGAGGATGGGAAGGATCTCCAGTTAGCAGGATGTGACTTGTAGAGTATAACAAAGATCTGTGTTGGGACCTCAACAATGCATTTACCCTGTAAAAACCCACACAATGCCATAGTTCTAAATTTGTTGCTGGCACAAAGATTTGGCAGGTTCAGCAATGCAGGTTTTCCACAATTTCATGATAATGGCGTGCACCAAATCTTGATGTTGGGAATTGATGACAAAAGCACGCCAATAAAGACAGTGTAGTAACATCAGAAGAATGAAGTGAGTGAGGTTTGAGGGTAATGGCAGCTATATCACTTCCAATGTGGGACCATGTAACAAAAGAATTATACAAAGAATTATGGATTGTAGGCAGTTTAGCCTAGAGTTTAAGACAAAAGGTATTGATGTTTTGTAATGTATTAGTCAGATCACACTTAGAATAATGTCATTTTGAGAACTGCAGTAAAAGGAAAGATCGGTGAGAAAAGGCAAGATATTGAACCTCACAGATGAGACAAAAGGCAACTAGTGGGGGGAATAGTAAAAATGTACTTGAACTATTAGATGGCATATAGAAATGGAAAACACATTATTAATTCAAAGTACACCAAACTTCAGGACTGGAGCACACAAATGGAGATTCTAAAATTAGAAATTTAAATTATCTATTTAGGAAATCTCCTTTTGATGTTTGGTGTGATCTGCTAATGCACAACACATTGGAATAGTTTAATATATAATTTCAAGTCATACTAGGCAAATAAATATACCAAATATTTATTGATTTGAATGAACTTTTTCCCAACTTCAATGCTATTCTGTGCTGTAGCTATTCTGTGCTGTAATAAAGAGCTTCTTGAGAATTATGGTTGTTACATTTGTCTCTGTAGGTTCCTACTTTCTGTCTCCTTTATGAAAAGGGGATTTACATTTGCTCTGTTCTAATCTAATGGAACCTTCCTGAATCGAAGGAAGTTTGGATAATTAAACCAATGCAACATCTACCTTAGTAGCCACTTCTTTTAAAACTCAGAATGAAGTTCATCAGGATCCAGCCCACAGTTCCAACAACTCACTCAGGATCATTGGAACTTTGAGTCATTCCTTGCTACCATTTCTTGGACTTGGAAGCTGTCCGCCTCTGATTGGTCAGCTCACGCTGATGACCCAGGTCACAAATATCGAGGCCTGTGAGAAGTTGGGAAACATGCTCTTGCTTGCTTTTCTGCTCTCAGTGTGATCTACCATGTTCAACCTCACACTTTTCTTTTGAAGAAACAGAAAATCACACCATTACTGTGGTAAAAAGCTTGATGAGCACTCAAAAGTAATGTAACACATGTAAGCTAGTGGCAATCCAAAATTGTGAGCGCATTTTCCTTTTTTAAGGAAGAATTTAAATGCAGCCCATATACAATTTGCTCCATTATTTCATGTTGATTTCTTACTTTCAAATTGTTAGTGCATTCATGCCTCCTGCTGGCTTTGTTAATTGGAATGATTATGGGACAGAACAATGGGCCATAGTTGAAGCTGGGTATAGTTGTAAATTCTTAAATTCTGTTGTTTGTGTTTGAGTTGGAAATGAACTGAGTGTTCAAAACATGTTACTGCAATTTTCCACTAATGTTCTGTCATTTCCTCCATTGCTAGTATAAAACCAGGGCAGCATTATGTGTACACTGAAGAATTTCTTGATGTCATCAAGGAAAACTTGGACAAGAAACTTGGACATTGAAAATGAACAAGCACATTGAAGAGCCTTCAGGATTCATTCCAAGATGAATGTTACCCAATATTGTTCTGTGATGCAGATTTAAGCTACTGAGACACTGGATTATTCTGCAATAGGATTATTTCTGTTACATGTTTATTTAAACATGGGTCTTACTTCAAATGAAAAAAAAATCATTTTCAGTTGCTCATAATTCCTTCCTTTGTGGCAACAATTTTCACTGCAGAATAACCAATGGTTTCATACAGTGTCAGTGTTTGTTATCTGTAACACAGAAGTGAGCCCTATTGCAACTTCTCTTTATATCAATAGAAACTTTTCAGTACCCATTGAAACTTTGTACTTTGGTTCATTTTAAATTTTAAAAAATCTGTGTTTTTGAAATGAAAGTACTTAAACTGTAGCACAGTTCAGATCAGCTGGAACTACAGACTACAGCAACTATGTAAATGAGTGAGAAGCTGGTGGTACATAGCCCACCTATACTTAAAATGGCAGCCTCAACAATGAGAATTGTAAAATACTGACAATTAATTTTAAATGTCATTGACTCTGTGTGTGTGTGTGTGTGTGTGTGTGTGTGTGTGTGTGTGTGTGTGTGTGTGTGTCTGAGGACATTAAAATAAAATGTTTTTATGGCTATTATGCTCTAATCTGTAACTCCTTATCATCATTCATCACCTACACAAAGCATCCGAGAGAAAAAAAAACTAGGAGCAGTTGTAGGCCATTCAGCCCTTCGAACCTGCTCCAGTGTTCAAGATCATCATGGCTGATCATACAGCTCCACACCCTGTTCCTGCTTTCCCCATACCCCTGTAATTTCTTTAGCCTTTATTTTTAACTCTTGAAAAACATTCAATGATTTGGCCTCAGCTGCTTTCTGTGGTTTCTCTAGTTGAACTGAACTAGAGTAATAGTTAATATTAAACTACACCTAAAACATTATGATCGATTATAGAAAATTAATGGTTGCAGGGCAGTGATATTGAGTGAAACTGATCGTCACTGCTGAAGTGGAAGGATGATAATTAGATATGGAATTTTCTGCAATCTGTAGCAGGTTTTGCTGAAGTCCTTTCTCCAAAACATTGCCACAGCATCTTGTCTCTGGATATGGCAGGCAGTTGGTGGAGTCAAAGGAAGAGTTTCCAATTAAAAGGATCATGAAATGTTTAAAGGCTTAACGGGTGATAGATGTTTGAGGTTGTAGCAAACAAGAGGGTGGAAAGGGTGAAATAACTCTACAGAGGCTGGTATCCCGTCACCAAGTCACCCTTTATTTACACATGCATAGTATGTGACACTGCTCTGGCTTCCTCAGAGTCAAAAAGTGTGGTGCTGGAAATGCACAGCAGGTCAGGTGGTATCTGAGGAGCAGGAGAGTCTGCCTGACCTGCTGCCCTTTTCCAGTGCCACACTTTTCGACTCTGACTCTCCAGCATCTGCAGTCCTCACTTTCTCCTGGCTTCCTCAGAGCCAGTTCTCAGTGTGAACAGAATCTCTGACTCTCCTGTTTGTATCTGTCAGCCATGGCTCCCTGAGCAGAACAGATTAACAGCCCCAGTCAGGGAACTCATATTCTGAGATGTCCACCTGGCTGACCTTGTTACAATCACTACACAGTGAACACAGAAGGGCTGCTTGCTGGGTCTCCTACGCTTGTGTGGAGTGTCTGTTGCAGGATCTATGAAATTTTCCCTCAGCACAGGAAGAGGAGGACAACCTCTACAGGTATGGATGGAAGTTGCCAAGAAAGCCAAAAGTAAAAGTGTGGAATTTCCAATCTGGAGATGGAGCACCAAGAGGATCCAGGGCCTCAGGAGCGCAGACAAGCTGAGAGAAGAGGTAATTCCAGAGCAAGCCTTTGACTTTTCCAGCATTCTCCTGTGAAGATCTCCTTAGAACAACATGACTTGAACCCTCTGTCACGTGTCTCGCAGAGAGTATTTGATGGTTATTTGGATAGAACTAGCACGCAAGAGAATGGGGGAGTAAAGCAGAAGGATGGCATGAAGTAACGATGCTCGTTTGAAGAACTGGTGCAGGCACAGTGGGCTGAATGGTCTCCTTGTGCATTGTAGCAATTCAGTGATTCCATCTGAGCAGCCAGCATTTTCACTCAGCCTCAGCCTATTGCCTTCTCATATCAATGTCTTGCGGTCACCCTCCAGCAATGTTGTTCTCAGCTATCCATGCAAGCCATTAACAACATTGAGCAATTCTGCTTTCTCTCCTTATGGGAGGAGAGAAAATCCAGTCGGGAAAAACAGAGAGCCACCATTAACAGCATATCGGCACGAGTGATTCAGAGTCACCTGGCTGCCTGGGAAAAAGGCTTTATTGCGGAAGGCTACAGATGGCAGTAGTGGCCTGCTATGAAAACCAAAGCCTCCTGAGGCATTGGAGCTCCGACATAGTGAGAGAACTGATCTTTTACAGATTGAGGATCTTGTCTCCTTTGGCTGAAGAAAGTACAATTAAATCTGTTGTGGCACCTCAGGCTGCTGGTATTGTTAGAGTCAGTGTTGCAGCCCTTTTTCACTCCTCATCAAAAATGAATTTCTTCCTTTCGAGAGTCATGAATCTGTCAAATTGTTGATGGCAGAGTGCTGTCGAGACAGAGTTGTTAAGTGTGTTGACAGTTCAGATAGATTTTTCATCAGTAAAAGAATCGAGGGTTACAGAGGAAAAGGCAAGAATGTGGAGTTGAGGATAATCAGATCAGCCATGATCTCATTGCATGAAGGAACAGATTCAATGGGCTGAATAGCCTGCTTCTCCTCTTTGGTCTTATGATGTGCCAATTGCTTCCATGCCGTCACAACAGAGTGATGCAGCAGGAAGTGAGTGAAATTCAAGACCAGTGGAGAGCCTGGCAAGCACTGAAAATACTGTATGAAAAGGAGTGTGAAAGCAGTCATCTCTCACCCAGCCATATTCAGGGCTCCGCTGTTTCACTGATCAAAGACCTTCCAGCCTGTCACTTTCATTGAAGAAATATTGCTCACTATGTACTTATCTGGCCGATCTGGTGAATTGTTGACAGTTTGGGCAATAGATCTGCAGCCTGTTGAAGGCAGGAACCTCAGTTAATAAAGTACTTAATGATATATTGGAATATTCAAGTAACTTACCCAATAACTCCGTGGGTGTTCTTCACTTGCCTTCTAAGCAACTGGGGTGAAACCGAGAAATAGTGGCATGATGATGACATATTCTGACTCGATCTGGATTTGACTCTACTCGTACTCAAACTGCCTCCCCTTGCCTCCGAAAAGACCTCCATCAAAGCTGCATCAACGTGTGAATGCTGTGGAAATCTTTTTTTCTCTAATTATTGATGTGATGACAGTTCAATAAATAGCAAAAGCAAAAGACTAAAAAGTGTGTTCTACACTCAAGTGACTGATCATGATTTGGAAGGACTAGCGGAACATTTTGATTAGATTCTGACCTGTCCATTATCTATCTGGTATTTATTGTTTCCTCTTCCATTCATGTTTGAAGGTCAACTATGGGAGAACCACAACTTCTAATTTTCTCAGAAATACTAATTAATAATTCTAGAATAAATATGATCTAGTTCTTTTTATTGTTTTGAGATGGAAAAGAAAATCAGATTGGATGGAAAGCGAGTGATCTGGTGGAATTTAGCTGTTTCCTGCTGGACAGATTCAGTTAAAATGATCCCAAGGTTCTTTTAATAAATAACTTTATATGAGGCTTCTTCATTTGTCCTAAATATCCTTCATTAAACCAAAGCTCAATACAGCAATATGTAGATTGGTAAATGAAGAAAAGCCTTCTACATCTGTACCAATTTTAAAGCAGCTTCTGGCAGCAAAATTATCAAAGCAGACCTTAAAGTACATCTAAAATAAAAGCAAAGTGCTGGAAATACTGGAGATTCAAAAGTTAGAAGTGGAAAGTGCTGGAAAAACACAGCAGGTCTGGCAGCAGCTGTGGAGAGAGAAAAACAGTAAACATGTTCTAAAGAAGAGTCGGATCTGACTTGAAACATTAACTTTCTCTCCACAGATGTTGCCAGACCTGCTGCCTTTTTCCAGCACTTTAATTCTGTGTGGAAAATGTACCCTCTCTCCAAAACATCCATTCTGAAGCATGTTAACATCCATTTATTTGCTTTCCAGCTTACTGAAAGATAGGATAGAACAAAACTTCCATTTTACATAACGGACCTGCAATGTTGCATAGTTCCTCAAATCTAATTAAAGATACCAGAGAAGAAATGGAACTCCCGTTACCTACATGGTGATGACTCATGGTTGCCTCGGAGCCTCATGGTGCACGTGCTCCATCTAGATCAGCTGCTTCTAACCAGTGGTAGCTGTAGTGGCATCACTACAATCCTGCAAAACCCCCAGCCCTGAAGTGATGCAGACAATCATATTAACTTTCTCATCTGAGATACCTGACTGAACTTCCTACAATTTTGAGACTTCTAAATCTAAAGCCTCAAGTTTTATCATTGTTTGATCTCCAACTTCTAAAAGTGATTTTCTTGAAGGCTCTTAACTTTGTTTTCCCAACAATAAAAGAAGTCCTGCCAAGCCTGCTAATCTAGCCAAATGAATGTTATATGGGTAGGTCACACAAAAGGTTTACCTGGGATTTCTTTTTTGAAAGTTTCTCTCCTTGTTGGGGACAGGAGACTGAATCTTCTGGAAAGCACCAAAAGGGTGATTGGTCCAGATGCCAGAGAACAGGTAAATCAGCCAATAGGAACAGAAGTCTCTTAACTAGATTAGAGTGGCCCTTTTGCCCAAAACGTTGATTTTCCTGCTCCTTGGATACTGCCTGACCTGCTGTGCTTTTCTAGCACCACTCTAATCTAGACTCTGATCTTCGGCATCTGCAGTACCCACTTTCGCCTAGAAGTCTCTTAGGCAATCCAACCAGCTCTGCCATTTAATAATACCTGTAGCTCAATCCTATTTACCTACCATTGATCTATACCCATTCACACCATTAGCAAAACTCGAGTATTCTGAGTGTTGAAAGGCTCAGTTTAGCCTTTGTGGAAAAAGTTCAAAATTTCTATTACTTTTTGTGTGAAAAAGTGTTTCTGATTGTATTTGTAATTAACCTAGCTCGAATTTTAAGATGTGGTACTGTGCTACTACATTGTGACTTACAGGTTGATGCAACTTGTCCTCAATCTTTCTTTTTAAACATTGGTATCATTCTGTCAAAGCTGCGTTCCTTGCCCTTCCAGGTTAAATGTATTCTTCCTGAAGTACACTGCCAATACAGAACAGAATTCTCCAGATGGGGTCTGATCGAGGTTCTGTACCATTGAGGCATAACGTTTTTTTCACTTTGTATTGCTAAGGCTAACATTTCATCAAGGTTTATGAGGTTTTTCTGTGCCAGTCTGCTGTTTTCTGTACATGGACATGCCAACCCTTTTTGTGGCTCCTTTGTTCTTAATGTCTTGACATTTAAGAAAATGTTTTGATTTGTCAGTCTTTGATTCAAAGTGGATGACCCCACATTTTCCTTCTGTGATGTGAGTTTGCAGTAAATTGTTTTGTGGGGGTGAGGGGAATTTGGATTGATGTGGAGGAAAAGTGCACTTTAGCTTTCGGTTCTGTGGAGCTGACTTACAAAGGACAGAAAATTATTTTCAGTCGTGAACTAAAGGCAGCTTTTCCAAGAAAGCATGTGGCTTAAGTTAAAGTACTTAATCAGTTTCTTAGGTTAATTGCTGAATGTTCACAATATTAATGATACAGGGCCACTGATCGGTTGAGTTCAGAAAGAGAAAGTGGTCATTCTCACAGAAGGGCAGTTCCTTAGTGTATAGATGTTTCCAGAGACTGTGAGAGTTGTTAAAATCTGCAAGCTGTCAGTATTGTAAGGAAGTATCCAGGCCATCATAGCTGGAAAAACATATTTAGCCTGTAAGAACTTAAAAGTCATTGGACTAGATTGGGTTGGGATATCTGGTCAGCATGGACGGGTTGGACCGCAGGGTCTGTTTCCATGCTGTACATCTCTATGACCAGAAAGAGTCAACTGAGTAAGAAATAAAAGAGCAAAAATAGAAATGTTACTTCATAGAATCCCGCCCAGACCCACCCTTATCCCTGTTACCCCACAATTTCCATGGCTAATCCACTTAGCCAGCACATCTCAGGACACTAAGGGCAATTTAGCATGGCCAGTCCACTTAACCTGCCCATTTTTGGACTGTGGGAGGAAACCCCGCGCAGTCACCGAGGATGGAATTGAACCCAGGTCCCTGGCACTCTGAGGCAGCAATACTAATCACTGTGTCACTCTTCACTGATGTTGAGTGACTATAAAGGATATTGCAGAGAAAAGTTTGAATCTTTTTACTGTTGATGTTAGGATAGTTCTAAAATATTTTATGTATGCATAGCTTTGTTGTTTCTCCTTTTTGTAATAGACTTATGCTCTTCTGTTAAAAACACACTGATATCCTTATATGACTATTTTCAATGGCTGTGGTGCTGGAAGAGCACAGCAGGTCAGGCAGCATCCGAGGAGCAGGAGAATCGATGTTTCGGGCATAAGCCCTTCTTCAGGAATGAGGCTTTTGGGCCAAGGGGCCAAGAGATAAATGGGAGGGGGGTGGGGCTGGGGGGAAGGTAGCTGAGAATGCAATAGGTAGATGAAGGTGAGGTAGATGGTCATAGGTTGGAGAGGAGGGTGGAGCGGATAGATGGGAAAGGTGATCGACAGGTCAAGAGGACGGTGCCAAGTTGGAGGCTGGGGACTGGGATAATGTGTGGGGAGGGGAAATGAGGAAACTGTTGAAATCCACATTGATCCCATGTGTTTGCAGGGTCTGCCTTGGGATCAATGTGGATTTCAACAGTTTCTTCATTTCCCCTCCCCCCACATTATCCCATTCCCCAGCCTCCAACTCGGCACCGCCCTCTTGACCTGTCCATCACCGTTCCCATCTATCCACTCCAACCTATCACCTTCTCCCTTCATCTACCTATTGCATTCTCAGCTGCCTTCCCTCTAGCCCCACCCCCTCCTATTTATGTCTCAGCCCCCCAGCCCACAAGCTTCATTCCTGATTAAGTGTTTATGCCTGAAACGTTGATTCTCCTGCTCCTCAGATGCTTCCCTGACCTGCTGTGCTTTTCCAGTGCCACATTCTCAATTCTGATCTCCAGCATCTGCAGTCCTCACTTTCTACTATTTTCAGTGACTGACCACCACAATAACCAAATTTTTAAAAAACCTTGTGCACTATCAAGCAAGGTTTCACTCTGGGATTGGACTTGTCCAATATTTACCATCTGTTAGGATCATCAGACTACATTAAATTCCATCTGCCGTTGTTTACACCCAGACCACGGCCCTCACTTTTTTAATACACTGAATAGACAAAAAGGGCAGAAGTGGTCCAAAATTACAAGTTCTGCCCCTGAACTGCTCCCCCCCCCCCCCCCCCGCCCCCCATTTCCTTTGGTGTGGGAATGGAGTCAGGTCAGGCTTTACACATGCAAATTTAACAGAGGAAACTGGCCATTTCAATCACCGGCTTCCCCCACTGAAGTAGGAATTTGGCATTCCTGCAGCATAGCATAGAACCTGAATGTGCTAATACGGCAAGCCTGAACTTTGTAGCTTTCTTTTAAAAGTCAGAATACTCCAGATGAGGTAAGGTACCCTGAGTCATATGGTGTTAGAATATATGGGAGGGGAGTGGGAGGGTCAGAAACAGTTGGATGACAGTGTCAGGTACTGTGGGGAGGGCATGTTACCTTTGGAGGGTCTCATATATCCTTCTGGAGGGTACACTTGTAAGTTAGGATTGGTAACAGTTGAGAAGTTGGTGCCTACGAGGTTCATAAGCTCTCGGAACTGTAAAACTGTCAAGAAAGTGAGGAAGTGTCAAACCTATCAAGAGCTGTCAAAATATGCTTTTATAAATTGGAATGCTTTTCTCAATAGAGTGTAATAATGTAGAACTTCTAAGTGGCAGGAACAGTGTTCACGGATACTCACAGCAATTAGCTAATTTGGCCTGGTTTGTGGAGGTGAATGTGTGGAAATATGTTTTGAGTTGGCACCCAGTTGGCATAGACAGTATGAGGGACCATGAACGATGGGTGGTGGGTCATAGGGTCACAAAGAGCTTATGAGGGACCGTGCTGGGTGGGTAGGAAAGTGTTAGGTGTCATAAGTTGAGATGTCTGTGACGTAAGGAGTCTAAGAGTCATGTTCTGGAAGAATGTTTTTTTTAAAATCTTGGGCTCAGTGTTGGAGCCTCAAGGCAGACTTTCTGCCCCAGTCGCCTCAGCAACAGGCAACCTGCTCAGCTCTTTGCAGGAGCCCAGACCTGGTTTCCCTGAGTGCTCCCTCACCTTACTGTGTCTGACCAGGAGTGACAATCAGGGCCTGTGGGCCTTTGTAACTCTCCTTCTCCATCTACACGATTGTATTTTTCCCTTCACAGCAAGAGGATTCAAGTACAGGAGCTCACCACCATCTTTTTGAGGGCACCCAGGGATGGCATCCAGCAATGCCCATGTCCCATGAGAAAACAACATAAAGGTGTGGTCTCACCGGTGTCCTGTTCAGTCGACATGAGACATTCTTGCTGAAGTGGGGCAGGAATGTCTTGTGTCGACTGAACAGGATTCTGGTGAGACTACAGCTTTTGTTTAAAATTTCCTTGTAAGATGTGGGGGTTGATGGCTGAGCCAGCATTTATTGCCTATCCCTAGTTGCCTTTTAAAAAGTGGTGATGAACTGCCTTCTTGAAGCGCTGCAGTTCATGGAATCTAGGTTGACCCACAATGCCCCGAGGAATTCCAGGATTTTGAACCAGCATCAGTGAAGAAAAGGCAATATATTTCAGGATAATGAGTTGCTTGGAGGAGAACTTGTAGATGTTGGTGTTCACATGTATCTACTGCCGTTGTCCTTCTAGAGGATCTTTGTTCAATTCTGCAGTGCATCTTGTGGATAGTTTGCATTGTTGCTACTGAGCATTGGTGGTGGAGGGAATGGATGCTTGTAGATGTGGTGCTGGTCAAGCAGGCTGCTTTATCTTGGATGATGTCATGCTTCTTGAGTGTTCTTGGAGTTGCACCCATCCAGGCAACTGGGGAGTATTCTTGACTCTTGACTTGTGCCTTCTAGATGGTGGACAGGCTTTGGGGAGTCAGGAGGTGAGTTACTTACCACAGTATTCCTACCATCTGACCTGCGGTTGAGCCATTATGTTGATGTGGCAAGTCCAGTTGAGTTTCAAATCAATGGTAACCTCAAGGCCGTTGATAGTGGGGGATTCAGTGACGATAACACAGTTGAATGTCAAGGAGCAGTAACTGGATTGTCTCTTATTGGAGATGGTCATTGCCTGGCATTTGTGTGGCATGATTGTTACTTACCACTTGTTGGCCCAAACTTGGTTATTGCCCAGATCTTGTTGGATTTGAATATGGACTACTTCTGTAGATGAAGAGGCATGAATGGTGCTGAATATTGTGTCAATATTGGCGAACATCCCATCACCACTTCAGATCTTATGATGGAGGAAAGGTCATTGCTGAAGCAGCTGAAGATGGCTGGCCATAGGGGACTACCCTGAGGAACTCCTGCAAAGATGTCTTGGAGCTGCGACGACTGACCTCCAACAACAACAATAATCTTCCTATTTGTTAAATACGACTCCAACCAGCGGAGAGCTTGCCACCTGCTACCCATTGATTCCAGTTTTGCTTGGGCTGAATCAAATGCATCTTTGATGTCAAGAGCTGTCACTCTTACTTCACCCCTAGAATTCAGCTCTTTTATCCATGTTTGAAACATGGCTGTATATAGTGGAATACATGTTTCCAATTTTTGTTTTAAGGAATACAAAAGAACTCATAAAAGAATGTTTTATTTCGAGGAAAGAATGGATAGGCAAATAAAAATGTAGGAAATTAAATCATATTTTTTTTTAAATGAGGTAACACGCCATCCTATTAAAAACTTTGCAACCAGAGAAAATCGGCTAGGATTCAGATTCTTGATTACAATCCAATGTGCTGTGCTGGAAGTGAGTGTGGAAAAGATAGGCGGGTAAGCATAAGACCATCTTCAGCTTCACCATAAATTGCTAGCACTTGCTGTCTAAACTCGACACTGAAAAATATCATTCAAGCAAGGTACCCGCCATAAACTGGAGTTGTTAAAACAGAATCTTGTGAAGGCAACAGGCGAGAAAATGGAAAAGAAAAATAAGTTATTGTAATAAAATGCTTGGTAAATGTTTTGTCTTAATCCTTATTGTTCCTTTACCAACCATCAAGAAGTGCGGTTGGAATGGCTATAACATCCTACTTAGTTTTTGAAGTGCTTGCTATATAAAAATAGATTGAAAAGAACTAAAGTGAAATTAATCCATTTATTGTTTGGACCACATAGGAGCAAGTGCTATAACTGAATGTGAAAGGGGATGTGTTCCCTGAAACAACTGAGTAAGAACGAATGCCCTTAAAACGGAACTGTTCACAGCCGATAAGAGTTGAGGTGAAACTTTCTATTTGATTAAAAGAGCACCTCATACTATGTTAACTGGAAACTGCTAATTTACAACAACTTTGTTGTTCTGTGGTGTGTGTTTAACTTATTAGCAATGTTAGTTCTGTATCCTTCTGGGTTATAGAGAAACAATAATTCATACTTCCTTTAATTTATAATACATAACTTATACCGACTGCACACCCTGAGGGTTATCATCCTCCTCTGGACTACCACAAAGCAGGAAGATAGCTATTTGTTACTGTCAGTAGTCTATTCTGTTTGAAAGCTTTACTGCAACCTAATTGTAGCACCTAATACGATTTAAGGCCCTATCTTCCTGTTCAGGTGGATATAAAAGATATTAATGTACAATTCAAAGCTGAATGGGAATTTCACCGGTCCTAGTCAACATTCATCCCATTATCAATGCCATTGAAACAGATCAATAGGATATGCATGAATTTGTTGTTTGTTAGATCTTGCTTTCTTCATATCTAACAACAATGAATGTACTTTTAAGGTATGCTACTGATGGTTGTAATGTATTCACTCACTGACAACAGAGGATATGGCACTGTGTCATGTAAGTATTTCCATTTTCTATGAATACTGATTTGCCTCTATGTGCAGAGATCAGCAGACATAAGGACCTCTGGGAAACATGAACACACTTCAAGGGCTCTCCGCAAGATAGCGTCATAGAGATGTAGAGCATGGAAGCAGACCGTTTGGTCCAACTAGTCCATACCGACCAGATATCCCAACCCAATCTAGTCCCACCTGCAAGCACCTGGCCCATATCCCTCCAAACCCTTCCTATTCATATACCCATCCAGATGCCTTTTAAAGCTGCTAACATGTTTCCAGAAACAAACAAGAACAGAAATTGCTGGAGAATCCCAGTCCATCTGGCAGAGCAAACAGTGTTAACATTTTGCATCCAGTCACCCTTCTTAGATGCTGTCGGACCTGTTGTGTTTCTCCAGCAATTTCTGTTTTTATTTGTTTCAGATTTCCAGCATCCATGGTTCTTTGTTTTCTTAAAAAGATACTTATCTAAAGTTTCTACAGGGGCTCTCATGACCTCCTGCCACAGTTTCAGCACCAGACAGGCAAATCCCATACAGCCTCTACAACATGTCTAAATTACTACAGAAACATTTCTGATTAATATATAGAATCAGGACATAACAGTCAGCAAAAGAAAATATATGCAGCATGACAATCGCATCAACCGGTTAAGTTTAAAAAAGATATAGAAGGAAAGAACTAAAGCAAGTAAATAAGTTCAAGGTATAGTTCAGGAAAAAAGTGAGGATTGCAGATGCTGAAGATCAGAGTCGAGAATGCAATGCTGGAAAAGCACAGCAGATCAGACAGCATCTAAGGAACAAGAGAAATGACATTTCGGGCATAAGCCATTGATCAGGATTCCTGATGAAGGACTTATTTCCGAAACAACGATTCTTGTGCTCCTCTGTGCTTTTCTAGTACCACACTCTTGACTCAAAGTATAGTTCAGCCATGATAATAACTGAATGATAGAACAGGCTTGAGGGGATGAATGACTCATTTCTAGCCAAATGTACTTATCTCATCACAGGCTGGCTGAGCTCCAAGGATTCCAGTTTGATAATGAACGTGATGGACTGGAAAGTAATCTATGTAGTTCAGAAAGCAACCATCTAGCCTATGCACACTATTCTGTAAAGGACTCACCCACAGATCTCACTCTTCCTTTACTTTCACAACATTTCCCACGAGAGACGCATAATGCAAAGACTTACAGCCAGTTCCCAATTTAGTAAACCTACAATTTTGATGATCCTAATAAACAGGAGGTGATAAATCACAAACACCAGGTGCACTCAACTAATGCCTGAATCCAAGTGAGCATTCACCCCACTTAAAGCAAAATACTGCAGATGCTGGAAATCTGAAATAAAAACAGAATATGTTGAAGAAACTTGGCAGGTCAGACATTGTCTTTGAAGAGAGAAACAGAGTTAACATTTCAAGTCTAGTCTGGCTTTATTTATGGTTGAGGGCCCTATCAACTGCGTGAGAAGACTTTATCCTTCGGAATAATTTACAAGGTTACAGACTGAAAATTGGAAAGTGGCATTTACGTTGAATGGCCGTTTGTCAGCTCATAGGGATCCAAAAGATCGATTGTCCTTCTCCAATGCTGTAAACTTCTATGACAACCAAATCCAGTCCTATCCCCACCATATATCCGTTGGAAAATTATTTAGAGCAGAAATCAGTGCAGACTTGTTTTTTTCTTCATTAGTTCAAGTGTGCTAATCTTCCCTTGTCAGTTTGGTTCAGATCAGCTAATTCAGAATAGGAACTAGACATAGTAACTTTCTGCTCTATGTGGTTCATTAAGTCTCCCTGACTAAACACACTGCGTGATCAAAAGAGTTATAATATTTTGTATGTTTTACAAAATCCACATCGTACTGAATTCTAATGAACACTCTTTGCTAATAAGGTAGTGTTAATAAATTGTGATTTGTTTGTGAACCTTATAAGGATAGAGAACATTTGTTTAAAAGGCATAATTTTTCTTTGGTGGAGAATAATGCTGCTTACTTATTGTTTGGATGAATGAGAATATGATTTAACAGAATGAAGAACTGTCAATTTTCACTCAGGGGAGAGACCATGAGGAGGATGTGAGAATTTTCTGGTTTCAGTCTCATGTTTCTGTCCACACAAGGTGGAGAAACAGAAAGACGTTGTGGGAATTCAGACAAAAATATTGACTTATTTTACAGTAACATTATACACAATCTGAGAGCAGCTAACCACTTACTTAAGGAATAGAAAGTAATCGGTTGAAGATCCTTTTGAAGTGATTTGTAGTTTGATGCTTCCAAACTGTGCACTAAATACTCTCTTTTAGACACCAATAATTTTGCTAAAATAAAACTACCAGTTTTATTTATTGAAATCATTATTTACTGAATTACATTATGGTCTAGACTTTAAAAACACCATTGCAATGATCAAACATCATTTGACAAACATTTCTGTACTTGCACAGGAAGGATATATTGAAGCACTGTACAACTATGATTCAATGATTTAATTGTATATTTTGATGAGGCTTTACTTTATGCCATGTAGTTACAATGACATAAAAAGTGTTTATAATTGGGAAGACAGTGTCCTGGATCAATAATCAGGAGCATGGATTTAAGGTAAGGGGGAGAAGGCTAAAAGGAGAGTTGAGAAGAAATGGTTTCAGCCAGAAGGTAGTGGAAATCTGGAACTCACAGCTTGAAAGCATGGTTCAGTCAGAAAACTTTGCAAAATTTAAGCAGTATTTTGCATTGCCTTAGCCTCCAGGCTGTAGGCCAAGAGCTAAAAATGGGATTACTGAGGTCAGATCTTTATGACTAATGAAGACTCAATGGGCTGATTGGCCTTATTCTGTACCCTAAACATCAATGCGCCACTTATGGAAATCATGTTAGGGTCCTGATTTTAACTTCTTGTATTTTCAGGGAACGCAGACGGTTATATTTCTCAAAGCAATCCAACCCCATCCTGATTTCCACAACTCAGAGGCCATTTTGGAAGGGGGTTCTGGCTAGCCAACAACTGTCTGATTGTACTTTAAGAATTAGAACCTAATGATGCCATTTTACCCTGGACGACCAAATGCATTACTAAGTCCCAACTTGAGCAGAAATAATGGGTGCAAAGGAACAGCAGGCTCTGGGAAACATTGAAAAGAAAACGGGATAAGTGAAATGGCAAGGCGGGTGATGCATGGTGATGGTAAATAAGACTATAAGACATAGGAGCAGAAATCAGGCCATTCAGCCCATAAAGTTTGCTTCACCATTCAATTGTGGCTGATATGTTTCTCAACTCTATTCTCCTGGTTTCTATCTATAACTATTGATCCCCTTGATACTCAAGAACCTATCCATCTATCTCAGTCTTAAATATACTCAATGACCTGGCCTTCACAGCCTTCTGTGGCAATGAATTCCATAGATTCATCACTCTCTGGCTGAAGAAGTTTTTCTGAGGAAATTTTGGGTGCCAGTATGATCCAGCGCTATTAGATCTACAGTCCATACTGCAGCTGCAGAAATGTTGGCTCAGAGTTATTGAACTGGAGGCTGGGCTGTAGGCACTTTGGCACATCAAACAGAGGGAAAGCTACCTGGATACTTTATTCCAGGATGCCTTTAGGACAAAATTCCACTCAAAGAGAAGAAGGTGTGACTTTAAATGAGGCAAATAAGGGGACCGAAAGGGCAAGAGTGCAGGGCCTTCAGCCTTTGCAATTATCCAACGGCCTATCTTATCAATCATCCGCTGTTGCCCTGTTGCTGTTGGTCCTTTGAACCCAGTGTTTTGAGATTTGTTTCAGCTTGTTTGGGTGTGAGTGATGGCTGTTGAGTGGATGAGCTAACTGATCATGGCAGCATGGTACAGGAAGCTATTCAAAAGGAGGAGGTAAGCAGGGATGTAGTGGTATTAGGGATAGCAGAGTGAGATACTTGACCTCATTCTCCTCAGCAAAGTGTGTGAGATCCAGGTGGCTATGTTGTCTGTCCTGTGCCAAGGTTTGGGGATCTGCTCTGAGCTGAAGAAGATCCCACAGTGGGAGGGAAAGGATCCAATTATCATGGACAATTAATATTCATTGTCACAAGTATCTTGTTACAAAATAAAGTGTTGTATGGTGCCACCACTCTCTGGCACCTTGTTAAAACCCAGATAAATAAGCCAAAACATGGAATATAAAGGCAGAAAAATGAAGAAATGAAGCAAGTGTCCAACTTTATAGTCCTTCTTGTGAAGTGCTCTGTCTGGGCCATGGGCATAGTGCCCAGGTATGAGTCCCCTTCATCGCCACTGCCACTATAAAGAAAGTTGCCACTCTTCAGTGCCATCTCGCCTCCACTGACGCCCTCGCCACAATGAGTCCCTGATAGATCTCGCCAATGCAGACACCACCAGGTACCGAATTGGCCCAACTGGACTCCTCTGCTGCCATGAGTCTGTTTTGGGTCCACTTTGCCAATGCAGACATCACCAATGCCGTTGGGCACTGTAAACTCAACTCCGCCACCAATGACAGAGGTAGAACTGGGGAAGAGGTTCTGCTGAGGTAGTATGAGAAGTTAGATACAAAATTAAGAAAACAGAACCACAAAGGTATTAATCTGTGATTTACTGCCTGAGCTGCATCCTGAGCCTGGGATGAATAAAATTGCTGAAATGAATGCATTGCTTGAAAGACTGATATGGGAGAGATGGTTTCTTCTTAATGGGACACTGGCATCAATCTGGGGAAACTGGTGACTATTCCATTGGCACATTCCACAACTGAGCAAGCTGGGCTGGTGTATGAGCGAGCTGCATAATTAGGGAAGTTGATAAAATGATGAATGGGAATGAAGTATGTTGTGAAGATGACATAAGACGTCTGTAGACTGATATGAATAAGTCAAGAGTGTGGACAAAAACCTTGCAGATGGAGTATAATCTAAGAAAATGTGAAGTTGTTCACTTTAGTAGGAAGAATAAAAAAATGTACTATTATAAAATAATGACTCCAGAATATGGTGCATGGGTCACAAAAGGTTAGTGTGCAGGTACAGCATGTGATTAAAAAGATAATGAAATACTATCCTTTATTACAAGAGGAATTGGGCATAAAAGTAAGAATGTTATGCTTCTGTTATCCAAGATGTTGGTGAAACCACACCTTTTATGTTGTGTGCAGTTTTGAGCTCCTTGTTTAAATAAGGATGTGAATATATTGAAGGTGATCCAGAGGAGGTTTGCTATATTGATGCCTGGAATAAGCAGGTTGTCTTACAAGGAAAGACTGGGCTTGTTTTGACTGGAGTTTAGAAGAGTGAACTGATTAATCCTGAAAGATCTTGACAAAGTGAAGATAGAGAGGATGGTTTCTCTTGTGATTAACTCCAGAACTAGGGGACATTGTTCTAAAATTGGATTCCATGTTTTTAGGACAGAGTTGAAGGAAGCTATTTTCTCTCAGAAGGTGTGTGACTTTGGAATTGTGCTGCAGAAGTAGTGGACACAGGGTTATTGAATGTTTTAAATCAGAAATAGATCCTAACTGGGCAAGAGAATCACAATTATGAAGTGTAGATGAGATGTAGAATTTGGGACACAAACAGATCAGCCACAATCTTATTGAATGATAGAGTAGTGCTGAAGGGTTAAATAGCCCTTTCTACTTGTACCCTGTATAATCAGATGTTAGATAACTGAACTTATTTTTAAATGTTTCTTTCTGCACCAAGAGCAGCAAAATTAAGGCTTCCCTTCTCATCGTCACTACTCCCCAATGCTGGTGATCATTTTGCTGTTTCCTTCCACCTGCTCACATTTACAGATTGCAATAGCATTGGGTTCAAATGAACATTGGGAATAGCACTTTTCAAGGAAACCTGAATCCCAGGCTAACAGTTACCCTTTCCTCTCCGTGAAATTCACAAATTAGAACACCGTAAAAACATATTTACAAATATGACTTCATCAAAAATTTGCAACTGTTGAACTTTGCAAATGCATCCACACATGATTGTTATAATTTTCTTTATTTATAATAGCTGGAAATACACACTTTAATGTTGCAGTTTCCCTTTTCCTTTGCCTTTTGTAGCTTTGGATTGAAATCTGTAATAAAAACAGAATGTTACCCTTGTTTGAATTTCTGCAATTATTTCATTTCCTTTCAATCATTTTAAACTTGAGGACCTATTTTGATTTGGGTCACTCAGTGTTTATGTTAGACTGCTATCGAGTCTTCAAGGAGGACATGAGTTAGACATCATGGAGTTATGGAGGAACATACAGGTTTAAATCAATCTATTCTGGCCTTGAAATGTCCTTGAAATGAATCCACTATGTTAACCTTATTAACATTGTCTGGATATTTAATGTAATGATTAATTTCAAGAGTTGAATCCCTTCCAATATTCACTTTCTAAAATTGAAATAAATTTATCATTCCATCATTTATCATTTATTAAGAACGAACATTCATTGATGTAATGCATACAAAACAACAGAAGGGTTCTCGCTCACTCCAGACTCCAGATTGATTTATTCTTGTGCCATATTAATATCTGAAATGAAACATTACGAGCCATTAATCATGGTTCATTGTAACCAGAAACTCTCATACTTATCAATTAATCTCCTTTCTTCTTCACTCCAAATGCATGTGAGAGCTCCTCCCTGCTTTTGTATCTTGTCCTTTCCTCTTCCCGGACTAGTTACTGAGGACACTGAAATAACAATAATTGAGTTTCTCTCATCATCTTGATGTTACATCACATCTATTTATTTAATACTCAGACCTGTTTGTTGAGTTTTTTTTAATGAATACAGCACATTATTCTGTCAATAAAATTATTGCATCTCTTGGCAGAATTCCACATTCCACCAACCAAATTCCTCTCGATGGGCCAATAAGTAACAAGCAGCATTCACTCCATACAGATGTCATTCCTTTTCCAACAAGACAGGATCTATAAATGACCCTTTAAATTTCAGTGTTTTTTCACTTTTCAAAAATTTTTCTTTACTCATTGGATGTGTGCGTCACTGACTGGGCCCCAGCATTTATTGCCTGTCCCTAGTTGTCCTTAAGAAATTGGTGGTGAGTAGCCTCCTTGAACTGTATGTGCTGTGAGTAGCCCAGGGTGCTATCAGAAGGAGATTTCCATGATTTTGTCCCAACAACACTGAAGGAATGATGATATATTTCTTGATGCTTTCTTTCTGACATGGAAATATATCACTGTTCATTCATTGGGTCAAAATTCTGAAATTTTCCTAACTCAGGGTTGGTGAGTGCCTTTTGGAGGGGAACTCTCAGGATGTTGGCTGCTGATTACACAATGTTCAGCACCATTTGCAACTCCTCAGATATTGAAGCAGTTCACGTCCCATTGCAGCAAGAATTAGAAATATCCAGGTTTGGGCTGAAAAGAAGCAATTAAGATTTACACCACATAATTTCCAGGCAATGACAATCTCCAACAAGACAGAATCTAAGCATTTCCCAGAGCCTTCCTATAAAGCACAAGCCAGAAGTGTGATGGTGTACTCTCCACTTTCCTGGTTCAATGCAACCTAACCTCACTTGAGGAGATTGACACCATCCAGGATAAAGCAGTCCTCTTAATTGGAACCCCAAAATCAGTCCCTCCACCAATAATACCCAGTAGCAACAGTGTGTTCCATACACAAGATGCACAGCAACAACACAACAAGCCTTCTTTGACAGCTACTTCCAAACTTTTGATGTCGACCACTTGGAAGAACAATGGCAGTAATTGCATGGGAGCACCACCACCTGCAAGTTTCCCTGCAAGCAACATACTATTCTGAGTTGGAACTATATCAATGTTCCTTTAATGTTGCTCGGTCAAAACCCTAGAACTTCCTTCTCTTCCTTCCTTCCCTTGGCAATGGATGAACTGTAGAGGATCAAGATGCGTGATCGAATTCCTCCCTCAAGGACAATAAAGGATTGACAACAAACTCTGGGTCTTGCCAACAGCTTCCATATCCCATACATGATTTAAAAAATACTTGAAGAAATCTACATACAGCCAGAACTGCACAGAGATTAGCCTAATTATAGGAAACCCCAGGAAGATCAGTTGCAAGTTCAAAAATTCTTCCTATAAATTTTGATTTAATTAATTAGTGTTTGGTAAGAGAATCAAGGGTTATCAGGGTGAGGTAAAAACGTGGATATTGGAACACAAACAGATCAGCCATGCTCTTTTTGAATGGTGGAACAGGTTTGAAGAGCCAAATGGCCCACTCTTGCTCTTCATATGTATTGAGGTCTGGATTGGAACATCACTTACATTTTTCACATGATTTCTCAAATGAATATACAGATACTTGCCTGTAACCAGTGATACAGAACTTGACAATCATACTCGTTAGACAGTGATGGCCGACAATGGCTTGCCCTTGAATTTCCTAACTCTGCTATCTCCTTGTGAAGAGTTCCAAACACCACACACATATGCCTCATGGAAGCCATCTATATCTAATTACCTGTTAGCATTTACTAACCTTCAGTTGTGGAATATGTACTTGTATGAAAGACATCATTAAGGTACAGGCAAAAGTGAGGACTACAAATGCTGGGAACCAGAGTCTAAATTAGCGTGGTGCTGAAAAAGCACTGCAGGTCAGGCAGCATCCGAGGAGTAGGAAAATCAACGTTTCGGGCAAAAGCCTTTCATCAGGCAACCACTCTAATCTAGACCGTCATTAAGGTACTTGACTCTTGTTCTCTCTGCAATTTGTATCATTGGGGTTTGCATCTTAATGTTGTATGGTTGACACAAAATAAGATAGTTCCACAAGAAAACATTTCATCTGTCTACTCAATCTGATCTTAGTAGAGCTGCTTCGAAGACCAATGAAAAACGTTGTAGCCATATACTGGCTTGGGCTGGGGCTGTCGGAGTGGGTTGTCCCTATTGGCTGCCACTCGCTAGGTGATATACGTGTGGATGAATAGAGAGTGGCTGATTACAGCATGTGAGGCTGGATGTGATGAAGAGGGACTGAAACCTTCACATGAAACAGTGGCTGTTTGGCTCATCATGCATTAAAACCAAGGATGTGAAGATGGTTATTAAGGAATCTTGGTGTGAATCTTGTGCACATCAAGAGTATCCACTGCTTTCTGATCAAAGCCCTGAGCTGGTGTTGCTCAGGTGAAACAAGGGGCAGGTGAACATGGAAAGTAACAACACTTTTACAAAGTATTTTAAAAGCACAGATTTTCATATTTGTCTAAGGTATTGCATGTTAATTTATAAACTTTCATAATTATAAACTGAATGTTAATGTGTCATTTATTGCTGTTTTGCTGTTGATGGAATATGGAGAGGGTGTTTATGGGGAGTTTGAAAAAAACATTAAGACAAGCGATTAGAGTATGAAAAAAAAACTCCTAACTTAAAAGGGAATTCATAAGTCTTGTATAGATATTCAAATAATAAAAAGGTTGTAAAATGAGAAACAGAACCAAAAAGGGACCATAAAGGGGACTTACAAATGAAGACAGAGAGCATGGTTGAGGTGTCAAATTAAAACTTTGCATCTATTTTTACTAAAGAATAATATGCTGCACTGGTCATGATGAGGGAATTCAGACAGTAAAATTGACAGGGGAGGTATTGAATGACTGTCTGTACTTAAACTTGATAAGGGATTAGCACTGGATGACTTGTATCCAAAAGGTGAGATTGGAAGTTGCAAAGGCACTGGCCATAAATTTCAAATCTTTGTTTGATTCAATGATGGTGTCAGAAAATTGGAGAATTGAAAATGCTAAACCCTTGTTCAAAAACAGGTCTAAAGGTAAGAAAACCAGCTACTTGATATGGTAACAGAGATTGTTGATGAGGATAATGTTACTGATGTGGTGTACATGGATTTCCGAAAGGCATTTGATAAACTACCACAAAACAGACTTGTGAGCAAAGTTAGCGCTCATTGAATATAAAGACAAGGAGCATGTTGAATACATTTGGCTGAGGGACAGGAAACAAAGAGTAATAGTTGTTATTTTGGACTTTAGGAAGATTTACAGTGGAATTCCACAATGACTGATTAGGATCCCTGCTCTTCCTGACATAAATTAGATCTAGACCTTGGTGTACAGGGCACAATTTCAAAACTTGCACGTGACACAAAGCTTGGAAGTATTATGAATAGTGTGGAAGAAAGTGATGACTTCCAAAAGGACATGCATAGACTGGTGGAATGGGTGGACAAATGGCAGATCAAATTTAGTGCAGAGATGTACAAAGTAAATTTTTATCACCTTGCCATTGTGATTTTGTGCACTCTGTTATCAAAATGGTATCAATATCCTGTACAAAATCAAATCTGTAGAAAGTCCAACAAGGATAAAGGACCATTCATGTAACAAAACTGAGATAAGACATGCTGACAAAAATGCTCTACTTAACGTTCATGTGCCATTTCTGGCTCTCAATATGAAGTCTATATGAAGTGAATGAAGTCTTTATCACTAATGTTCTATTGCACTATATCTCTTGTTTTGCTTGTTGAATTTGAAAGTTTGCAAAGCACTTGTCTTAGTGCTTTTGCTTGATCCGTGACTAAATTGTAAGTTATTACTGTACAACCAGTCTCTATCACACGTTGAGATATATGTAAATTAAAAGAAACATCTCCAAGTCTATACAGTGCCCATGCAGTTGCCCTTTAGTGATCCCCAAAGAGTAAGTATAAGCTTTGAATCTCAAGGTATAGATGTTGTCATGCTATTTAAATTAGATTCATGGTCCAAATATAAAATGAATAAGGTTGCAATGACACAAGAGATTGGAAGATTTTTTGCTGGATTAATGGATATATGTAAAAGACTGCCAATTAACAGAATGTTGGTTAATTTGTTTTAAAAAGAAAAGATTGGGCAAATATCTGGTTAGAACAGGATTAAATGTTTTACAAATAAATCAGATCTAATCAAACTCTTCGTAAAAGGTGTTTCAACCAAAGAAATTGTAGCAGTGGCAAACAGCTGGACTGGGTTGAATAATGGAAATTGTAATGTTCATTAAATATTCCAGAGCTTCATTTGATTATCTTTGCAATTAAGGGCAAACTTATCTCAGAAAATGTCTTTCCTTAGGTTAATTAAGCTTAGTCGGGTTCATCATTAGGTCAGTTATAGATAGCAAACAGAAGGAATGAATTTAATAGGCTAACTAATCACTCCTTAATGCATATTTCTATTTTCCTGTCTTTCAAGAATCTAGGTTTTGGTACTTAGCTTATTGATTTACAGCAAGTGTTCTCATAAACTAGCTTTGTTTAACTGCCACTTCTGGCTATCGCTCAGATTAGTTTCTGAATTAATCTCAAGTCCTTCGTTCTATGAACTGATCATTTGCTTCCCTAGTTGTGTTTCCCAGGGGAAATAATAAAAGTGGCTAAGGTTAGACTACCAACATGAGAAATTCTCATTTTTCACAATGTCTTTTCTTTAAAAAAAGGAGAACTGACCCATTAAACCACTTCAGTTAGACAGCCTCCGGCATTGAACCACTTCTGTGTCCATTTTAAACGCTGACAATGAAAATAAAATCAGTGGGACAGCATCTTCTGTGCATTGTTTCATTTCAATTCACCATACTTTCAAAAGCAGTCTTAGCAATATATACCTTTAAATGTTCTCCTCTCGAACACCTCATTTCCTAACTGAGAAGTCCAAGGGATAACATTCATAGTGATGTAAAGATGGTGGTATTGAACCTATTTTACAGTCTCTGATATTAATTTCTCTTGAATTCGATGAGATAAATGGAGTTTGGGCAAATGGAAGCCACTGTGAGGGTGTAAGTCCTAAGTTTCAGGTCCACTGTATATTGACTGCTGGCATCATGCCATTTCTCCCACTTCATAACAATAAAAAGAACAGGCAGAACTTTCTGGATGACAGGGTAGGTCCTGAGAATATTCCATCACACTCCTGACCTATGCCTTGTGCATGACATCCTCTGTTACTGGAAGAAAGATAAATTGTCCTTCCACAAAGGCAAAATACTGTAGATACTGATTTTCATTTCCTGAACTTGCCTCCAGTGGGAAATTGATGAAAGTCAAAATTTTTACAGGGGTGAACCATTTAATTAAGAGCAGCTATCAAGCTCTCGAACCCAGAGACTAATCCTGGCCTTCTAGATTTGGGAAAGGCTTACTTTTTGAAGGGACAGAAACTCATTTTATTTGGTAGTGGATCAAAACAGCATTTCTAACAAATCATGTAACTTAAACTAAAGGACAAGACAAGCAACCCGGTGAGTTAATTGTGACCTACAGAAGGAAAGGCCAGAGACCAGATGCAAATTCAGTTTAGAAGTATAAACTGGAGAGGTGATGGCCTAGTGGTGTTATTGAGAGACCCAGGTACCATTCTGGGGATCCAGGTTCAAATCATGCCATTGCGGATGGTAGAATTTGATTCAATAGGGAAAAAAAGATTGGATTAAGAGACTAATGATGACAATCAAACTGCTACTGATTATTGGAAAAACTTATCTGGTTCACTAGTCCTGTTTAAGGAAGGAAATCTACATGGTCTGACCTACATGTGACTCCAGATCCACAGCAATGTGGTTGACGGTCAACTACTCTGTGAGTGATGGACAATAAATATTGCCCTGGCCAGTGGTGTCCATGTCTCATGATGTTTTTTTAAAATCCTAATTAGTAGAAGGATGACTTAATTTTGTCAGTACCTACACTGGAAAAAATTCTTAAGCTGTTTTAATAGCCCAAGTAGACAGGGCTGGGAAAAAACCCTGAGGTTTTCTTAGATTTCAGTGAGAAATACCAGTGAGCCTGCCCATGTCTGTCTCTCTCTGGAAGAGGAGGGGAGAATCACTCTGGTGAATGTGTAGAAAGTCACCAGAAGGAAATTCTTGAGGCCATGTCATTTGAATTACAAATTTAAGAAGAAAGACAGGAGTGATACTTAATGTAAAGAATTTTTTTTAAGGCTTGTTCATGGGATGTGGGTGTCACACATCAGGCCAGCATTTATTGTCCATCCCTTAACAGTCAACCACATTACTATGATCCTGGAATTACATGTCAGCCAGACCAGAAAGAACAAAGTGCATTTTGAAGCAGATGAGATTTAATGGCAAATAACATTTGTCACCATTTTAAGTCATAAGCCCTTCTTCAGGGCTTTCCTGATGCTGCCTGGATGCTGCCTGAACTGCTGCGCTTTTTCAGCAACACATTTTTCAGCTCTGATCTCCAGCATCTGCCGTCCTCACTTTCTCCACACCATTTTAAGTCCAAACTTTTATCGAATTTAAATTCCACTGTCAGCATGGGATTCAAACCCATATCACCAGAACATCAGCCTGAACGTCTAGATTACTAGCCCAGTGACAATACAACTAGGCCACTTCCTTTTTGTGGGGGAGAAAGTGTTGATTCTTTTTCTTTTAGCTTTCAGGATAAGGTTTTTACACATTGTCATAGATACACAGCTTTGCTTTTGTGTAATAAACTTGAGTTTTCATCACCAACCTTGTGTGCATATGTCTAATGAATGACTACTCTGGTAACCAAATTACAAAAATAAATATTGTGATCAATCAAGATTGCACTCTGGGATCTGACTTGTCCAGTGCAATCATCAGCTGGGATTATACCACCTTTGCCCAGAAGCTGAACTGGTCTAGCAAATTAAATACTGTGGCTGTGAGAGGAGATCAGGGACCGGGAATTCTACAGTGGAGCCTGCCCACCATCTATCTCTGATGGGATGTTCTCCTTTTCTCTAGTTGGGTGCAGCTCCAACGACACTCTGTAATCGTGACACCTTCTATGCTAAAACATCCCATTTCATTGGCAATGCGACCATCAAATGCAATGTACTTCCTCCACCCTCAATGCACAGTGACAGCAGTGTGTACTATCTATAAAATGCACTGCAGCAATTCACCAAGGGTCCTCTGTGGCCTATACCATCTAGAAGGACATGGGCAGCAAATGTATGGGGTCATCTTCATATGCAAGTTCCCAATAAGCTCCACACCTTCTGACTAGTGGCTATATCAATATCCCTTCACTAGTGCTGGGTCAAGATACTGGAACTGAATTCCTACAAAGCATTGTGGGTGTACATACCCCAAGGACTGTCGCAGTTCAAGAATGTGGCTCACCACCACCTTTTCCCTGAGCAACAAGGGATGGACAATAACTATTGTCCTAGTCAGAAATACCCACTTCCCTTGAAATAGACTATTTTTAAAAATTTGCTTGTTCCAATTCAGTGTCTGTTAGTGGTATGCCTCAGGATGTTGACGGTGGGCAAACAATGATGGTAATGGTATTGAATGATGAAATGATTAGACTCTACCTTGTTGGGGACAGTCTTTCACTCTCACTTACATAGCATTAATTTGGACAAACCTGAATGCTGTCCACTCAGTTACTGTCGCCTTGACTTGTCCGACCTGCCTATCTTCTTTTCCACCTATCCACTCCACCCTCTCCTCCTTGACCTATCACCTTCATCTCCTCCCCGACTCACCCATTGTACTCTATGCTACTCTCTCCCCACCCCCACCCTCCTCTAGCTTATCTCTCCATGCTTCAGGCTCACTGCCTTTATTCCTGATGAAGGGCTTTTGCCTGAAACGTTGATTTCGCTGCTCGTTGGATGCTGCCTGAACTGCTGTGCTCTTCCAGCACCACTAATCCAGTATTTGGTTTTCAGCATCTGCAGTCATTGTTTTTACCCTGAATGCTGTCCCTGTCTAGCTTCATTTGGCATCAACTTCTGAGGAATTATAATTGGGACTGAAAAAGGTGGAATAATCAGTGCATATTCCCACACTGAATTCTGGTGGAGAGAAGGTGAAGATGGTTGAGTCCAGGACACTATGCTGAGGAGCTCCTACAAAAATATCCTAAGGTTAGAGTGATTGGTATCCAACAAGCACAACAATCAGTTGTGCTAGGTATATCTCCAATCAGCGAAGAGTTTCCATTGACTTCAGTTTTGTTTGCCCTCAATTAAATGATGCCTTGTCACTATGCCAACAGCTCTGGAATTCAGTTTTTCTATCCATTAAACTGGCTTGGCCGAACCTCAACTGGGAATTGGAAAAGTATTGCATCATATTGCTGACTTGTGTGTTGTTGATGATTGCCAGAGATTGAGGAGTCAGGAGTAGAGTTATTCACCACAGAATTCCCAGCCTATGACTTGCTCTTATAACCACAGTATTTATTTGGCGAGTGCAGTTAGGTCTCTGGTCAATGTTTAACCCAGGATGTTAATAGTTGGAGATTCACCATGGTGATGCCATTGGTAGTCAAATGGAGAGGTGTGTATTTGCTCTTGTTGGAGATGGTCATTGCCTGTCAAATGTGTGGTGTGAATATTGCTTGCCACTTATCTATATATATAAATGTCAAAATATCAGGAGCAGGTGTCAGAAACAATCCACAATACAATGGCAAATCTTGAGAATTAGAATATAAGAAGGTATATAAGAAGCACAGGAGGCTCCCAAGCACTGAGGATGTCACCTAGACAGGGGACGAAACATTTGCAACACAAATTCCCAGCTCGGCGAACAGAACCACAACAACGAGCACCCGAGCTACAAATCTTCTCCCAAACTTTGAATATAAGAAGGTAGAGGTCATGTTACAGCTATATAAATCCCCTAGTCAAACAACATTATCAATACTCTTGCAAGTTCTGGATCCCAAAGCTGAGGAAAATACATTGATTTAGGAAGGCATGTCATTTAGATACCTACAGGGCTAGTTACCTGGAGAGACTACAGAAACTAGGTTTGTGTGCCTGAAATTTAGACGGTTATGGGGTGATTTGATTAAAAATTTCACAATATTCTAACTGAAAGCCTGGGCTTAAAGGCTACAGGGGTAAATTAGAAACAAATCTTTAAGGAATGAAATTAGAAAACTTCTTCATGTAAGCATCAGTAGAGATTTGGAATTATCTTCTACAAAAGGCAATTAATACTGTGTTAAACGTAAATTCTAAATTTGAGATGAAGTCTTTATCTACAGGCTGTAAAGAGTATGGAATAAAAGTTGAGTTTAGAACTCGAGCACTGATCAGCCAAGGCCCCAGTAAAATCTAGTAACAAGCTTGATAGGTTAAATGGCCTCCGTGTGCATCTTGATATAGATTAATCATTGCTCATTCAACAACTGTCGAAAATCAGTGGGCTACTTTGGATCTTCTTTGGATATCCAACGTTCTTTTCTTTTTTATTTGTTCGTTGAACATGGACATTACTAACTAGCCCAGCATTTATTACCTGTCCCTAGCTGCCGTTGAGAAGGTGGTGGTGAGCTGTCTTATGAACTGTTGCAATTCATTTGGTGTAGGTAGATGCACAATATCATCAGGGAAGGAGTTCCAGGATTTTCGCCTGGTAACAGGAAGGAACGGTGACATATTTCCAAGCCAAGATGGGGTGTGGTATTCTCATGTATCTACAGTCCTTGTCCTTCTAGGTGGTAGTGACTGTGAATTTGGTGAATTTCAGCCATGCACCTTGTAGATAGTACACACTGCTGCTGCTGAACACTGATCATGGACAGAGTGGATGCTGTGGATGTAAAGTCAATTGACTGGCTGCTTTGTCCTTGATTGTGCCAAGCTTCTTGAGTATATACATGTATATATGTGTGTAGATATGTGCATTTGGGAGAATGTGTGAAGGTGTAAGTGGGTATGTGTGGGTGTGTATATACATACGTGTGTAGGTGTGTATGTGTGGGAGTATGTGTGAAGGTGTAAGTGGGTGTGTGTTGGAAATGTGGAGTTGAATCTCTATGTGAATGTGTGAGTGAGAGTATGTAAGGGTTTTGGTGATGTATCTGTGTGGGTATTTGTCGGTGAGTGATTGTGTCTGATGTGTGTGTATATGAAATGGAGTGTCTCTTTGTGTGCGAGTGTGGGGTTATATTTATGTGGCTATGTGTGGGTGGGTATGTTAGCGGTGAGGTATGTATCTAGGTGTATATGAATGATATAGTATATGATTCTGTGTGTGTATGGGTGTATGTGTGTGGTTGTAGAGGTATATATTAGTGTGCATATGTATACAGGGTATGTGTGCTTGTGGAGGTGTATCTATGGATATATGTGTGGAGGCCTGTAGTTGTAGCAATATATCTGTCTGTGTATATGTATGTGTATACATGTGGTGTCTGTGTATATTGAGGCTCATCTGTGTGTATAAATATGTGTGTGCATGCAGGGTTGTGTTTGTATAAATGGGTGTGTGTTTATGTGTGAATATTGATTCTAGGAATAGTAATTAAAGTTTTTGTGTGTATACACATTGTGAATGAATTAACGTACTGAAAAATCTGAACTTTGTACCTGTGATTTGAGCAGTTGCTCAATCACATTCTATTGTATTCTTATAATCCCTCTTTTCCATATCAGTCATTCTTGTGTGAACTCCTTGGGGAAATGAGGGTAGAGTTTTCAATTCCACTTCCTTTCCTTTGTTCAAAGAAATAAGGGAACTCAGCTGCAAGTTGTAGAGAAAAAAAAGAATTTAAAAAGTCCAGAAAATGGTCAATCTCCTTGCTTCACATTGTGCATGAAGCAAAAAGGAAATAGTGAGGAGCGCTGATACAGAATCTCATGGGATTGAATCCGGTCACTCCTAGTTAACAAAGAGGCGTATCTTCCTCCTCTCATGCCCCAATCTCCTCCTTGCCTGATTACAAACACTGCTTTGTCCATTATTTGTTATGAATTTGGTTCTGTTATTTTTTCTCTCTACCACTGTGATTATTTAATGTTCTTATCAGTTTTGCAATGCCACAATAGAAATAGTTTCACAGCCTTGAGTATGATTAAAAGTGTATAAAATTCAAGAATGATCATTAAAAGGTTTGAAACAGAATTATTTTGAGTCTGACTCTTCATTTATCCAGTTGACATGCAGAGAGCATTAACCTATCTTCCTTGCAGATGCTTATCGGCCAGCTGTTTGTTTTTAATCCACATTTTCATGTTTCCCTTTGTATCTGTATATAGAGGAGATTTGTCCTCAGATAACTTGCTGAGTACAGTTGGCCTTTCTTACAATGATGAACAATTGCATTTAACAATCTAAATATAGAAAACAAAAATTCTGCATATCGTTTTAGACTCAAATGCATTTGCAGCATTAAAAAAAGGCCCTTCGGTCTATTGTGTCCATGTCAGCCATAAGAACTAAACAAATAGGAACAGAAGTAGGCCATTCAGTCCATCCAGCCTGCTCTGTAATTCTATATGATCCTGGCTAGTCTGCCCCAATTAACTCTTCTCTTGTGCTCCTCATAGCCCTCAAGTCCTTGCAAATGTTATTCATCTTTTTAAATTCTTTCTGTAACTTAGCCTCCACAGCTCTGGGTAGAATTCCAGACATTCATTAATCTCTGAGAGAAGAACTTCCTTTGCATCTCAGTTTTAAATGGTTCTCATTATTCTTTAACTATGTCCCCTAGTTTGAGATTCCCCCACTAATAGAAACATATTGTCAATACTTACTCTGATAAGGCCCTTCAGAACTTTGCAAGTTTCAATATGATCACCTGTTATTCTCCTAAACATTAGTGAATGAAGACCTAACCTATTCATCTGTTGTTGAGAGGCTAGCACCTTTTTCAAGGAATTAGCCTTGTAAATCTCTTTTGAACTGCCTTCAATGTCAGTATATCCTTTTAGAAATATAAGAGACCAGCCTGTACCACATTTCAGGTGTGAACTCACCAACACTGTATCGGTTGTAACAAGAGCTCTCTATTTTTAAACTCCAACTCATAAGCAATAAAGGTTGAAATCACATTTGTATTCTTAATTACTTGCTGTACCTGCATGGTCACACTTTCTATTTCACACACAAAAACAGCCTCTATTGTTTACTTTTTTTGGTGTGCATCTTTCCATTTAAATCACAATATGTCTTTTAATTCTTCCTAACAAAGTGCATGACTTCCAACTTCCCTATATAAAACTCTGTCTGCCAAGTTTTTGCTCACTCACTCAATCTACTTACAACATAGAACATAGAACAATACAGTGCAGAACAGGCCCTTCGGCCCTCAATGTTGTGCCGATGTGTGAACTATTCTCAGTTCGTCCCCCTACAGTATCCCATCATCATTCCTGTGCTTATCCAAGGATTATTTAGATCTAATGTGACTGAATTAACTACATTGGCAGGTAGGGCATTCCACGCCATTACCACTCTCTGAGTAAAGAACCTGCCTCTGACATCTGTCTTAGACCTATCTCCCTTCAATTTGTAGTTATGCCCCCTCATACAACTTGACATCATCATCCTAGGAAAAAGACTATCTAATCCTCTGCTCATCTTGTATATCTCTACCAAATCCCCTCTTAGCCTTCTTCTTTCCAATGAGAACAGACCCAAGTCTCTCAGCCTTTCCTCATAAGACCTGCCCTCCAGACCAGGCAACATCCTGGTAAATCTCCTCTGCACCTTTTCCAATGCTTCCACATTCTTCTCGAAATACGGCGACCAGAACTGTACACAACATTCCAAGTGCGGCCGCACCAGCATTTTGTATAGTTGTAGCATGATATTGCGGCTCTGGAACTCAATCCCTCTACAAGTGAAACCTAATGCACCGTATGCCTTCTTAATAGCACTACCCACCTGGGTGGCAACTTTCAGGGATCTATGTACATGAACTCCAAGATCCCTCGCACATCCAGACTACCAAGAATCTTTCCATTGACCTCTGCCTTCCTGTTATCCTTCCTAAAGAACATCACTTCATATTTAGCTCCATTGAACTCCATTTGCCACCTTTCAGCCCAATTCTGCAGTTTATCCAAGTCCCCCTGCAACCTGTAACATTCTTCCAAACTGTCCACTACTCCACTGACTTTAGTGTCACCTACAAATTTACTAATCCATCCACCTATGCCTACGTCTAGGTCATTTATAAAAAGTACAAACAGCAGTGGTCCCAAAACAGATCTTTGTGGCACACCACTAGTAACTGGACTCCAGGTTGATCATTTTCCATTTGTTGCCTTGTTTCAGAAAGCCAGTTTCTAATCCAAACTGCTAAATCACCCTCAATTCCATGCCTCTGCATTTTTCTCCAACAGCCTACCATGTGGAACCTTATCAAAGGCTATACTGAAGTCCACATCAACTGCCCTACCCTCATCTACATTCTTGGTCACCTTCTCAAAAAACTCAGTGAGGTTTGTGAGACATGACTTGCCCTTGACAAAACCATGTTGACTATCTGAAATCAAATTGTTGCTTGCTAGATGATTATAAATCTTATCTCTTATAACCCTTTCCAAAACCTTTCCTACAACAGAAGTAAGGCTCACTGGTCTATAATTACCTGGGTCATCTCTGCTGCCCTTCTTGAACAATGGTACGACATTTGCAATCCTCCAGTCCTCAGGTACTAAACCTGTAGACAATGGCAACTCAAATATCAATGCCAAAGGCTCTGCTATCTCCTCCCTCGCTTCCCAGAGAATCCTCGAATAAATACCATCCAGCCCAGGGGACTTGTCTACTTTCACTCCTTCTAGAATTGATAACACCTGTGCGTACCTAACCTCAATCCTTTCTAGTCTAATATCTCGTATCTCATTCTTCCCCTCTACAATATTCTCCTTTTCCTGAGTGAAAACCATTGAGAACTGTTTGCTTAGCACCTCTCCAATCTCCACAGAGTCCACATTCAACTTCCCACTTCTGTCTTTGACTGGCCCTATTCCTAACCTAGTCATCCTTTTATTCCTCACATACCTATAGAAAGCTTTAGGGTTCTCCTTTATTCTATTTGCTAAGGACTGCTCGTGTCTTCTCTTTGCTCTTCTTAACTCTCTCTTTAAATCCTTCCTAGCTGATCTGTAACTCTCCATCGCCTCATCTGTACCATCTTGTCTCATCAATACATAAGCCTCCTTCTTCTTCTTAACAAGAGATGCAATTTCTGTAGTAAACCACGGTTCCCTTACCTTATCACCTCCTCCCTGCCTGACAGGGACATACTTTTCAAGGACACACAATATCTGTTCCTTAAACCAGCTCCACATTTCGATTGTCTGCATCCCCTGCATTTTGCTACCCCATTCTATGCATCCTAATTCTTGCCAAATTGCATTATAATTGCCCTTGACGCATCGCTAACTCTTGACCGGTGGCTTGTACCTATCCCTTTCCATTGCTGAACTAAACGTAACTGAATTATAATCACTCTTTCCAAAGTGCTCACCTACAACTTGTCGGCCCTTCGACATACTGTGTCAGGAAACCCTCCTGTACACAATGGACAAAAACGGATCCATCTGACATATTAAACTTAGAGCATTTTCAGTCAATGTTGGGGAAGTTAAAGTCCCTCATAATGATAACCCTGTTCCTTTCATGCCTACCCAGAACAATTTTGTCGATCCTCTCTTCCACCTCCCTGGAACTCTGCGGAGGCCTATAAAAAACTTCAAGCAATGTGACATCTCCTTTCCTGTTTCTAACCTCAGCCCAGGAGAAAGTGAGGACTGCAGATGCTGGAGATCAGAGCTGAAAATGTGTTGCTGGAAAAGCGCAGCAGGTCAGGCAGCATCCAAGGAGCAGGAGAATCGACGTTTCAGGCATGAGCCCTTCTTCAGGAATGAGGAAAGTGTGCCAAGCAGGCTAAGATAAAAGGTAGGGAGGAGGGACTTGGGGAAGGGGCGTTGGAAATGCGATAGGTGGAAGGAGGTTAAGTTGAGGGTGATAGGCCGGAGTGGGAGTGGGGGCGGAGAGGTCAGGAAGAAGATTGCAGGTTAGGAAGGTGTTGCTGAGTATACTATAAACCAACTATAAACCGACCGACTCCCACAGCTACCTAGACTACACCTTCTCCCACCCTGCCCTCTTTAAAAACGCCATCTCATATTCCCAATTCCTTCATCTCCGCCGCATCTGCTCCCAGGAGGACCAGTTCCCATACCGAACAACCCAGATGGTCTCCTTCTTCAAAGACCGCAATTTTCCCCCCAGAGGTGGTCGACGATGCCCTCCACCGCATCTACTCCACTTCCCGCTCCTCTGCCCTAGAGCCCCGCCCCTCCAATCGCCACCAGGACAGAACCCCACTGGCCCTCTCCTACCACCTCCTTATACATCGTATCATCCATCGTTATTTCCGCCACCTCCAAACGGACCCCACCACCAGGGATATATTTCCCTCCCCTCCCCTATCAGCGTTCCGAAAAGACCACTCCCTCCGTGACTCCCGCGTCAGGTCCACACCCCGCACCAACCCAACCACCACTCCCGGCACCTTCCCCTGCAACTGCAAGAAATGCAAAACTTGTGCCCACACCTCCCCCCTTACTTCCCTCCAAGGCCCCAAGGAATCCTTCCATATCCGCCACAAATTCACCTGCACCTCCACACACATCATTTACTGCATCTGCTGCACCCGATGTGGCCTCCTCTATATTGGGGAGACAGGCCGCCTACTTGTGGAACTTTTCAGAGGACACCTCTGGGACACCCGGACCAACCAACCCAACTACCCCCTGGCTCAACACTTCAACTCTCCCTCCCACTCCATCAAGGAATGCAGGTCCTTGAACTCCTCCATCGCCAGACCATAGCAACACGATGGCTGGAGGAAGAGCGCCTCATCTTCCGCCTAGGAACCCTCCAACCGCAAGGGATGAACTCAGATTTCTCCAGTTTCCTCATTTCCCGTCCCCCCATCTTGTCTCAGTCCCAACCCTCGAACTCAGCACCACCTTCCTAACCTGCAATCTTCTTCCTGACCTCTCCGCCCCCACCCCCACTCCAGCCTATCTCCCTCACCTTATCACCCTCACCTTAACCTCCTTCCACCTATCGCATTTCCAATGCCCCTCCCCCAAGTCCCTCCTCCTTACCATTTATCTTAGCTTGCTTGGCACACTTTCCTCATTCCTGAAGAAGGGCTCATGCCCAAAACGTCGATTCTCCTGCTCCTTGGATGCTGCCTGACCTGCTGCGCTTTTCCAGCAACACATTTTCAGCTCTAACCTCAGCCCACACTACCTCAATAGACAAGTCCATGTCAGAAGTTCTTTCATCCACCGTTATACTATCCTTGACTAACAAGGCCACACCTCCCCCTCTTTTACTGCCTTGCCTGTTCTTAATGAACGATCTAAACCCTGAAACCTGCAACATCCATTCCTCACCCTGCTCTATCCATGTCTCTGAAATGGCCACAACATCGAAGTCCCAGGTACCTCTCCATGCTGCAAGCTCATGTATCTTATTTTGGATACTTCTGGTGTTGAAGTAGACACACTTCAAACCAGCTTGCTGACTGCCAGCACATTCCCATAGTCCAAAAATGTGCAGTTTAGGTGGATTGGCCATTGTAAATTGTAGTGTCTAGAGATATAGAAACTAAGTGGAGTAGCCATGGTAAATGAGAGGTTATGGGGATGGGGGGCATAGTCTGGGTAGGATGCCCTTCAAAGGGTGTCTTCTGCACTGTAGGGATTTTATTTAAGTAGCATGCTTTAACTTGGACAAGTATTCCCACTAACAGGTGCCGGAAAGGTTTATCAGGATGTTACCTGGAGGGCATTAGCTATTAGGAGTGTGTGGAGAAAATTGGTTTGTTTTTACTTGAACATCAGAGGCCGAGCGGCAACCTGATAGAAATTCCCAAAAATATGAGAGACGTGAATAGAATGAATAGAAATATCAATTACTAGGGAACATAAGTTTAAAGTAAAAGGGAGAAAGTTTAAAGTAGTTATGAAAAGTGAAGTGATGTAATGAGGTCAGCCAGGTGGACTTCATAAAAAAGGAGATTCCTGATTGGGTCAGATTAACAGCCCCAATCAGGGAGGGCAGGCTGACAGATAAGAAAACATCCTTATGTCCTCATCACAAGATGCCATTCCACTGCATTATTCATTCTGCAGCAAATTGGGATCTATTACACTCTTCCCCCTCCTCCAAATCATTAACATAGACAGTGGATCTGATTTGACGATTTATTATTGTCACATGTAGGTAGATTTAATGAAAAGATTTTTGTGGTCATCAGACAAATCATATCTCACAAAACTACATCACAGTAATATAATAGAAGGCAGCATATAACATATGCAGAATATGTTAGCTACAGAGAAAGTACAAACAAAGATCAGCTCTAGTATATGAGAGGTCTGTTCATAAGTCCAATAACAGCAAGGAAGGAGCTTTTCGTGAATCTTGTTGATATGTGTTTTCAAACATTTGTATCTTCTGCCCGATGGAAAAGAGTGGAAGAGAGTATAACCAGGGTGGAAGGGATCTGTGATGATGTTGGGTGCCTTCGTGAGGCAGCGGAAAGTGTAGATGGAGTCAGGGGAAGAAAAGCTGGTTTGGATGATGGACTGGGCTATGTTCGCAACTCTCTGTAATTTCTTCTGGTCTTGTGCCGAACAGTTGCCATATTAAGCTGTGATGCATCCAGATAGGATGCTTTCTATGATGCATCTTGAAAAATTGCAAAGAATCATTATGAACATGTCAAGTTTCCTTAGCCTTCTGAAGAATTAGAGGCATTGGTGTGCTTTCTTGATTGTAGCAGCAACATGGACAGATTGTTGCTGATATGTACTCCTAGGAACTTGAGTTCTCAACCATCTCCACCTCCACACCATTGATGTAGACAGGGGCATGTCCTTCACTTCACTTCCTGAAGTAATGTAGTAAACAAGTAAAGTGAAGTAAATAATTGAGGACATAGAGCTGATCATTGTGGTACTCCTCTAGTTGCATCCTTTCAATCTGAAAGTATCTATTCATCCTGATTCTCTGTTTTCTGTAGGCAAACCAATCATCCATCTATGTCATTGCAATACAGGCAGTCTCTAGATTGTTAACAGGTTCCTCTCTGGAGTCTGTTTGTAAGTTGATTTGCGTGCAAGTTGGCGCACAGTGCAGGACAATGGAATCATTTTAGTCTTCTTACTGAAGGAGGAGTATCACTACATTGATGACAGTTCCGAGAAGGTTTATTATGTTGATTCTTAGGATCAAATGGTTGTTTTATGAGGGAGCATTGAACAGGTTGAACCTGTCATCGGATTTTAGAAGAATGCTTCTTGAAGTATTTAAGATTTTGAAAGGGACTTGACAACGTTCATGCAGAGATAATGTTTCCACAGATGGGGGAGTTTACAAGAAACATTTGAGAAGAGGAATCACCCATTTAAGACAAGTGTAGTCAAATGTTATCACTCAGAGGGTCATGAATCAAGTGGAATTTTTCACTTCAGAGATCTGTGGAGACTGGATCTTTGAGTATATTCAATGCTGAGTTAAACAAATCTTTGAAACATACAAGAATCAAGGGATAGGAATATCAGGCAAGAACATTGAGTTGAGGCCAAGATTAAATGAGCCATGAGCTTATTAGGGAGCAAACTTGAGATGCTTTTTACACATTTATTTCTTGTGATTGTCACATGAGACATGAGTACTTTCCCTGTTTTTGCCCACTCTCTATGATCACCTGTAATCATGGCACAATGGTCAGTATTATTTATGACTCCTCAGATATTGAAGTCATCCACATGAAATGTGTGGTGGTTGAGGCAGATGCGATAAGGGCATTGTAAGGACTTTTAGATAAGCACATGAATTTGCAGGGAATGGAGGGATATGGACCATGGGCAGGCAGAAGGAATTAGGTTATTTCGGTGACATGTTCAGCACAACATCGAGGGTACTGGAAATGCTTATATGTCAGGTCTTTAAACTTTGAAACCATGTATGGGATCATATTTATAAGAATGAACATTTGTAAGTCAGGGACCCAGTGAACCATAAATATTGTTAGCTTCAATCTAGTGCAATAACCTTTGATGTAGCATCTTATCAACTGCCTCTGGGATTCTAAATGCATTGCATCAGCTGGCTCTCCTTTATCAACTCTGTTTGCTATATCCTTCCCTTCTTCACTCATGGGATGTGGGGTATTGTTGGCTCTTCCACCATTTATTGCCCAACCTCAGTTGGCCTTGGGAAGTTGATGATGAACTGCCTTGAACTGCTGCAGTCCATGTTCTGTAGAAAGACCCACAATGCCATGAAGGAGTTTGTTCCAGAACTTTGACCCAACAACACTGGGCCAAATATATTTCCAATCAGGACGCTTGGTTCAGGTGGTGATGTTCCTATGTATTTGAAAAGATTTACAAGGATGTTACCTTGGGACTGGGGTGTTTGAGCTATAGGAAGAGGCTGAGGAGGCTGAATAGGCTGGGTCTTTTTTCCCTGAAGTGTTGGAGGCTGAGGGGTGACCTTATAAAGGTTTATAAAATCATGAGGGGCATGGACGGATTGAATAATAAAGGTCATTTTTAAAGGGTGGCGGAGGCCAAAACTGGAGGACATAGGTTTAAGGGGGGAAAGATTTTCAGAAGTCTTGAGGATAACATTTTCACACAGTGGGTGGTTCATGTATGGAACAAGCTGCCAAAGAAAGTGGTGGAAGTTGGTACAATTACAATATTTAAAAGGCACCTGGATGAATATATGAAGGGGAAGGGTTTAGAGGGACATGGGCCAAATGCTGGCAAATGGGACTAAGTCAAATTAGGATGTCTGATTGATGTGGATGAGTTGGACTGAAAGTTGTGTTTTTGTGCTGTACGACTCTGTGTCTCTATCTGGTGTTCTTGTCCTCTTGTTGTGGGTTTGAAGGTTGCTGTTTAAAGAGCTTTGGTGAATTTCAGCACCCGGAGAAAGTGAGGACCGTAGATTTTGGAGATCAGGGTCAAGAGTGTGGTGCCGGAAAAGCACAGCTGGTCAGGCAGCTTCCGAGGAGCAGGAGAATGAGCTTATGCTCAAAATGTTGATTCTCCTGCTCCTCAGTTGCTGCCTGACCAGCACCACACTCTCAACTCTGAATTTCAGCACTGCATTTTGTAAATGGTGCACACTGCTGCTGCTGAAAGAGAAAATGAATGTTGGTGTGTGTGGTGCTATTCAGGTAGGCTGCTTTGTGCTGGATGTTGTTAATCTCTTGAATATTGATGGAGCTGCACTCATCTAGGCAAGTATTCCATAACACTCCTCACTTGTGCCTTATAGATAGTGGGCACATTTTGAGGAGTTAGGAACTAGTTAGTCTCTGCAGATTTTTAATCTCTAACCTGCTCTTTTAACCATGGTATTTACATGGCTAGTTCAATTCAGTTTCTGGTCAACAGTAATGTACAGGATGTTGATAGAGAGGATTCGGTGATGGTATTGCCATTGGATGTCAAAGGGCAATGATTAGACTTTTCTTTTGTTGTTGCCTTTGCTTGTGTGGTGTGAATATTACTTACCACATGTCAACTCAAGCCCATTCTAAACTCCTACCACTCTCTGTGTCAAAAACCTGCTCATCACATCTCCTTTGAGCTTTTCCCCTCTCAACGTAAATGCATGCCTCCTAGTTTTAGATTCTGGCCATAAACCCTATCTATGCATCTCATAGTTTTATAGATTTCTATCAGGTCTCCCCTTAGCCTCTGCTGCTCAAGAAAACAAAACTCAAATTATTCTAGCCTCTTCTTATTGCTCATATTCTCTAATACAGGCAGCATCCTGGTAAACCTCTTCTGCACTGTCTCCAAAGCCTCCACATCCTTCCTGTATTGTGGCAACCAGAATTGAACCCAATACTCTAAGTGTGACCTAACCAAAGTCTTGTAAAGCTGCAACATGACATTGTAACTCTTGTACTCAATTCCACGACCAATAAAGGCAAGCATGCCATACATCGTCTTCGCCATCCTACCTACTTGAGATGGCCACTTTCAGAGAGCTATGGACTTGAAGCATCAGATAAAATGTCCTAATAAAAGAAAAATATTGCAAATGCTGGAATCCAAAATAAAAGCAAAGTGCTAGAGAAACTCAGCAGATCTGGCATCATCTGTAGCAAGAGAAAGAAAGTTAATGTTTCAATTCCAAAGACACTTCTTTGGAAAGGTAAAATATCTTGTTGGAGGCAAAATCACATCATAGCAAGGAAGGCGTCTCTCTGTATAGTTAGTACCTTTCCAATACTCCTGTTTAGATGGCACACTTGGGTGTAGGTGATAACATATATCATTGAATAGGAAACTGGCAGTAATGGATAAGCTGCCATTAGACTCCTTATTAGATTTTGGTTTGCATTTGATTTATTTGGAGGAAGATAGTGAGGAGAATGTGTAGGTCATCCATCCGCCTGGAAGTGAGGATTCCAATGTCCTTTGAGTTGATTCTTCATTTCACTGGTGGGGAAAATGTCTCTTGCTGGACTTACCTAAAAGCAACAACTTCAAAGCAGAAAACATGGCAGCTCAAAATGGCTTGAGATCACACCATTTGTTACATTCATGGGCAACTTCAGTGGTATATATTCCCCTTTCAAAACAGTAAACAGTTCCCTTTTAATTTCCATATCCCACAAATATTGTTCCACAGTATAACATAATCTTTATTTCAGATGTGCAAACACAGGACACAACTAAAATTAAACACAGTTAAAGTTAACAATTAACTTTAATATTGATCTAAAGTACATGGAAGAATGTAGATTGAGCAAAGACAATTCAACCCAACTACAGTTCTTTCAGAGCTGTACTAACTATGTTGCTACCCTTTGCTTTCTTCAACAAAAGAATGGAAGTTATGATGTAGATTTCACTGTGTAATTTATATGTTAGAAAACCTTCCCTTTTTAGGGCCTCCCAAGTGCCAATGCAATACCTTTGAAATGTAGAATGCAGATTGAATGTAGGTGCTAGGAACGTTGCCCACCCATTAATGAACTGGTTGGCAATGTTTCCTCTAAGCAACAACTTCAAAGCGGAAAACAAAGAACTGTGAATGCTGAAAATCAAATCAGAAACAAAACCAGAAATTGTTGGAGAAACTCAGCAGATCCACCAGCATCTGTGGAGAGAGAGCAGAGTCAATGTTTTAAGTCCAATGACCCAAATGACCAATTAGAGGTAACAGCCCTCCATTGCTGACTGTACCACCAGGAGCATTGGCTGCAAGATTAATACTCTATTGAAGAGACAGAAAGAGAGAATTCATTAAGGAATATAGAGTATGAACATTGACATTAGCAAATTGAATCAATGTCAATTTTTTGTGCTGTAGATTCAATGTAGCTCAATATAAGAGATGCAAGACTAAATTTTCTCCAATAGTAATCTCAAAACTGGAGCAAGACTTCTGAATTGTGCTGAAATTTCAAAGTGACCCTTATTTATTTTTCTGGTTTATAGCTAGATGGCACTGGAAATAAAGAGACAGTGGCTAATATTTTTCACCTACACTCATCAGAGCAGGTGCAGGAATATCAATTTGCAAAAGAAGTAACAATATATAGTGCATGAGAAAATTATGCAAATTATTTGGCAAGTAGTTAATCAAAGCATTGGCATAGGTAATACAGCAGATAATAGCTATCCCCATGCATTTGTTTAATTGAAAAATAATAGTGCCTGAACATATTTATTCTGTTTGCAGAGAACAGAATCCTGTATAAAAATATATGTTACTTCTAAAGAGCTTAAGTGAGCACATTGCAAGCTTGATTGATAGTCTTCAATCTTGTTATTTGTAGCACATTAAGGATTCTTGAGGAAGTGTTGTCCAATTATAGCACAATTGTCCAATTATATTCACCTTGATGAATGTATGACAAAAACCTTCAACAAGACGATGTCTCTTTTAAGTTGCAAGACTTAAATACTGTCAAGTTCAGTATCAGTTGTGACTACCTGAGCTAATATTTTGTGTGATGTGGGCTCCTGGTGGTGAATCCATTTATACAAAGGGTGCTCTTGTCATCAATAAAGGTGAAGTCAGTACAGTGTTGAGATAGCTAGAGGATGAAGGATCTGTCATTAAAAGGACAAGGTGTCCTAAAGACTTTATTCAACTTGAAATACCTTGACTCAGAGTCTTTAGCAACAGGCAGCATTGCCTAAAAGAGGGGAAAATGCCCAACACTTGGTCCTCTCACTCCTCCAGTGGCAATAGCTGACATTCCAATGCTGCAACAGAAATCATCAGTAGCCTTTAGTTTGAGGTCTCTAAAGTTTGTGGCAACTGCGTACAAAGCAGACAAATTTTCATTCCCTGATGCCCTAGCCCACCACTAACATTTAAAAGTAGTGAGGCAGATTAAGGCTTAAATTAGAAGGAGAGTACTGAAGAGACTCACAACATCTGTGGAGAGAGAAACAGAGTTAAGGGGTTATATCTTCCTAGACCTGAATGATTTGGGTATTGCGAGTTGTTGGAGCGAGACTGACAGAAATATAATCCCTGGGTGTCTAGAGAAATAAGTCTGATTCTCCAAACACGTTTTGAATGACTAGACAGAACCTTGCTAGTGAGTGGTAAAAACCTTCTTTCACCCATCTGAATGCACTAGTGTGCAATTATTAGGTAATCTCACCACATTGATGTGCAATTTCCCATTCTCCAGCCCACCAGGTAAAAACTAGACAGTGACAATTCCTGTCATGGAAGTCAGAGAGATCGCTGGCAACTCCAGTTCATCGTGTGCTCCTCCGGACCTCCATCTTGGACAGCAGGGCATGCTTCATATGCAATAACCACCCACATCACCCACCACACCCTCCCTGTGCCACCATTCCCACTTTCACAGATGTGCTGTTCATTGGAGAGCAGTCCCTCTCATTGTATTGCTGCTGTTAGGACACTGCATCTCAGCTATCTTCGCTAGGTCTGTTAGCACTCGATTACTAGTGCTGACTAGTAATCAGCACTCGTCAGATGCTGACAGAGTCTCTGACTTACTTTACCTTTTTGTGCTTTGCCGCTCAGCTAGAGCTAACAGGCTCACAATACTTGAATCTTGCATTGCTTTCTCGAGCGGAAACAAAGCCAGGCAGCTTAACATGGTTGCCTTTGGTGACCAGCAATGTGATGGACATGTTATATAGCATCATGCTGCATTCATTTCACTTGCATCCTGTGCCGTCACGAGGGGAGTGGGTGTGGGAGTGAGTCACAGTCAGTCCTGCAAGGGGTGGTCATCTCAGTGAATGTCAAGGGGCTACTGCAGGTTGGGGATGTCAGATGTGGGGATTGGAGGCAGTATGCCAGCATGGGACAATAATTGTGAAGGCAGTATTTGAGATGGGGAGATGGTAGTACATTGGAGGACAGTTAGATGTGGGGAGGGGTGTGGGTCATCGACAGTCACACTTTGATGGAAGGGATATTGTAGCTTTACTGGTTGGCAACACTAAGCTGTAAAAGCATTGGGAGCAGAGTGGCACTCACCTAGACAGGTTTGTAAGACAGATAAGCTGTGTAGCTTGGTTCTTAAATGGCAATACGTTTATGAAAGTGTACTGTATGTGACAATGAAGTGCCAGATATGCCATTTATGTGCCCTGCAAAACGTCTCTTTTCAGTTCTCATCCCACAATATTTGCAGTGAAGGGCACCTCCTGCATAGCAGCATGTGACCTGGAGCATGGCTGGGCCTTAAATATGGCACCAGTGCCAAGAATACCTAGCAGCATTGAGTACGTCCGCCTCTGGTGAGAGGGAAGCTGGAAAAAGAGGGATACCATAAAAGAATGGTACATAGGTAATGAAATGAGTTTCAGAGAATGCTTGGGAAATCTCACAACAGCTCACAGAGAGAAACCCTCCATGAAAATCACCAACATTAACATATAACCATTTCTGGTAAATTTCAGTTCACTCTTTCTAGTCTTGTATAACTTTTTTTTAGATTCCTAGTATTTAATGCCCATCCATAATTGCCACAGAGAAAGTGATGGTGAGCTGCCTTCTTGAGCCAATACAAAGCAGTTAAGGTAGGTGGACCCACATGCTGTTCCAGGCTTTTGATTGAATGGCATTGAAAGAACAGTGACATAGTTCCAAGCCAGGATGGTGAGTAGCTTGGAGGAAGACCTCTATGTGGTTTCCCAGCCAGCTGCTGCATTTGTCCTGCTTGTTGGTAGAGGTTGTAGGTTTGGGAGATGCTTTCAAAAGATCTTTGAGTTCCAGCTGTGATTCTTGTAGATGACACACATACTGTTGCTACTGCATAAGGCTGAATATTGAAGATGATCGATGGCATACCAATAAAACTGCTCGTCCTGGAAGGTGTTGAATTTCATAAATGTTGTTGGAGCTGCATCCATCCATGGAAGTGGGGGGGTATTCCATCATACTCCTGATTGGTGCCTCGTAAATGGTGAACAGACTTTGGAGAAGTAGGAGGTTAATTGCTTGCTGCAGGGTTCCCAGCCTCTGACCTGCTCTTGTGGTCACAGGACTGAATGTATCTCTCTGTCTTGGGAGTTTGAGCATTCTAAAAGTGTACCATTAGCAATACCTCATAAAATATGGTGCATCTACTGAGATTACTGGTGAATATTTAGGAAATCTCGAGTGCCTATCCACCTCTGCTTCCACCCTAGACTGCAGTAAGTGCAGTTATATAATATTATAAAATAGCTTTGAAATCAGTAAATCACAATGAAATGGAATCTCTCCATTGTTTGCCATTGTCCTTGGGAGGGTTGGGGGCTTTATTTAAGTGGGACTGTGAGCTGGGGAGGCTGAGTTTGGTGGCAGGGGTATCTTGCTGGATCGGGTGCAGATTGTGCAGTAACTTTCTGCTAACTGCCCATAAGCTTTTCATGTGCAGCTTCATCTGTATTAATAATGAATGAGAAACTTTAGCACTTGACAAAGCCTGTTTGTTACAATCATAGTGCGGAGATAGATGTCGTACTGTATATTGGATCTATAAAATGTAAAGAAGTGCATGTTTTCAAGTAGTCTGGCAAAATTTAAAACATGTTATAAATGAGATGCAGTTACAGTGTGTTGTGACATACTTGTGATTACTACCTCCTCAATGCTCATTCCACCTGCTGAAAGGCAACCCAAGGATAGGCAATAAAATACATTAAAATGGATGGGATAGTTCCATTAACAAAATATCAAATGGATATTATGGAAACTATTGAAGAGTGGTGTAGCAGCATCAGCAAAGGTTTTCTTTGTTACATTAGCCAAATTCTGTATAAATGTCACCTATAGAGATTTGATAGGTCAAGTTCAGTCTGAGGACCAGAATATGACTGAAATTGCAAATTGATGCTTTTGTCTGGGCACCTCCTTGGGAATTCACCTGGTTAGCTGTCTCACATAACCCAGGTATAAGATCAGAAGAAATATTGACAATATGTTTAAAACTGTAGCTGAATGTGTGTCACACTTATTTCCAGGGTAAAAGGAAATAAAACATTGAAGCAATTCCTAATCAGCATTGATAAACTCACCTCTGCTTGAATGGCAGCAGAGATATCAGAATTGGCCTCAGTGCCCTAGACAACTCCAGTTATTATTCAGCTGCCCTTGTTGCTTGGCAATGAGTAAGGGCAAGTGCAAATTCCCTTTTGTGCCTCTGTGCTCAAAAAGATTCATGTTACCAATAGTCAAAGCTCAATTCTCAAATTTCACACTCGAATAGCTGGATGTGAATTTGAAGGTTTCCAGCATTGAGATGGAAATAGATTCTGCTGAACTGGCTTGATTAAAATTGATGGAACCAAACCAATCAGATTCTGAATGAGTGTGGTTTACTTTGTACAATAAATATGACACCTTACTGTCCATCACTAATCCTAGCCACGGTACTTTTTCAAAATGTCATTTATTATTTTATTGTGTTTTAGGGATGATTTAAACTCCCTCTGTTGTAACTGAACAGGTGGGCAAATAAATGGTCCAGGTGACATTGATAACATTATATATCTGCCCATTTTAAGGACCCCATCTAACTGCATTCTGGAGGTTTAGGCAGATAAGCTGTTGGCGAAGCTGGCTAGGTGGCTGCTGTGTTATGCTAAATAACACCAACAGTGTCAGGCTGATTTCCTGGTCCAGTTGAGCTAGAGATGGGGCCTGCTTCTCACCTCGTCCCTGGGATTGAAAAGTGTTGTCATGAACTCCAAATGTTGTAAACGAAGAAATCAGCTCAGAACAAAGTGTCAGAAGAAAGGAGCCCACACCCTGCCTTTTGCACAGAGTGCGAATTAATGTCAGAAACTTGACTTTTAGTACGTAGGGCATACCTTTACAGACTCCACCAGTGGATTTTCAGGCTGTAAAATTCCCAGGGGACAGTCCTTTCACCTGACCATGTAGCCATGACTATTCAAGCTTTGGGTGTGGCAGCAGGGGCCCTTCCTCAAGAGTCTCTGTCCAGATTGAGGGACCCACCCACAAAGTCTGTATCCATTTCCAACTACTCCATTAAGAAGCCACTACCTCAGGCTTCAGTTTCCTCCGATCCCCTGAGACAGCTGACATGGAACTGGTCCTGGAACCCAGGACTTAGAATCTGGTGGCTGCTTGTGACCCCAGTCCTGACCACTGCAGCTCTTGGGACTAGACTGTGAAGAAATTCTCTGAGATGGGACCTCTGCCTATTTGAAGGGTGGAAGCCCTATTTTCAGACACTTAGTGCTCCTCAGAGCATTAAATGACAGTGGGGCTACAGTGGTCAATGGGGACGTGTTTCCTGCTGACTTTTATTTAGGCCAATCAACCCTTGAGCCTGGTCTGTGATTGAATGAGAATACTCCTAATATATATTATGACTGTCCAACTGCCTTGGCTCTGTATCCCTCAGAAGTGTGGCCAACAAAAATCCATCAATCCTAGATTTACCATTATTAAATGAATTCCACATTTCAACAACCCCTTGAAATGTTTCAAACCTCTCTCTCAATGACTTGGTTCAGATTTTAAGCTACATCACTGACTTGGACTGCCCTAGCAGCAGTAAAAGTGTAGCCAAAGTCCAAAAGTTGACAATCAAATCATTCTGCAACTTCTCTATTTCTGAGAATATAAGTTAATTTACATACTCCCTCCTTATCGTTTAATCCTTGGAACCATGAACTCCAAGTACTGCCTTGACTAAGCCGATAGTACCCTTGCCTATGAATATAGACTTGGGCACAGTTCTGATGACTTGAGCACATTAAGTTGGTTGGCATTATGTACAATGGTGAGGAAGCACGACGTATTCGGATTCAGTTCTTTGAACAAGATAATAAGCAGTCTGACCCTGTGTATGGTCAATGTGCATGGCTTAGAGACCCAGCCTTAGTTTTACCCAAAATGTTGCCTTCTCAACCTTCTGCTGCTGCCTAGCTTGCTGTGTTCTTCCAGCCTCTTGTTTGTCTACTTTAGATTCCAGCATCTGCAGTTTTTTTGTGTCAAACTCCCTCCTTAGCCATTGTCTAAATTTGAACTGTGCAGTTCACAACCTCAGCATCCTGTTTGACCCAAAGCTAGGTTTCTCACGCCATTTCTTCTCTGTGCCAAAGACCAGCTAACTCTGCATCTGTTGTACTAGCCATCTCCCATGTGGAAGTACTCAACATGGTAGATATGGAGAAGCCATTTCCTTTGACATAGAGTCTAGAAGAATAGAAAAGGGAAACTGTTTAAGTATGAAATCAGGAGGCAATTTTTCACTCAATATGGCAAAAATTTGAAGCTCTTTCCCTTGAGAGACTGTGAATTTAGATTTTCAAGACTAATATTGATAGATGTTTCTTTGTTAAATTTAGCAAAGTATGCAAAGGCAGATTAATAGAATGGAGGAACAAATCAACAATGATCTGATTGAATACAGTGGCTTGAATAGGCTGAATGGCCTGCTCCTGGTTTTCTTTGTTCTGGAAAGATCATTTGAACTGAAAGCAATTGCAGTTGTTGAGTAAATCACTGCCCCTTTATTGCACAATGCAGCACTTTACTTCCTGCTGAGCAAGATATTCAGCTTGGCATGATGTACCTTGCATCTTTTTAATTGGATAAACTATTATAAACATTATGTAACAAAATACATATGAAAGTTGGGAATGCAGATCATAATTGTTTTATTAATTACTTTGAAAACGTGCTGGAAATGTTAGTCTTGTCAATATTGAGAAAAAAATGAGTGCGGTATCTTGGAAGAGTACAATGTTGAGGCATTGATATCCACATCAATTGTTGATGAAGAGCATCAAGCACTTGGTCAACATGACATATATTCCATATTGGTCCCTTATCATATGTGCTTTAAAGTTTAGAATAACACTAGATAACAATGATTTCTAACGCATTTAACCAGTATTTTGTTCAAAAGAATTTTATAAATGCGTGCGTGATTAAATGACAGCATATTATTGCAATATTCTCTGAGCAAATACTTAATATTTACATTTATACCTAATTCTCCTCCCCCTTTTCTACCATTTCAACCATGATTGCTTGCTTTCAATCAGTCTTCTTTCAGCTCTAAATCTATATTAACAAATCTGAGCATGATCTCTCACAGCAATGGCACAACCAATGGATATGCATTCGGCGGAGAAGTAAACACATTCCCCACCATCTCTCCCAAAAAATGGATATCTTCTGCATTGTGAGGCCTGGCTACAAAACAACTAATTTTATTTCATGTTGAAATGGCAGCTTTCAAGCATGAGCCAGCACCGGAACTCAAGAATTTCAGCTGTAAAGTGAGGTTACCATTGCTGAGCAACAAAGTCCATGTTTATTTCAGGATGACTTGAATAATGCAGGAATTTAAATAAATGTTCCTCAAGTCTTCACAAGAACAAAATAAAAAGACAAACCACAAGGCATTCATGTATCTCATAAAAAAGCATTCTTTTCTTTCTTTATCTTATTTCAGATCAGATACAGATGACAAGCATAAGAGATTTTCCATTTCACTAGAAACTCATGATTATTTTACGGTTACATATTTTCTCCATTTGTATTTGGTTTGTAATAGTTCCGGCATTGCCTCATACTTCAGCGAGTGTATTTTATTACTTAAATGACTTTGCATGCATTGTAATAATTGGGAGATTTTCACTGGAAGACATAATTTACAGATATACTTCAAAGCTAGAAAATATACCAGAAAAATACACAAAAATGTAACTGACTAATATCTGATAAGTAATTACAATGATACGTATATTTAAAACAAATACTCAAAATTATATCAGGAGAAATATCAGTAATAATTTGCATATCGAACAGACTTGCAGTGTCCCTGCACATTCCCTATCCTTATGAAGATGGCATACCCCTGTAGTGACACGGGCTAGATAAAATCTGTTCATAAATGTGCAGTGAATAAAGTCAGTTGGTTTATCCCAGCCCATTGTTAAACAGATAACAGTAATGTCTTCCTTATGTTTATCAAATGGATATTTTGACTATTGATGATACACTAAAATTTGCAGCTTTGGATAGTTATGAGAGCTTTGCATAAAGTGTTAGTGCAACTGGTTGCAATTTTGCAGAAAGAGGAAGTTGTGAAGATTGGGGCCCTATGATCAGACAGGGTCCACACCGATGAACTGCATGATCCAAATAAATATAAACATCATAAGCTAAAGCTACTGTGCAGCTCATATTTATGTTTACATAGTCCTTTTTTTGCAGATTTATTAATCAAAATAGTAGTTTTATTTTATTACCCTTGTGCTTCTCACACTGGGCTATATCTTCTGTCAAGACAAAATTCCTTATAGCTTTCATTGATATCAAATAGATAGTGCATAGCTGCAGTGCTATGTTTGTCAGTTACAGTTCCATTCTGCAAACATTTTCCATGGGTTATCAAGTCTTCATCTTCCTCATTTATCACACCCACTTTGTCCTGCTCTTCGTTATCTGAATCTCTGAAGTCTTGAATGAGTCGTCCTGGTTTCTGGGATAAATCTTCTGGCAAATAAAGATTGTCTGCTCTGCAATACATACCAGGGCTGTATTGGTCTATTGTATAGTAGTTGTCTTCTTCTTCTTCTTGACAAGAGCTGCCTTTGGCACTCTCCCCATCTGACTGGGATGATATTTTTATTCTGCTCTTTTGAGAAAGGTCAAAGGGCTCTTCCTGCACAAAGTTGCTCATGAGATTGTTCTGTACAATTCCAATTCGCCCTCTCCTCCTGAAGCCTAAGGTTGAGAGATAGCAACGTGAGCATCATCAAGCTATCATACAACTGAGTTACATGTTTCAACAAAACACAGTAGATAATAAATATGATATTGGATGAACAATTTGTGTCTCTAAAGGATTGAAAATGAGTTTTTCCAATTGACATTTGTTAATGTACTGAAGCATAAAATAATTTAAGCAAGTATTTAGTTGGGCTGGCCTTCACTTATTTTATTTTCCACATCTATTTTTATTCATTTCCCTAAATCTCTGAGGCCTTTAGATTCTTGCTGATGGGGCAGGGTGAGGGGGTCTGGGGAGATATCAGGAGGAAGCCTACGGGAGACTCAAGGCTCGAGAGTATGGTGCTGGGAAAGCACAGCCGGTCAGGCAGCATCCAAGGAGCAGGTGAATCGCTGTTTCAGGCAAGAGCCCTTCATCAGGAATAAGGCTGGGAGCCTCGGGGGTGGAACAGATAAATGGGAGGGGGGAGGGGGTATGAGGCTGGGGGCGAAGGTAGCTGAGGGTGCAATAGGTGGATGGAGGTGGGGTAAAGGTGGTAGGTTGGAGGGAAGGGTGGAGTGGATAGGTGGGAAAGAAGATGAACAGACGGGGCATATCATGAGGGTGGTGTTGAGCTGGAAGATTGGAACTGGGATAAGGTGGGGACAGGGGAAATAAGGAAGCTGGTGAAATCCACATTAAAGCCGTGTGGTTGAAGTGTCCTAAGACGAAAGATGAGGCGTTCTTCCTCCAGGCATCAGGTGGTAAGGGAGTGGTGGTGGAGGAGGCCTAGGACCTGCATGTCCTCGGCAGAGTGGGAGGGGAAGTTGAAATGTTTGGCCACGGGGTGGTGGGGTTGGTTGGTGCAGGTGTCCTGGAGATGTTCTCTGAAGCACTTTGCGAGGAGGCATCCTGTTTCCCCAGTATAGAGGAGACCGCATCGGGAGCAACAGATACAGTAAATGACGTGTGGAAGGGCAGGTGAAACCTTGATGGATGTGGAAGGTTCCTTTGGGGCCTTAGACGGAGATAAGGGGGGAGGTGTGGCCACAGGTTTTGCAATTCCTGTAGTGGCAGGGGAAGCTGCCAGGATGGGAGGCTGGGTTGGTGGGGGGGGGGGGGGGGTGGGGGGTGGGGAGGGGGGGAGCGTGGATCTGATGAGCCGTGGAGGTCTTTACGGAAAGCAGATCAGGGTGAGGAGGGAAAAATATCTCTGGTGATCCGTTTGTAGGTGATGGAAATGGCGGAGAATGATGCAATGTATATGGAGGTTGGTGGGGTGGAAAGTGAGGATGGGGGGGTTCTATCCTTGTGCTCGGAGGGGTGGGGTTCAAAGGCAGAGGTGCAGGAAGTGGATGAGATGTGTTGGAGGGCATCATCAACCACGTGGGAGGAGAAATTGCAATCTGTAAAGAAGGAGGCCATCTGATGTGTTCTGTGGTGGAATTGGTCCTCCTGAGAGCAGATGCAGCGGAGACAGAGGAATTGGAATACAGGACTCAAGACTCAAGACTGCCTTTTGAAATCCAGGAGTATATCGGCTCATCCCGGCCCACAGGAAGCCTATAGTTATAAAGTAGAATGGGCTACAGATTTATAAATTGGAAATCGGATGCTAGATAGGTATGCGAGTCAGCATCTAACAGGAAGAGGTTAGGTTAATGTTTCAAGTACATTCACCACCTGAGAAATTAATGGAGAACATGTAACTTAGATTAAATTTTAGTTCACTGCTCGCCATTTACTATGTGGGGAAGCAAAATAGAGAGGGATATCAAAGGCAAATGGTAGTACATTTATCAGGTTCTGATTGGAAGTTAAACATTTTTAAATTTATGTCCGTTGTTTCAAAATGCTTTTGTCCTTGTGACCTATTCTTTGAGTACAGGATTTGATTGTTTTATTTACCAATCTTGGGGTCATAGTAATTACAAGTGTTCTCATTCACAATTAGAACAAAAGGGAATTAAGGTCTATAAATAATAGAGTGCAAGTTTGAACGTTTGATATTATTCTGTATCTGTTATGACACTACAAATCTACTGGAAATAGTTAAATCTGACAAATTATTTCATCTCGTTGGTCTATATTCGATTAAAAGTACAATTTTGATTTACTTATTGCTTTGATTTATTTTGTTGGACAGGGTAATTGTATTTTTGATGTTTTATTACAAAGATGCCAGCAGATTCTGAATAGAGTCAGTACATGGTGTGTCAATAACAGTTACCATAACTTCCCAATTCATGGCACTGACACTTTCAATAGGTGGAAGGTTTAAGCAATTATGTGGCAATCTTTTATATGTAATCATAAACCAATCATTAATTAATTTTAAGCTTTCATAACTCAATTGCCAGCAACAAGTCTTATTAAATTAATTATGCTGATAAATAAATAACTAAAATAAACAGGAGCCACTATTCAATATCTCTAATACCTGGCTGCTTTCCTGTTTCTGACTTGTCAGTTTTTTGTACCATTTCCTTCTTTTTATTAAACTCTTACTGGTATAACCCGAACAGTGGTCAATGCTGCAATAATATTTGGAGCGAGGTTATATACCAAAAGGATCAAATGTTTAATATAATTTGTAATGGTCTTCTGTACCAGGGACAACAAGGAAATGCAATCCATGAAAGAGACTGGTCAAGATTAAATAGCAGAGATGTGAGGAGACGCAATCTCAAAATATTTGAAAATATGTACAATAAAATCTTTTTCAGAAGATAAATGCTTCAGAGTACATCATAGGGAATGCTTGCCCATTATGAAAAAAGGTATTGGAGTAGAATTTTCTCACTCCATGATTTTCTTAGTGTTCCATTTTTTCATGTATTATCTAGATTTCACTGATGCCTTTTCCCATTCAGGGGTTTTGCTTTGCTTTTTCCGTCTCCAATTTGTTGTCACCCAAATATCAACTGTTTCTCCTTATGTCAGGAAGGATTGTCCTCTTTGGCTACTGGTTTAACTTTTGAACATTTTGACCAGCTTTCTCATTTCCAGAACTGATTTCTGTTTCCATCTCAACTGCATTAATGGTTGGTCGGGTTTTGGAGCCATTGGGCAAAGGAGATAACAAAGAGAGTTGGAGCAACTGGGACAAGAGGGATAAGGACGACACTGCACTTATGCATCGAAGGCCTGGATCTGACGAGCCGTGGAAGAAGCGGCGATTCACTGAAGATCAATATCTCAGGTATCTCCACTTTTTTATTCCCAAGTTATATCATTTATAGAAGACTTGAGCCTGTGGCTGGAAAGGGCATAGTGGCCTTTTACATTCAGCCAATGGGTTATTTCCAGGCTACAGCAAGTGGCATGAGTGGTGCCTCTTAGTCTGCATTCCATGGTAGCTTCAGATCAGTCACCAGGCTTCCCAGAAGAAGCACCTTCATCACTTTCCTCATGGGCAGATGAAGTAAGGTTAGAGAGTACCAGCCTTATTTACATTGCAGACTTCCCTGTTATACAAGTGCCAATAACTGCACCAAGTTATCATCATGTAGACAGGCAGGAGGCTGGAAGAGCACAGCAAGCTAGGCAGCATTAGGAGGTGTAGAGGTCGATGTTTTGGGTGTAACCCTTCTTCAGAACTGGGGGTGGGTTACACCCAAAACATTGACTTCTCCCCCTCCTGATGCTGCCTGACTTGCTGTGTTCTTCCAGCCTCCTGCCTGTTTACTTTGGATTTCAGCATCTGCAGTTTTTTTATCCAAATTATCGTCATGGCATCGTTATGAATGGAAAAGGATTCTAATCTTTCTATTAGGAGAGGCAACGGCCTAGTGGACTGTTAATCCAGAAACCCAGGTTTTATTCTAGGAACCTGGGCTCAAATCTTACCACAGCAGATGGCAGAATTTGAATTCAGTAACAAAAGTCTGGAATGAAGGTCTAATGATCACCATGAATCCAGTGTTGATTGTCAGGTAGAGGCATTGTAGATCAGACAGTCATCAATACACCATGCTTCTGTTGCCTGAACCAACCAGTACGGCCCTGATCCAGACTTGTGATTGTCTCTTGCATGTTGTGTAACTTCATTGCAGAGAGGGGACAGGATCTATGCAGCAGGTCCTATGGCAGTATGGAAAGTATGAGGAATATGAGCAAGAGATGGACGAGGAGGGAGCAGAGGAACAGCAGCAGCTTGAAGTGGGGGAAGAGCAGGAGCAACATTGGTCAACAGTGTCTCAATAGTTCCCAGGTCTCAGAGGAAAACATATCCAGGAACATTCAACTTGAATTCATTTCTTTCTGAGCCTCACCCCCAGTACACTAACATAATCCTTGTTAATCCGACTGTTCTTTTCACCATTAACCAATGGGCTGCCTTTAGCTCAACCTTACTTCACTCCAAGTAAAAGCTTCAACACCAAATTCAGATTGACAAAACAAATCCAACCAACATCTCTATTTCATGGATGTAATTAATAGAAATACAAACTTTTAGGGTTTGCCTTTTGTGTCATTTACTTATAATAAATGGAGTCAGAGAGGTATACAGCATGGAACCAGATGCTTCAGCCCAACTTATCCAGGCTAACCAGGTTTCCTAAACTGAACTAGTCCCATTTGCCTGTGTTTCACCCATATCTCCCTAAACCTTTCCAATTCATGTACCTGTTCAAATGCCTTTAAAATGTTGTACCCACCTCTACCACTTCCCCTGGCAGTACATTCCATATATACAGCACCCTGTGTGTGACAACATTGCCGCTCAAGTCCTTTTTAAATGCTTCTCCTCTCATCTTAAACCTATGCCCTCTAGGTTTGGACTCCACTCTCAGGAAGTGTTTCCTAGTGGCTAAAGCTTGGGTCCAGAGAGTGACAGATCTTCCCTGAGGCTGCAGCAGGTCACCAGGTTTTGAAGACCTACAGTCCATTCATATTCTGCATTTCCTAGGCAGCACCAGTTATAGTAAGTTAAATAAAATATGAATGTAATTGTTATTTTGTTGACATCTTTCTTGTACTTTTGTAGCAGAACTTGACCTTTTTGTTTTCAGTGGCTGTTTATAGCATAATCCAGGAATTATATTTTCACTCATCAATACACATTTATCATAAGGTTTTACCTCAGCAAAAGGCTTATCTTGCAGGGTTTTGTTCCTCTAACCCTCTTGGCAAAATAAAGTTTGAAAACAACCTTTCCAGCTGTCTCTGCAGTGAGAGACGTAGTAAGTAGAACGCAATCCTTCTGCTCCTTGACGAATCCTCACGAGAGAAGAAGGGAAGCCTGAAGGAAGGAAAAGATGAAGGAAATAGAGAAACTGCAGGGGCAAGAGGGAGAAAGAACGGGAATAGAAATACAGGAAGACAAAGAGAAAAGATGGAGAAGCAAGAGGAGAAAAGAAATGGAAACTAAGAAAGGAGAGAAAGGACAGGAGAAAGAGACAATAAAAAGAAATAGAGAACAGGCAGAGAAAGCCTTCAAAATATTGACTGTGTTCATTCAGGTGCAATCTTTGATCTCCTACATGCATGTACCATAATTTTGAAACAATAATAGTACTTCATTAAAATCTACATTCTTACTTTGTGAATCAGACCCTCCATCCATGACTCCATGTTTAACCTTCATATGACGAGTAAGATTACCCTTCAGGGTAAATTTGCTGGGACAGTACAAACATTTGAATGGTTTGCTGTCAGAATGGAGATGCATGTGTCCCATCAAATTGTGCATCCGGTTAAACTCCTTCCCACACAACTGTCAACAGAAATGAACAAACAATTTTAATTAGATTTAATTATTAATACTGAAGAAAGTACTAATTTGTTGTAATGATAAACAAGACAGAAATTTTTTTAGCACAATGGTATGCTCTCGCCTTATTTCCACCTCCAAGACTTCTGTCAGTGTTGATATTGCTATGCCTCAATACTTAGAATTAGTTTAAAGGAATCTGTAAAACATGAGCAGTAAAGCTTTGCACTTGAGCTGTGGGACTTGATGGCTGTTAGATTAGTTGCCTTTTATTCTAACTTGAATACACAAAGAATTCAAACTTTTTATTGCACCAGGACTGCTTCCATATCCCCAAGAAACATGAAAATTAAAGAGAATCACTGAATTGCATGTTGGAAAATCGAGTGTGAAATTCCATATGTCTTCCATAGGAGAAAGCTATGTTAAAATTTGCATGAGAATCTGCATAATTTGTAAAATTTATTGCCTTTCTCTGTGGCAGGTTTGATGGCTAGGGGTATTTAATGAGGCAGCAGAGTGGTGGGTGAGGAGCCTGCCACCTTCCCACAGTGGGAAGGTTCAGAGACATTCTCCCTGCCCACTGCCAATGGAGGCAGTCAATGGCAATGCATGCCATCTAAGTGGCTCATCCTGCCAATGCTGGAGTTACCATGCAGGGAGCCCAAAAACCAAACCGATGAGCAGTCACTTATGGGCGCCTTGCAGGGTCCTTCATTCTGGAAATAAGGAGTGGGTGTGGTGCCCAGGACAGCCAGTCCATTTACCGTTACTCACAACCACCCAGCCCATCAATCCATACCCTTGTCTTCCCCATCCTGCCATCATTCACCTGTGAACTGGGTTTATGATAATCCTGGTCCTTGGGTCAGTGTCATACTGGCAGCAGCTGCTGCCTTTCTGATGGTGTTGCCACCCTGTGTGAAAAACCAGTAATAATTGGAAATGAATGTACTGGTCATACTGGAGCTGTGTTTGGAGATACAAGACAAGTTGGACCAGTGTGTATGCCATTTGTGCATTTTACTGGTTTTTCCTTGCACTCAGTGGAGATGCTGGCCTTCAATTAACTGGTAACTCTCAGTGGGTGGTATTTCCACCTCCAGGGAACTTAACCCCACAAATGGTTCACTGCTTTCCAGTCAACGGCCTGGCATGACACTTGATGAAGTGGGACTCTCTGAAAAAGTGGCGACACTCCTATCTTAGGTATCAGCAGATCGAGGAGAGGGGTCTTTTCACATGCTGAGATGGCAGCAAAATACACTCCTGTAGGGAATGTGAACAATTCAACTTTTCTTCTGCCCTACTTTATCTTTTTCCCATAGGCCATGAATTTGCCTTCAGGGCTTTCTTCCCACTCCCCCACTTTAGTTGCCTCTTCAAGGTGTTTTTCTTCCCTTTTTATTGGTGCTCCAGGAGGTGCGATTTCTCTTTATCGCATTTTCAACTTCACCCTTTTTTGCCAAAGGTCTTATAAAGTCATAGAGTCATAGAGATGTACAGCACAGAAACAGACCCTTCGGTCCAACCCGTCCATGCCGACCAGATATCCCAACCCAATCTAGTCCCACCTGCCAGCACCCAGCCCATATCCCTCCAAACCCTTCCTATTCATATATCCATCCAAATGCCTCATAAATGTTGCAATTGTACCAGCCTCCACAACTTCCTCTGGCAGCTCATTCTATACACGCACCACCCCCTGCGTGAAAAAGCTGCCCATTTGGTCTCTCTTTCCCCTCTCACCCTAAATCTATGCCCTCTAGTTCTGGACTCCCCCACCCCAGGGAAAAGACTTTGCTTATTTATCCTATCCATGCCCCTCATAATTTTGTAAACCTCTATAAGGTCACCCCTCAGACTCCAATGCTCCAGGGAAAACAGTCCCAGCCTGTTCAGCCTCTCCCTATAGCTCAAATCCTCCAACCCTGGCAACCTCCTTGTAAATCTTTTCTGAACCCTTTCAAGTTTCACAACATCTTTCCGATAGGAGGAGACCAGAATTGTACACAATATTCCAACAGTGGCCTAACCAATGTCCTGTACAGCCGCAAAATGACCTCCCAACTCCTGTACTCAATACTCTGACCAATAAAGGAAAGCATACCAAACGCCTCCTTCACTATCCTATCTACCTGCGACTCCACTTTCAAGGAGCTATGAACCTGCACTCCAAGGTCTCTTTGTTCAGCAACACTCCCTAGGACCTTACCATTAAGTGTATAGGTCCTGCTAAGATTTGCTTCCCCAAAATGCAGCACCTCACATTTATCTAAATTGTGCTCCATCTGCCACTTCTCAGCCCATTGGCCCATCTGGTCCAGATCCTGCTGTAATCTGAGGTATTGCCAGGAGTCAGGTAATTCTCATGGGTTGTCACCCAGGAAAATGAGCAATAGCAAGTTGAGCCAGAGACAGAAATCACCCCCACACCCAACAGCCCTGGAGGAAGGTTCAGTTCACATTGAGCTTGAGTGTTATAGATCGAGAGACCTGAGCAAACCAGCTAAGGGCTTAAAGTGAGATTGAGGTGGCACTTTCCTTGTAGTTTCAATCTCCTAGTTAATTTATAATCAGAATAAAACCAAACAATGTTAGTCTCTAAATAAAAGCAAACTACTGAGGATGTTGGAGATCTGAAATAAAAACAGAAAGTTTCTGAGGAATACAGTAGGAATTGAAGAAGAATCATACTGTACTCAAAAGTTAACTCTCTTTCTCTTTCCACAGATGCTGGCAGATCTGCTGAGTTTCTCCAGCACTTTGTTTTTTATGTAGTTTTGGTTCTAATTGCTTGAAATACAAACAAGTTGAAATATCACCAACTGATACATTGTATTTAACGATTGATGTAAAAATGACTGAAATCCATGTCAAGTTCCCAAACATCAGGTCTCAGAAGAGACACTGGTAACACATCAGGAACCTTTCCACAATTCAGGAAGCATCATAGAGGACTCAACAGATGGATGTTTGACCACCTCCTAATGGTTACTTATGGAATACCATTTTTAAGAGCTGTCTAGAAAATGTTGCTTTATGAGAGACGGAAAACTTGTACAAAGGGAGAAAGTTCTGATATGACACTGAGGCAACATTATTACTGCTATATTGCTAATACTAAGATGTTACTGAGGAACTGTTATTTTACTAATATTGATAAATTACTGAAGATATACACCGGAGGATATCAGGCTTGAGGAACATCAATTTCAGACAAGACTGAACCCTTTAACCTTGCTTTGAAAATTTGCACTGAAATTTGCACATTTATCTTAATAAATCAAATTATCAATAGTTAAAGTACAATTTCAACCATCTATAACTTAACTAGTTTAAGTTTGTATGCTCTTACAATTCATGGCAAGAAGGGACCATCAAAATTCTAAATATAGTTGCAAATCTCAAGGATTAAAATCTCCGGGAATAGAAGATTACAAAACAATGCTGCTTTCTTCATTATGAATTCTTTTGGAGAGGTTTCTGTGTTCTCAAAGAGAGAGGGAGCAAGTCTGTGTACTGTCCAAAAGGACCGTGAGAAAACAGGAAGTTTTAAGGAGTACAAGAGAAAGCGAGATGAAATCTATTTGCAGAAAGTTCCCTAGGGACATGAAACTATTGTTAAGCAGGCAGTCAGTGCAGCGATATCCTTCCTTCTGCTGAAGAGGAGCTTCATGCCAAAAGGCATCTATCTGGTCACTGTTTTAACCCATACCAGCCAGGGTCAGATGGAGGTCTTTGCCTCTCTTCATTAGATATTTAATCAGCTGATAATGTTCTTGCTGCAATCCTAAAATACTTTTAGTTGTCAAACTTATAAACAGATGTACATTTAAGAATGTTGTTAACACTTCATCTTTCCCAACTCATAAACTACATTGCCTGGTGTTGCAATGCAATCGCCATTAATTTTGCACAGGCATTCTAATGCTGAATAATTATTGCAGTAATACAGATTGAATAAAGCATTATTTACTGTAAGTTGAGAGTCTGTTGCTGGAAAAGCACAGCAGGTCGGGCTGCTCATTCCTGATGAAGGGCTCTGGTACGAAATGTTGATTCTCCTGCTCCTCGGATGCTGCCTGACCAGCTGTGCTTTTCCAGCAACACGCTCTCAACTCTGATCTGCAACATCTGCAGACCTCACTGTCTCCTATTATTTAGTGTAATAATATTAGGTAAGCTTGTGAATAGCATCTCAACTTGCTGTTGATGTAAAGACTTAAAAGTATATTTTATTTGGCCTTTTTAGTTTCTACTCATTTTTCCATTTTCTTGGTAAGATGTGAACAACAGTAAAAATAGTTGGGAAAGTACAGAGAAGATAAAAAAAATCAGAATCTCAATGTCAAAGAAAAGTTTTACAATTTGCCTCTTAACCCTTAAATGGCAACTTCAGAATCTCATTAGTGAGCATTGACAAACATATTTCCATGTATTTGCCTCCCATTAAAGCCCAAATCACCTTATTTATTCGATGCTTTCAGTTCTCCATCTACTTCCCCAAGAAACTAAACAGTATGAATTCCTGACATGTAAGTCAGTGCAGGTACCTGGCAACTGCAGCTCGTCAAATGCTCATCCTGGCCATCATTTACTGTTTCTTTACGGCAATGTCCCTGCACACTTCGTGGATGCCATCTCCCTCGATCCCTCATTCAGGTCAGCAGTCACATCACAGCACCATCCCTACCTTCTGACCAATTCAGACACCACTCCAACCCTGCAACACTTTGGATCTCAGGGTCACCTACAACTTGCATTCCTCTGCCAGGGCATTTTGCACTTGGGGGCATACAGAATGCATCGCATGGCTCATATCTTACTTTCTTAGTCCTCACTGACTTCATGTGCCCCCTCATGGAGGCACTCTACTCATCACATTGCTTTCTTAGCACACCCTCACTGATTTCAGCACTACCTAACAGGCTACCAGTCTGAGTGGGAAGACTGCCTCTGCAGCTTGCATTATCTTTTAGCACAGAAGAAGAGGCTAGGTAGCCTGTCACAGTGGGGAGAACTGTACAGTCTAAGCGGTGGTTATGATGTTATCTGGCAATGGGTTACATCAGTGTCATGCCTGCAGCATGTGCCAGTCACCTACCCAGCAAATACAGTACCTGTGCTTCAAACAAATAGCCACTTGTGAAAATCAAAGGGGGGGGCACCCCTTTGTGGACTGAAGGGGTACTATGATGAGTTAGGGAATGCTACTACAGTCAATCAAAGGGATCATCTGCTTCAAGCCTAGGGTTTGCCATGGTCATCAGGTATTTGGATCTACCAGAGAGTGGGGGTGCATCCAGGGTTGGGCCATGGTCTGTCCTGCAAGTCAGGTACAGCCTGTACAAACATTACAGGTAGGTCAGTCGGGATGCTGTAGAGACTTCATTCTGGGTCTAGGCTGTATTCAGTCAGGGCTGTCCTGCCAAGTCAGTCCAGGAAGTGGGCCAGGGCCAATCCTGGGGCTTTGCTCAATAACCATTGGAGGTAATCCATGGGGAAAGTCTTGGGGGATGTCGGAAAGTCAAATCTGGAAATAAGTGGATTGTGACTGTCAAAACAAGCTATTCTAGATGGAGGGATAGGACCTCATAGACAATAGGATGGGGTTGGCAGCTCAGGAAGAGGGGAACACTTTGCAGTTCGTGGCCACTCTGGAATCTACATCAGGTTATAGGGCCATCAAGGATGTAGGACTTTCCAAAGTCATGGGCTCAAATTGGGCACGTTAAATGGAATTTGAAGGGATTCAACAGAAACAGGGAGACTGAAAGATTATGAGGGCAACAGGGATACATGAAAGGGAGCTTGAAGGATGGGAGAATATTCTGCATCCCAGGTGGAGCATACAACTCATTCACAACAACATGAAGCTGAAACTTTGTCACAAGAACCAACTAAGCAATTACTGAACAAAATAGCTCACACTGGTTACAAAGTGGGTGGAGTAAGTCACTATTTTGTTCTTTGGAACAAAGTTAAATGTTTGGAGTTGGAGTACTGCTAATAATTCTGCCTCCACTGATTCAGTATTGCCATCCAAATGGCTTCAGTTTTCACTTCATCAGCAAGACCTTCATTATCCAAGAATGTACACATTCTAAATCTTAGCCTCACGTATTGTGAGCATCACATTCTGTGCACTAATCACCTCCTTGCCATATCAAAGATACAACTGTAATCAGCCAAAGGCACTTCAAAGCAGAACCTGAAGTTCCCATTTCCCAAACACAGTTCAAAGCAAGCACTGGATAATAATACTTCATGGTTGGCAGAGTTCTTACACTGAAATGTCAGTGTGAAAGGACATGGCTAGGATGTGAAAGGGAGCATTTTAGTTCTGGGGGTTTAATGTGCTTTACAGGCAGAATTCTAACCCCAATGTAACTTGAAAACTTTGGTTGTGCAAAGCATAAATGGATAATATTATACTTCAGAGTTCCTTATATACACATAACAATGACTCCTTGGAAACACTCCGCGCTGCTATGTGTGACGGCTTAATATGAGGCTTCATTGTGATGGATGTGAGGACTGACGAATTCCTTAAATAAACTTGTGATAATTTCCTGACATTCCCCACAGATTATCTGTCACATGTAGATCACTGCGGCTGAAATCCTGATTGGCATGATGCATTGATCACTGACATTGCAGATCTCTGCAGTCAAGGGAGTCTGTAACTTGAGATAAGTAATCCCTGATGTCTTTCACAGGATTTCTGAACAGGCTACTCATCACTTACATTGCTGTGACTTAACCTGGTCCAAAAGTGAAAATTATACGAAAGCACATATTTTAACACAAAACCAATAGGTTATCCATAATGATGTCTCACCCATGCCACCTTTGTACCATCATTAAGTTTTTCTTTTCCTCAGTGTAGTACAACATTTAAGGCTTCTGTAGCTGGGCTGGACAGAGCCAACTTTATGGTTCACGCTGTTGGCCTTGAAGTCTTGGATGGTGGTCCCTGTGTACTCTCTGTGCCCGGGCCTTCTGAAAGCAGACTCACACACCCCAGCTAGAAGATCTGGAGCCCCTGGGTTCACAGATTGAGTAAGATGGAGGGGGCAGTCCTGAAAGATGCCACGGTGGGCCAGCACTCTGTCTATCTCAGAGGAAAGGACATATAGTGTAAGGTGCCCTCTCTCCTTGACAATGATGTTGAGCACTTAATGGCTAGAGAGATGCAATGCAGGTCTATGTGCATATCTGGCAGACAAAAGTATGTTGCACTTGGATCTCTGTGACAGTTCCCAGCCTGGAGACAGTCAGAAGCATGGATACTGGAGTACATGCTGTTTTGATAACATTGGCAGTCTTCTCCACCTTTTGATCCAACTTATCGACTGCCTCTGCCAAATCTGCTCTCTGATTCTGTGTCCATGCAGTTTGACAAAATCTTTAATGGTTGAGATGATGGAATTGTCCCCTACCAAGGGCTGAGCAGATGCCTGGTATCTGTCAGTTCTCTGAGTGTCAGAGAGCTGGGACACTTCTTCCTCAACCAGCTGTGGAGATATTTCAGTGATGTGCTCACCAGCCTGACTTCAATAGAGTACTGAGGGGAAAGTGCCTGGCTGGGTGCAGGGTGCAAATTTGCCCTTGCTTCCTCGGAGGGTTCGGAGCAGCGGGGAGGTGGAGGTGGAGGTGGAGCTAAGAAGATCTGTGCCAGCTCACTGGGTGCTGCTGTTCTCTGCATAACAGAACATGGAGAACTAGTTGTGTAACAGGGACAAAAGTGTGTGCAGTTAGCACCAGGAGAGCTATGCAGCATAATGAAGCTTACTGGGTTGATTGTCTATTAAGTTCTCCCCAACCCCACATCAGTGTCTTCCCTTCTGGCTAATTCTTGAATTTTCTCCTCATAGGGGATGAAGTGCCTGATGTTCATCACAGTTCTGCACTACTATTTCCTACTCCCCACCACTCTTGATCCTCGTACATGTGTCAATTTTGTTTGGAATGAATGAGACAAAGGGAAGACTAAGTCTGATGAAAGTGAACTTAGTGCTAATGCATGAGCTGGAGAGGTGACCCTGGTGAGTGAGCAGGTAGCGCAGCTTAGTAGTTTGGGAAACTGTGTTAGATGGGATCTGTTTAATGGTTTATGATACATTTAATAGTGAAAGTTGTAGTCCAAGGTCCTTGGTGAGATTTAGATGCAGTAGCTGAGTCCATCTGAGTGGTGGCCCTGTACGTGTGAGGTAGCAGAGGATGCTACTTACTCTTGCAGAAGATCCTTGGCCTTTTTCCTGCACAGCTGGGAATCCTGCTTCAGCCGGGAAACAGCTCCGATCTGGACTGCTGGCTGTGTCTGCTGGAGTAACTTCCTGTGATGGCCAGCTGGAAAGTGGACAGCCCTACCCTCCACCATCCAGTTTACCAGCAACTCCAGTCCCCTCTCAAGGAAGTGGGATGTGACCTTTCCTTTCTGTGCCACAATGAGCCAGTAGCAGAGTGTGAGGGCCAGTTCCTGCTTTGCAGTGTCTGAAGTGGATATACAGCTGGCCTTTAAATCTGACATTGTGCATGAATGACAGAAGGATTCCGAGCAGTGGTGGGCACTTCCACCCCTTTGGCTGCGAGATTCCATTAGAAGAGCCCACTTCCATAATTTGTAAGAGAAGCAGCGGAAGATTGCAGGAGAAAGGTCACTCTGAGCCATCATGGATCCAGTGTCATAAATCTCACATGACAAAAAGCTTTAACTGCAAACAGGAAAATTCCACCCCATGTAGGTTAGCTAAGTATTTCATTCCCTTTTTGTTCTGTGCATGTCACAGATACAAGCCACACAGATATGTGCTGCTCTTATTTCTAGACTTCGTTCCAAAATAGATTGTTACTTGCATGAGGAGAATGAGACTCTGTCACAGTAATGAGGAAGGTGATGGCAGAATATTTCAATCCTGCCTCCAAGTGACTCTCCATGAAACAGCTATGGTAATCTTAAATTCTTGCCTGTATGCTTCCTTAAATCTACTGCTTTGTTTAGCAGGGCCAGAATGCCATTTGTCAGCTCTGTTTGGAACAAAACTTTTCTGTGATATACAGCCTTGTCATGATATTATGAATAGGTAAATTAATTTAAATGCTAATATTTCACAGTGTGATTTCACTTCTGGAGAAGATGCCCATCCATTCCCTGCTTACAAAACTTATTTACTGTTGACCTGATTATTAATAATGTCCTAATTTGTCTGGCTGTTCTCTTTTTACTAAATGATTAATAATGCTTGCCTTGAGATTTGTTTCAGACTTTCTCCCTTTTGTATCATAGCCCCTAATGTTATTTTGCATAGATATCATGTTTGTAATCCTCCATTGTAAAAGTTGTTGCCCCAAATACAAAATCTCTTAAGTGAAATTACAGTGATGATATTTTAAGTTTACATGTACTAAAACAACATTTGAGTTTAATATACCATGTGATCCATTTGAATTCAAGAAGCAAAGCTTTAGAAATAAATCCAAGCTGTCTCTGATTTTTAAAAAGTACGTAAAAAGCTGTTCTGTAAAAAAAATGTGAGCAAATGTAAAAATTATTATCTGTGGCAAGTAACAGTCTTCTAAATATGTAGTGAGATTTGAGGCCTCAGAAGCTTGGCAAATATGTGCATCAAGTCTATTCAACTTTTGATTTGTATCTAGATTTTAAATGTTTCATGTCATTAGCATGCCCCGGTCACCAGATAATCTTTGCAAAACTCCCCCATACAGAAACAAATCTACTTTTAGAAACTGTTTTTAGAGTATGTTACATATTTAGTTACTGAATGATATGGTGGCGTTTATTCGTATCATTCAACTGCCTGAATACCCATAAGCTAAATGATGTTGGCATCAGTCACTGTTTATTTCAGCAGATCCTCGCCATTTACCTGCAGCCAATTTCTATCAGTCACGACTCATAGTGAACAATCCTAGCTTTGTCTCTTTCTCACTTAGCAGTGTTGGAAGCCTCACAACCACATTGTACAAACCATGACAACCACATCACCCCAGCAGATTCCATTGGACACATTGATACTCAAGACCATAAAACGAAGGGGCCGAAGTAGGCCATTTGAACCATCTGTTCTGTCATTCAATGTGCAATCCTCACTTTCTCCTTGTCTGATAATGCTCAATTTTCCTGACTTTCCAACAAAACCCTTAATTCCCTTATTGATTAAAAATCTATCAGTCTCAGTCTTGAATATACCTAATGACCCAGCCTCAACAGCCCTCTGTGATAAAGAATTCCACAGATTCACTAGCCACTGAGAGGAGAAATTGCTCCTCATCTGTATCTTAAATATGCAACCCCTGATTCTGAGATTATATTCTCTGTTTATAGACTTGCCTGTGAATTAAAACAATTTTTCCACATCCTTATGTTTCCGTCACCTTTCATCCTTAGAAACACAGAATACAGAAAAGGCCCCTTGGCCCATCAAGTCCGTCTCACCAAAAATATACTACTATGTAGACTAGTCCCACTTTCCCATTAGGTCCAGGAATTGAATGTTATGACACTTCAAGTGCTTATCCAAGTACTTTTTAAAGGTTGTGAGGTTTCCTACTTCAAATACCCTCCCAGACAGTGCATTCCACACCCTAACACCCTCTGGTTGAAAACCCGAAATCCTCTCTAAACCTTCTGCCTTTCAATTTAAAATTATACCCCCTTGTTATTCACCCTTCAATTAAAGAGAACAGTTATCTCCTATTCACCCTGTCCATGCCCTTCCTAATCCTGTACATCAGGTCCCCTTTCAACCTTGCCTGCTTCAAAGAACACAACTTGAGTCATCCAAGCTCTCTTCATTGCTGAAACACTCCATCCTGAGCAACATCCTGATGAATCTCCTTTGCACCTGCTCCAGTGTAATCACATCTTTCCTGTACTGTGGTGCCCGGAACCGCAAACAATACTCCAGTTATGGCCAAACAAAAGCTCTGTACAGCTCCAAACTGCCCTCCCTGCTCTTATAATCTATGTCATGACTGATAAAGGCAAGCTTCCTATATTCCTTCTTATTGACCCTATAAGTCTATCCTACCACTTTCAGAGATCTGAGGATAAGAACCCCAGATGATTCTGAGCTTCCTAGTGTCTTGCCATTCATTGAGTAAATCTTTGTCTTGTTCCCTCTTCCAAAGTGCATAACTAATCAGGATTTAGTTCCATCCACCATTGATCAATCCTCTATCCGTGTTAATATATGACCCCAACAACATGGATTCCTGATTCACTAAGTGACCTTACATTCAGTACTTTTTAAAATGCATTTTGGAAATCCAAATATTCCATTGATTGGTTCTCTATCTATCCAGCTTGCTATCTCTTCAAAGAACTCTCATAAATTTGTCAGGCATAACTTCCCCTTCATGACTTTTCTTGATTATGTTATGTGTTTTTAAGTGCCCTACAATCACATCCTTTATAATTTTTATTAGATTCCCTACAGCGTGGAAACGGGCCCTTTGGCCCAACCAGTCCACACTGACCCTCCAAAGACTAACCTGCCCAGATCCATTTTCCCTCTGACTAATGCACCTAACACTACACGCAATTTAGCATGGCCAATTCACCTGACCTCCACAATCTTTGGATTGTGGGAGGAAACTGGAGCACTCGGAGGAAACTCATGCAGGCACGGGGAGAATGTGCAGACTCCACACAGACAGTTGCCCAAGGCTGGACTTGAACCTGGGACCCTGCTGCTGTGAGGCAGCAGTGCTAACCACTGAGCCACCCAGTAACTAGACTATAATAGACTAACATTTTTCCGATGACAGACTTTAATCTAAGCAGTCTATAGTTACCTGTTTGTATCTCCCTCCCTTTTTGATAAGGATATTGCATTTGAAGTTTTCCAATCCTCTGGGATTTTTCCAGGATTTGATAGCTCTTAGAAAATTATGACTGGTGCATACACTATCTCTGTAGCTACTTCCTTTAATCTCCTGGCTGGTAACCCATGAAGTCCAGGCCTTTAGCTTCATTACATTGCCTTGTACATTTTCACTTGTGATAATTATTGTGTTTATTCCCCATTCCCCCTTTGATTATTTAGCATTTTTGCAATGCTATAAGTATCATCTACTATGAAGACTCTGCAAAGCATTTGTTCAATTCCTCTGCCATTTCCTCATTTGCCATTATTATTTTATCAGCCTCATTCTCCAAGCTGTCTGTACTCACTGGCGTTTCTATTCTTTTTTGAATATTCATAGAAGCTCTTACTTATTTTAATATTGCTGACTATTTTACCTTCAAAATGAATTTTTCCCTCTTTATTTCTTTCTTTGGACATTTTAAAAATCTTCCTAACCTGTGACTTACAACTAATCTTTGCCACAATGTAGTGTTTTTCTTTCAATCTGATACTATCCTTAACTTCCTTGGTTAAGTTTAGTTGCTTTACCCCCTTCCTACATTGGGGCGGCACGGTGGCACAGTGGTTAGCACTGCTGCCTCACAGCGCCGGAGACCCGGGTTCAATTCCCACCTCAGGCGACTGACTGTGTGGAGTTTGCACATTCTCCCCGTGTCTGCGTGGGTTTCCTCCGGGTGCTCCGGTTTCCTCCCACAGTCCAAAGATGTGCAGGTCAGGTGAATTGGCCATGCTAAATTGCCCGTAGTGTTAGGTAAGGGGTCGATGTAGACGTAGGGGTATGGGTGGGTACGCTTCGGCGGGGCGGTGTGGACTTGTTGGGCCGAAGGGCCTGTTTCCACACTGTAAGTAATCTAATCTAATCCTAGAATCCTTCTTCCTCTCTGGGATATTTCTTTGTTGTGAATCATGAACTATTTTCTTAAATATCTTCCTCAACCATCTTTTTTGTTCAACCTATCTCTCAGACCATTCCACCAAAACATACGCTCATTCCTTTATGGTTACCTTTATTTCAGTTAAGCATTGTTGTTTCTGACCCCAGTTGCTCACTCTCAAACTGAATACTAAATTCAATAGGTTATGGTCACAAATTCCCTCTCTCTTGCAGGACATGGTACTGCAAACCTGGAGGCAGTTGGAAGTGACCTGAGAGAGAGTGGCATGCTGGCATATCATGAAACCACATGAGGAGACACTACAGTCATTATTGGAATGAATATTGCTGAGGCCATGACTAGAGGGAGGGCTGAAACTATTAAAGACGATGTTACTATGATGAGACACTGAGCAAATACTGTAGATGCCATCAAAGATTGAGGTGAAAAACATTGATGGGGCAACCTAAGAACAAAACTGAAATACAATTTAAGAGCTGTGAATGCTGAAGATCTGAAATGAATACAAAGTCCTGGTTGAAGTAGGGTTGGAGTTTGATTCCCTTATATAAAGAAAGATATTATTTCATTAAGTTTAGAAGACTGAGAGTTGATCTTAGTAAAACATATGGGACTCTTAAATGGCTTGACAGGTTAAATGCTGAGAGGATGTTTCCCCTCATGACAGATTCTAGGAATAGAAGGCCTAGTCTCACAATCTTTGGCTTTCTTAACTGATCCACATTTGTTCCATTTATTGTTAGATTTGTACTGGATTATAATTTCTAAAATCATGCCTACTACCAAGATTAAACTATTTGGCTGGTAGTTACTGACATTATTGTAACACACTTTTTCAACAAGGCTATATGATTTGCAATTCACTAGTCCTCTTGCCCCATTTCTGTAACCAGGGAGGATTTGAAGAACTTGCTCAGGTCTCCACAATTTCTAATACTATTTCCTTTGGTACCTTGGATGCATGTCACCTTGTTCTGGTGACAGCCTTTAAGTACATCCAGTTTTTCTAATACTTCCTTTGAACCACTTTTTAGTCCATCCAGTGATACAACTACCTCTTTTTTCACTATGACTTGAGCAGAGCTTCTTCATCAGTAACGACAGATGCAGGTATAATCCCCCTATTTAGGTCCATAACTGGCTCCACTTCTCCTCATGCCATGCTTTTATTATTTAAAAATGTATCGAAGACTTTGGAATTTTTTAATGTTAGCTGCCAATCTATTTTCATCTTCTCTTTTCACTTCTCTTATTTGTTTGTCTTCTTTTTCTTCCTTCACTTTGCATACTCAGCCTATTTCTATTTCTATTTCCATTCAACATGTGTAATATGTATTTTTTTTCCATCTCATCTCTTTCATTATCCATGCAGCTCCGGGTTTATTTCTCATGGAATTGTTTCTTGTCTGTTCCTGAACTAACTCCTCTCTACAAGTGACCCATAGTTTTGTTTTCCAATCCATGATTTCATTTTCCCAGGATCCAATCCATTCTCACTCCATTGATGTTGACTCTCCCCTAATTAATTATTTTTATTCTAATGGATCCTTGACCATTTTCAAAGCTAACCTGAGCCTTATGATGCTGTGGACATTGTGCCAAATTATTACCATATGTACGTCTAATTTAAGTCATCTCATTGCCCGTGTGGGCGGCACGGTGGCACAGTGGTTAGCACTGCTACCTCACAGCACCGGAGACCCGGGTTCAATTCCTGCCTCAGGCGACTGACTGTGTGGAGTTTGCACGTTCTCCCCGTGTCTGCGTGGGTTTCCTCCCACAGTCCAAAGATGTGCAGGTCAGGTGAATTGGCCATGCTAAATTGCCCGTAGTGTTAGGTAAGGTGTAGATGTAGGGGTATGGGTGGGTTACGCTTCGGCGGGGCAGTGTGGACTTGTTGGGCCGAAGGGCCTGTTTCCACACTGTAAGTAATCTAATCTAAAACAAATCCAACCATGCTACCTTTCTTGGACAGAAAATTCACTTTAGAAATTCTTCCTCCTCTCTTTCTTTCAAAGTCTATCTGAGGAAAATTTAAGTCTTCAATTACCACTACAGCATATTTTTTGTACCGTTATGTAGGCTGCTTGTAAAGGTATTCCTCAATGTTGTTCCCACTAGTTCAATTCTGACAGATGCCTCTGATAACCATCCATTTGTCCATCTGACCCTCCTTAAAACTAGAGATTGAAATCAGAAACTCAACAGTGTGGGGAATCCGACCTGGACACCACCACTTCTGGATACTTCCAGAACTTTAAAATAATATTTTATCGGATGTGGGTGTTGCCAGGAAGGCCATCTTTTTCATCCCTAATTGCCCTTGTACTGAATGGTCTACTGGTCCCTTCAGTTAAAAGTTAACCTCATTGCTGTGGGTCTGGTGTCACATGTAGGCCAGACAGGTAAAAACGGCAGATTTTCTTCCCTCAAGGATATCAGAACAAGGTGGGCTTTTATAATGATATTTGTGTGGTTCCCATTACTAAAGTTAGCTTTATTCTCCAGATTCATTGGCTGAATTTCGATTCCACAAGATGTCACAGTGGGTTTTGAACCAATGACCTGGATCTTAAAACTGGACGTCTGAATTCCTGCATCAACGACATTACTACACGACAACACCCCATGCTTCAAAAGAGAGATCACCCATTGTCATTTCATTATGCTTTTTCTATTTTGCACTAATTATGGCATACTTTATAGTTACTCTTTAATTTTATGGCCTTGATTAGTGTAACAAATCACTTTGTATCTTGTGATGTGTGATAATGGCATTCCCATTATTTTGGGCCACCTTTAATTGCACGATAAGTATATGAAGATTGACTTATGACATTTTAGTCATAGTGAATTTCCTTCAAAATATTTAACACCGTTAATGCTTACGATCAAATCTAATGATTTGAAGCCTATTTGAAATTTGAGCGTTGGATTATTGCTCTCAAAGTAATACACACAGATCATTCAGCAGCAACAGTCTGTTAGCCTGCAAACATTCTAAAATCAATACAAACCTTGCATTTGAAAGGTTTGATGTCAGAGTGGACAATCATGTGTGCCTTCAATGTTTGTTTCTGCACAAAGCTCTTGAAGCAAAGATGGCACTGGTAGGCTCGGATGTTGGTGTGAATAAGGACATGTCGCTTCATGTTGGCCAGCAACGTAAACTCACGTCCACAGATTCCACATTTATGCTCCTTTACACCCTGAAACAAGAAATAAAAAGGGGAACCAGTTCAGTGCAGGAATTCCCCTGATGGATCTCATGTTGTGCTTTCAAATGCATGGATACTGTGTAATTTTCCAGAGTTGTTGACTCTGAAAAATTGATTTGAAATCTCCACCACAAAGAAGAAGTGAAAGCCTTATGGTTAGTTCTTTTTTTCTCCCTCTCATCTCCTTTTCTAAAAGCCTTGATACATGCAGCCGCACACAGTTCCATTAGTGCCTGCAAATACCTCTTCCAATACTTATTCTTTACATGTGAGTCCAGAACAAAGGGCTTGATATTCTGTCCTGCTCCACACGGCATCTCCAATGTTACTGCTGAGGTAGAATACAAAATAGGGTGGAAGTTCTGCATGACATAATGAAAGGGATCATAGGATAATACAGCACAGAATAGGCCATTCAGCCCATTATGCCTGTATCGTCTCATTGATTGAACTATTCAATTTGTCCAATGCTCCAGCTCATTCCCATAGCCATTTCAAAGAATATAATCATTTCCTTTTTGGAAGGAAAAGAGGATAGGAAGGTATTATCTGTAGTTTGTATTTGTGGTGCTTAAATATACAAAAATCACTATTGAGAGCAGGAACAAGTGTCTGACAAAATTAATTTGACTGGTTCCATTATTTTGTATATGTAGAATTACACCAGATATTGAATAAACATGCGTGTAATGATGGGAGCTGAAGCTTCTGAAGAATTTGTCATGAACAGCAAAAAGCAAAACAATTTTAAGACATCTCAGCACCAGCTGCTTTCCTCTTCCTGTTGCACACTAACCAGGGGTGCAATGTTCGTTCTATCTACCAAACTTGCAGGCATGTTTATATCCTGTCCTCTTTCAATCAACTTCCTTAACTTTTCTTTTGTCAATTGCTGGTAACTATAACCCTCTGGAGGGAAAGTAGCAACAGTCTCAGGGGGTTAACTACAAGAGGCGGGTCCCTTCCTGTTGTGTTCGTGTATGTTTAGTAGTAGGTTGAGCAAGAAAACAATTCAAGTGATCTCTCAGAGCTGCACTGCTCTGCTGTGCTCTCTAAATCGAAGAGGAAATATTGAATGTAGCAGGTAATCAAAGGAGAGAGCACAACGATAGGACTTTTTAAATTTAACATAATTTAACATAATTGCTTTTCAAATTAAAAGAACAACAGCAATCTTAATTTTAAAAGATAATATTATGAGAAACAACATCAGAAATTGCTGGAAAAAATCAGCAGGTCTGGCAATATCTGTGGAGAGAAAGAGTTAAGATTTCAAGTCTAGTGAAGATGGGGTAGGGGAGAGGGCAGGAGTAAACGATAGGTGGAGATGGAGCCCAGAGAGTGAGAAAAACAGTTGGGCAGGTGAATGGGTAAAGATCAGCCTAGGAGAATGAACATAGCTGCTAATGGGGATCATTAGTAGCTGATGATGGGTTGTTAGTGGTAGCAGCCCATGTCAAGGCCTGGTATATGGGATTGGGAAATTAGAAACAAAATCAGAAATTGCTGGAAAAACTCCATGCTTTGCTGGGGCATTGCAGAAATCCTGAGAACGTGTTCCCTGGCCAACGTCTCTGTCTCAGGCTTGCTGCAGTGCTCCAGTACATGCTAGAAACAGCACCTCATCTTCCGCTTGGGAACTGTACAGCCTTCTGGACTTAATATCAAGTTCGACACTTTTAGGGTTTAAGGTACCTTTCCCTATGTCCTTACCTCAACTCCCATACACTTGGCCTTAACATCACATGGGCTGCTATTATTACATAATTTCAACTACTAATGATCCACACTAGCAGCTATTCATTCTCACAGGCTGGCCTTTATCCACTTGTTTGTCTGTCCAACTATTTTTCTCTCTCTGGACTCCATTTCCACCTATGGGGCAGCTCCTCAGGAGCTGCCTGACCTGTTGTGCTTTTCCAGTGCCACATTTTATTGACTCTCTCCAAATATAAATATCAATTAGAGAATCAAGATTTGTACGTTAGGCATTAACTCACTTCCTGACTGTCCACGCACAAGTCAGGAATGTGATAAAAAAAACTCCCCACTTGCCTGTATGGGGCCTGCTCAAGAACACTCAAAAAACTTAGAAAATGCAACCCACTTAATTGGCATCACATCCACTCGCTCCAGCACCAAAGCTGAGTAACAGTAGTGTGTACTATCTACAGGTTGAACTGAAAGGCTCTTTAGGTAAGAAAGTAAGTTGCAATGAAGAACTAAGAAATTTATAAATGGATATGGATAGGTAAGTTTTTAGCTCAAGATTTGACAGATGGAGTTTGACATGGATAAATGTGACGTTACCATTTTGATTAGAGAAATAGAAAGCAACTCGGCTCAGTGGTTAGTACCGCTACCTCACAGCACCAGGGTCCCAGGTTCAATTCCAGCTTTGGGTGACTGCCTGTGTGGAGTTTGCACATTCTCCGCATGTCTGCGTGGGTTTCCTCCCACAGTCCAAAGATGTGTAGGCCAGATGAATTGGCCGTGCTAAATTGCCCATAGTGTTAGGTGCATTAGTCAGAAGAAAATGGGTCTGGGTGGGTTACTCTTCAGAGGATCGGTGTGGACTTTTTGGGCTGAAGGGCTTGTTTCCACACTGTAGCGAATCTAATGTAAAAAAAAACTTAGAGAAGAATGCTTTGTTGCAGAGGGATTGGGTGGCCCCATGTGTGAATTGTTGAAAACTAGTATGCAAGTAATAGGGAAGGTGAATGAAATTTTAGCATTTGTTGCTAAAAGAATAGAGTATAAAATGAGGGAAGTGTTGCCACAACTGTACAATGTATTAGTGAGACAACATCTGCAGTATTGCGTACAATTCTGATCCCCTTACTTTATTGGGGACATAATTGTAGTTGTAGGAGAGGTTCACTAAATTGATTCCAGACATGAAGGTTTTGTATTATAAAGAGAGATTGAACAGTTTAGGCCTATACTCTGGAGTTTAAAAGCATGAGAGGAGACCTAGTTGAGGTATATAGATGCTAAGGGGGATTGGAAAAATAGACATAGAGAGGATGTTTCCTTATATGGGGTAATCAGAATGAGATGTAATAATTTTAGGATAAGAGGTAGCAGATTTAAAACAGAGATGAGAAATTACTCTCTCAAAGGGTTGTGAATCTGTGGAATTCACTGCCCCAGTGTGCAGTGAATATTAGCACATTGAGGAAATTTAAGGAAGAGTCAGACAGATTTTTAATTCGTAATGAGTTGAAGGGTTATGGAGAGTGGGCGGGAAAGTGGAGTTGAGGCCAAGATGAGATTATATGTGATTGTATCAAATGGTGGAACAGACTTGAGGAACTGAATTGCCTGTTCCTGCTCTTAGTTGTTACATTCTTAGAAAGCACCTTCTAAACTCATAACCACTACCACTGAGTATAGCAGGGGACAGCAGGTCCATGGCAACATATCACCTGCACATCCCTTACCAAGCCACCCTCCACTCTGACTTGGAAATATAGTGCCAGTCTTTCAGTATTGCTCAGTCAAAATTGTTCTGAGGCCACCTGACCTGAACCATTAACCCCGATTTTTCTCCACACATGCTGAGCTTTTCCAATAATTTCTGGTTTTGTTTCTGATTTACGGATCTGCAGTTCTTTCGGTTTTTAAAATCCTGGATTCCCTTCTCTAACAGCAATGTGGGTCTACCTAAAGCATGTGGACTACAACTGCCCTCTTCTCAAAGGCGACTAGCGATGGACAATAAAATGGCACCACATCCCGTGAAGGAGTATAAAAAATGCCTTAAAAATAATAGACTTCAGGATTGTGATTAAATCTTTTAAATATTATTCGTATCCTTCCATCAATACGAGATTATGAAGATGCAGCAAACAATCCATTTAGATTTGGGGTGGGGACATGTTTTTCTTCGATGCATCTTTGCTAATGGCTAAAGAGACCAATTCTTGAACAGCAGGTTCTGCCAAAACTGCCACACATAAACCTGCCAGCTGATGTTGTGGGCTGTCACTTTTTGGAGTGGCACCTATTGCCTTGCTGTGGTCACTGGTTATCATGTTCATGCAAAACAGCCCACAGATGTCACTATTTTCCTCCATCCCCAAGCGCAATACATGACAGGTGGAACCTTCATATTCTTGGCTGATTCATTTGTCATCTGACCCCAGCTACCCCACTATTTAGACAGTCAGTATGTGGGGTTCTTCCACATCTAAAATGGCCAAATTCATCAAAGCCATTTCTGACTGGGGCTAATACCCTGGAGGTCTTTACCTTTGAGAGGTCTACCACATTTATGATTTTGTCCTGCCAGCATTAACCCATAATGTGTCTCAGACAGCAAAAATGAAAATGATTGAAACAAAAACAGAAATTGCTAGAGAAACTCAGCGGGACTTGCAGCAACTCTGGAGAGAAAGCAGAATTAACGTTTCATATCCAGTGATAACTTCAAAACAAAACATTATTGAGCTTTGTTTTCTGGTAGCTGTAAGTCACAATTATGCAGCAAGCTGTATTTAAGAAGGTGGGAAATGTAGGTATTTCTAGATGACTACTGCTAGTACATTGTGGCATTTGGTATCTCTACCATATATGGTACTGCCATGTATCCTCCTTTGTCTTGGGTCTACCTAATTAATGGCAGCAGAGGATGAACCATTGAAAAGTATTTACAGATGTGTTCCTGGATTACAAGAAGGTTTATTGTGTGATGTCAATAAGTACAACAGTATCAGACATAATTACCAAAACATGAGCGAGCTGGTGGAGATACTTTTGTTCCCTCCAGAAACTGGAATGGAACACTTTGCCTTCATCCAGTCTGTGTGTAGTCTTAGTAGAATAGGTGGAGCCAATGTAATATGAACATTAACCCCTTTAAAACAATTATCTCATACAACATCTCTCTCCAAGTTTTACTTTCAATAGTTAATCCATTGTACAATCATGTCTATAAAGCTATCACCTTTACTACTCCCTCATCTTCCCTCATGTTTCTGACCTCACAAATGTGGGCAATGGGGAATTTCACACTTTTCACAAAACACAATCTTATTGAACTTGGAAGAATGGTGTGTGTCTTGCTTGAGGATTGTTGACATTGGTCCTGATCTTTTCCCTGTTGGAGTATATTTTATTGCTCAGATATCCTTAGCAGCAGATGTCATTGTTTGAAGGTATTGTGGGTCCATCCATTACCTAATCTTGAGGACCGTTAACATCTAAACTTTCCTTCCTGGAGGCTGGCTGACCTATTGAAACAAGCACTCTCTTCTTTGTAATGCCCTGGATTTCTGGATCATGCAATTTCTCTCTAATTGAAAGAGGTATTCCCTTTTTTGAAGAATACTTAGAGCAGGTAATTACATTTTTTTTTACTGTGTCCTGGAACTGTGGTCATTTGACCAACTCCCAAGGAATCATTATTCAGCTAATCACCCTTGAGTTTTTGATCAGGTTGGACATCTTCACTTGCTGTTTGTGATTGTTGGAAGAAATAATATTTTTCAGGTCATCATTTCTGTTACTGAAAGATTGCTGCTCACTCAAACCCAGCTGGCATTAACTGTACTGCTTTATTCATTTGTTCAGTCAGCTGCTGTATTGCCTGGACACCATCAGTTAAAGAGTCACCAGTGAACTCAGGTGGTTTGTTCTGCTCATTCTTGTTCTCAATATTTGTTTCTTTTGGCTGAGTTTCATCATCTGATCTGTCAGCAGTGTTGACAGGAGTGCTTTACAAGCCTAACTATTCTGTGCGATGCCAGATTCCACAATGGGTTACGAGATTTTTCAATCACTTTTGAGATCTCTGACTGAGCACTGGCTGTACACCTGACAATGCCTAAATATTTCTGTTGTACCTTTTTCACTTCATATTCCCAAAACAAACTGGAACAATGAGGATTTTTTTTTGTCACACAGTAGTAAGTTGTTATTGATTGTGAAATGTGCTGGTGCTCAAAGTATGCCTTCTCGGCCAAACACACTGGTCTTTTGGTTTAGCCATCCTTCAACACAACAGAGTCTTTGTCCCTCATTTGTTTTTTATTGAATGTGGTTAAGCCTCTCCTGTATTGCTGGCCACCATATTTTCCTGGTTTTGTGGGACATTCTTATTGTGGCACTAAATGTAATCTCTACAGATTCTTTGTGGTCTGCTTTGAGTCCAGGGAACGCAGTGAAATCTTTCAGTGGTTGCCCAATGATTGGTTGCTCTTTTACTGATCCATTGTTTTGACAATCATTCTGTTTGCCCCTGGACCAGTTATTCTTGAAAATAATGTGCCTCTTTCTGACTCCTTATGGAATTTGAAGCCTAAACACCTGAACTGTATCTTAAAAGTTATCACTCCATGAGTGCAAATTTGTGTCCTGTATGCTGCCCTTGAATCTGCTTGGAAGAATTACACCATTTTTCATTTCTTCTCAATGTGCTGATTAATCTTAAAATTGTCAATTGTAAAATTGTTGTCAATCTGTAGCATTACAATATTGCTTATCTCGTGTTCCTTAAACTTACACTCTTGTACTCACAAATACTGTTTTAAATTGAATTACTGCAGAGCTTGCTAAAACACTAGGCAGTGTTTCCTTTATTTGCCAGTTAAGCTTTGCATTACAGCATGACTGTAATAAGTTTTTCAATAAAGCTTTAAATTGTATTGCTGATTATTCAGGAGTGATTTACTGCTTTCAAGCATTTTTAAAATAGGTTCCTTTGTCATATTGTAGCTCAGTACTGCATATAGGTCCTTTCTGCCCTTTCCCAGTTTTAGCTACTATTAACACGAAACAAAGTAGTGGTTATCTACTTCTTCAAAGGTTTTCATAAATCATAAGACCATAGAGCATGAGCTCAAAAATAGGTCATTCAGTTCATTGAGTGTAATCCAACATTTCATCAAGACCGTAGCTGATCTGATTACCTCAATTCCACTTTGCTGCCTTTTCTCTGTAACACTCGATTCCTTTACTGACTAAAAATCTGTATATCTATGCTTTGTATACTCTTAATAATACAGCCTCAACAGCCCACTGTGGTAAAGATTCATACCCAATGAGAAAATAAATTCCTCCTCATCTCTGTCATAAATGAGCAATCCTTTACTCTGAGACTATATCCTCTAGTCAGAGACTTGCTCAGCAGCAGAAGCATCTCTGCACACCTATCCTGTAAAAATATCCTTCCCTTTAACAATGTTATATAATTTAGTAAGATCTCCTCTCATTTTTCTAAACTCCAATGAGTACAAGACTAACCTACCCAATCTTTTCTCATAAGAAAATCCCTCCATACCTGGAATCAACCTTCAGATTTACCTTTGGACCACCTCCAATACCAATCTATCTATCTAGATAAAAGGGCCAAAATTGTTCACACTTTTTCAGGTATAGTCTAACTAAGTTTTAGCAAGATCTCCCTATTTTTATATTCCAATTCCCTTTGAAATAAAGCTCAACAGTCCATTTGTCTTCCATGTTACCCACAGAATTTAGATGCTAGCTTTTGTGATTAATGCACAAGGACCTCCAAATCCATCTGTGCTGCAGTTTTCTGCTGTCTTCATCATTTAAAAAATATTCAGCCTTTCTATTCTTCCTGCAAGAGTGCGTACCTTCACATTTTCTGACATTATTTTCCATCTGTCAAGTGTTTGCCTATTCACCTAACCAGTCGATTTCAATTTGTAGACTCTTTGTGTCATCCTTACCTCTTGCCTTCCCACCTCTCATTGTCTCATCTGCAAACTTTACAATAGTATATTCACTTCCCTGATCCAAATCATTAATATATATTATAAATAGCTGTGGCCCCAGTACTGATCCCTGTGACACTCCATTGGTTACAGGTTGCCATCTTGAAAATGCCCCTTTTGTCTCAGCCCTGTGACTTTTTAAAATGAACAATCCTCTATTCATGCTAAGATACTATTCCCAACAACATGGGCTCTTATTAAGTAGACTCATATGTGACAGCATATTGAATGGGGACGGCATGGTGGCTCAGTGATTAGCACTGCTGCCTCAAAGCACCAGGTACCTGGGTTTGATTCCAGCCTCGGGCAAATGTCTGTGTAGAGTTTGCACATTCTCCCAATATCTGCACTGGTTTCTGCTGGGTACTTCAGTTTCCTCCCACAATCCAAAGATGTGCAAGTGGATTGGCTGTGGTAAGTTACTCACAGTGTTCAGGACGTGTAGGTGAGGTGCATTAGTCATGGGAAATACAGACTTACATGGAAACAGTATCTACATGAATTTGGAAAGACAAGGATGGATTAAGGGTAGTCAGCATGGTTTGTTGTGTTGGAAATCGTATCTCACAAATTTGAGATTTTGAAGAGGTGACTAAGAAGGTAGATGAGGGCAGTACGGTAAATGTTGTTTACATGGATTTTAGCAAGGTCTTCGACAAGATACTGCATGGACACTGGTTAGTAAGGGTAGATCAGTTGTGATGCAGGGAAGGCTAGCCAAATGGATAAAAAATTGGCTTGACAGTCAGAGACAGAGATTTTTAGTAGAGAGTTGTTCTTCAGACTAAAAGCCTGTGACCTGCAGTGTGCCACAAGGATCAGTGCTGGGTTTTCTGTTGTTCATCATTTATACAAACTATTTGGATGAGAATGTAGGAGGCATGGTTAGTAAGTTTGCAGATGATTCCAAAATTGATGGAATAGTGGACAGTGAAGAAAATTATCTAAGAGTATGATAGGATCTTGCTCAACTGGGGCCAGTGGGCCAAAGAATGGCAGAAGGATTTTAATTCAGATTAATACAGAATGTTGCGTTTTGGTTAGACAAACCAGTGGAGGAATACGCAGTTAATGGTAGGGTCCTGGGGAATGTTGTTGAACTGTGAGACATAGTGGGGTAGGTATATGGTTCCTTGAAAGTTACATCACAGGTAGACAGCGTGGTGATTAACGCTTGCCCTCATTAGTGAAAAATGTCCCAGCCTACCCAGCCTATTTTTATAACTTAAACCATTCATTCCCTGCAACATCCTGGTAAATCTTTTCTGAACTCTCTCCAATTTAATAATTTCCTTCCTATAGCATTGAAGTGGAGGTGCTGGTGTTGGAATGGGGTGGACAAAGTTAAAAATCACACAACACCAGGTTATAGTCCAACAGGTTTATTTGGAAGCACTAGCTTTCAGAGCACTATTCTTTTGTCAAGTCTCTACTGGGGCAGGATCATAGGACACAGAATTTATAGTAAAAGATCAAAGTGTCATTCAACTGGTGCTATGTCTTGAACAAACCTGGATTATTGTTAAGTTTTTGGTTGCTTATAATGACTTTGCAGGTTTTGATTCATTAATATTTAAGTCCTAGCACTTCTTTCAAGTCACATTCCTGAGATAACTTAAGGTTTTATAAAAAAAGATGATATCTCAGCTCAGACAACCCATTAAAAGTAGATTGGAATCTGTCTGTATCCCAAACTTGAGTCAGTGTGGTTCTATTTCCAAAGTAGGCATTTATAAAATGTCGTATGAACTGACTGCCTACAGATTGTGTACTTTTTTGAACAAAATAGAACAACTTCCTATTGACCAGAACTACACACAGTATTCCAGAAGAGGCCTCGCCAATGTTCTGTACAACCTCAACATGATGTTCCAATTCCTATTCTTAAAAGTCTGAGCAATGAAAGCAAGCTTAATCATCCTGTTTACCTGTAATGCAAATTTCAGAGAATTATGTACCAGAACCCCTAGATCTCTCTGTTCTACAACTCTACCCAGGCTGGAACCTTTTTCCCTGGAGCTTAGAAGGCTGAGGGATGACCTTATATAGAGGCGTATAAAGTCATAAAGGACATAGTTAAGGTGAATAGCCAAGTCTTTTCCCCAGGGTAGGGAGACCAGAGCTAGAAGGCATGGGTTAAAGATGAGAGAGGCAAGATTTAAGTGGGCGGCACGGTGGCACAGTGGCACAGTGGTTAGCACTGCTGCCTCACAGCGCCAGAGACCCGGGTTCAATTCCGGTCTCAGGCGACTGACTGTGTGGAGTTTGCACATTCTCCCCATGTCTGCATGTATTTCCTCCGGGTGCTCCGGTTTCCTCCAACAGTCCAAAGATGTGCAGGTCAGGTGAATTGGCCATCCTAAATTGCCCGTAGCGTAGGTAAGGGGTAGATGTAGGGGTATGGGTGGGTTGCGCTTCGGTGGGGCGGTGTGGACTTGTTGGGCCGAAGGGCCTGTTTCCACTCTGTAAGTAATCTAAATGGGACCTGAGCGGCAACTTTTTCACACAGAGGGTGATGTGTATATGGAATGAGCTGCCAGAAGAAGTGCGAGAGGCGCATACAATTACAACATCTAAAAGACATTTGGACAGGTACATGAATAGGAAGGGTTTAGAGGGATATGGGCCAAGTGCGGTCAAATGGAACTAGTTCAGTTTACGAAACATGGCCAGCATAGACAAATTTGGCCAAAGGGCCTGTTTCCTCTATAGAGAAGAATGAACACCACAAAAGGTGCCATTTTGACAATTAGAAGAATGATTGATACAATATACTGAAGACACCTATGTCCATTCATTACAATGCACCAAGTCTCATTTTAGGAAATACTAATGAAGCCAAGCAATGTGCATATAATGAGCAACACATGACTCTCATAGGTCTATGATAAAACATCTTCAAAACCAGGAAAAGGCTCAAGAATAATGCAAGTCCAGAATTTGAGATCCAGTTTGAATTTGAGTATTTGAGCTATCCTGCACAACTTTCACCCATCATGGTACAGGAAGAGGAAACTGACTGGAACAGTTCTTTGTTTTGTTTTCCTGCTCAAGTACACTTCAAGGAGGGTCACTGTAAAGAATGGTGATATGAGTGCTCTTAAAAACAAATTTCTGAATCCTAACTGAGGAAATTGCATAGACAATGATCTAACCATGGAAGGAATGTGTTGTATGATGACCAGATAGACCTGTACCTTTCAGAGAATTACACAACATCATGATGTGTGTCAGTCCAGTATAAAAATGTTCACCTTATCTCCATTTCCTGTATCATGGGGTCAGGCAGTGTAGCTTCTTCAGTCAGATTTATGCATGCAATGTACAGCTGCAGAAGCATGTGATATTAATGCCATGTAAAAAGTGTTGTTAATAAATCTCAGGATATCTGTCTGAACAAGGATATAACTCATTGTGTTACATGTTGTGCGGCCTAACATAGTTAACCAAAAGGCACATCAGAAGGAGAACTGAATTTGAGGAAAAAAGTCCCAGTAAAACATTTAAAAAGGACTATTATGTTATATAACATTCAACATCAATAAACAGAAACTATTAATCATAACTATTGCAAACTTCCTTTCTGTCAATGTGCTAATTCTTTGAATACTTTGAATTTAGGTGTAAATTTCATAGAAATTGAATTTTGTTTGCAAAGGTAGAACAAGTATGATGAGAGAATGTTTTTGAAATTGTAAACATTATCACTGATAAATATATTGTCTCTCTTAAGCTACTAGCGGGTGATCCAGAGTACTAGCCCAGGATCAAGTCATCAGAGACTGCCACTACTGCTCACTTCAGGCTCAATGATTTCTTACTACCAATCCCAAGAATGGATTCATAAGACAATGGGACATTTGTAAGATACCTGACACACTGGAAAATTTGATAATGCTTGCTCATTCAGAAAAGGGTGCTGGATTCCTTCCTTGAAATAGCTCAATAGTGAACCCAGAAAGTCTCCTGAGAAAAATGCTCCTGGAAAATGTATATTTTAAAAATTCATTGGCACCACTTTTCAGGGTTCAGGCCTTGATCATGACCTGGTCACTCAATGGGCTCCATCTCTATCAGTCTTACCAAGACATATGTGATCCTAGCACTTCCACTGTTCCCTGGTCCTCCTTGAATACCCAGAACATGGAGTCTCCTGTAACCAACCCTATGTCTAATCTTCTATGACCATGGTCTGTTTGGGGGTTCCACGTCCATCAGACCAGTGAGAAAATCTGGGGGAAAGCTTGTATTCAGTATAATCTGACTTTGCCATTTTTACAGTAGTTTTGCAGGAATACACAATGATATTAATTAATTGATTTTCAGACCCAACTGCTTTAATCAGTACAGATTGCATCCAACCATCAACCATAAACAGAATTTTAAATGATGCAATTCCTGAAAAACAGACATGTTGGTTTTTCAAGACATAGTTCCAATATTCAGGTGAGGCACCCAATACCAATGAAATCAGGCTGGGAGTTCATGGTATGAATGAACTGAACTGTGGTATTTGGAGCACAAAAGACCAAATGTGAAGCAACGTGTGTCTATCGTAATTTGTAATGCAGAACAAGACAGGTTTTGTCTAATTGTGCATAATTATGTTGAACAAAAAGTTTGCCTCCAACCATGCTGGCTGTGCGACTTAATAACTTTGTTTCTGGAACCTTGGTGTAGATATGCTTAATTAACATACTCAGGCCATCTCTGGAGCAGGTGTGACTTGAACCTTGCCATTTTAACTCAGAGGTAAGGACACTATCACTGTACTAAAAAAACGTGATGTCAGGGTATAATGAGTCAAGAGAAGTATGTCTTTGACAAATTAGTTGAAGGGATTTAGATTTAAACAGAAAGAGGCCTGAGATAGATGTTGAGTTGACTTGGATGAATTTTATATCAAATCAGTCACAGAAGGGAAGTACAGAGAATAACAGATTGCATTAAAAGAGAGAAAAATAACAAAAAGGAAAAACAGAAATGTTTTTAAAATATAAAATTTTAACATCTGAAAGAATTCACAATATGAGACATCTTACTTTTAAGTCTGTATCTTCCTATACAGAGATATTTTTATTAATTTATGGGATGTGGATGTTACTGACTGAGCCAGCATTTATTGTTCATCTCTAATTGCCCAAAGGCCAGTTAAGAGTCAATCTTATTGCTGTGAGTCTGGAGTCACATGTAGGCCAGATTAGGTAAGGATGGCATTTTCCTTCCCTAAAGGAAATTAGTGAACCAGATGGGTTTTTCTGACAATTTGTTTAGTTTATCAGATACTGTAGCTAAATTTCTGTTTCGAGTTCAATGAACAATTGTTCATTATTGCAACAAATTCAAGATATTCATAGCGAGATTAAGCATGTGATATCAGTTTTCCATAGGTAATGGTGAAACAATTCATCAGGACAGCAACTTGCTTTCCTCGTTACAAGTTGCTAACCAGTTTTTTCATGAATAATAGCATGCATCATTCAGATGCTGTTCTCTTTCGTAGCAAAATCTGTTCCATTGTGTTGAAACAAGATATTGCAATTGAGTAATATGATGGTCAATGATTAAGATATTTCTACATTTACCTTTTACGTGGGAATCTGTTTCAGTTGCTAGGAGGCAGAACAATGCAGCTCAAGTTAGACAATTCATATTGAAAGCAGCCCTACATCATGCAGCTCAAACTCAATTGTATTCAATAAGTATCAGGGTCATTTTTACTCTGTAATGTTACAAATTTATAACTCGCCTTAAATACACTCTTGGGTGCTTGTGATTTCCCAAAGTAGTTTGGGCATTTTGAGATGATTAAAATAAAAATCCTTATTTATTAATGAGTGAGAATGCGGGATGAACGCTATGTTTAGGTTAATTTTGTTCAATCCATACAATGTTTCTTTTCATTATAATACAAAATAGTGACGTCTCCCCATATCAGCAGTAAAGCAAAATGTTTTTTTTAAATTTCCTTCTCATGATAAACTTTTGAGTTTTACAAAACTATCCTTCAAGGATTGTTGGGTGAAGTATGATTGATTTTGCAGCTTCTGCCAACATGGACTTATCTGTCTGTGCCTTCAGGCTGGATTTAATGGAGGTGATGGAAGTTCTACCCAACAGCTTGAGAGATCTTGAGAGAACCGGGAAAGCCTGCCAAATTCAGTGCCATTCATGCACAACTGTAGAAACACATGCTTTCCCTCCAGGGTCAAGGCCTCCAAAAGTAGATGATGTCCCATCCACCAGTCAATCAGTAACCAGCAGCTCTATCACGAGGGAAGCTGCAATTGCTGTTACATCCCACCAAAGACCTAGGGCCATTATTGACTAGCAGGTAATGTGTTGTTGGGAATTACATAGGAAAGGGTTTGATAGCAAGGTCAGCGGAGTAATACTCAGCAGGTTTTCTCTGTCCAATCCTGGGTACTTTGATCAGTCACTGAGTGTCTTTGAATGAGGGACCTGCTCCCACCTTGGGTACAGGTGAGAAGGTAATGGAACCCCCACCCACCACACTTCTAACTAATTAAACTCTTCCCTCTGTATCTGTTAGTCATTCCCTCCATTCTTAGCCCAAAAAGCCATTAACTTCAAGGGAAAACAAAATTATACAAGCGAGAAAAGGAATGTTTGCATTATTGCTCACCGATTTCCTTCTGTGTCCTCATACCTTATAATTTTTCACATTTTTATCTAGTTAAAATCTAATCAATTGTAAATATAGACAAGATCGTTAAATTATTTTTTCAGAAGGTAAATTCTCTGCAAATGTTTTCTATCTTTTGAACATTTCTGTCATAATCTTTGAGAAAGTATTAATTAAATATCCCTTTTCTATTTCAGACATAATTCCTACCTTGTGAGTCAGAGAGTGCTGCTTGAGGTGATGGGGTTGAATGAATTCCATGCCACATTCAGTGCAGATATATGGGCGGATATCTTTGTGTTTCATCATGTGATTTTGCAACTGACTTGGATACTGGAAAGTCTTCTCACATTCATCACAGCGATACAATGTAGGACCACGGTGTGATGTCAAATGTCTCTTTAATTGGGCTAGGGTAGGAAAGTCAAGTCCACACTCTACACAAATATTGTCTCGACCATTCTCATGCTTGGTTTCATGGGCTTTGAGCTCACTTGGATAAGCAAAGCCCCTGCCACAAATGCTGCAATTATATGGCTTCACATCACTATGTTGCATCATATGTCGTTTAAGATGGCTGGTCTGGGTGAATGCTTTGTGACAAACATTACACTTGTGAGGTCTAGTACCCTGATGCGTGAGCATGTGAGTATGCAGGTGGCTCAGTTGTTTGAAGAGTTTTCCACATTGGGAACAAGCATGGGGCTTGATACCACTGTGTCCCAAAATATGTGTTACCAGGTTGTACTTGGAAGTGTATGACTTCTCACACATTCGGCACTGCCAGCGTTTTTGATTGCCACCTACATCAACATAATAACTGTCATCAATTTGAATGTTAACATCAACCCGTTCAACTGTGTTCTTCTTTTCTTCACGACTAGGTATCCCACCATTCAGACTTCCTAGAGGACCATTCTGATGAAGAGGATACCTAAAATGCAAATTTGATGGTGCCATAACAAAAGGGAACATAAAGTCTGGAGTGACATTGGAAAAGTATGCTCGAGAAGGATGCATCATCAGAGGACTGGTAGGCCACATTAAATTATGCTTAATAGACTCATGCTTCAAGCCTGTATTACTGAGGTGGTCAAAAGTTCTGAACAACTGAAACCCTACATTACTTAAGTCTATCATTTGAGCCATGGGTTTTGGTGAGGGCAACTCCATTTTGATGTCTTCAGGTTCATCGATTTCTGTCAGTAAATCTTCTGAATGAACAGTATGAATGACTTTAGTGGGGGTACTTTTTCTCTTACGTGATCCTCCTTCAGGATTTGCAGTGAGTCTTTCTATATTTACTGTAGATATGTCATTTGTAGAATATGTAATTCCTGATTCATAGTCTCTGAAACCCATGCATTTGTTTGGTTTAATGGTCAGTGGGAGAGGCTGCATTGAGAAGTGTGGAGAAGTCGGGATTTCTTTCATATCTCTGGAGATATGAATGTCGTCACTGTATGGATCGGCCATCTTGTTCTCCATAATGTTCACTCAGCTTCTTTCCTGAAATTAGAAAAGAAAATGTCAAAAATGAAATCTTTTCCAATGAAATTGGTCTTCAACAATAGTACAAAAGAGGTAATTGAAAATTGACCACCCGTTTGACATCCTGACGGATTACCTTTTACACAGGTTTCCTTAGTGGTGATTGGGTCTTTGCTTTCCTCCTCCAAGAACTTCATATGTCTGAATATTCCCAATGGGAAACCCATTGATGACATGAATGGATTTGAAAGAAATTGAAGTAACAGAGCGATTACTAGAAAGACGAGTAAAAGCCCATGTAGCAATAGTGAAAAATAAGAAGATTGTGTAAGAACTTTTAATTTAACATATATACCGTCCCCTTTTATATTAATTTTTTTTGTGATAACATATCGCAACCTTGGTGATTCATTTTATGTGGGATGGGTACACCTACCATGATAAAATAGAAACGTTGGAAAATGATGCTGACAGAATTTGAACATTACTTCGCTGTCTCTCAAATGTGATAACAGAGTGAATTTTAGCAGAGGAACTGTGTGTCATTTGTAAATATGATGAAAAACCGGCAGTGTCATTCTCTACTTTGTTTCTAACATTATGCTGCTCCTTGATTTGGTTCGCATTGGGAATAACGAACACAAATAAAAAGATGCAATAAGTTCTATTGTGCAAACCTTACAAATTGTGCTTGGAATGTTTGGAATAGCTGAAAAAGTATGACCCCATTTACCAGCTAACCAGCAAGAGGGATAAATTATGACCCTACCTTAAAGAAAAGTGAAATTCAGTTCAGGTAACTTGGATTTGGATGGCTTGACTATGCCCTCATGGAAGAACTAAAATGTGTCCTCAACTCTTCAGTGCTGAATCAATACAGAAAACAGCTTCCTATCATTTAGTTAGGTAGGCCTTACTTTCGAGATAGGACATGAATCACCTGAATTTCAAGGCGTCATAATTCCAATTTAAATGTTTAGTAAATACAAGCGCTTAATTGCAATTTCAGCAAGTAGCATTATTTATTAAGCTTGATCATGTTCCTTTATTGAAGAATATTTGTGGCATGCTTCCTTTAATGCACAGATCTGAAATGCTAAGTAGCTTCATTAAAGGTTTAAAAGAATAGATTGGAGTTTTTGGAACAATATTTAAATGTAATATGTGCCTTAAATTTTGGCATTAGTCATTTAAATAAATTCCTCCTGAAAATATCTCAAGGACATGTGCCTTGTGGATTGTGGTTAGGCATTGGTGAGACTACATCACATTTTATTCAAATAACTTTTATTCTTGCTTAACATGTGCAAAGTAAGAAATGTTACTTTACATTGAGAGTTTGTAAATGGGGAGCCAGTTGGTGAGAGAAAGTGCATATGTTACTAAATATGAATAAATCATTCACAGTCAATTCTTCATCTGTGAGTTCAATAGAAAGTGTGTTGTGTAAAAGCTATTTTAATAATGATAAAAATTGACTATCAATCTTTGACTTCCAGCATCAAAATTTTAAACATCTCAATTTTGACACATACTATGTTTAGATTGAAATATGCTATAGCTGTGTGTTGAAAATGGTTATGACGAATTAAGAGGGTTAAGAAGAGGGGAACGACTTCACCCATCCTCACCAGGGTGCCACACAGTAGAAACATAAAGTAGATTGCAAACAATGCTTGCAATTTGCAACGTGGAATCCCTTGTTCTTTACCCTTGAATTGTTCCTTTTGGTTCTTCTCCTACCAAGCCAAGTTCATCATTAAACAACAGCATAACATTGGGGGGGGGGGGGGGGGGGGGGGGGGGGGGGGGGGAGGGGAGGAGGATTGCAGGGAGTTCCATGAGAAAGGAGACCAAGAGCTGGTTGAATCATGAATGAAGTGAAGAGGTGAAGATTGTGTCAGAAAGGACAATGCAAGGCACATCAGATCAACCACCATGAATCTCACTTAGCAATGCACTTAGGGGAAAGTGGAAAAACAACTCCCATAGTCCTTCATCATCAATCGTGGGCCAGTCTCTGCAGCTTTGTTTTGGGATCCACATCAAAATGTTGCATGTGACACACCTGAGAAACTTCCTTGTGGATTTTGTAAAGTATGTACAGTTAAAAGGACGACATCGAAGGAAAGATACACTGGCATTGGAGAGAATGCAGAGAATGGGCACTAGGTTAATACCAGGTCTGGAGGGATTTTCTTATGAGAAGTAGATTGGGATTGGGATTGTATGCATCAAAGTTTCGGAGAATAATGTTATTGCAACATAGAAGATATTCGGGAGACTTATAGAGTCATAGAGATGTACAGCACGGAAACAGGCCCTTTGGTCCAACCCGTCCATGCTGACCAGGTATCCCAACCTAATCTAGTCCCACCTGCCTGCACCCGGCCAATTTCCCTCCAAACCCTTCCTATTCATATACCCATCCAGATGTCTTTTAAATGTTGCAATTGTACTAGCCTCCACCACTTCCTCTGGCAGCTCATTTCATACATGTACCACCCTCTGCGTGAAAAAGTTGCCCCTTCGGTCTCTTTTATATCTTTCCCCTCTCACCTTAAACCTATACCCTCTGGTTCTGGACTCCCCTACTCTAGGGAAAATACTTTGTCTACTTATTCCATTCATGCCCCTCCTGATTTTATAAACCTCTATAAGGTCACTCCTCAGCCTCCGATGCTCCAGGGAAAACAGCCCCAGCCTAATCAACTTCTCCCTATAGCTCAAATCCTCCAACCACAGCAACATCCTTTTAAATGTTTTCTGACCCCTTTCAAGTTTCACAACATCCTTCCAATAGGAAGGAGACCAGAATTGCATGCAATATTCCAAAAATGGCTTAACCAATGTCCTGTACAGCCACAACATGACCTCCCAACTCCTGTACTCAATACTCTGACCAACAAAGGAAAGCATACCAAACGCCTTCTTCACTATCCTATCTACCTGTGACTCCACTTTCAAGGAGCTATGAACTTGCACTCCAAGATCTCTTTGTTCAGCAACACTCCCAAAGACCTTACCATTAAGTGTATAAGTCCTGCTAAGATTTGCTTTCCCAAAATGCAGCACCTCGCATTTATCTAAATTAAACTCCATTTGCCACTTCTACCACCCCATTGGCCCATCTGATCAAGATCCCGTTGTAACCTTCTTCACTGTCCAGTACACCTCCAATGTGGTGTCATCTGCAAACTTACTAACTATACCTCTTCAAATTCACATTCAAATCATTCATGTATGTGACCAAAAATAGTGGATGCAGCACTAATCCTGGTCACAGAACTCCAGTCTGAAAAACAACCCTCTACCACCACCCTCTGTCTTCTACCTTTGAGCCAGTTCTGTCTCCAAATGTCATAGAGTCATAGAGATGTACAGCATGGAAATAGACCCTTCGGTCCAATGGGTAGTTCTCCCTGTATTCCATGATTTGACAAAGCCATGTTGACTATCCCTAATCAGTCCTTGCCCTTCCAAATACATGTACATCCTGTCCCTCAGGATTCCCACCAACAATTTATCCACTACCGACATCAGGCTCACTGGTCGATAGTTCCCTGGCTTGTCCTTACCACCCTTCTTAAACAGTGGCACCACGTTAGCCAACCTTCGGTCTTCTGGCACCTCACCTGTGACTATCGATGATACAAATATCTCAGCAATGGGTGCAGCAATCACTTCCCTAGCTTCCCACAGAGTTCAAGGGTACACCTGATCAGGTCTTGGGGATTTATCCACTATATGTGTTTCAAGACATCCAGCACTTCCTCCTCTATAATATGGACATTTTTCAAGATGTCACTATCTATTTCCCTACATTCTATATCTTCCATTCCTTTTCCACAGTAAACGCTGATGTAAAATACTTGTTTATCTCCTGCGGCTCCACACAAAGGCCGCCTTGCTGATCTTGAGGGGCCCTATTCTCTCCTTAGTTACCCTTTTGTCCTTAATATATTTGTAAAGACATGTTGGATTCTCCTTAATTCTATTTGCCAAAACTATCTCATGTCTCCTTTTTGCCCTCCTGATTTCCCTCTTAAGTATATTCCTACTTCCTTTATACTCTTCTAAGGATTCATTCGATCTATCTTGTCTATACCTGACATATGCTTCCTTCTTTTTCTTAACCAATTTCTTTAGTCATCCAGGCATTCCGTATATCTACCAGTCTTTCCTTTCACCCTAACAGGAATATACTCTCTCTGGATTCTCATTATGTCATTCCTGAAGGCTTCCCATTTTCCAGCTGTTTCTTTACCTGCAAAGGTAAAGCTTTCTGCTTTACCTTTGCCAAAGAAACAGCTTTCTGCCCCCATCTGCTTCTGAAACCTTTTGCCTAATACAGTCAAAATTAGCCTTCCTCCAATTTAGAACTTCAACTTTTAGATCTGATCTAGGCTTTCCATCACTATTTTAAAACGAATAGAATTATGGTCGCTGGCCCCAAAGTGCTCCCCCACTGACACCTCAGTCACCTGCCCTGCCTTATTTCCCAAGAGTAGGTCAAGTTTTGCACCTTCTCTAGTAGGTACATCCACATATTGAATCATAAAATTTTTCTGTACACACTTAACAAATTCCTCTCCATCTAAGCCCTTAACACTATGGCAGTCCCAGTTTATGTTTGGAAAGTTAAAATCCCCTACTATAATCACTCTATTATTCTACGGATAACTGAGATCTCCTTACAAATTTGTTCCTCAATTTCCCTCTGACTATTAGGGACCAATAATACAATCCCAATAAGGTGATAATCCCTTTCTTATTTCTCAGTTCAACTCAAATAACTTCCCTGGATGTATTTCCAGGAATATCCTCCCTCAGTACAGCTGTAATGCTATCCCTTATCAAAAATGCCACTCCCCCTCCTCTCTTGCCTCCCTTTCTATCCTTCCTGTAGCATTTGTATCCTGGAACATTAAGCTGCAAGTCTTGTCTATCCCTGAGCCACGTTTCCATAATTGCTACGATATCCCAGAACCATGCCCTGAGTTCATCTGCCTTCCCTGTTAGGCCTCTTGCATTGAAATAAATTAATTTATCAGTCCTACCTTATTCTCTGCTTTGTCCCTGCCTGCCCTGACTGTTTGACTCGCTTCTTTTCCCACCTGTACTAGCCTCAGATTGATCTCTTTCCTCACTATCTCACTGGGAACCCCCCCCCCCCTCCCCCCCTCCCCCCACCCTCCACCACCACCACCACCCCCACCTCCTCCTGAGCAGCTGCCAGTATTTTAGCCCCATTCCAATTCAGGTGCAATCCGTCCTTCTTATACAGGTCACTTCTACTCCAGAAAAGATTCCAATGATCCAAAAATGTGAATCCTTCTCCCATACACCAGATCCTCAGCTACACATTCAACTGCTCTGTCCTCCTCTTCCTACCCTCACTAACTTACAGCACTGGGAGTAATCCAAATATTACTACTTTCGAGGATGTCCTTTTTAAATTCCTGCCTGACTCTCTATATTCTCCCTTCTGAATATCGTCCTTTTCCCTTCCTATGTCATTGGTTCCAATGTGTACAATGACCTCCTGCTGGCCCCTGTCTCCCTCAAGACCATTCTGCACCCTCTCTGAGACATCATTGATCCTGGCACCAGGGAGGCAACACACCATTCTGATTTTTCACTGCTGGTCACAGAAACATCTGTCTTTGCCTCAGACTAGAGAGTCTTCTAACACAATTGATCTCTTGGAACCCAACGTAGACAGGGTGGATGTGAAGAAGTTGTTTCCCCTTGTGGGAGAGTCTGGGACTCAGAGTTAGGGCTCATCTATTTAAAACATCAACAAGGAGGATTTTTTTCTCTCAGAGGCTACTATATCTGTGGAATTCTTTACTGCATTGTATATGTTGAATCATTATGCATATTTAAGACTGAGACAGACAGATTGTTAATCAGTGAGGGAATCAAATCTCAAATGAGCCATAATCTTATTGAATAGCAGAGCAGATTTGATGGGCTGAATAACATTCTTCTGTTCCTGCATCTTACAGTCTCATAGTCTAAAAATTGTGGGTATGTACATAATTTTTACCATATCACACTCAAGCTTCCAAAAGGGTTATTGGTAACATTAATCAGGAGTTGGAACAGTTAAAATGTTCCCTCTCTCCTGGGGTGGGCATGAGAGGTGGGCTCTTGAGGGAGTGGTCACTGAAGGGAATTGGAGCAAGGTTTATCCTGGATGAGATGAGTTAAGTGAAAGTTGATCAAATTCCACATAGCAAACAAGATTGAATCTTATTGTTTCTAAACAGAGTGCAAAAAAAATACCCTTAATATTAATTAAAAGCCACTTTGCTGATACTAAAAATGTTGTCTACAAATAAGCGATAATAAATGGATCTCTACAGGTATCTTAAACATACTTGAATAGAGTTCTGTATTTCCGAGTTCAAGATTTGCATATCATTGTAGTATTGACTGCTTTGGCAGGATAGGCATCTTTATAATTTAGGTGAAGTTATTAGAAGAGCTGGAATCTCAAGTAATACCACTGTCGGTAGGGGCATCATCTTTTATTCTGACCCACTTATTGGGATTTGGGGCAGCACTATCAATCAATGAACCTGCTGAGAGAGTTCCTTGACATCATCAAAGTGCTGGTAGGGGCAACAAGCTGGATTCATGAGTCACACTGTGGTTGGATTTAACAGTGGTACTTTGTGGGCTGTGGGTTTCACAAATCACAAGTGATTGTCATTCAAAGACTCTCATGAAGGAAGTGGAAGAATAGCTGATTATGTCTTTGGGTGTTTTATAAGTGTAGTGGTGATGTACCCAAGACCATACTCTCTGTTCATTTCTCTACACCTCGTGACCACGTGCATTTTTCTTTAGTTATTCAGTGGTATCTCCCATTTTAAACTTTAATGTGTAACATAATTACTGAAAAGAATCCATTCTGTTGCCTTCCCCATGAGTGCCTAAAGTTAACACCACTCCTCTTCTCAAAATATCCTCAGCGTTTGTCCCTCAAGATTCTAGCACTTCTGCCACTTCAGCCTAATATTTGCCAGTGTCACTGTTGGCCATAACTCTGAGCATACCCTTAAAAGTGCATAGGGTGATTTTCAAAAGGGTAAGGATAACCATCCCCTAAAGACTCAGATGACTCTGCTACCCAGGTTTTGGAAGCATGCTTGTAGATTAAAGTTCACATCACAATTTCCAAATGTTCTTTGTGATAATAAATACAACGTTTTATATTCCATGTTTTGAGAAAATGACAAACTAGGGAGTTTGAGAAATTAGGGTTTGTAGTGATTGTGGTAAGATTAGCCAGCTGGACTGCATAGAATATGACTTCCCTGATTGGGTCTGTTAATCTGGTCCAGTCAGGGAGACTCAGCTGTCACATATAAAAAAATGAGATACTGACACTCTGGTGCCTGATTCTGTATAAGATAGTACTATAGTCAAGCTCTGTTCAGGTACAAATAAAGGATCACTTGGTGATGGGATACCAGCCACTGTGGGGTTAATTCAGAGGTCTTCACCACAGCTGAGAAATTAAAGAAGAAAGCTGGCAAAATTAGTAACTTTGAAAATGTCGGGAGGGCACGGTGGCTCAGTGTTTGGACTGTTGCCTTACAGCACCAGGGAGCCAGGTTTGATTCCAACTTCGGGTGACTGTCTGTGTGGAGTTTGCATGTACTCCCTGTGTCTGTGTGGGTTTCTTCCAAGTGCTCCGGTTTCTTCCCACTGTCCAAAGATGTGCAGGTCAGGTGAATTAGCCATGCTAAATCGCCCATAGTGTTAGGTGCATTAGTCAGAGGGAAATGGGTCTGGGTGGGTTACTCTTCGGAGGATCAGTGTGGACCTGTTGTGCCGAAGGGCCTACTTCCACACTGTAGGGAATCTAACCTAATCTCATGTCCTCCATTTTAAGATACATAAAGCAAGCAAAGTACATGCTTATGTCTGTTTTGCTAAGTTTGTTTTGTTTTCTTGAACAGGTCCTTAGATTGAAGCCAGAGGCTATAGCTTGTGACACACAACTCAAGCATGATTGACCAGAAGGCTCACCCTGCTATATACATATTGGAAGGATTTGCAGATTGCTAATAAGCAGGGGTAAAACTTATGACCAATAGGAGGGCTCTTGTGGTAATGTCCCTACCTCTAAGCCAGGAGTCCCAGATCCAAGTCCCACCTGCTTTAGAGGTGTATAATAACATCTCTGAATAGATTAAGCATGTGCATGAGAGCAATAGATGTCAACGTGGAGTATTTGGCCCATTGAGACTGCTCCACCATTCAAAGACATTGTGACTGATCTGATAACCTTCAACTCCACATTTCTGCCTTTTCCCTATAATCCTTGATTCCCTTACAGAGTAAAAATCTGTCTATTTCAGCCTTAAATATTCTTAATGGCTCACTTTCTACAGCCCTCTGAAGTAAAATAAACTCCCACAGATTCACTACCAAATGAGAAAATAAATTTCTCCTCATCTCTCTTTTAAAAGTGGGTGGCCCTTTTTATTCTAAGATTATGCTGTCTGATCCTAAATTCTCCCACAATGGGAAACAATCTTTTAGAATTTCCCTGTCAAGCTCCCTAAAAGTCTTATATGTTCCAATAGAATGTCAAGCTCCTAGGAGTGGTCATCCACAACAAGCTTTCTTGGACTCTTCATGTGGACGCACTGGTTACAAAGGCCCAACAATGTCTCTTCTTCCTCAGGCAGCTGAGCAAATATGGCATGACAGCGAATATCCTTGCCAACTTTCATAGTTGTGACATTGAGAGCATTCTATCTGGATGTATCACTACCTGTTATGGCAACTGTACCATTCAAGCTCGGAGACAGGTACAGAGAGTGGTGAACTCAGCCCAGACAATTACAAGGGCCAACCTCCCATCTATAGAATCCATCAACCAGGCTCACTGTCAAGGAAAGGCTGGCAATGTTTTTCTACAACCTCTACCTTCGGGGAGAAGGTACAGAAGCCTGAACACACTCACCAGTCAGTTTTGAAACATTTTCTACCCTACAGCTATTAGAATACTGAATGCACTCACAAACTCTTAACGTTCGCCTGTACCTGTGTTTTTGTTTCTGCCACTGTTTACCTATTATTTACTTACCTATGCTACTTAACTATGTAATCTGCCTTTATTGTTTGCAAGAAAAAGCTTTTCACTGTGCCTCGGTACATGTAACAATATATTCAATTCAATTCAATTCAATAAGCCCATTTTTTTCTAAATGCCAATGAGTACAGGCCCATCCTACTCAATCTTTTCTCAAAAAATTCCTCCATACTTGGAAGTTTGGCTGTGTTATGAATGCACTCTCCATAGCCATTCCATAGCCTGGAATGGGACTCATATTCTGAGTTCCTGGTCGAGAGACAGGAATCATACCCACTGTGACACAAGACATCCCTACTACAGTATTCAAGATTATAAGAGATGATGATAAGGTAAGAAAAAGAGAGATGCTGTGATGAATCAGTGCCATAAACACAAGATAATCACAAAAACATTTAAAGGGAAAGTTTAGAAAAGTACTGAGATGTGTGAAACTTTATAAAAATGTCATAACACATCAATAACTGAACTAAAGTAAGAAAAGTAAAGCTTTAAGGAGCATATAATGTAAATTCATCAAAATATTATTTTGTATTCGTAAGTATATTTAAATATGTATGAATAGATTTGAAATATGGAGCTGTTATTAGATCAGTACAGTATGAACTGGGCTACAGTCCATATCCCACAGATGAAAGGATAGTGAGTTTACTACTGTGCCTTCTGATCGGAACACACATGACTTTTTCTTTAGAGCTACATTCTCATTGTGATGAATCCAGCTTTGACTTTCTTGTATCCTCTCAGAAGAACCACGTCTGGATTTCAACTGGGTCAGTTAAGGTAGAACTAAATAACTGAAATCTCATGGAGCTTGTAACCCTCTCCTACTGAGCAACTCCAACAGACAGCAAGCAGTGCCTCTGAGAAACAATATACATTTTCTGTTTTATGAAAACATTTCTCTGGATGTCATACTGGAATTATTGTGGACAACTGGTAAATTACAATGTAGAATTGTAGGGCCTTCAGACTAACATGGAACACTAGATTAGCCCCAGCTGGCGTTAAGTGCCCAATTCATCAACAAGGATTTTGAATAGAGTACAGAAGAAATGGATCCACAAATGAGGGATGACAGTTCCGTGGCTAGACCGAAGAAGTTGGGGTTGTTCTGCTTAGAACTGAGATAGATAGAGAGAGTTTGATAGTGATGTTTGAAATTGTAATGGCTTAAGTATAATAAGTAAATAGAAGATTTTTAATGGCTCAAGGATCACCAACCAGAGATCACAGTGTGAGAGTGGTTAATAAATAAACTAGAGTCACTGTAGGGGTATATTACTTTACACAGCAGGTAGTGATAAACGAAAGTATAATCCTGAACACGGTGATGGATACCAAGTCAACAATAACTTCCAAACTAAACTGGATGATGGAAAAAAACATTGGAGGGTTATGGGGAGGAATATTTGATCTTCGAAAGGACTGGTGCAGAATTGAGGAGCAGGGTGGCATCCCAATGTGCTTCCTGATTTTATGATTTTATAATTCTTATCAGTAATTAAAGGACACTTCATTAATGTAACAAATCAGCTTAGAAAAGTTTGGAATTTTTAATGAAATACCTAATGAGAAAGATAAGAACTGAATTAACAGCAGAAGCAAGACTACATTTGAAAAAGCTGATTCAGTTATTTGCGACAACTTTAGTAGATAAGATGCAAATGGCCTTTTGTTTTGACAAGATTTCACAGAAAAGATTATTAGAACAGTGTAAGTATACAGGAACTAGGGAGAGGGTGTGCAAGTTAAATTAAAACCTGGCTAAACAAGAAGAAAGGAAGACACTGAATCAGACTTGCAGACATCTCTCAGGTGGTAGGAAGTGGGTAGTGGCTTCCCACAGAGTTCTTTTCTGGCACCACTTCAGTCCACTGTGATCAACAACCATTTGGATATTTTAGGCAATAAAGAAGGCAACATGGGAAATAATCTTCAGTGGCTTCATTAATGACTCTCCCTCCATTATAAGGTATGAGGTTCACTGACGATTGCACAATGTTCGGCACCATTGACAACTCCTCAGATACTGAAGCAGTCTATGTCTGTACACAGTAAGATCTGAACAACATCCAGCCCTTGGCTGTGAAGTGGAAAACAGCATATGCCCTACACAAGTGGCAGGCAATGGCCGCAAGTAATCAGGAAGGTTAAATGAACAGCAAAAAATTAAGAAAGTTGATAGAATGTTATCATTTATTGCAAGGAGAGTTAAGCACAAAAGTGAGGAAGTTATGCTTCAGTTATACAGGACACTTGTAAATAGGTGGGATGGCAAGTGGTGAGGATGCCACAAAGAGTCTAGAGAGGGATATACATCGGTTAAAGGAATGGGTAAAAACTTGGTAGATGGAATATAAAGTGGGAAAATGTGATGTTATGCATTTTGTTGGGAAGAAAGGGGGGTGAATAATATTGCAATGCAGAAGACTACAGAAAGGAGACTGTTCTCTGTGCTGAGACAGTTGGATTTGGGAGTCCTTGCACGTAATTTACACAAGTCTGGCGTGCAAGTTCAGCGGGTTAACAGGGAAAGGCAAATGGAATGTTGGCCTTTATTTCAAAGGGGATGGAGTATAATAGTAGGGAAATCTTGCTAAATCTATACAAGGCACTAGTTACACTACACCTCGACTACTTTGAACAATTTTGATGCCCTTATTTAAGGAAAGATATCCCAGTATTGCAGTCAGATCAGAGAAGGTTATTCATTAGGTTAATCCTGGATACCGAGGGACTTTTCTTTAGACCATAAGTTGGGTCTGTATTTATTGGAGTTGAGAGCAATGAGAGGTGATCTTATTGAAACATAATTGATTCTTAGGGGACTTGATATGGGTAGATATGGAGAAGTTGTCTCCTCTGGTGGGACAGTTTAGGACCAGAGGGCATAGTTCCAGAGTAAGAAGTACCCAGTTAGGACCCAAATGAGGAGAAATTTCCTCTCTCAGTGTGTAGTAAATCTGTGGAATTCTTTACCATAGTGGGCTGTGGAGGCTGGGTTGTCAAGGCTAAGACAGACAGATTTTGAATCAGTAAGAGAATTGAGGATTATGAGGAAAAAGTAGAAACATCAGTTGAGGATCTTCTGTCCCCAGGTGTCACAAATCTTTGTCCTGAATCTTGTCCTGAAATGTGGGTGGAATCAGAGCCTTTCAACATTTCAAAGGTGAAGGTTGGGTATGGAAGGGCTGGAAGGTTATCAAGGATAAGCAGGAATGAGCACTTGAGATTACAATCATATCAGGATGATCTTATTAAATAGCGCAGCAAGTGGCTAAATAACAAATTCCTGCTCCATTTTTATATATCCGTATCTCCAACAAGAGAATCTAACTATCTTCCCTTGACATTCATTAGCATAACCATCACTGAATGCTTCTCTAACAAAATCCTGGGGGCTTTACCATTGACCAGAAACAGAACTGCACCAGAGTTATAAATATCTGATGGCAAGAACAACTCCAAGACTAGGAACCCAGCAATGACTAATTTTTCTGCTGTCTTCCAAATACCTGTCCACTATCTACAATGCACAAGTCTGAAACATGACAGAGTACTCTATAACTACCTGGATGAGTGCAGCTCCAATAATAATTAAGAAGTTTGATATCATTCAGGATAAAGCAACACATTCACATCTTCAATATTCACTCCTCCCTACCCACCATCAGTATACAGTATCAGTAGTGTGTACCATCTGCAAAATGTAATGTATCAACTCACCAAAGATCCTTCAATAGCATCTTCCAAACCTGTGAGCCCCTGTCACCTTGGAACAGCAGATGTGTGGAAACATCAGCACCTGCAAGTTCCCTCCAAGCCACATACCATCCTGACTTGGAACTATAGTCAATTGGTCAAAATCCTGTAACTCCTTGCTAACAGCACTGTGGCTGGACCTGCCCCTATAGACTAGATCTGGTCCATAATGTCCATATCCTGTGAATGAATAAAAGAAAATCTGATCTCAGCTGGGCTCCATAAAAGCTGACATCATCTGGCTTCATTGTCTTGTTTACTTCTCCTGTTAACAAATTGCACAATGTCATTGACAATGAAACAATTATTTTCTGACATTGTGTTGCTGATGGTATCTCTCACTGCTGACAGCCTGAATTAGAGTCTCAAGTTAGTGCAATATGTGCCATTGGAAGCATCAAAATTACCCAATTTATATTGTGTGCTATCGCCAGGCAAGTCTGCGCAATGATAACACATTAAAACATTTTCCATAATTCTAGATCTAGGTAATCAATCCTCACACCTAATGTAGAATGTTTTCCAGTAAACAGACTGGTGGAACAGAATGCAGTAAGAAAGGGAGTATTCTAGGAAAGTGATAATCCATACTTAAGAACATAAGAAATAGGAGTGGAAATAAGGCCATTTAGCCCATCGAGTCCACTCCGCCAATCAATCATGTCTGATGGACACTTCAACGCCACTTACCCATATCCCTTAATTCCTTGCGAGATTAAGAATTTATCAATCTCTGCCTTGAAGACATTTAACGTCCTGGCCTCCACTGCACTCCATGGCAATGAATTCCACAGGCCCACCATTCTCTGGCTGAAGAAATGTCTCCCCATTTCTGTTCTAAATTGACCCCCTCTAATTCTAAGGCTGTGCCCACGGGTCCTAGTATCCCCGCCTGACGGAAACAATTTCCCAGCATCCACACTTTCGAAGCCATGAATGATCTTCTAAGTTTCTATTAGATCTCCCCTCTACCTTCTAAACTCTAATGAATACAATCCCAGGATCCTTAGCTGTTCATTGTACGTTAGTCCTACGATTCCAGGATCATCCATGTGAATCTCCACTGGACACGCTCCAGTGCTAGTGTGTTCTTCCTGAGGTGTGGGGCCCAAAACTGAATACAGTATTCTAAATGGGGCCTAACTAGAACTTTATAAAGTCTCACAGCACATCACTGCTTTTACATGGCAACCCTCTTGAGATAAATGAATACATTACATTTGCTTTCCTAACCAAGGACTCAACCTGCAAGTCAACCTTTAGAGAACCCTGTGCTAGCACTCTGAGTTCCCTTTGTACTTTGGCTTTATGAATTTTCTCACTGTTTAGAAAATAGTCCATGTCTGTGTTCTTTTTTGCATGCTAGGTTTTGATGCTCGGTTTACTGACAATGTGAAATGTCTTTTCATTCCTGATCGTTATCAAGTTTGATTTTAAAGTCTTTTTCTGGATAAAAGAATTTACAAGATAGAAAAAGTCCCAAACCTGAGTGGGTGTTACTGGTGCCCAAAAGCTGCCACTAGTTTTTAAGAGCTATTGCAGGAATTGTAGCTCCTCGCAGCTTTTGTCCGTCACCTTTAACTACTGACATAATATTAGCAGCATTTTGTACGAATGTAATAAAGAAAATATGACAAGCTTTTAACATGGCAAAGAGACAAGTAATTAATTGAAACAAAACAGAAATTGCTGTAGAAACAGAGCAGGTCTGACAGCTACTGTGGAGCGAGAAACAGTTTTAAAATTTTGGCTCCAGTGAACCTTCTTCAGAACTGATTGTAGCTCGGAAAAGGTTGGTATATATGCTGAAGTCAAGTGGGGTGGGACGGGGTTGGGGTGGGGGTGAGACCAGCAATAAACAATAGGCAGAAATAAAGCTCAGAGAGAGATAATAACAGTTGGGCAGACAAAGGGGTGGATAATGATGAGCCTGGGAGAAAGTAAAGCTGAGAATATTGGACCATTAGTGGGGGAAAATAGAGTCAAGAGTGTGATGCTGGAAAAGCACAGCAGGTCAGGCAGCATCCAAGGATCAGGAAAATCGACATGAACCCTTTATCAGGCCCATACGGTGAGTGGGCCAGAGGTGTAGAGGGTGGGAAAAGGACATGGAAGGAATGTTCATTTGATAATGAATCCTGAAAACTGCAGGGTTCTCAAGCAGAAAATTAGGTGTTGTTCTTCCAGCTTGTGCTGAACTTTACTGGAGCACTGCAGCAAGCTTGAGACGGAGATGTTGGCCAGGGAAGAGGGTGGTGTGTTGAATTGGCAGATATCAGGGAAGCTTGGGGTCATTTTTGCAGACAGTGTAGGTGTCCCACAAAGTGGTCACCCAGTCTCCACTTCATCTCCACAGGGTAGAGGAGACCACATTGTGAGCAATGAATATAACAAACTAGATTGAATGAAATGCAGATAAATCACTGCTTCACCTGAGAGGTGTGCCTGGGCCTTGAATAGTGAGGAAGCAGGAAGTAAATGGGCAGATGTTACACCTTTTGTGATTGCATGGGAGGGTACCGTGGGGGTATGAGGAGAGGTTGGGAGTGGACCAAGGTGTTATGGAGGGAACATCCTTGTAGAAGGCTGACAAGGGGAAGGAGAGGAATGTGTGAATGGTGGTGGCATCCCTCTGGACATGGTGGAAATGCCGACTTAAGATTGTTTGTCGCTTTGATTAACTCCACAATAATTAATGCTATAAACTGTCAGGTTTCATTTCTGTGAATATTACACTTCAAGAATTTTAACATCAAATTTACTGATTGGTATAAATTCAGGCTGGAAAACCAAATGTGTACATTCCTCATTCCAAGTTGCTAGACATATTCTGGGGACTAGTTCTAAGTGTATGAACGGATAAAGCATACCTTACAACATTGATCAGTGCAGTTTTGTGAGAACATTGGAACACCCTTGCACTGGAGTTCCAAGTTTCAAAAACTGAGCATAATGCTGGACAAAACACCTGTCACTTTGCAGATGAAGCAAAGTTGTTTTGCAAATGTGCAACCATTCACACAGCGAATTTAGCAATGTTGAAGCCATGTCCAGATGCATGCTCTCCCCACACAAGTTCCTACCTATACTATATACCTTCACTCAAGCACTCTTTCAAACCAATTGTCATTCTTGATAATGAATTTGAACAAAGTTGTCTGTTAGTTTGTATTCAACCTTTGTTGACCCAGGAATGTCAAACTGACAATGCCTTCTTAGTCTCACACCAAGAATGTAGCTCTTTCTTTCACTGATATTTTAATGCTTTCCACACTGCTTCAATGTCTCCCTCCTCTTTCACTTCTGCTTTTCTAACGCTCTCCTCCTTCATTTGTTGTTCTATCCACCAACACATTCAATTTCCCCTCCAAGCCACTCACCATCTGACTTAGAAATGTGTCACCATTCCTTCAGTGTTTTTGGGTAAAAATCCTGGAACTCGTTCTTTAACAGCATTGTGGGTGCACTAATGCCAAATTGATATCAGTATTTCATGAAGGTAGTTCACCACTCCCTTTCTCAAGAACAGCTAGGAGTGGGCAAAAAATGCTGGCCCAGCGAGCGATGCCCTCACACATGAGTGAATTTTTAAAAATCTCTTTCCCTGTATTTCTATTTCTTCTTTTCTCCACCTCTTCTGTTTTTCATTCTGCCATGACTTCTTCCTTTCACCTCCCTCACTGTTGCATTCCTCTTCTTCCTTACTCTCATCCTGCTATCTTTTCTTCAATTCCATATTGATCTCTTTTCTTCCACTTCTGTTTCCAAATCTCTATTTCAGTTTCATCTCTCTGCTGTCTCATTTATCTTTCTGTCAGTCCCTTCGTTCATTTGTATCTTTCTCACATTCCCCTAACTTATATTCCTATGATGTTAACCATTGCCAGACCAGCTGAGTTTCTCCAGCATTCTCTGTGTTAGTTTTAGTCTTTCTCACAAACCTTCTCTGCCATTCAATGAGATACTGGCTGTTCTGTGACATAACTCCATATATCTATCTTTGCTCCTTTTCCTTTATGATACAAGTTTTCTCAGAATGAGTCTAATGGCAGTTGTCTCAATAAAACCAGAGAAAAAAAGAGAGTAGCAATCGATAAAATTGTCAATTATAGTTAGTGGCAGATATTAAAAATTGTAATTGGAATTCAGAGCTTGTAGTGATAACCAATATAATGGAATGGATCTGCAGATATGACTGTTTAAATGGTACCATCTTAGTTCAATTTCCAAAAGATGTAAATTTATGGGATGACTTTACAATTAGCATTGGTACTCACAAGCAAGGAGTTCTGATGAAAGGTCACTGATCTAAAATATTACCAGAACTGATGTGCCTTTCAAACGCATCTATTTTTATTTCAGACTTCCAGCATCTGCCATATTACACTTTCATATTGTTGTTATTGTTTAATACTTTGTAACTACCTCATGCCAGAAGCATTTAAATGCTGTACTGTATCACCTGTTAGGAAGGATATTCAAGACTTTGACAAAGGGACTGTGAAGAAGTGGTGAAAAATTTCCAAATCAGAATGGTATTTCCAAATCAGACTTGATGGTGATGAGGTTTCATTCAGTTTGGTCTCCTTATCATTCCAGATAGTAGACTTCATACATTTGAAAGAAGTCTTGGGTGAGTTGCTGCAATGCATCTTACTTATAATATATAATGTTGCCACTGTTCATCTGTGCTAGAGAGAGTGAATGGGAATAAATAAGGGAAAAAAGTGGATGTGGAACATTTGGATTTTGAGAAAGCTTTTGATAAAGACCACATAGAAGGCTAGTGAGCAAAGTTAAAGCACAAGTAATTGGGGGTAATATGTTGACAAGACTGAAAATTGTTTAGTAGACAGGAAATAGTGAATAGGAATAAATGATCATTGTTCACAGTGGAAGGCGGTGACAGGTGGAGTACTACAGTGATCAGTGCTTAGCCCCAGCTATTCACGATATATATTAATGATTTAAATGATGAAAATAAATATAATACTTTCAGGTTTGCTGATGACATAAAACTCTGTAAGAGTGTGAGTGGTGAGAAGAAAGTAAGTAGGCTTTAAAACATTTTAGTTGAATAAGTTGCAAATACAGTACAAAGTAGATAAGTGGAAAGTTATCTACTCAGATAGGAAAAAACAGAATGGAATGCTATTGCTTAAATTTGGAAATGTTGATGTACAACATGGCGTTTGGGTGCCCTTGAACTCCAGTCACTGAAAGTAGATGCAGCAAGTAGTTCAGGAAGAAAATGGAATAATGACCTATTTTGCAAGGGAGTTTGAGTCCTGAAGCAAGAATGTCATACAACGCTTTGTGAGACCACGCCTGGAATATTGTATGTTGTTTAGTCTCCTTATCCAAGAAAGAATACACTCCCCAAAGAGGCAGTACAGTGAATAGTCAACAGATTGATTCTCGGGATGACAGGATTGTGGTATGAGGCAAGATTAGATCAACTAGACCTACATTCACTGGAGTTTATAAGGATGACAGGTGATCTCATTGAAAAATATAAGATTCTGATATTCTTTGGCTGGACAGATTGATGCGGGGATGATGTTTCCTAAATGTGGGGGATTTAGAACATGAGGTCATGGCCTCAGGATATGGGGTACGACAACTTGGTCTGAGATGACATGACATTTCTTCACTCAGAATGTGACGAACCTATTGAACTATACACATAAGCTTTGGAGGAGAAATCAGTCAATGTATTTAAGAAAGAAATACATTTCTATGCATTATAAGTGTTGAAGGGTATGGGAAGGCAGCAGGAGTATGGTGATGAGTTAGAAGATCATCCATGATCATATTGAATGGTGGAACAGGCTTGATGGGCCGAATGAATTAATTCTACTTCTGTTTTCTACATTTCTTTACTCGCAGTGGCAAGTGGGGTGCCAATCAAGTCAGCTGCTTTGAGGGGGTGGCATCACATTTCTGCACTGTTATTGGAGCTGCACTCAAACGGGGTGTCTTCCATCACATTCCTGACTTGTGCCGTGTAAATAGTTGGCAGGTGGAAAGTGAGGAGATGAGTTTTTCACCAGAAACTTCCCAGCCTCTGACCTCTTGTAACCATAGTAATTATGTGGCTGGTCCTGTTTGTCTTCTTGAGGTGTTAGGTGTTGAGAGTGTGTTGCTGGAAAAGCACAGCAGGTCAGGCAGCATCCAAGAGCAGGAAAATTGACGCCCTGGGGTTTTCCAGCAACTCACTCTCAACTCTGATCTCCAGCATCTGCTGACCTCACTGTCTCCTAGTCGATTTCTTCCTGAGTTTTTATTCAATATAGCACCACAGAATCCCTTTATTTTGCTAAACCAGAGAAATTTCAAATCTCAAACAGTTCTTTCTACATTTTCAGCATGAGCTCATTAACCTTCAACATCACTATTTATGAAGAATGAATACACAAACATTTTTTTAAAAACTTTTTTTTTTGTCTTTCGACTCCACCATCACACCAGTGGTAACACATTACTCCATTTTATGATTATTTTATCAGTATGGCTTTTTTCCGAGTCACTCATGGAATATTAGTGCAACTGAATACAACACTTTATTGTATTTTGCAAATTAATCTCAAACCCAGTTCAATATAATATCTTCATGGTAATGCATCCACTGCTTTGCCCACTCTCAGACTGTCAAAGAACTACAAATGCTGGAAAGATCAGAATCAGAATCAGCAGGAGTAATAGGGGAAGATAGTCACCACTGTGAATGACCTACTGGCCCCTGTTGTGTCACCATAGTCTTACCAGCCCATCGAGGCTGCTCTCATTTTGAACGAAGCAATTGGTGGTGATTTAACCTGAGGGCTACCAGACCTCAAACGAGGGAAAAGGATGAGAAGGAGAGTCCTTCATGGTAACATCAAACCAGTGATGGGAATTGAACCAACAATGTTGGCATCACATTTATCTGTAAACCAACAATCCAGCCAATGAGCTAAACCAATTCCTGCAGGAATGATATACTTTAGCTTTATATCGATATGGATCTTAATATGCTGCAAAATATTTCATGGCCAGAAAATTATTTTTGACAGCCAATTTGCCCATGGAAAGTTACCATGAGATCACCTCTCATTCTCCTAAACTCCAGTGAATGTAGGCCTGGTCAACCCGATCTCTCCTCATATCACAATCCTGCCATCTCAGGAATCAATCTGGTGAAACTTTTGGTTCAAAGATAAAAATTAGCCATCTTGTGCAGATGACCCATCAAAATGCCTCAGGAGTGAGACCTCATTTTATTTTTTTCATCCAAAAGGCAGCACCATTAACAGTATAGAACCACATTACATAGTGTCACAGAATCAGAAAATTGTTATGGCACAGAAGGAGGCTATTCAGCCCATCGTGCCTGCACCTTCTGGGAGTTAATGGGAGTTGACCCTGCACCTGTTAATGGGAGTTGACCTTGCACCTTCTGATTTCAAAGAAAGAGAACTATCGGTAAACTATAAATGCAGTTTGAAGTAAAAAGCAAAAGTATTACAAAAGGAAATGAGAAAGTGAAAATAAACAAGATTGGCAAAGAATTTGGTTGCACCAAAAACATTTACTTATCCTTTCCCTTTATAGATGTTATCAAGTGTGTGGTGCTGGAAAAGCACAACAGGTCAGGCAGCATCCGAAAATCAGGAGGATCAGCGTTTTGGGCATAAGCCCTTCTCATGAATGAGGTAAAAACAATGACTGCAGATGCTGGAAACCAGATTCTGGATTAGAGTGGTGCTGGAAAAGCACAGCAGTTCAGACAACATCTGAGGAGCAGGAAAATCAATGTTTCGGGCAAAAGCCCTTCATCAGGAATACAGGCAGAGTGCCTGAAGGGTGGAGAGATAATGAGGCTTGTGAGCTTATGCCCAAAATGTCGATTCTCCTGCTCCTCAGATGCTGCCTGATCTGCTGTGCTTTTCCAGCATCACACTCTCGACTCTGATCTCCAGCATCTGCAGTCCTCACTTTCTCCTCCTTTATAGATGCTGGCCAATATGTTGTGTATTTAGTTCTTCGACACCTCTGGTCTTGAAGTTTGGGGTGCCTCAGTTGCCTGGAAACTAAAATGCTGTGAAGAGCAAGTCCAACATTATTGGCCTGAGTATCCAAAACAAGGAGCTTTGAATCATGGCAGGCCATTTCAGACTGAGATGAAGAGAGCTTTCTTTTCTCAGAGGTTGATTAACATTCTCTATCACAGAACGTTCTGGAGGCAAAGTCATTGAATGTACTGGCGAAAGAAATAGGCTGATTAACAGATGTTAAAAGTATCCAGGGGTATCAGGACAGCGTGGGAGTATAGTGTTGAGGGAGAGGATCTGAAATGTTCATATTAACTGGCAGAGAAAACAGAATGGCCTACTACTGTTTCTGTTTTCTACAATTTTTATTTCATGTAGACATATTGATATATTCATTGTTAACATAGTGCAATGTCAACCTATTCATTTCAACAAGCAATAGAATTTTCTCAGTCTGAGTTAGCTTTGGATTCAGGTCCCAGATGTGAAGGGATGGTATGCTGTCCCACTAGACAACTCAATCCTCTCGCAGGACATAAGTCAGTGGAAGCATGTGTAGAACATAAGAAGTTAATTATATTTGCTATTGAGAAATGGTAATCGTCTTTTCCCATCATGTAAATACAAAGTAAGAACAGAAGAAACAGGAGCAGGAATGGCCAAAGTGAGGACTGCAGATGCTGGAGATCAGAGTCTAGATTAGAGTGGTGCTGGAAAAGCACAGCAGGTCAGGCAGCATCCGAGGAGCAGGAAAATCGACGTTTCGGGCAAAAACCCTTCACTACTCTAATCAGGAGCAGGAATAGGCCATTCAGAAATCTGCTGTGCTATTAAATAAGATCATGGCTGATTGGATTATGGTTGTATCTCCATTTTCCAGTTATTACCAGTGCAGAACTTAGAAAGCAAAATAAAGAACTTACATTGATAGAGCACCTGATCATTTTGGAAGTGCTTCACATGAATGCTGCACTCAGAGATGTCATTCTATTAATATTCTTTATCAAAGCGGAGTGACTGACTACACCTTAATTAGATTTATTGTACAAAACCTATTTCAATACTTGTCTTGATGTCATGCAGGATCCCCTGGGGAAATTTATGAACTAACTCCTCAAAGTGTTGGAATTATTGACCGTGAGTAGTTCAGTGGAAATCTGTGAAAGATTTGTAACAGATTACTGAAATACAGAAGTGAAAACGAACAAGCAGGTTTAAACATGATATACTTCACTGACAAAGGGGCAGGATAGTGTTTTTGTTGTTGCAGTTTTTTTTATTTCTCCCTGGGAATTTACCTTTAAGCCCAGATAGAAGATTTGATGCTTCCCATTTTTAACACTTTTAGTTTCAGTTTGTCCTTCTGCATTTAAGCATGACTATCCCACCAAATAAACCTTTCTGGTATGATCTTGAAGAATATCCATATTACAACAATTTTGTGTGTGTGTGTGTGTATGTGTGTGTGTGAGTGAAAGAAATATTTAGCTTAAAATACTATTTTCTTTTGCAAAGTGTTGCCTCATGCAATTAGTTTAGTACCTGCAGCTGGAGGAAGACAGTTTTGTTTTACACAATAAAGCCATGCTTGGCTTCATAGCCTATTCCTGACACAAGTTACCAAATTAATTCTTGATAATTTTTTAACTTTGATTGAAAAAATTCCACAATTTGCTAAGCTATTAAAAGTTAAAAAGCAGTTGAAATATGTTTTTTAACCCCCTTGAGCTTTAACATTGAGAATACTTAATGCTATTTTTACTCAGTACAGTACAATGTATTTGCTCTGTATAATGTGCAAATTTCAATCTGATTTCATGTTTCCTACATACCACAGTGTGTCAATATTGTGTAACCCTCTGTTGTGTTGTCTTCTGTAGCACCAACCCCAAAAGCAGGTAAATCTGATCATTCTCAATCTTTTAAGTATATTTATCAATTTGAATGTTAGTCTATTAAAACTATAATAGAGCAAATGCTCACAAATAAAATTTAATAACATTATCCTGGTTATGCATATTTGAATGCTTAACCAATGTAACACATCAGTAGAACCTGTGAACGTTGTTTCTTGGGTGAACATTTTGATTGTATACAAATTATTCAGCTGGCCAAGCATTACCATCAGCACGATTTCCTTTTTTAAACATATGAAAAATATTGTTTTGAAGAACTAACTTAAAACTCTGTAACTGAATGAGAAGGGAGGCTCTGCTGAAAGTTTGATTGTTTGTACATTTTGAACTAAACTTGCTTTCAGCACAAAGATACAGAAAGAACTGGATATCTCTGACTGGTCACCAGCACTTGCGTTCATAATAACTTCCTATTTCTTTAATTCTTAAAATATAGCATTTTTACAACCATAGAATTACCAGTGAAGAAGCTCAACTAAACCAGCAGACAGCTTTGTAGCATTGTGTGAATCCTACATGATATTACATATTCATAATTAATTACATTTGTTCATGAATTAGATTTAAAATCTTAAGAATATTACCTTTCAGTCAATCTAAGTGTCAAAAGCTCAAAATTACAATACTCAGTGCTACTTACCAGTGAGTATCTTTAATGTCTACAGAGCACGAATTGTCTACCTGCTCTTCACAGCCTCCAGACAGAGATTTAATTAAAAGAAGGAACTTATTCTGCCACTGTTTGAAGCTACCCAAGAAGGAGAACAGGAACAAAATTACTTCGTTCTTTTTTTTTACAGATGAGTACCTTCGGAAAAAAAAGGAAGGAAGGGAGGGGAGAGGAAGCCAACAGCCCTTTGACTTCCTGCAAAAAAATAAGGAAACTCCAGATAGTCATCTTTCTCTGAGAAAAAAAAGATTCATATGGAAACAACAAAAAAGGAAATTAGATAGAGGTTTGAACCTTCATTCCCAGCCTAGAATGGGGCACTGCTTGCTTGCTAGGGTGTGTTATTTTTATAGAAAGATAAGTATTCAAGCACAAACTACCAAATACTAGTAGTAGAACAGAAACCATTTTGCAATTCCTTTCATACACATCATTAAATGTACGCATTAATGACAAACTCAATTTTGTATCTCTCACTTCAAGTGAATAATAACATTTGAATGTAATAATATACATGAGGAATATTGGTGCACAAATAAAAGTAATATGCCTCATTTTAAGCTCCAAGGACATGAAAGCAGGAGTAAGCTATTCCAGCCCTTGGGTCTGCTATGCCATTCAATAGTACCATGGCTAATCTGGTCAAGACTGTCCACTACAGCATTGTAGATCAAAAATCTGTCTCATTCAGCCATATTCAATGGTCTAGTATATTCAATGGTCTAGTATCCACTAATCTCTGGGGTAGAGAATATTAATTAATCTCTGAGAGAAGTAACTCCTCTTTAACTCCAGTAAATGGAAGAATCCTTATTCTCCTATTTGTGCCCCCTAGTATTCGATTTCCTAGCAAAGGAGACACATCCTGTCAAGCCCTGTCAGAATCTGATAATGTTTCAATACAGTATGTACATGTACAATATTTCTAATGAGTACAGGCTGAACCTGCATAACCATAAGACAATTTATTCATTCTGGAGTGATCCTAGGATGAAATTTGACTGAATTTGTCAATTTCAGGGAGTTTTGTGGAGAGTTTCTCTCTGTTTTCTCAGACATTTCTCCCATTATTTGTGCATCACTTTTCTCTGATCATCACTGCTTGCACTGTCATGTACTCACCATGAGTGGAAGTACTTACCACAGCCAAGATCTTCTTGGATTCCTGGTATTGGTGCTATGTTTAAAATGGAGCTATGCACCAGGTCACCACTGTCAGTCAGGAGGTACCCTTCATTGTTGCTATGTGAAGAATTGCCCCAGAGATGGCTGAGAAAGGAAAGTTATCCCCTTGCTTCACCCAATGGGGTTCTGGACATCCTGGTGAAGAGTTTTTAAAATTCATTTGTGCATTGCTGGCTGGGCCAAAATGTTGACCAGATCAGTTCCAGAGTTCACTTATGAAGAAAGATTGAGCAGTTTGGAAAAGCTGCAGAAGGACTTAGACAGGCCTGAAGAGTATACAAAGAAGTGGCACATGGAATATAATTTTGGAAAGTGTGAGGTTATGCACTTTGGTAGAAAAATTAGAGGCATAGACTATTTTCTAAACAGAGAAAGGCTTCAGGTACCTGAAGTATAAAGGGTCTCAGAAGTCCGAGTTTAGGATTCTCTTAAGTTTAGTATACAGGTTCAGTTGGCAGGTAGGCAAATACAATGTCAGCATTCACTTTGAGAGGGCTCGCATTTGGAATATTTTCAGCAGCTTTGAGCCCCATTTCTAAAGAGGAATGTGCTAGCATTGGAGGGACAAAGAACAAATAACAAAGAACAAAGAAAATTTACAGCACAGACACAGGCCCTTCGGCCCTCCAAGCCTGAGCCGATCCAAATGGACTGTCTAAACCTGTCAATCAATTCCTAAGCACTTGTATCCCTCTGCTCCCCACTTACTCATGCATCTGTCCAGATGCATCTTAAATGAATCTACCGTGCCTGCCTCTACCACTTCTCTGCTGGCAACGCGTTCCAGACACCCATCACCCTCTGTGTGAAGTACTTGCCGTGTGTATCCCCCTTAAACTTTCCACCTCTCACTTGAATGCATGACGTCTCGTTATGGAATCCTTCACCTGGGAAAAGGTTTGTCTCTATCCACCCTGTCTATATCCTTCATCAATCTCAATCAGGTCCCCCCTCAATCTCCTTTTTTCTAATGAAAATAAACGTAACCTACTCAACCTCTCTTCATAGCTAGCACCTTCCATAGCAGGCAACATCCTCGTAAACCTTCTCTGCACCCTCTCCAAAGCATCTACATCCTTTTGGTAATGTAGTGACCAGAACTGTACACAGTATTCTAAATGCGGCCAAACCAATGTCCTGTACAATTTTAACTTCACTTGCCAGCTCTTTTACTCCACACCCTGTCCAATGAAGGCAAGCATACTATGCACCTTCTTGAGCACTCTATCCACCCGTGCAGCAACCTTCAGGGTACAATGGACCTGCACTCTGAGGTCTCTCTGCCCATCAACTTTTCCCAAGGCTCTTCCATTCATTGTATAATTCGCTCTAGAATTAGTCTTGCCTAAATGCATCACCTCACATTTGTCTGGACTGAAATCCATCTGCCACTTTTCCGCCCAACTCTCCAGTCTATCCATATCCTCCTGTATTCTTTAACAGTCCCTTATGCTTTCTGCTACTCCACCAATCTTCATGTCATCTGCAAACTTGCTGATCATACCAACAGTGCCCTCTTCCAGATCATTTATGTATATTACAAACAACAATGGCCCCAACACTGACCCCTGTGGAACACCACTGGTCACCTTTCTCCATTTCGAGAAACTCCCTTCAACTACTACTCTCTGTCTCCTGTTGCTCAACCAGTTCTTTACCTACCTAGCTAGAACACCCTGCATACCATGTGACTTCACTTTCTCCATTACTCTACCATGGGGAACCTTATCAAACGCCTTACTAAAATCCATGTATATGACATCAACAGCCTTTCCTTCATCTATCAACTTGGTCACTTCCTCAAAGAACTCTATTAAGTTGGTAAGGCACGATCTCCCCCGCACAAAACACATGTTGCCTATCACTGATAAGCCCATTCTTTTCTAAATATAAATAGATCCTATCCCTCAGTACCTTCTCCAACAACTTTCCCATCATCGACGTCAGGCTCACTGGTCTGTAGTTACCCAGAATATCCCTACTACACTTCTTGTACAGGGGGACAACATGAGCAACCTTCCAGTCCGCTGACACTTCACCTGTGTTTAAGGTTGCCACAAAGATATCTGTCAGGGCCCCAGCTATTTCCTCACTTGCCTCCCTCAGCAACCTGGGATAGATCCCATCCGGTCCTGGGTATTTGTCCATCTTAATAACCTCTAGCTTATTCAGCACATCTTCCCTACTTTTCCAATGTGATCCAGACAAATCAAACTTATATCTCTAATCTCAAGATTCATGTTCCTCTCCTCAGTGAACACTGATGCAAAGTAATCATTCAGAATCTCAGCCATTCTCTCAGGTTCAACGCACAGCCTTCCTTCATTATCCAATGGACCAATCCTTTCTCTAGTTACCCACTTGCTTCTTATATAACAATAAAATGCATAGGGATTCTCCTTAATTCTGCTCGCTAAAGCTATTTCATGACCCCTTTTAGCCTGCTTGATTCCTCGTTCAAGACTTGTCCTACTCTTCTGATATTCCTCCAGGGCCTGTTCTGTTCTTAGCTGCCTAGACCTTATGTACACTTCCCTTTTCCTCTTGGCTAGTCGTACAATTTCTCCAGTCATCCACGGTTCACGAATCTTGTCCTTCCTATTCTTTACCTTCAACAGGACATGCCTATCCTGCACTATCTTTAACCTATGTTTGAAAACCTCCCACATATCAAATGTGGACTTCCCTTCAAATAGCTGTGTCCAATCCACATTTCCCAGCTCCTGCCTAATTTTGATATAATTGGCCTTGGCCCAGTTTAGTACTCTTCCCTTAGGACCACTTTCATCTTTATCTATAAGTATTCTAAAAATTATGGTCACCGTTCCCAAAGAAATCCCCACCACAACTTCTACCACCTGTCCTGGCTCGTTCCCCAGTACCAGGTCCAATATAGCCCCTTCCCTCATCGGACTATTGACATCCTGTTCTAGAAAACACTTCTGGATGCTTCTTAGAAATTCTACCCCATCCAGACCTTTGACGCTAAGTGTATCCCAGTCCATGTTGGGAAAATTAAAATCTCCCATCACCACTACTGTATTGCCTCTACATCTTTCCATAATCTGTTTACCTATTTATTCTTCTACCTCACGCTCACTGTTGGGAGGCCTGTAATACAGCCCCAACAGTGTAACTGCACCCTTCTTATTTCTCAGCTCCACCCATAATGTCTCACTACCCACCACCTCCATAGTGTCCTCCTTTAGCGCAGCCATGATATCATCCCTGACCAGCAATGCAACTCCACCCCCACCCCCCCTGCCCCCCCATCTTTTACTTTCCTCCCTGTCCTGTCTGAAACGTCTATATCCTGGAACATTTAGTTGCCAATCATCATGCCCATCCTACACCCAAGTCTCTGTGATTGCAATAACATCATACTTCCAGGCACCAATCCAAGCCCTAACTTCATCTGCCTTACACACTATACTCCTTGCATTTCAGGCCACCAGTTCTTTTGCGCTTATCTGCTCTCTGCCTACTCTTCCCTTTATTAATGCTAACTTCATGATTTTTACAGTCTCCAGCCTCCACCTCTACCCCAGACGAAGTTCATAAAAATGATCCCAGTGATGAAGGGCTTGCCATATGAGGAGTGATTGAGGACTCTGGGACTATACTTGATGGAGTTTAGAAGGATTTGGGGAAGATCTGATTGAAACTGACAAAATACTGAGAGGCCTGGATAAAGTGGACATGGAGAAGCTATTTCCACTGGCAGGAGAGACTAGGACTCAAGGGCACAGCCTCAGAGTGAAGGGTCAACCTTCTATCACAGAGATGAGGAGGAATTGCTTCAGTTCTGACTTATTGCTGCAGAAGTCATTCAATGTATTTAAGACAGATAGATAGCTTCTTGATTGGCAAGGGAATCAAGGGTTACAGGGAGAAAACAAGAGAATCATATCAGCCAAGATATGGAGCAGACTCGATGGGCCAAATGGCTTAATTCTAGCCCACAATGCCATTGGGGGGGAGTTCCAGGATTTTGACTCAATGGCAGTAAAGCATCAACAATATCTTTTGAAGGTGAAAGTGGGTACTGCAGATGCTGGAGACTAGAATCAAGATTAGAATAGTGCTGGAAAAGCACAGCAGGTCAGGCAGCATCCAAGGAGCTGCAAAATCGATGTTTCGGGCAAAAGCTCTTTATCAGGAACGAGCAGGGAGCCTTAGGGTTGGAGAGATAAATGGGAGGGGGGGTGCTGAGGCTAGGAGGAAGGTAGCTGAGAGTGCAATAGGTGGATGGAGGTAGGGGTAAAGGTGATAGGTCAGAGAGGAGGGTGGAGCGGATAGGTGGGAAGGAAGATTGACAGAAGGGACAGGTCATGAGGGCGGCGCTGAGGCTGAAAGGTTGGAATTGGGGTAAGGTGGAGGGAGGGGAAATAAGGAAACTGGTGAAGTCCACATTGATGACCTGGGGTTGAAGGGTTCTGAGGCGGAAGATGAGGCGTTCTTCCTCCAGGTATCAGGTTCTAAGGGAGTGGCGATGGAGGAAGCCCAGGACCCGCATGTCCTCAGCAGAGTGGGAAGGGGAGTTGAAATGTTCGGCCACAGGGCGGTGGGGTTGGTTGGTGTGGGTGTCCTGGAGATGTTCTCTGAAGCGCTCTGTGAGTAGGTGTCCAGTCTTCCCAATGTAGGGGAGACTGCATCGGGAACAACGGATGCAGTAAATGACATGTGTGGAAGTGCAGGTGAAACTTTGATGGATGTGGAAGGCTCCTTTGGGGCCTTGGATGGAGGTGAGGGGGAAGGTGTGGGAGCAGGTTTTGCAATTTCTGTGGTGGCAGGGGAAGGTGCCGGGAGGGGAGGATGGGCTGTTAGGGGGCATGGACCTGACCAGGTAGTCACGGAGGGAACAGTCTTTACAGAAAGCGGACATTTTGAAGTCAGGATGGTGAGTGGCTTGGAGGGGAATATGGTGGAGTGGTACAGAGAAGGGCCATCCTTTTATCTGTGGGAGCGCTAGAGGATGCAGACCTTGCCAAAGTTGCCACCTGGGTCAGTGTGTGTCCATGGCCTGGAGAAATGCCCAGCCAAACAGAAGGTTGATGGCCTTCTGCATTCTGTGAAGCTTCATGCTACCATCTTCTCTCTGCTATTTCATAATTAAACTAACTCCATTACTGGATCCACCTCTCACTAGGCTCATGATCTCCCATAAAACTATAAAATATCGGAGCAGAAGCAGGCCCTCAGCCCATCGAGTGTGTTTTCTATTTATTGTGATTATGATGGATAATCCTCAACACCACTTTCCTGCCTTTTCCCGAAAACCCTTAAAAGAATTAAAAATCTATTTCAGTCTTGAATATTATTAAAGACTCTCTAAGGTAAAGAATTACTTTTTTTCCTTTTTCCTATGAGGACTCACTAACCCCTCTGTGCAGTCTTTCTCCATTTAAATAATATTCTGCATCTCTATTCTTCCAAAAAGTCCATAACCTCACATTTTTCCACATGATATTCTATCTGCCAAGTTTTGCCCTTACGCTTAACCAGTCTATATACTTCTGCTGGCATCTTGCACCATCCTGACCATTTACCTTCCCACTTACTTTTGGGTTATCTGCAAAGTAAGGTATAGTACATTCACTTTCCTTGTCCAAGTCATGATATATATTGTGAATAACTGTGATCCCAGATCCCAATGGTACTCCGCTGGTTACAGATTTCCAGTCTGAGAACGCAGCCCTTATCCCAATTCTCTGACATCTTTCAGTTAGTCAAAGCTCTAGCCACGCAAATATACTACCTCCAAAACCATAAAATATTATCTTACTAAGTAACCTGATGTGTGGTACAATGTTGTTCACACCTATCTACAGTATCAGATTGTACATGTGGCAGCAGCAATGAGGATCTCTCCCTCATCCCACAGTATATTATTAAACTAGGACCCTGGAAAGCACCAGATAGACCTTGGTGATGAAGGGCTTTTCCCCGAAACGTCGATTTTGCTGCTCCTCGGATGCTGCCTGAACTGCTGTGCTCTTCCAGCACCACTAATCCAAAATCTGGTTTCCAGCATCTGCAGTCATTGTTTTTACCTTGGTGTGCGTGCCCATTGCTATCAGAATAGCTGGATAAAGTGCTTAAGAAGACACATATGGTATCTTATTATCAGAGGCACTGGATTTTAAGAACAGAAAGATCATGCTGAAACTGTGTAACATGTTGTTTAGGCCACAGCTAGAGTGTCGGTGCAACTCTGAAATCCACAGTATAGGATGGGTGTGATTGCACTGGAGAATGTGCAGAAGAGATTTAACAGAGTGTTGTCTGTCTGGAGAGTTTCAGGTATGTAGAGAGATCAGATAGAACTGCGGTTGTTTTCTTTAGCGCAGAAGAGATAGAATAGAGGGGGTGGAGCAAAATTATTAAGATGTATAAAATTGTGAGGCACTTTGATGGGGTACTCAGGAAGAAACTTTTATCCTTGATGGGGCAGGGTGGGGGTGAATGACTGGGGCAGAGATTTAAGGAAAGGGGAAGAAGGTTTAGGGAGTATGAGGAAAAACCTTTTCAGTCTGAGGGTGATGGGAATCTGAAACTCACTGCCTGAAAGGGTGGTAGAGGGGGAACATTTAAGAAGTTTTTAAATGTACACTTGGGGTGCTATAGGCAAGTGCTAGATAATGGATTTGAATAGTTAGAAGGTTGTTTATGAAGGATATGGATGAAATGGAATGAATGGCCTTTTTCTGTGTTGTACACCTCTAGGATTCTATGAGAACCCCACTCCAGTTCACACAGTACCCAAGAAAGACAGCCTCATGGTGTGGGCATTTTATGGTCCAATGTGTGAAATGATCAGCTCCTGCACTTTGTGTGGGCTATGGAACCAGGAAGGTCATGGCAACTAGCAACTGCGATAAATCCATCCAGGCCACAAGACATTGCTTGTACCTCAAAGCCATTTGCAGTGTCATTTGTAACACGCATGATGCATTCAAAAAGTGTTAGTGACATGTAATTTTAATCAATACAGAAGGGCAATATGCAAGGTATGCACACAACATTTTGTGATCACAGAGGTTCTCCACTTGTATTGTGTAGATGTCTACTTGATGCCCTTTGAAGGCCTTCAAAATGTAGAAAAGTCAAACCCCCTTCCTCAGCGAAAAATAACACTTACTCTGTCCACTCCAGGTGTGGTGGCATCCATTTTCATTTCCATGACTCTTTTACAATTTGAATGATGATGGAAGGCTAGTCTAGTGCCTCACCTCTCAATCTAGGTGACACCCAATCTCTCCCCCAAACCTTTATGTTCTTTTCTGCCTTGTCCTCTCTGTCAAGGCCATTGGCTTAATCTTTTTGCACATTCCCACCCAACTAACTTTACCCCTTAAGCTCGTGTATACAGCTTAGTTATACCAAATGCATTGTATCCTCATCAAAGCGAGTTTCGCGGTGACCAACAATGATCCCATTGATCCCAACAGTGCCCCTTCCCATGCTTTAACACCTCACCCTTTTATATATTGAATTGCTCGTTTATTCCTACAAATATTACTCCTCTCTGTATCCTGACAATTTACTTCACCAACATCTCCATCTCAATAGTGGCCCCATTAGCTTTCAGTGGACAAACTGCCTGCACCAATTATTTCCCAAACACAATTCTGTCCAACCTGGAGAGACAGCCCCAGCTGATGATTGACTGGATCCTTGACTGCTCTCTATGCAGCCGAGTCCAAGGCTAACTTGGTGCAAATTCCTGTGTGGGTTGCATTGGCTCTCAGGACCACCTGCAGCCCACTGCCCAGACAGTAGAGTATGAACACGCTGATCCTGACTACCCTAACCAGCTGACAGGCTGAATACAAGCTCATGGACGGATATTGGTTGATGTCTTTGACTTACTGTACTGGCACCTCCTGACTGAAGATTTGATCTAGCTGAGGACTATTCCTCTTAGACTTTGACATGGCCATTTGATTGAAGCACATGCAGTGGTATGTTTTCAGCATATATTGCTTGCACTTAGTGTAGGTGTAACATTAATGCAAGGTATCCTACAGCAACAGATCCAAGCCCTTAACTGATCACTGCTGACAATCATGACAAGCTTCCTGGCTTTATGTCTGCATTAAACAGCAAGGCAAGCCAGAAAGGCCCTGAGACTAGAAGTTCTAAAAGAGGCTATAAAGCACAAAAGAAGAGGGCAAAACAGAGTTGCTATGGTTATCTAAGTAGTTGCAAAGTGAATGAGAGCTGAGACAGCAAGGAAGAGCCAGGTGTCACTGTTCTCCATCCAGTTAAGAATTGTGCCCTTTTAATTCATTTGTGCTAAAATGTACAACTTTACACTTCTCTACATTAAAGTGTACGATCACTGTGTCCATTCAGCCTATCCAGGTCTGCTGAAATTTTGCACTGTCCTCCTGACAATATTTCCTTCTTATGTCACAATTGAGCTGAGTTATGAGCATTGGACAGAATCTTCCTAGGCCCGTGGAAGCAGGTTTAATAGCAGGACTGGGAGAGAATTTGCAGATGAGGACATCTGGTCAGTATGCCAAGACACCTTCCCTCTGGGCAATGTTCCTGAAGAAGGCAAAAGTGAGGACTGCAGATACTGGAGATCAGAGTCAAGATTAGAGTGGTGCTGGAAAAACACAGCAGGTCAGTCAGCATCCGAGGAGCAAGAAAATCAATGGTTTGGGCAGGAGCCTTTCATCAAGAATGAGGCTGGGAGCCTTCGGGGTGGAGAGATCTTCCTGCTCCTTGGATGCTGCCTGACCTGCTGTGCTTTTCCTGTACCACTCTAATCTTGACAATGTTCCTGAAGTGGCAAGCTACCACCTGACTGGCAGTGGCAAAAAAGCACTAATTAGTAATTGGGAGGTTAATAAGGGGAACCGGGTGGACTCTGCCAGAATCTTCCCAAGGTTGAAGAGGCCTCCTGTAAGAGTGGGCTCCAGGTGACATGAAAGAGAGAGGCTCCATTCCCAGTATGGAAAGAACGAGGGCCTTTGGTCGGGAGAGGGTTAATAGGAAGGGGAAGCAGACAGCTGAAGGAATTCCTCAGCCCCATTTCACCCACATGGTCATTCCATGTACATAGTACAAATAATTCCTTGTTTGTCATCAAATTCCCTTCCTATTTGTGATGACTTAATGTCAGTGGAGTGGAATAAAAGTCCCTCCTTTGTAACCTTTGGGCCTTCTGTGTGCTCAAATCTCAAGTTAGAAAAGGTTTCAAAAAACACATTGCACAAGAGCGTAAAGCAATGTTTCTTATTGACTCTTTCTGTTTTCTCTTATTGATATTTTCTCTTTGTTCTTGTTTTCTCTTCTCTTTTTTACTTGGTTCATTGTTATGTCTTATATCTTTACCTCTTTCATCTATTTCCCTACTGTATAGTTCCTCGTGTTTTCTCTGTCACTTCCATTATCATTGTTACTTGCAATTTTTTCCTTTCAATGATGTTCAAGTTCTAGTGCTTTCCTCCAGTGAACTGCTTCCCTGCAGTCCTAAACTTACACGGGTACGTTCTGTAAGTTGAGTTGAGGGTGAGATTTTCAAAATTATGACCGTAACTTAACAAACAAGGTGACTAATGATTTCTGTCTTTGTTGTCTGTAACAACTGAGAGACAGAACCATAGAAAAGTTATAGCACATTCATCCCATTGTGCTTATGGCAGCTGACTAAACCAGTCATCTATTCTAAAGCCCTTTCCATCACCTGGTCTGTACCCTCCAGTGCTTCAGATGCAGATCCAAGTTCCTTTGAAATGAGTTGAGAGTTGCTGCCTCATCCTCAGTGAATTTCAGACACCCCAATACTCTCTGGGTGAAAAAGCTGTTCCTCATATCCCCTCTAATACTTCAAACAATCAACGTCTCCAATCATCTGTGCCACTGGTAATCAACCTCTTTGTCAGGAAGAAACAGGGATCTTCCATGTACCCTGCATCCAAGGCCCCACTCATTGAGTGAGGGTGCGATCCTTCCACAGTGTCCTCTTCCTCTGTGGTCCTGAGTCAAGTAGACCATGAAAATGGAATCGCTTCCCACATTTAGCCCATTGATGGGACCTCAGTGCAATAACAACATTCAGGCCAGTGATGAGCAAGTACATGCTGATATTCTGAATGGGAGTCCCATGCCTCAATTTAAGTATGAAGTTTTTTATTGTGCTTAAATGATTTTCCAAACTAAAAATATTCTAGAACTGTATTTCGTTGGAAAGTCAACAGAAAAGATTACTTTTAGGATCCTAATTCCTGAATTCTTGTCTGTATTTTTCCATATGCTTAGAATTTCAGGCACAAATTGCAACCAATGACCTTGATCGAGAGTTGATCAGGCCAGTTATGATTATCCACGTGCAAGTGAATGAGTTTTTAAGTAATTTTCTTTGATATTGAACAGAAAGAAATTTCCCAGTTAACGGGATTGATTAGTTAAGAAAACGTGAACTAGATTGATCTGTTTTGGGCCTAAAAGCAGCCTCAGCTTTGTTAAAATGTGTGATTAGAGAAACCAAGGAAACTCACAATATGTTTTCTTGTGATGAAAAGTGGAGATTTTGAAGATCAGTGAGAAAATTATACTCCAATCATAGACTTGCTGGTATTATAGAGAACAAAACCATCTCACAACAGCAATGGGGAAAACCAGATTTCACATCATCGCAAGTCTTGCCTGGTGTTGGAGAACTTAGGATAATACAGGGAACTAAAGAAGATTCGTGAGAAGTCCAAGACTGAACCATCTGGGCTAGTACATATGATATTTTTTTAAAAACTCATTTTCTTTGTGGAACCAAGAGGTGCAATAGCAGCCTTCCCAGCTCCATAATAGGTCCCTAGATTGCTGCTGGATATGACTCATCTCAGTCTGGATGGTCTTGCCTCCAGCCCAGCCCTGGATTCATCTAATGATCCCCAGCCTCTGAGCCCATTGATCCTACTCCCTTCTTCCACCATGACTTGTACAGCTGCCTTTAAAGCCATTTCATTATGTTCCATTTTCAGGAGTTCAGGATTTAGCCAATTTATTCTATTCCAATAGAAAGCATGGACAGGAAACCTCCTCCTATGCTGTTCTTGGAATGACCAGGAAGTGTGTGAGAGTGCCCTGCGATGATTCAGCTTTAAAGTTGCCTCCTGTTCTTAGGGAAGTACTTGTCCACACCTTGGCAATTTTCTTGACGTTCTGCCAAGATCTGGATCTTGGTTTTGAAATCATGCCCATAAATCCGAGTCATAATATTTTAGTGCATTGGGCTGGTAGACAATTTTCTCTTCCCCTGAGGTGGCAGGTAGGGTGGAGAGGAAGGGCATATAATGGAATGAGTTGGCCCTGGTGAGACATTCAAGTCTTTCTCGTCACCTCACTAATTAATTTCTGGGCGAAACTATTTATGGATGGCCTTCATAATTCACAGGAAATTAAGGCCCGAAGTGGCTAATTAATGGTCATTAATTACAATTACAATCTGCCTGATTTCCTGCCTTCCTGATGGACTGAAAAATTGTTAGCTTCCTGAGTGGGATACCAGGACACAGATTGCCCAATTGGAGCAATCCAAGGCACAGATGTGAGCCAAGGAGGTAACCTCTGAAGGCCAACTCCTTACACTTGTTTTCCAACCTCTGGCCTCACAACCTGCTTCACATGAAGATGATGCAAATGGCTTACCTTCTCACCACTGGATCTCCAGAAGAGTGAATCTCAGAAAGGATTAACAGAATCCCTACAGTGCACAAAGAGGCCATAAGGCCCATCAAATCTGCACCTACCCTCCAAAGAGCATCCCTCCAGACCCGTTCCACCACCTTGTCCCATAACTCTGCATTTACCATGGTCAGTGCAACAAGCCTGCACATTACAGGGCAATGTAGCATGGCCAATCTACTTAACCTGCGCATTTTTGGACTGTGGGAGAAAACCAGAGCAAAACCTCCACACAGTCACCCAATGTTAGAATTGAACCCAGGCTGTGAAGCAGTAGTGCCAACTGTTGGACCACTGTGGTATCTATTCTAAGTGCTTTAGGACCAATAAACTCTGACTAGCCTCTGATTGGCCAGAGTAAAGGTTGACAATTTTAACAATGTCTAAATGTGAATCTCCTGAGACATGAGTGTTTCCCTATGTCAAGAGAACTGATGGTCTGACTGTAAACCCTGTGTTGAGAATCTCTCCTCCTTCTAAGTCCATCTCTCTGTCCAATGCCCATGAACTATACAGTAATATACAGCAAAGCAGTTGGTGCTGGTGCTGGTGCTGGTTGCTATCTGTTGATGGTTGTGGTCCTCTTGTTCCTCATTGGAGATACAAGCTGCTCCCAGGCTGACAGCAGGACAGTGCAGTTCAATGTGAATGGAGCACATGAGGGGTGAACTGACCACCGAGATTTCCAACCTGTGAAGTATTGAAAACACAGTCTTGAAAGAAATGGCATAAAGAGCACACTTATACATAGGCACATCAGCTTTTTAGTTTCATAGCTTGATTGATCCCCAGCAATCAGTTTCACTGACAATGTCTTCACTCTGAGTTAACCCTGAAAAATTACAGACAGCTTAAGAAATGAGTGCTCTTAAAATCAGATATCCAGGCTAAATTGAAAGTTAATTGTTGTTATGAAAGGTAAAGTCACAGTTCTGTTCTTTCATTAGAGAGAAACAGTTGGTTTAACTTGAGGGTCACCAGGTCTCAGGCTAGGGTTGAAGGCTGGACCTTCATGGTGACCTTCAGCCAGTGCAGGAATTGAACCCATCCTGTTAACACTGACTGTATCATTTGACCTGTATCACTAACCAGTCAGCCAACTGAGAGAACCAAGCCCAATCACTTATCTGATGGTTGCATAGGAATGCTCACAGTCAGAAATATGCATAGGATATACATTTTCTGTTTGCAATAAGGTATGATGGTGCAAGTTTTGTTTTTTTAGGAAACTATGGAAGTGGATATTTTGGCAATTGAAAATTGCTATTGACGCGGGGGAATTGCTAAACTATGAGATGGGATGTAACCAGATTGTGGCCCTGAATCAGAGACAAATGCAACTGGATAAATATTTAAATAGACACCATATTATAACTATATGTCAGGATTGACTTTCAACCTTGTTCAACAAAACTGGTTACTAGAATACCAAAATTAACTATTTGTTTTTATAAATATACTGTATTACTTTTATTAATTTAGCAAATGCAATCAAATAATCGCCTTCTCACTTGTGGAGTTCAAGGTGATTAGACAATGACAGAGTGGATAATTCTATTGTTAAAAAATCTGATAAGGGAGTAGAACAGAGTGGAGGGCTGGTTTGTGAGTGCCTCTCAGAACAAAACACTGATAATAGACAGAAACAAACAATAGGCATGTTGATGGAATATGTTTGAGGTCCTTGCGTTGCTCAGGAATTGTGAAACTGATCAAGAAAGCAGCACAGTTTGGGTCATGGGAAAACAATCCTTAGCATAATCTTAGGACATCAGGGTGGACTTCTCACTATGGTTCAAACAAAGAACTTGATGTTCTACTAGAATGGATAGGGGATTGACTGACTGACAGAAGGCTGAGAATGTGAATAAAGCAGTCTTTTTCAGGATGAGAGCCGGTGACTGGTCTTGTTCCACAGGGACCCATGTTGGGACCACATCGACTCACTTTTTACATTAATGATCTGAGCGAAGGAACTGAGGGCATTATTGTTCACTCTGCAAATGACACAGAGATAGATGGAGGGATAGGTAGTATTGAGGAAGTGGGGAGGCTACAGAAGGACTTGGACAGGAGAGTGAGCAGAGTGGCAGATGGAGTACAGTGTGGGAAAGTGTGAGATTATGCCCTTTTGTAGGCAGAATAAATGTGTAGACTATTTTCTAAATGCAGAAATGCTTCAGATATCTGAAGGTCAAAGTGACTTGGGAATCCTAGTTCAGGATTCTCTTAAGGCTAACATGTAGGTTCAGTTGGCAGTTAGGAAGGCAAATACAATATTAGCATTTGTTTCAAGAAAGCTAGAATATGAGAGCAGCTGAGGCTGTATAAAGTTCTGATCAGACCACATTTAGAATATTGTGAGAAGTTTTGGGTCCCAGATCTAAGGAAGGCCTTGGAGAGGGTCCAGAGGAGGTTCACAAGAATGATCCTGGGAATGAAGGATTGTCATATGAGGAGTGGTCGAGGACTTTGGTCTGTACTTGATGAAGTTTAGAAGGCTGAGGGGGAGATTTCGTTGAATACAGAAAGGCCTGGATAAAGTGGACATGGAGAAGATGTTTCCACTAGTAGGAGAGAATAGGAGTCAAGCTTCAGAGTGAAGGGACAATCCTTTAGAATGAGGATGAGGATCAGCCAGAGGATTCTGAACTTGTGGAATTCATTGCCACAGAGGACTGTGGAGATCAAGTCTTTTGGTGTCTTTAAGACAGAGATAAATAGATTCTTGACAGTAAGGGGATTAAGTGTTATGGGGAGAAGGGGGAGTTGAGAAACATATCAGCTTTGATTGACTAGCAGACAGGCTCAATGGGCTGAATGGCCTAATCTGCTCCTATATCTTTTGTTGGCACCATAAAAATGCCAGGCAATGATCATCTCCAGAAGACAGAATCTTATCATTGGCCCCTGACATGCAATGGCATTATCATAATTGAATCCCCAACTACCCATATCCCGGACGTTATCACTGACCAGAAACCGAACTGGACGAGCCATATAAATAGGTTGGCTACAATGGCAGATCAGAGACTAAGAATCCTGCAGCCAATAATTCATCTTCTGACTCCCCAAAGTCTGTCCACAAAGCACAAGTCAGAAGTGTGGTGGAACACTCCCACTTGCCTGGATGAGTGCAGCTCCAACAACACTCAAGAAGCTTGAAACCATCCAGTAAAATGCCACTGCTTGATTGGCACCACTCCCACAAACATTCACTCCTTCCATCACTAACACTCAGTAACGGCGACATGCACCATCTGCAAGATGCACTGCAGAAATTCACCAAAGACCCTTAAACAACACTTCCAACCCATGACCACTGCCAACTAGAGGACATGGAAACACCACTGCCCACAAGTTCCCCTCCAATACAGTCACCATTCTGGCTTAAAAATATATTGCTCATCCTTCACCATCACTGGGCCTAAATTCCAGAACGCTTTCACTAACAACATTGTCTATGTATATCAACAAGACATGCTCTACACATGTTCAAAAGGGAAGCTCAGCCTTCACAAGGGCAAGGAGGAATGGGGAATTAATGCTGGTGTAGTCAGTGACACCCACATCCTACAGTGAATAATAGAAAACCTTATTAATGACAATTAAGGCTGACCAAGCCTGAAACACCCACATCTTATTAAGAAATGAAAAAAGTAGGAACTATTTCAGACCTTCTGCCTGACTTAGAATGGTATTCGCTCTTTGGCTTAATTGCATGTTTTTTTATGCTGTATAGCTGCTGTGTTAAATCCTGCTTTCTACTTAAAGTAACCTGTAATGGTTGCATCTGATCCCCTATTTCAAAAAGCTGAGAAGATAGTGGGGATTCTCCAATAACAGCAACATACTACAAATGCTGGTGATCTGAAATAAGAACAGAAAGTGCTGGAGAAACTCGACAGGTCTGACAGCATTTATACTGACAGCATCCGAGGAGCAGGAGAAATTTGAATGTAGATTTCTCCAGCTTCCTCATTTCCCCTCCCCCCACCTTATCTCAGTCCCAACCCTCGGATTCAGCACTGCCCTCTTGCCCTATAATCTTCTTCCCGACCTGTTGCCTGGCCTGCTGTGTTTTTCCAGCACCACATTTTTCAACAAGTGGAAAACCCTGATAATAAAAGCTGATATTGAGAGAGTTAACATCAACGTTAACACTTTATGCCCAAATCTCTCCCTTGAAAAAGAAAAGGGTCAGAAAATCATCATTTTTATGCAATTGACAAACAAGAGTCATACTGGACTTGAAACGTTAACTGTTTCTTTCAGTATAAATGCTGTCAGACCTGTCGAGTTTCTCCAGCACTTTCTGTTCTTATTTCAGATCGCCAGCATTTGTAGTATGTTGCTGTTATTGGAGAATCCCCACTATCTTCTCAGCTTTTTGAAATAGGGGATTAGATGCGACCATTACAGGTTACTTTAAGTAGAAAGCACGATTTAACACAGCAGCTATACAGCATAAAAAAACATGCAATTAAGCCAAAGAGCGAATACCATTCTAAGTCAGGCAGAAGGTCTGAAATAGTTCCTACTTTTTTCATTTCTTAATAAGATGTGGTCAGCCTTAATTGTCATTAATAAGGTTTTCTATTATTCACTGTAGGATGTGGGTGTCACTGACTACACCAGCATTAATTCCCCATTCCTCCTTGCCCTTGTGAAGGCTGAGCTTCCCTTTTGAACACGTGTAGAACATGTCTTGTTGATATACATAGACAATGTTGTTAGTGAAAGCGTTCTGGAATTTAGGCCCAGTGATGGTGAAGGAACAGCAATATATTTTTCAGCTCTGGTACTCCAGAGTCTGCAGTCCTCACTTTCTCTAGGGTTTTCCACTTGCCTACAATCCACTGCGATCAATCCAGGAGTGAGTTAGATCATGCCAGTTATGAGTAATGCCACTGTGGTATTAAGCTCCTGTCAATACCAGAACCCACTGCCCTCTGGCAATTATGTGGACGTGATAGCATATCGCTAATGTAACTAGACAAGTAATAGAAAAGTCCACTCTAATGTTCTGGGGAAATGCATTCAGATCCCACCACAGCACCTAGTGAAACTTGAGTTCAATTAATAAATTTGAAATTGAAATCTGGTAACAGTGAATATAACAACTATCTCCAACTGTTGCAAAAACCCATCCGGTTCACTATAACTTTTAAGGAAGGAAATCTGCCATCCTTACTTGACCCGGTCTAAAATGGGACTCCAAATCCATAGCAATGTGGTTAACTCTTCACTGAGCATAGCAAGCTACTCAGTTCAAAGACAATTAGGGGTGACCAGCAAATACTGGCCACCCCAGTGTGTACATTTGCCATGTTTAACTGACAAATGAAGCCTTTTTTTGTACAGGATGCACAGTGTAAAATCCATTAATTCTAGGAATAGTAATATCAATAACAACAGTATGGATCATTGCACTGAAAAGCCAGTGACACAATTTATAACAATTGAGGAATGGGTAACTTTATAATTTTGAGGTTGGAGGCCATTTCCTGTACTAACTGTACAATGTGAGCTGATCTGGGAGCACATCACAAAAGCCATTTGGATTTTGTCTTCAATGAATCCAGGCTACGCCCCAGTCTGTCAAAATGCAAAGCTCCGTGGCATCTGAATGTTTCCAGTAGGTTGCCCACTGCGGGTATTGTTGACTGTGCATGGCTTTGGAAGATTTTTCAGCTTGAGGTCAGTGTGACAATCTCACCTTTCCTTGTTTTGTTATAAGCAACTGAGAAGAAGAACAGATGTCTTGAAGTTCAGCCTGGTAATGCGCTGGGAGACAAGAAAGCTTTGGTGGCAGAATAAAAGCGGAAAATGAAAGGCTGATCAAAATATATAATTTAGTCTAGGTCTGTGAAGAGAAAGGGCAGGAGAACATAAATATAAAATGAAAGATAAGGAAAGTTTTAACAGAATCAGAGAAAAGGAGGTGGACAAAGAAAAATTGAACAAATAAGGAGTGATTTCAAGCGCAGACAGGAAGTTAAAAATGTAATCTCTTTAGAGGCAAAGATTATTAGATTATACAAAATATCAACTGAGCCAGAAGAAGCATTTGCAAAATTAAAGACATAAAGAAACAAAAGAACATGCAGAGAGCGAAGCCAGTAGAGGCCCACCTAGGGACCTTCAGTATTTAAACATTTCTGCTGTTTGGCAAAATACAGGCACCGGCCATTCCATAGCTCAGTTGCACTTAATTACATACAGTTTAAAGACATGCCATAGCCAGTGCAGACTCCCACTAGGTCAATTCAACAAATGCTGGTCAAAATCTAAGGGAACAATTGTTCCAGTCTGAACTGGTAGAAAATCTCATCACCACTGAAACAGATCAGAAACATAGGTGTGTACTCCCCACCATTTTCTAACCATTAATTTTACAATTCCCTGTGAAAGACAAATGATGCAATTACACCAACCACAAGAGAATTCCATTACCATGATAATTAGTCACTTACATTTCTTGTGATTTGCTTTTTATATTGTATTCACATTCAGCATAAACAGCAGATGTGAAAAAATGTTGACAGATAATATTTGGCATATTTTACATACTTCAGTTATATTAAATTTTTTGCTTAAAACTCTAAAGGATAGACGTTTACCCTGTACTGTGGTGCAAACTGTGAGGTTTTGGATCAACCGCCCATAATACAGAAGATCTGATATGTAGTTCTTTTATCACTGCAATGGAACTAAGTGTCATGCACTACACAGAGTAAATGGTCGATTCAATACAACTCATTTTGCACCATTGCCTGAGATTCCTTTCTGACGATCAGCATTTTGGTGGTAGCCTCCTGGGTAGTTCAGCATTCCTGTTCTTAACTGAGGCTACTATCTTTGTATTGTTCTGTGTTCTTGTATGTCTCACAAACGCTTTCCCATTTTGTCATCTCATTCTGCTGCCCACTCCCTCCAGGGATGTGTTGTGTTAGTCAGGATGATTAAGCATGTCTTGATGTAAGGGCCTCCAGCTTGTTAAATGATATAAATGTTGAACATCACTCACTGCTTGTTGTGATAGAATACACCATTTCAAAGGCAATAGTACCACATTGAGAGGTTATGCTGTGAGAATACCTTTGAGCAAAGCAAGCATGAAAATGGCCTTCCCACTTAATTTGATTCTAAAGCCATTACTCTGAAATTTATTGCTGATATCAGTTAATAGAGTTATGGTAGAATTTGTAACAACAACAATGAAATATTTCTTTTCAAGAATATGGAATGTTTTTCTGTAAAGTTGCTAATAACTGTACATAAACCACATCCTGATTGTGAGTTTTGAAAAGATTTGTAGCTCAGGTTGAGGTTCTGGATGTAGGTTTGCTCGCTGAGCTGGAAATTTCATTTTCAGACATTTCGTCACCATACTAGCATCTTCAGTGAGCCTCCGGATGAAGCAATGCTGATGATTCCTGCTTTCTATTTATATGTTTATAATTATGCCATTTCCTGCTGTGTTGTCATTTCTTGTGGTGATGTCATCTCCTGTTCTTTTTCTCAGGGGGTGGTAAATGGGGTCTAACTCAACGTGTTTGTTAATGGAGTTCCGGTTGGAATGCCATGCTTCTATGAATTATCATGCATATCTCTGTTTAGCTTGTCCTAGGATAGCTGTGTTGTCCCAGTCGAAGTGGTGTCCTTCCTCATCTGCATGTAAGAATACTAGTGAGAATGGGTTATGTCTTTTTGTGGCTAGGTGATGTTCATGTATCATTGTGGCTAGTTTTCTGCCTGTTTGTCCAATGTAATGTTTGTTACAATCCTTGCATGGTAAATGACATTAGTTTTGCTTGTTGTCTGTATAGGGTCTTTCAAGTTCATTAGCTGCTGTTTTAGTGTGTTGGTGGGTTTGCGGGCTACCATGATGTCAAGGGGTCTGAGTAGTCTGGCAGTCATTTCTGAGATGTCTTTGATGTAAGGGAGAGTGGCTAGGGTTTCTGGATGTGTTTTGTCTGCTTGTTGGGGTTTGTTGCTGAGAAATCTGCGGACTGTGTTCATTGGGTACCCGTTCTTTTTGAATACACTGTACAGTTGATTTTCCTCTATTCTACATAGTTCCTCTGTGCTGCAGTGTGTGGTGGCTCATTGAAATAATGTTCTGATGCAGTATCATTTCTGGATGTTGGGATGATTGCTACTGTAGTTTAATATTTGGTCCGTATGTGTTGTTTTCCTGTAGACACTGGTTTGAAGTTGCCCATTTACTGTTCGCTCTACTATGACATCTAGGAATGGCAGTTTGTTGTTGTTTTCCTCCTCGTTAGTGAATTTTATGCCAGTAAGGGCATTATTGATGGTCTTGAAGGTTTCCTCTAATTTGTTTCATTTAGTGCTGACAAAGGTGTCATCCATGTAGTGGACCCAAAGTTTGGATGGTTAGCAGAGCTGTTTGTTTGAGTCTCTGCATTACTGCCTTTGCTGAGACCCCTGATATCAGAGATCCCATGTGTGTTCCGTTGGTTTTGTTGTTGAAGGTGAAGTGGGTGGTAAGGCATAAGTCCACTAGTGTGATGCTATTGTCCTTGCTGATGAAGTTGGTGGTGTTTGGTATATGTGTTTTTGGTTCTTCTAATAGTGTGGTCAGTGGTTCCTTGGCCAGGTTGATGTTGATTTATGTGAAATGGGCTGCTATATCAAAGGAGACCATTATTTCATCCTCTTCTATCTTAGTGTCTTTGATGGTCTTCAGGAGTTCTTGGGTGGAGTGGATGGAATGGCGTGAGTCTTCTACTAAGTGTTCCTTGGCCAATCCGTAAGTTGGTGTTCTAGGTAGTGAGACTATGGGTCTGAGGGGGCTCCTGGTTTGTGAATTTTGGGTAATTCGTAGAAGCATGATGTGTTGGATCTGTCTGGTTTCGTTTTTTGGAAGTTGGTCTTATTTATTTCTCCAGATTTCTGAAGTTTTCTGAGTTGGGCTGTGATTTGGTTCTCTACTTGTGGGGTCGGGTCTATTGCCACTTGTTAGTAAATATTGGTAACGGCAGTAGTGCGTTCGCTTTTTCAATGTAGTCTCTTTGGCTTAAAATGATTGTCAAGCATCCTTTGTCGTAGGTAAGATAACAATGTTTTTATCTTTTTTTAGTCTTTCTAGTGCTTTCCTTTCTTGTGTATTGAGTGTGTTTCCTTCTTTTTTTCTGCTTAATGTTGGTGCGACTACCTGTCTGATAGTTTGCTGGGTTTCTTCTGTGAGTTGGTTGCGTTTTTAATAATGCTAAGATTTCTTTCTTGTCCACATCCTGCAAGTTGTGAGTTAATCCTCTTAATAAGACAGCTTCCCACCCTGATTTACCATCCCCTGCGAAAAAGGATAGGAAATGACATCATCACAGGAAATGACATCATCAATGCAAAGAAACCCAAATATATAAATAGAAAGCAGGAATCATCAGCAGCACTACATCCGGAGGCTCACTGAAGACGTTACCTGAAGATGGTGACGAAATGTCTGAAAATGAACCTTCCAGCTGAGCGAGCAAACCGACATCCACATTCTTATATAACAAAGATTCTGCTTTTCTGTAGAGGATTTTTTCTCTTCATCCCAAACATTATCTTTACTTGGCTACTATTATCAGACATATACAGTCATGTATAGCCTGCCCAAAGGTAGGGCCTTGGTTTATTATCTGTTGATGTTTCATCCTAAAGCATTTTCTTCACAGATTTTTTTGTCAGCGATAGTTGGCATGACCTTCTACTCTCAGGACTGGTCGCAAGCCTAATATAACTAAAATGCTAATCAAAAACATGGCGCTGAATCTTATGTTTTTTATGCTAAGTGCGAGTTATGTTGAGTTTGATGGAAGAATATTGACTGCAAAGCCTTGCGAGCTTTCTCACTCTATCTTACCAAACTCACTGCATTAACTGCCTTCTCTACTCCTATCGCATCTTTCACACTCTCTTCTGGTCCTATCTTACCATGTATCATGTTTAGACAACCAAAGCTTCTCTGCACATCCAAGAACAGGTGGCAAAAATGTTGGACCTGAGGAAGATGGCACTGCGATTCCCTAAAAGGGATCTGGAGGTCCTGATGAAACAGAGGTCTGTCCACTTCCCGGAGGACAGTCAGAGGAGGCCATGACACCAGACTCTGGCAGCCTGGACCAAGGTCTCCACTCTGGTCAGTACCCTATGAACCATCTGGAAGGATGGCTAGCAGTGCCTTTAAAAGATCAATGACCTTCTTCACTGCGCCAGTGCAAGTGGCCACACTCCTCATTCTGTCACCTCACTGCTATTGCACCAACCTCCCACCAAGGCTCATGCTTGTGCCAATCTCAAGGGCAAATACTATCTTCCTTCCACTGCAACTCCCATATTAATTCCACTGTTAGTGCCATCCATTGCACCCCACTGGCTGCAACACTTTTTGTCTCTGTGACTTTCAGATTGTAGAGTCAAATCACCAGTATCTGCACCATCACTATTGCAGAAAAATGCAAAGTCCCCTCTGAGCCACCTATGCTATTTCCTCACCGAATGAGAAACTGACGCCTCAGAGGAAGCCTGAGATATTTGTATCATCGATAGTCACAGGTGAGGTGCCGGAAGACTGGAGGTTGGCAAATGTGGTGCCACTGTTTAAGAAGGGCAGTAAAGACAAGCCAGGGAACTATAGACCAGTGAGACTGACCTCAGTGGTGGGTAAGTTGTTGGAGGGAATCCTGAGGGATAGGATATACATGTATTTGGAAAGGCAAGGACTGATTCGGGATAGTCAACATGGCTTTGTGCTTGGGAAATCATGTCTCACAAACTTGATTGAGTTTTTTGAAGAAGTAACAAAGAAGATTGATGAGGGCAGAGCAGTAGATGTGATCTATATGGACTTCAGTAAGGCGTTCGACAAGGTTCCCCATGGGAGTGTGATTAGCAACATTAGATCTCATGGAATACAGGGAGAACTAGCCATTTGGATACAGAACTGGCTCAAAGGTAGAAGACAGAGGTTGGTGGTGGAGGATTGTTTTTCAGACTGGAGGCCTGTGACCAGTGGAGTGCCACAAGGATCGGTACTGGGCCCTCTACTTTTTGTCATTTACATAAATGATTTGGATGCAAGCATAAGAGGTACAGTTAGTAAGTTTGCTGATAACATCAAAATTGGAGGTGTAGTGGACAGCGAAGAGGGTTACCTCAGATTACAATAGGATCTGGACCAGATGGGCCAATGGGCTGAGAAGTGGCAGATGGAGTTTAATTCAGATAAATACGAGGTGCTGCATTTTGGGAAAGCAAATCTTAGCAGGACTTATACACTTAATGGTAAGGTCCTAGGGAGTGTTGCTGAACAAAGAGACCTTGGAGTGCAGGTTCATAGCTCATTGAAAGTGGAATCGCAGGTAGATAGGATAGTGAAGAAGGCGTTTGGTATGCTTTGCTTTATTGGTCAGAGTATTGAGTACAGGGGGTCATGTTGTGGCTGTACAGGACATTGGTTAAACCACTGTTGGAATATTGCATGCAATTCTGGTCTCTTTCCTATTGGAAAGATGTTGTGAAACTTGAAAGGGTTCAGAAAAGATTTACAAGGATGTTGCCAGGGTTGGAGGATCTGAGCTACAGGGAGAGGCTGAACAGGCTGTTTTCCCTGGAGCGTCAGAGGCTGAGGGGTGACTTTACAGAGGTTTACAAAATTATGAGGGGCATGGAGAGGATAAATAGACAAAGTCTTTTCCCTGGGGTCGGGGAGTCCAGAACTAGAGGGCACAGGTTTAGGGTGAGAGGGGAAAGATATAAAAGAGACCTAAGAGGCAGCTTTTTCACACAGAGGGTGGTACGTGTATGGAATGAGCTGCCAGAGGAAGTGGTGGAGGCTGGTACAATTGCAACATTTATGAGGCATTTGGATGGATATATGAATAGGAAGGGTTTGGAGGGATATGGGCCGGGTGCTGGCAGGTGGGACTAGATTGGGTTGAGACATCTGGTCTGCATGGACAGGTTGAAATGAAGGGTCTATTTCCATGCTGCACATTTCTATGACTATGACTCTATGACCTCACTGGGAGCCCCAGGCTTAAAGAGTGTGAGAGCACAAACTGGTGAGTCTCTCACTGTGACAGCTCTGCACTGGCTGAAGGAGAAATGCTCCAGTCCACTTACATTTAAAGGACCGCCAGAGACCAGGCACCAGCCCAGCTCCAGGCAAGAGAGGTATCAGCAATCAGGGACTTAGGCCACATGCACTGGGAGGACCAAGAAGAGCAGACTGAATATAGGAGGCAGTGACTCTCATTGAAGTAGTGCAGCAGTGCAGTGGGTCATACAATCATCCAGCTGCCTCCATGACCAGGTTGCAGCTGCTGTTGGAGATAGAGTCATTGAATATTTCTCCTAATTCATGTGTTTGAATGTTTGTGCAAACATTTTCTCTTCAGTTCGTACCATCAGCAAACTTTAATAAGTTACAGTTGATCTCTTCATCTAAATCATTAAAATAGATTGCAAAACGTTGAGAATCCAGCACTGATCTTCATGATAATCTGTGAGTGACAACCAACAAACTTAAAAATAATGTTTCTTATTCTGTTTTCTCTCCTTTAATTAATCCTTTCTTCAAGCTAATACATTATCCCAACTCAATTAAACTTTATCATGTTTTACAACCATTTGTGTGAAACTTTATCAAATGATTTTTGAAAATTCAAATATCCTACATTAACTGGTTCCCCTTTATCTAGACTGTGTATTATATCTCAGAAAACCAACTCATCATGAGTCAAGTGGAGGCCACTAAACCCAAACATCATGAAAATCAGTGATAATCAGAAACAGCCACGTCTACCAGAGTTTAAGGTAAAGTTTTAATTCAGACACAGCATCTGATTTAAGATAGGGCAATCAGACTAATTATGAACTATTCTTATTCTCTGTTCCAGTTCCAGCGCTGGCCTCAGCTGAAGTTGAGCATATTCAGTTGTAAACCTACCATGAATTGGCCTGAAGTTGACCCCATGTTACAAAAAGCATCCAAGACATATGTTTAAATGTCAAAAAAAAGTCTTTGTTCCTTGCATCTACTTGGCTGAATTCCTATTTGTTGCCCTGAGGCCTCAGTGAATTTCTAAATGTGCAATGTGTAAAAACATTATTCTTTGGTCTTTCCAAAATTTCCCTTTGGGGTTCGGAGAACCTTCATGATTTGTTGGAGATGTTTGTGCAGGGCCGGTGTAATTCAATTCATAGGTTAAGGAAACATTGGAAAATTAATTGTCCAATTAAATTTCAAAAGAAAACAAAATCAGTCATACCATTGTCACTATTATTAAAGATTTATTGGAAGTGGAAGTATTGAATAAGCACAGGAAATTTGTTCATTTAGTATCCAGGAGAAAGGTTATACAGTAGGAATGGCCAGTAAACCTAAATGAAACATAGAAAATAGGTATAAGAGTAGGCCCTTTGAGCCTGCTTCACCATTCAGTTTGGTCATGTCTGATCATCCTCACACCATTTGATTCCTTACGAATAGTAGGCTAGTTATGGCAAGGGATTTTAACTTTTCAAATATGGACTGGGACTGCCATAGTGCTAAGGGCTTAGATGGAGATGAATTTGTTAAATGTGTACAAGACAATTTTCTGATTCAGTATGTGGATGTACCTACTAGAGAAGGTGCAAAACCTGACCTACTCTTGGGAAATAAGGCAGGGCAGGTGACTGAGGTGGAGAACTTTGGGGCCAGCGACCATAATTCTATTAGTTTTAAAATAGCGATGTAAAATAATAGACCAAATCTAAATGTTGAAGTTCTAAATTGGAGGAAGGTCAATTTTGATGGTATTAGGCAAGAACTTTCAAATGTTGATTGAAGACGGCTGGAAAATGGGAAGCCTTCAGAAGTGAAATAATGAGAGTCCACAGATAGTATATTCCTGTTAGGGTGAAAGGAAAGGCTGGTAGGTGTAGGAAATACTGGATGACTAGAAAAGTTGAGGGTTTGGTTAAGAAAAAGAATGAAAGCATATATCAGGTATAGACAGGATAGGTTGAGTGAATCCTGAGAAGAGTATAAAGGCAGTTGGAATACACTTAAGAGGGCAAAAAGGGAACATGAAATAGCTATGGCGAATAGGGTTAAGGAGAATCCAAAGGGATTCTATCAATACATCAAGGACAAATGTGTAACTCGGGAGAGAATAGGGCCCCTCAAAGATCAGCAAGGCAGCCTATGGAGCCACAGGAGATAGGGGAGATACTAAACTTGTATTTTGCATCTGTATTTACTGTGGATAAGGACATGGAAGATATAGAATGTGGTGAAATAGATAGTGGCATCTTGAAAAATGTCCATATTACAGAGGAGGAGCTGCTGGATGTCTTAAAAGCATAAAAGTGGCTAAATCCTCAGGACCTGATTACATGTACCCTAGAACTCTGTGGGAAGCTAGGGAAGTGATTGCTGGGCCTCTTGCTGAGATATTTGTATCATTGATAGTCACAGGTGAGGTGCCGGAAGACTGGAGGTTGGCTAATGTATTTAAAAAAGGGGTAAGGAAAAGCCAGGGAACTAAATTACAGCATTTAAAAGGCATCTGGATGGTTATATGAATAGGAAGGGTTTAGAGGGATATGGGCCAAGTGCTGCAAATGGGACGAGATTAATTCAGGATATCTGGTGAGCATGGACAAATTAGACCAAAGGGTCTGTTTCTGTGCTGTACATCTTTATGACTGTGTGACTCTATAGCTAAAAAAATTCAATATTTTCACCTTAACTGTTTTATGTGGCAGAGAATTCCACTGGTTCACCACTCGCTGGGTAAAAACATTTTGCCTATCTTAGTCCTAAATGGCCTACTTTTTATCCTTAGACTGTGACCCCGGTTCTGGACTTGTCAGAAATTGCGAACTCCTCTCTGCATCTGGTCTGTCTCGTCCTGTTAGAACTTTATAGGCTTCTACAAGGTTCTCCCCTCATTCTTCTAAACTCCAGTGACCATAGTCCTAACCAATCTAGTCTCTGTTTGTAAATCACTTGGGCCATCCCAGGAATTAGAAAGCATCTTGAAAGAGGAAACAAAGATTATCCAATGTCCAGATTTTTGTTTCTCTCTTGGAAATGGGCTTGTACATCAGGACCCTGCAAAATCTCCATCTTAGGATCTGACACTCACCCTTTTGCCCAGGGACCTGATACCATTTCTGCTCCAGTAGACCCCCATCTCTGGAAGTGTCACCATACCTTCCTCCCTGGTACTCAACAGCCCATTTTCGAATTAAGCATGTTCTATTCGCTCACAAGAGTTTCGATCACAAATTTCTATACAGTAGCAGCAGTGAGCAGACCCTTAAAACTGGAGACACAGAAAGACACGTGCCTACAGTGAAGCTCAGTGACAGCATAGTGCCCTAGCATCATAGAGATCTGCGGCTCAGCAAAAGTCCCATCGGCCCACTGCATCTGCACCAGTCAAAACAATCACCTAACTGTTCTATGAGAAGTAATCATTAGGCTAACCCTTCGATCTGAACCCAGAATAAGGAAATATCTGAAGAGGAACTCAGCAGTGCTTAGGCTCAGCTAGTGATGAATGTTAAGGCTCATCTAGACCTTGAACTGGGGAACCAGAAAACCCAAACAGAAGCTGAAAAAAGCATGAGAGATGGCACATGGCTCAGTGCATAGTAGGGAACAGGGCAACATCAATTGGTTACAGTGAGTAAAATCTTACAGGAATTGAAATGACTCGGAGATGAGGAAGAAAAGACATTCAGAAGGTTCACCCATGGTAAATATGCAAAGAGACAAAGTGTCATTCAAGCAATTAAGGAACTTCACCAGATGGAAGCTAACCCAACCAGTTTTATAGGGGCTGTGAGTACATTCCACAACTGCAGTAGCACCACAAAAAATTAAACACTGCTCATGGCAGTCTGTGGGAGTCCCACTAGAAGGAGGTAACAGCTTGGGAGGCTGAACTCTACCTGGGGGTGTAGCAAGTCCATAGGAAGACTTCTGACTCTGCAAGTGGATAAGGTAAATTTCTGGTATGCAGAGCTTAAGTAAATTGCCAAAGAAATACATTTAATTTGGACATAGGATGAGATGTAGCACCTTTTTGGATGCTTGATCATGATAGAAGCCAAGAGTCCTCAAACCAACTTCCATTCCACTTTGGGGCTTGGGAATTAATAGAGTCAGAATGAGGGACCAGACACAGGCCAAACTTCATTACAATGAAAATGAGGTTACAGATGTCATGTATATTATTTCTAATGGTAGCATTCTTTAGTAAGTATATATCCATTTAGTATAGCTTTAGGTATTCTTGAGTTACAAGCATTGAAGATGATAGCCTTGACTCAGTGCACCAGCAATTACCCTCCACTGCAGGCCCCTGGCATTACAAAGCAGTGAAAGAGAATCTTCATTTCTCTCAAGGCAGAAGCTAAAGATGGTGAGAAAAGGAGGCACCAAGGAACTCAGTGATCAACTACCAGAGTGCAATAATACCATGGTTTATGTTTTCAGCTGATAGTCACGGAGAAGGAAACCATCATTCCACACATTCATTCACTGAAATTTGAGATTTTGTGCCTTCCTCTAACCCAGCTGTATCTTTTGAAGAGACTCAGTCCTTTCTTGAAAAGATTAAGGAAAGCGGTCAAGTATTTTTTTCCAGGATCTACCAAGGAGGTACAGCAACTGCAGTTGCAGCCACAGTTCAATGGAGAAATTCTTACCACTACTACTGCTGCTGGAAAGCAAGAACAACCCCTTGCTCTAGTTTAATTTTAAAAACAGCAAATGAAGAACCAAACATTTCTACAGCCAGCAGAGTGACCACAGAATCTGAGATATCTAGGGGAATTGAATTCAAAATAGATCTTCAATTATGCAAGATGAGATCTCAGAGTTTCAACATAAATTCAGGACCACTGAAGCTTCAGGCAAAATGGATGATGCTGTGTCTGCACAAACAGAAGCTAATTGTGTGGACTGTCTTTCCAAGTATGGACAGAGAACATCAATCTAATAGGCTTAACACAACAGCTGAAGAAAACTCTGTTACTGTTAATGAATGATGACCTAGTCTTTCAAGAGGAAACCTGGAAAGAGAGAAAATGAGAGACTTCACTCCCTTGTTAATGATGGAGCTCACCTGCAGCATAAGGTTGGCCATTTGAGTATGTCTGCAGATCAGAATGCTAGAATATTACACAGAATTCCTGTTGATCCTGCTCTAGCAAGTTTATTCTGTTGTCCATGTTGGTAAAATCCTACTTTCTCATGGAATCCCCACTCAGCAGCCTCACGCTGCAGCAAGTGTTAAACTGATCACATGAGCTACAAAAAGAGAAATTCCAACATTAGGTGTACTGGTGATATATTCATATCCTCTTTTATGGTCAGTGAAATACAAGTGAAAATGAGCCCTCAACCAAAAGCAGCTTATGGTGGGAGCAGTGGTTGTGGAATAGGGGTGGGGAGGGCAGAGTGGATTGTAATGCCAAATGTTCATGGCTAAATGTTCATGGATAAAGAGGGCTTCATAAAAACCTCTTTTATGGTCAGAGAGGTAGAATAAAGGGAATTAAAACTTTATTCTAAGTATAGCTAATGAGCATATACAGAGAGTTAGGTTATCGTGACATTGGATCACACAGAACAGGAGACCGGCTCTATGGATAAGATGTCCTTTCTTACATCCTCTGCAAATAGTTATGATCAATAAAGCTTGCACTGTTCATGTACAAGGGTGTAAATCTCAAATTACTACAACAATCACGTGCAAAGAGACTGGGTTGAATGACTAGTGATCAGTGACAACTGCACATTTAATGAGGATAAACACAAGCTAATGAGGATAACAAGGGAAAGTAATCAATGGAAAATGTAACTTAACTGCTTTGGGGTTACAGGACACAATATAGGAGAATGATTTCTGAATGCTAATCTTCTTGAGATAATGTGAAGTAATTTGCTTATGATTTTATCTATTTTTTATTTCTACCTGATATAGATGACTGCTGAGGCCACATTTGCAATCCATGTCCAGTTTTGAGCATGCCTCCTTCAAAGGGACATCAATGCGCTGGAGAACCTTAAGGGAAAACAACCAATAGGCTACTGCCTGATTGCAGAATTAAATCATAAAACAATAATCAATTTGCTTTCATGAGAAAAACTGAGTGACCATCATCTAAGTTCTTGAAATGCCAAGAGACATAAATAATGTAGATATTATTTAAACAGGTTTTTCGACATAAATCTAAACAAAATCTTAGCTTAGTAAGAGTAGCAAGGTGTCTACTAATAGCCAAACACTAATAGCGTGACACCTTTATGTTATAAAAATTAAAGAATAATAAATGGTGGAAAGTTTGCAAAGTACTACTCCTTTTGCATTAGTAATAAATCAGGGCAAAACTGGGCAGTGATTTGAAGAAAAAGTCAAAGGGAGACCTCTAGTGTTCACTTATGTAATTATTCTACATTTAACTATGGATGATTAACTATTTTAATTATTCTATGTCTTGAAAGATTGTAATCATTACTGCATGGAATTCAGGACTAATTTGTCCGTTAATACATTAGTGAGTAATTGTTATGGAAGTTGTAGTCATTCCCCAGAACTCTAAAACCCTGTGTCAAACTCTAAAATGAGGGATTCTATGTTCTGTGAATAGTTAACTCAGGAGAGTTTTCATTGTCATAACATACTTAATAGGAGTATTTTGTTCTGAGATATTTTTGTTTAGCCTAAATATTCGTGGCAGTGAGGAGATTATTTTTTAAGACCAGGTCCATAGACAGTAATATTGACTAAGCTCAGACAATGATTCATAATCTCTCAGTCAAGGTTTGAAACTTTTAATTTGAGGCTGACAATAAGTTTGAGTGAATAAATTTATCTTGCCTGGAGGGTAAAGTTTCTAGAATGTTACAGTATTTCTTACTATTATTTATTTCTGTCTTACAATCCATTATACCTTATTTCTCATTTCTAATGCCACAGCTTAGTTCTCTTATATCCTGCAAAGTTAGCTTCAACTGTCTTCAACAACATAAACAAATCTTTCCAAAAAGACTTTGATTACAGCTCTGTTTTAGGTGCAGTCCAATTCATTCTTACAGATTCTGCCTCCCAACAATCAATCTCAATATCCAAGGGACCTAAAGTCCTCCCTCCAGCATCATCCCTCCAGCTGAGCATTAATTTGCTGTATTGTCCTACTTTTATACTTAATTATGGCACCATGAGTAATCCAGAGTCTTTGATCTTTGAGGTCCTGGTTATTAAATTGCTTCCTCGACCCCTGAAAGCTGCCTCACCCTCTTTACTGTACATGTTGTTGGAGTGACTATGAACCAGAGCCTCTGGCTACTGGTGCACCACACATCTCCATCACCACAATTCCTCATAATGCTCTACAGCCACTTACTGACGCTCCAGATGAAATAGTAGTGAGGACTATAACATAGTGGATTGATGTACTGTATACAATATATTGTACTGTAATGTACTGTATTAATGAGCTGTAGAATTGCCTGCTGTTCCCTTAACTATAGAAAGTCTTATCACTATTGTTTTCTTAATCTCCTGACTGTACACCCAGTAGAGCTAAACCACCATGTTGCTATAGACCTAGCTCCTAGGTGCACTCAGAACTGAATATGGGCTAGAGATAAGATGCATTTAGGCAACTCTTGCACTGGACTTCCTCGACAGGCAGATGATCACCTACTTCCTTCCTGCCTGCATGATTCTGAACTACAGGGTAACCTCATACAAAAAAATGTTATCCATGTCGATCACAGCTTCGCAGTGACTCCAGCTGGTAGTCAAGTTCTGAAACCTGCATTCTTTCATCTTCATTCTGTCATAGGATGTGGGCCTTGCCAGCAAGGCCAGGATTTATCGCCCACCTCTTAATTGCCTTGATCTGAATGGATTGCTCAGTCATTTCAGAAGACAGCTAAGAGTCAATCATATTGCTGGAAGCCTGGAGTCACATCTAGGCCAGACCCTCTGAGGAAGACAGATTTCTTTCCCAAAAAGAAATGACTGAACCAAATGGGTTTTAAGACAAACTAATGATGGTTTTACAGTCACCACTACTGAAGCCATTAGTGATTTTCAGTTCCAGTGTCATTTATTTACTTAACTTAAGCTCCATGTGGTGCTGTTGTGGGATTTGAACTTGTGTCTCTAGATCATTAGCCAGACTTCTGGATTAATAGTCCAATGATATCACTGTCATCCCACAACTTCTTCTAAAAACATGTGGTTGTACAGGACATGGGAATTATCCCAACTTCCCTCATGGAAAAGGATGTATCTGCCATGGATTTGAGGTGACCTACCATGCTTTGATATTTTAAGCTTATTAAACATAACAAAATTAAATAAAGATTTACATGATGAATAGTTTATCTTCTTCTTTCAGCTTTTCCTACTTTACGTTGGGTGCTGTTGAGATGAGTCTTGCAGTTACTTCGGTTCCTCTTCCCATCCAGTTGCATCTTTCACCGTGCAAATTATTAGGAGAAGTAGGCTACTCAGCCCCTTGAGTTTATTCTGATGGCTACGCATGGCTCAACCGATCACATCATATCCTGCCTTTCCCAGTAATCAAGCAAATGAAAGGTTATCAAGACTTCTGAGATCTGGTGTCCCAGTACATGAATTGCACATATTCACCAAGTAATGATAAAAGCTAATAGAATCTTATTATTTATTATGAGAGGAATTGAATACAAAGGGGAGACTGCATCTGGAGCACTGTGTAACAATATTTGTCCCCTTTTTTCAGGAAGAATTTACGTGTCTAATACCATGACTGGATGAGTTGTTTTATGGGGACGGGATAGCCTTGCATATTCTGGAATTTAAAAGAACAAGGAGCAACATAATTGAAACTTCATCCTGAAACTTTTGACAGGGGGGATATGGAAGAAATGTGTCCTTTAGTTGTGAATCTAGAAGTAGGGGTCACTGTTAAAAGTAAGGATTGTCCGTTTAAGATTGAGTGAAAAAAGTCCTCATCTCTGAGTTGAGAGATTTTAGAACACTTTCTTTCATCCTCTAAAGAAAAGTGGTGGAAGCAGAGCATTTGAATGTTTTCAAGGCAGAGGTAGATAGAATCTTGATAAAGGGGTGAAAGGTTATGACCCTTCATCAGAACCAGTGGAGGGGGTTGCATAGCTCCACCAAAATCGCTTTGTAACAAATCACCTGATCATGAGAAAGGGAGGCAAGAGAGGCGGGGGAGTGACGTTTTTGATAAGGCATAGCATTGCAGCTGTACTAAGGGAGGATATTCCTGGAAATACATCCAGGGACGTTATTTGGGTGGAATTGAGAAATAAGAAAGGGATGATCACCTTATTGGGATTGTATTACAGACCCCCTAATACTCAGAGGGAAATTGAGAAACAAACTTGTAAGGAGATCTCAGCTATCTGTAAGAATAATATGGTGGTTATGGTAGGGGATTTTAACTTTCCAAACATCGACTGGGACAGCCCAGTGTTAAGGGTTTATATGGAGAGGGATTTAAGTTTGTACAAGAAAACTTTCTGATTCAGTATGTGGATGTACCTACGAGAGAAAGTGCAAAACCTGACCTACTCTTGGGAAATAAAGCACGACAGGTGACTGAGGTGTCAGTAGGGGAGCACTTTGGGGCCAGACCATAATTCTATTAGATTTTAAGTAGTGATGGAAAAGGATAGACCAGATCTAAAAGTTGAAGTTCTAAATTGGAGGAAAGCTAATTTTGACGGTATTAGGCAAGAACTTTCAAAAGCTGACTGGGGGCAGATGTTCGCAGGTAAAGGCTGGAAAATAGGAAGCCTTCTGAAATGAGATATCGAGAATCCAGAGAAAGTATATTCCTGTTAAGATGCAAGGAAAGGCTGGTAGGTATAGGGAATGCTGGATGACTAAAGAAATTGAGGTTTTGGTTTAGAAAAGGAAGGAATCATATGTCAGGTATAGACAGGATAAATCGAGTGAATCCTTAGAATAGTACAAAGGCAGTAGGAGTATACTTAGTAGTGGAATTAGTAGGGCAAAAAGGAGACATGAGATAGCTTTGGCAAATAGAGTTAAGGAGAATCCAAAGGGTTTTTACAAATACATTAAGGACAAAAGGGTAACTAGGGAGAGAATAGGGCCTCTCAAAGATCAGCAAGGCGGCCTTTGTGTGGAGCCACAGGAGATGGAGCAGATTCTAAATGAGTATTTTGCATCAGTATCTACTGTGGAAAAGGACATAGAAGGTGTAGAATGTGGCGAAATAGATGGTGACATCTTGAAAAATGTCCATATTATAGAGGAGGAAGTGCTGGATGTCTTGAAACACATAAAAGTGGATAAATCCCCAAGACCTGATCAGGTGTACCCGAGAACTCTGTGGGAAGCTAGAGAAGTGATTGCTGCGCCCATTGCTGAGATATTTGTATCATCGATAGTCACAGGTGAGGTGCCAGAAGACTAGACGTTGGCTAGCATAGTGCCATTGTTTAAGGAAGGTGATAAAGACAAGCCAGGGAACTACAGACCAGTGAGTCTGACATCGGTGGTGGGCAAGTTGTTGGAGGGAATTCTGAGGGACATGATGTACATGTATTTGGAAAGACAAGGACTGATTAGGGATAGTCAACATGGCTTTGTGCGTGGGAAATCACGTCTCACAACTTGATTGAGTGTTTTGAGGAAGTAACAAAGAGGATTGATGAGGGCAGAACGGTGGACGTGATCTATATGGACTTCAGTAAGGCATTTGACAATTTCCCCAAGGAAGGTTAGCAAGGTTAAATCTCATGGAATACAGGGAGAACTAGCCATTTGGATGCAGAACTGGCTCAAAGGTAGAAGACAGAGGGTGGTGGTGGAGGGTTGTTTTTCAGACTGGAGGCTTGTGACCAGTGGAGTGCCACAAGGATCGGTGCTGGGTCCTCTACTTTTGTCATTTACATAAATGATTTGGATGCGAGCATAAGAGGTACAGTTAGTAAGTTTGCAGATGACACCAAAATTGGAGGTGTAGTGGACAGCGAAGAGGGTTATCTCAGATTACAACGGGATCTTGATCAGATGGGCCAATGGGCTGAGAAGTGGCAGGTGGAGTTTAATTCAGATAAATGCGAGGTGCTGCATTTTGGGAAAGCAAATCTTAATGGTAAGGTCCTAGGGAGTGTTGCTGAACAAAGAGACCTTGGAGTGCAGGTTCATAGCTCCTTGAAAGTGGAGTCGCAGGTAGATAGGATAGTGAAGAAGGCATTTGGTATGCTTTCCTTTATTGGTCAGAGTATTGAGTACAGGAGTTGAGAGGTCATGTTGCGGCTGTACAGGACATTGGTTAGGCCACTGTTGGAATATTGCGTGCAATTCTGGTCTCTTTCCTATCGGAAAGATGTTGTGAAACTTGAAAGAGGTCAGAAAAGATTTACAAGGATGTTGCCAGGGTTGGTGGATCTGAGCTACAGGAAGAGGCTGCCGCTGTTTTCCCTGGAGCGTCAGAGGCTGAGGGGTGACCTTATAGAGGTTTACAAAATTATAAGGGGCATGGATAGGATAAATAGACAAAGTCTTTTCCCTGGGGTCAGGGAGTCCAGAATGAGAGGGCATAGGTTATGGGTGAGAGGGGAAAGATGTAAAAGAGACCTACGGGGCAGTTTTTTCACACAGAGGGTGGTACGTGTATGGAATGAGCTGCCAGAGGATGTGGTGGATGCTGGTACGATTGCATTATTTAAGAGGCATTTGGATGGGTATATGAATAGGAAGGGTTTGGAGGGATATGGGCCAGGTGCTGGCAGGTGGGACTAGATTGGGTTGGGATATCTGGTCGGCATGGACGTCTACTTCCATGCTATACATCTTTATAACTCTATGAATCTAGTATCAAGATTTTCACATATTTCTTCCATGGTCGGGGATCCCTCTCTTATATTTTTCTTTTTCATGTTGCATTTTTTTGTCTTTGAGCTGATAATTTGTCTTGTTCATTAAGTTAGTGAGTAAGAGTGCAGATTCACAGGGTTACAGATTCTTGCAGTTTGAGTTTGACACACCTCCTTAGTTTAAAGAGGAAAAGTACATTTGTAATAATGCTCATCAACTGTCCTTCAGCTACTTGTTAAATATTTTGATTTCGAAGCTCTGTCTCCAGACTCCATTTCGCAGGGGATAAATCTGACCCTAGCCAGCTGTGACATGAGTTTCTTACACAGTGAGATGAGCCAGGGTTGATGAAAGACAAACTTACCAATGTATTAGTTCATGGGAAAACTTGATATCATTGAGGTAAAAACAATGACTGCAGATGCTGGAAACCAGATTCTGGATTAGTGGTGCTGGAAGAGCACAGCAGTTCAGGCAGCATTCAAGGAGCATCGAAATCGACGTTTCGGGCAAATGCCCTTCATCAGGAATAAAGGCAGTGAGCCTGAAGCGTGGAGAGATAAGCTAGAGGAGGTTGGGGGTGAGGAGAAAGTAGCATAGAATACAATGGGTGAATGGGGGAGGGGATGAAGGTGATAGGTCAGGGAGGAGAGGGTGGAGTGGGTAGGTGGAAAAGGAGATAGGCAGGTAGGACAAGTCCGGACAAGTCATGGGGACAGTTACTGAGCTGGAAGTTTAGAACTAGGGTGAGGTGGGGGAAGGGGAAATGAGGAAACTGTTGAAGTCCACGTTGATGCCCTGGGGTTGAAGTGTTCCGAGGCGGAAGATGAGGCGTTCTTCCTCTAGGCGTCTGGTGGTGAGGGAGCGGCGGTGAAGGAGGCCCAGGACCTCCATGTCCTCGGCAGAGTGGGAGGGGGAGTTGAAATGTTGGGCCACGGGGCGGTGTGGTTGATTGGTGCGGGTGTCCCGGAGATGTTCCCTAAAGCGCTTTGCTAGGAGGTGCCCAGTCTCCCCAATGTAGAGGGGACTGCATCGGGAGCAACGGATACAATAAATTATATTAGTGGATGTGCAAGTAAAACTTTGATGGATGTGGAAGGCTCCTTTAGGGCTTTGGATAGAGGTGAGGGAGGAGGTGTGGGCGCAGGTTTTACAGTTCCTGCAGTGGCAGGGGAAAGTGCCAGGATTGGACGGTGGGTTGTAGGGGGACGTGGACCTGACCAGGTAGTCGCGGAGGGAACGGTCTTTGTGGAAGGCGGAAAGGGGTGGGGAGGGAATTATATCTCTGGTGGTGGGGTCTGTTTGGAGGTGGCGGAAATGTCGGTGGATGATTTGGTTTATGCGAAGGTTGGTAGGGTGGAAGGTGAGCACCAGGGGCGTTCTGTCCTTGTTACGGTTGGAGGGGTGAGGTCTGAGGGCAGAGGTGCGGGATGTAGACAAGATGTGTTGGAAAGCATCTTTAACCATGTGGGAAGGGAAATTGCGGTCTCTAAAGAAGGAGGTCATCTGGTGTGTTCTGTGGTGGAACTGGTCCTCCTGGGAGCAGATCCGGCAGAGGCGGAGGTATTGGGAATATGGGATGGCATTTTTGCAAGAGGTGGGAAGAGGTGTAATTCAGGTAGCTGTGGGAGTCGGTGGGTTTGTAAAAAATGTCAGTGTCAAGTCGGTCGTCATTAATGGAGATGGAGAGGTCCAGGAAGGGGAGGGACGTGTCAGAGATGGTCCAGGTAAATTCAAGGTCAGGGTGGAATGTGTTGGTGAAGTTGATGAATTGCTCAACCTCCTCACGGGAGCACGAGGTGGCATTGAGGCCTATACAAATATAACAGCAGCGGAGTGTTTCAATAAGTTAAATAATATAAAAGCAAAATATTGCAGGTGCTGGAAATCTGAAATAATAACAGGAAGTGCTGGAGAAACTCAACAGTCCTGTACCTTTGGAGGGAGAAACAGAGTTAACATTTTGAGTCTGGTATAACCCTTCATTGGAACTGGAATTGTGCAGTTTAAATGCCTTATTTATTTGTCATAATAAAACAATGATACACTTATGATGAAGGCAAATTTCATTCCTGCCAATTCATTCATTTCTCTCTGCATTTGGTACTTGTCACAGTGAGTGTATCTATTGCCACAACAGCAGTTTAAAAAGGCAGCTTATCACCATCTTCTTTAGGTCAGTTTGAGATGTGCAATTAATGCTGGTCCAGCGAATGACGCCTCATCTCATGAAATAAAAGTTTTTTAAACTACAAATGATCACATTATAAAACAAAGAACTACAGATGTTGGCAATCTGAAACAAACTGAAACAGAAATCACTGGAGAGAGAAACAGTGTTAGGTACTTTGAATCCAGCAACGCTTCTTCATTCTGCCAGACCTGCTGAGTTTCTCCTGCATTATCTGTTTCTGTTTGTTTGAAATGGTCACATTGTTTTAATCACAATTCATTTATCGATGTTGTTTCAATGCTTGCTTTTGCACCATCTTTGAAGTATTTTGATTATATTTATAAACCAAATAACTAACATAATTCTTAACTATTGCTTCATGGTGTTAACATTTAGAGGAATATGAAGACCTATTTCTACTGGAATACATAAAAAAAGGTCTAAACTCTTGTTCCATGACTCATGATTTCATTTTTTGCCTTAATCATTGTGCTGTCCTTGTTGTGATGCGCTTGACAGGCTTCACTCTTCTTGATGATTATCCATCCACTGTCCCTCTTTTGTTGACTGTTATGATTGTGGTGTTACTTTGTAATATTGGAAGAATGAAGACTTTATAAAGAAACAGGGCATCTTGACCTCACTTGGATTCTTAGGTTAATGTGCCCTTTGCTCCATGTGGACTGCATTAACTGCTTTCCATTGCAGCCTATTGAGTGGTGGTAATCTGCCTGCTGTTTGCTTATGATCTGTCTGAATTATTTTGTTCTATTTTCTGTTTTGTCTATATGACACCAGCGATAAGGACACCATGTGAATGAACAAAAAACTTAGTTCCCACATTATGCCACAATAGCTGTAAGGACAGAGACATGATACATGTCGGTTTTTCACAAATTAAATCTTTGTAAATCAGTTAAATATCGAGTGGAAATAGGAGTAAGTGTTAAAATTAGAAAACTATACTGAAACAAAATGTGAGATTTTAAAGGAGCCATAAAAGTCAAAGCGACCAGCAAGATGAAAGGCATTGGGAGCATGCGAGTGGTATGGAGCTCAATCTCATTTTAAAGAGATTTTAAAGTGTAGAAATAATGCTAGGGGGTAAAACTGCACAGGTGTTTGTCAGGGGAGGTGCTGGCCTTGGTGGGAGGGGTGGTGGAGTGAGTTGAAATAATGCCTCTGAGAAATAGAGAACAAAGGGACAGGGCATTAACATGTATCTAGGGCAGGATGAGCACAAGGAGGATATTGAGCATGTGGAACATGGTGAATTAAGATCCCAGTAGATATATGATGTGGATGGTACAGAATGGAAATCAGGGCAGGCAAAGGACAGGGAATAACAGAATAAATACAGCAGATTTAAAGAAGGCTGGCTGGGCATGCAAAGAGTTTATCAGGACGGATGAAGCATTTAGAGGGCACATCAGGACAGGAGGAGTATGTAAAAGGAGTATTCACTCAAAGGGTCTGAGTCTTTGGAATGCTATAATCCAGAGGGTATTGACTGCTTCATTGTTGAATATATTTAAGATTGAGATTGACATAATTTTGAGACCTTGGGGAATAAAGTGATTTAGAAATGCAACGAGAATCTGAAGGCTGCTAATCAGCCATGATTGTACTGAGAGCAGGCCTGAGGACCACTTTAGTCTATTCCTGCTCCTACCTCTTATGTGCCTCTGTTTTTTCTGGAGCAGGTGGAGTTTCGCTGGTTAGGCAGAATCGGGGCGGCTGAAATCTTTAGATACAACATAAATCAACTTTAGGATTGTCTACAATTTTCACGCAAAAGTGGATCCTGTAGTTATGAAAGAAAATCTATGGAGGCCTTTCAAAGATGACATGGGTGCTGGGAATGCTGAATTTTCAGCAGATATCCACTGAGTGTTAAGTTCTTCCGGCAACAGCATATAGTAAGATGAGTCTAGAATGAGAAGGACAGCATAGGGATTCTATTGGTTGTTAATAAGGCATGTTTGTTAAGATATGATGGAAAATCTCACTAGGCCTTGAGGTGAAAACCCCTCCAAAAATCTTGAAACAACTTGGACTTAGCCAAAAAACATATTTGTCAGCTCATTGTAGCAGTAATGATTACACAATGCTCCTCAATGTAAGGATCAACTTCTCTTTGCAGAGCAGATCCTGAAGATGAATCAGGGCATTAAAACATTCTACACTTACCTTTATAAATTTTCCTAATTCTTCAGCAGGCTTCCCGTTTTCTTTGTGGACTCTAAAACCTGGCATGCTTTTGGCGAGTTTTGAGGGTCAATGTGCATTTTACTGACTAGGCATTCCTGACCTGCAATAAGGCCAGAGGACAACATTGAGATAGAACATAGAACATAGAAAAATACAGCGCAGTACAGGCCCTTCAGCCCTCGATGTTGCGCCGACCGAAGCCTACCTAACCTACACTAGCCCAATAACCTCCATATGCTTGTCCAATGCCCGCTTAAATGACCATAAAGAGGGAGAGTCCACCACTGCTACTGGCAGAGCATTCCATGAACTCACAACCCGCTGAGTAAAAAATCTACCCCTAACATCTGTCCTATACCTACCACCCCTTAATTTAAAGCTGTGTCCCCTAGTAACAGCTGACTCCATACGCGGAAAAAGGTTCTTACTGTCAACCCTATCTAAAACCTTAATCATCTTGTACAAGATTTTGGGAATATGGATAAAAATTAGATTTTCTCCAAAGCAATAGAGCTACAACTCACACATCAAAACCTCCTCAGCCAGATGGAAATTTGACATATGTTCTCCTGCAGTAAAGTAAAACTCAGATATATGAGAAGAGACAGTAGTGGGCTTGGTGTAGGAATAACTTCATCCTGCACCGAAAATTCAGAAAACTACTGGTGCCAGATTTCTGAGCAAGAGCATGAATCCAAACAGATCAAAACCATCTTAAAATAGGATAGGCCACTAGATCACAAACTGTATTCATATTGGTCCATACTAGACTTTTCCTTTGGGAGAAAGCAAGAATCAAATCGAATAAAAGATACACCAAAGAGAAAGAGGCAAAAGAAAGAGAGAGAAGTAAAATAATGTCCTCAGGAATAATTAAGTTCTGAAAAATGAGACACCACAGTTGATCTAATTAATTACCAAGTTATCGTTTGCTTGTCAATAATTAAGTACTTAAGGTGACACATAACCAGAGACAGCAGGATCCAACTGATAGAGCTCTATAGCTTGATAGTGAAGGAGGATCTGCACAACATCATTGTAGAGGCCATGGCCAGTGGCAAGGCTAAATTCAAAGACAATGCTTTCCTGAGCCCAAACCTACATTTCATTTTTCATTTCACCCTCATCCCAAAATCTCCTCTGATTTACAGCTGCAACTCTTACCTAAGAACATACAAGCCTACTCTGGTATTCAATAAGATCATGGCTGATCTTCTTGTGGACTCAGCTCCACTTACCCGATCACTCACCATTAACCTTCATTCAGTTGCCGTTCAAAACTCTAATTATATTTGCCTTAAATGCATTAAATGAGGTATTTCCAAATGCTTTACTGGGCAGGGAATTCCACAGATTCGCAACCTTTTGGGTGAAAAAGTTCCTCCTCATCTCAGTCTGCCCCCCCCCCTTATTTTGAGGCTATGCCCCCTAGTTATAGTTTCACCTGCCAGTGGGATCAATTTCCCTGTTTTTATCTTATCTATTCCCGTCATAATTTTATATGTTTGTATAAGAATTCCCCCGCCCCATTCTTCTAAATTCCAATGAGTATAGTTCCAGTCTACTCAATCTCTCCTCATGGGCCAACCCTCTCAACTCCAGAAACAACCTCTTGATCCTGCAAACCTCTCTCTCTTCACACAAAGCCACATGTGATCCTCTCTTCCTTCAGGCAGCTAAGAAATGCAAAGTCAAAAGAGCTGTAGATGTTGGAAATCAGAAACAAAAACAGAAATTGCTGGAAAAGGTCAGCAGGTCTGACAGCATCGGTGGAAAGAAATCAGAGTTAACGTTTCGGGTCAAGTGACCATTCCTCAGAATCCTAGAAGAAGAACATACTGAAGAAGGGTCACTGGACCCAAAACATTAACCCCGATTTCTCTCCACAGATGCTGCTAGACCTGCTAACTTTTTCCAGAAATCTCTGATTTTATTTGTGACCCAAGAAATGTAGCCTAGATAGGTTCTATTTCTAGATAAAAGAGCAATAAGTGGAAGAGCAGGAAGATGGTAATGAAGAAGAAACAATGTCACTCACTCTCAGACTCAGAGCCACCAGCTCAAATAATGACACAGCATATACTTCAATGTATAACTTAAAATCAGAAATATCAGGCATGGATGCAATCCATCCAGAAGAGAGAACAAGGATAGCGGGCATGACAATTTGCTGGAGAAAAAGATCTACAAATTTCCTGCAAGTCCAGCACCATTCTAAATTGACAAAATGTCACTATACAGTCTGTAATGGTTCAAGAAAGTGACTTACCATCACCATCGATGGCAATTAAAGATAACTAATAAATGTCGAGCTTGCTAACAATACCACGACCCAAGAATAAATAAGAAAAACAATTGGCAAAATTTACAACTCTTTCCAGTGGATTTAAAGGTGACGGGACCTATAAACTTCCCATTGCTCACCTGCCTGCCTTCTGTATGTCCATGATTATACAGTGATAGATAAGGCTTAGGCTAATCCACCTACTTTTGCCCCAGTTGAGACCCTTAGGTACCAATATTGATGACCTAAGGGCTACTTCCTACCCTGCTTCAATTTATCTCAAATTATCATTTCTTGAAGTTTCTCCATCACCAAAGTTCAAATGTGCAGTCTGTAATTGCTGAGCTTGTCCACACAGCTTTTTTTTTGGACAAAAGTGTAACGTTTGCAATTCTCCAGTACTTCGCGAAAGACTAAAAGACTATGGCCAATACACCAGCTAATTCCATTGTCACTTCCTTCAATATACTTGGATGCATCTCATCTGGTCCATGTGCCTTGTGAACTTTGCATACAGTTAGTCTATCCAATATTTGCTTCTTATCAAATTTGAATCATTCTAGAGACTGGATGTCCTCCTCTATCAATGTCTGGGGAAGCAAATTTTTTTTTGGTAAAAACAGATGCAAAAGTATTCATTTAATACATTAACAATGTGTCCTGCTTCAATGCATACATCCTCTTTACATTACCTAATTGACCTGACATGTCCTTTTACTAAACTTTTATTAATTATATGCCTGTGGAGATTTTGGGATTTCCTGTTCTGTTAGCTGCCAAGCATTGAGTCATAGAGTCATAGAGGTGTATAGCATGGAAACAGAAACATCGGCCCACCTTGTCTATGACTACCAGTCATCCTCATCAATCCAGTTCCATTTGTCGGTATTTGGTCCATATCCCTCAAAACCCTTCCTATTCATGTATCCATCCAGATGCCTTTCAAATATTATAATTGTACCAAGTTCCACCACTTCCTCTGGCAGTCCATTCCACACATGCACCACTCTCTCCATGAAAGTGTTGCCCATGAGGTCCCTTGAAAATTGTTCCCTTCTCACCTTAAACCTATGCCCTCTGGTTTTGGATTCCCCTACCCATGGGAAAAGACCTTGGCTATTCACTCTATCCATGGCTCTCATGATTTTATGAACTTCTATAAGGTCACCCCTCAGTCTCTGATTCTTCAGGGAAATTAGCCCCAGCCTAATCAGCCTCTCCCTATAGCTCAAATCTCCAACTCTGGCAACATCCTTATAGATCTTTGCTGAACTCTTTTAAGCTTCACAACATCTTTCCTATAGCAGGGATACCAGAATTGAACATAGCATTCTAAAACTGGACAAACCAATGTCCTATACAGCTGTAACATGACTTTCCAACTCCTTTACTCAATGCACTGACTAATAAAGGCAAGTGTACAAAATGCCTTCTTCTCTACCCTGTCTATCTGGGACTCCATTTTCAATGAATTATGAACCAGCACTCTATTATGAACAAGGCTAGAACCCCCTCAAAATATTTTAAGAAGGTATCCCAGACCCTAACCTTTTCTTATTTCAAAGGCAGATGTGAAGCGGGTATTCCACGTGGCTCGAAGCAAAATAGAATTTATTTAGACACTACAGTTCAAACATGAACAAAAGAAAATGGAATTCAGAATAATTTAACAGTTTGCAAAGCTAACCAACTCAATACAGCAACTTAACTCAGGAGCTGGTCCAATTCCCTTAATATGCCAGAAACACACCCCTTGGCAAAAGGTAAATTCAAGCACAGGTTTTTACAGGCAAGAGAGTTTTCAGAGAGAAAGTCAATCAGGAACCATCTGCTGAAGCTTGGAACCTTTCTCCACTGCAGTAGTTTCTGACTGTTACAATTAAAAGAAACTAGAAACATCCTGAACTGGGAGAACTGATCACTTCCATGCCATTGTTAAACTAGGCTTAAGCCCAGACATTTCAGCACCTCTACCTTTACAACCTCTCTTAAAAAGCACCCAAGGACAAAATAGCCTTGTTAAAGGGGCAGCATCGTCACAACTCCAAGGTCTCTTTGTGCAGCAACACTCCTCAGGACTTTATCATTAAGTGCATAAGTCCTACCCTGATTTGCCTTTCCAAAATGCAGCACCTCACATTTATTTAAATTAACCTCCACGTGCCATTTCTTGGCCCATTAGCCCATCTGACCAAGATCCCGTTATACTCTGAGGGAGCTTTGTCACTTTCCACTACACCTCCAATTTTGGTGTCACCTGCAAACTTACTAACCATACCTCCCATGTTCACATCCAAATCATTTATATAAATGGCAAAAACCATTGGATCCAGCACCAACCTTGCATCACACTGCTGGTCCCAGGCCTCCAGTCTGAAAAGCAGCTCTCTGTTTTCATAATCCCTTTTTGTTTCACTTATTTGCTTTCTCACCACCCTTCTGCATCTTCAACAGCTTTTTAATTGCAATTTCTAACCAACAACTATTATCAGCACACTTTCTTTATCGTTATCTAATTTCTGCTTCCTTTTTAATCCAGGGAGTTCTGGATGTATCTGGCCTAACTTTCTTTCCCTTTTGCAGGAATATGCCCTAACCATCTCTGCATTGAAAGAAGCAAACTGTTCAGCTACAGTTTCTCTTGCCAACTTTTGGCTTCAGTCTATCAGCTCAATTCCTTAATTACTCACTGAAGTCAGCTGAGTCCCCGTTAATTATTCTTACTCTGGGCTGAACATTGTCCTTTTCCATCATCATTCCAAACTTCATGATACAATTATGACTATCCCCTAAATGTTTACCCACTGACATTTGTTCTACTTTACCCACTCCAGTCCTAAGATCCAGGCTTAGAAATGCTTCCCTTCTCATTGGGCTGACACATACTGATATGATTTTGCCTCCAAGAGCGTACTTTACCTGGTGTGGTAATGCTTTTCTAATTTCTTTTTGTTACTTACTTTATTTTTGAAGGGAAGAGAGAGCAAGAGTCCACACTGTGTTTCGGGGAGACTGATTTGTAGCTATTAGTTACATAAAAACACAAAAAATGGGGGAGATACTAAATGAGGATTTTGCATAAATATTTACTGTGGAAAAGGACATGGAAGATATAGATTGTAGGGAAATCGATGGCGACATCATGAAAAATGTCCATATTACAGAGGAGGAAGTGCTGGATGTCTTGAAATGCATAAACATGGATAAATCCCTAGGACCTGATCAGGTGTACCCTTGAACTCTGTGGGAAGTTGGAGAAGTGATTGCTGGGTCTCTTACAGAATTATTTGTATTATCGATAGTCACAGGTGAGGTACTGGAAGACTGGAGGTTGGCTAACGTGGTGCCACTGCTTAGAAAGGTGGTAAGAATAAGCAAGGGAACTATAGACCAGTGAGCCTGATGTTGGTGGTACGTAAGTTGTTGGATGGAATCCTGAGGGACAGGATGTACATGTATTTGGAAAGACAAGGACTGATTAGGGATAGTCAACGTGGCTTTGTGCATAGGAAATCACGTCTCACAAACTTGATTGAGTTTTTTGAAGAAGTAACAAAGGGGATTGATGAGGATAGAGCAGTAGATATGATCTATATGGACTTCAGTAATGCGTTCGACAAGGTTCCCCATGGGAGACTAGTTAGAAACTTTAGATCTCACGGAATACAGGGAGAACTAGCCATTTGAATTCAGAACTGACTCAAACATAGAAGACAGAGGGTGGTGGTAGAGGGTTGTTTTTCAGACTGGAGGCCTGTGACTAGTGCAATGCCACAAGGATCGGTGTTGGTCCACTACTTTTCGTCATTTATATAAATGATTTGGATGTGAGCATAAGAGTTATAGTTATTAAGTTTGCAAATGACACCAAAATTGGAGGTGTAGTGGACAGCGAAGAAGGCTAACTCAGATTACAACGGGATCTTGATCAGATGGGCCAATGGGCTGAGAAGTGGCAGATGGAGTTTAATTCAGATAAATGCGAGGTGCTGCATTTTGGGAAAACAAATCTTAGCAGGATTTATACACTTAATGGTAAGGTCCTAGGGAGTGTTGCTGAACAAAGAGACCTTGGAGTGCAAGTTCATAGCTCCTTGAAAGTGGAGTCGCAGGTAGATAGGATAGTGAAGAAGGTGTTTGGTATGCTTTCCTTTATTGGTCAGAGTATTGAGTACAGGAGTTGGGAGGTCATGTTGCAGCTGTACAGGACATTGGTTAGGCCACTGCTGGAATATTGCGTGCAATTCTGGTCTCCTTCCTATTGGAAAGATGTTGTGAAACTTGAAAGGGTTCAGAAAAGATTTACAAGGATGTTGCCAGGGTTGGATGATTTGAGCTACAGGGAGAGGCTGGACAGGCTGGCGCTGTTTTCCCTGGAACATCAGAGGCTGAGGGGTGACCTTATAGAGGTTTACAAAATTATAAGGGGCATAGATAGGATAAATAGATAAAGTCTTTTCCCTAGGGTGGGGGAGTTCAGAACTAGAGGGCATAGGTTATGGGTGAGAGGGGAAAAATATAAAAGAGACCTAAGGGGCAATGTTTTCATGCAGAGGGTGGTGCGTGTATGGAATGAGCTGCCAGAGGAAGTGGTGGAGGCTGGTACAATTGCAACATTTAAAAGGCATTTGGATGGGTACATAAATAGGAAGGGTTTGGAGGGATATGGGCCAGGTGCTGGCGGATGAAACTAGTTTGGGTCGGGATATCTGGTCGGCACGGACGGATTGGACTGAAGGGTCTGTTTCTGTGCTGTACATCTCTATGACTCTATGACTCTATAAGAACTAGGATCAGGTGTAAGCAATTCAGGCCCCCGAGTTTGTTCTACCATTTAATGTGATCATGGCTGATCTTATCTTGACCTCAACCCCAGTTTCCAGCCTAGTCCCTATAACCTTTTAATGCAATATGTATTTGTATCTCCAACCTTTTTTTTATTTTTTTTGAAATCAGATATTCCCAGACATTTCTTGCATCTTGAAATAACTCACATTTAAAGCAAAAGGAAATTATGTCTGCTTTCTTGGTGGTCAATGCTCTTTGGAACTTCATTTTCTCCAGCACATAGCTAAAAGATGCCCTTGGACCATAACTAAGAGGTATGTCACATCTCAAAAGTTTATTTTTCATTTCTTTTTGCAGTTCTTACTGTCTCTTTTACTTTCATCTGCTGTTCTTTATGTAATTCCCAACTGCCCAAATCTATACTATTTTTTCTATTTTTCTATGTCCTTTTTTTCTGATTAACATTGTCTCTCCTCTTTTGTTTTGTCAACTATAAATGACTTAGTAAGTATAAAAAGTTCTTCCCTCATTTTGACAGGTATATTTATGTATTAAGCTAAATTCTTTTTTGAATAGCTACCACTATTTGCCTATATTTTTGCCCAATATCAGTTTTGAACACTGTGCAGTCTCTATCTCATCCTGTTAAAGTTTGCTTTCTTGGCTGCCTGAAAATTTTCACTTCACTTCTCCAAACTTTATATTGAATTCAATCATTTAGGTTCACAATTTGATAAATGTTCCTTTATAGCTAGACTATAAACTAAATCTATCCAAATACTCGTTTCTAAATTGAAAAGGTCCTGCCCTCTTGGTGATTCTAGACCTTTATCTTACAGGCACTCAAGGAACTTCATCACCTTTCTGACTTGAGCCTCTCTTCTATTCCCTATCTAGATGAAAGTCAAAGTCTCACATTAGAAATTATATTTATTCTACAGGTCTCTCTTTTTGCAGAATCAATACACTTTACTGTCTCATTGTTGTTATCAAGGGGCCCATAGACAAGTCCTATTACATTTTTAAAAGGGCTCTCATTTTCCATAATTGAATAATTGAATACATTGTATAATTTCAGTTACATCACACTGCAAATTTTTGCTATAAATTCTGTGTTACGATCGAGCTCTCCATGACCACCTGATTAAGGAGCGTCGCTCCGAAAGCTAGTGTTGGACAATAACCTGGTGTTGTGTGATTTTTAACTTTGTACACCCCACTCCAACACCGGCATCTCCAAATCATGTATGAATGTAGTTCATTCCTTCAGGATCCTACACAGTTTGCACATTAAATGGTTGTACCATGATATTATTTTCTATCAGTGAGCGAGACATAAATAATGTATGTTTGTCACAACTCATGGTATATCATCCTACTGTAAGTAATAACTATATGCAGCCGTATATAAAGCTGTGGGTCTGACAGCTGATAATGCTATGTTTCAGATTATCTACTCTCATCATTTGCCATGGAATTTAAACATAAGGTTAAACTGAGCACATAGACATTACTCTTAGTAGTAAAGTATACTGTATCAGCAGGCAATATAGCAAATCCTTGACATAGCGTGGCATTTAATTATCTTTTTGACGCTTTCAGGTAATTGATGAAGAAAGGAACTGAGCTTATTTAGTATAAAGATAATCAAATGAATGAACATAAATGAGAAAGGAAAGACTTATAATTACATAAAACATTTCATGACCTCAGAATGTTCTAAAGTGTTTTAAGGCCAACGTAGTGCTTTGAAGTGTGCCATGATGCTATAGAAACATAACTCAATGTAAAGACAAATACAATAAGAAAACAGTTCCTGAGAATACATTAAAGATGGTAGGTCAGGTGATGTGTCACAGCACGTGGGAGTTCCTAGACACCAATATGGTCCCAAACCAACATATCTGAGGCAAATGTTGGAAGTTTCAGCAGCTTTGGCTCAGAGGTTTTGAGCTGGAGGCTAAGCTATAGACACTGTGATGCATCAGGGAATGAGCATGTTACCTGGATTCTTTGTACCAGAAAGCAGTTACACTTCATATGGTAGAATCATTTACTTTTGCCAGGGACAAAAGAGTGTGATTTCAAGTGAAGCAGGTCAATGGACCTAGACGGCAGGAGCTCAGAAGCATCCGCCTTTATAATTGGCCAATGGGTTTGAGATCCTTTCAGCTTGGCTGGATGAGAATGAGGACTGGGGGTAGTTGAGCTATTGGACCATGGTACTGTGGTACAGGAAACCATCCAAGAGTGGGGAGTAAGAATAAATCTAGTGGTCATGAGGGCAGCATGGTAAAGAGATTTGGCACTGTTCTCAGCAGCAAAGAGTGTGTCTCCACAAGAGGCAGGACAAAGAAAGATAGTCAGTCGGCAGATGTACAGTCAGTATGAGGTGATGGGTGGAAAACTGAGAAGCAGAACCTCAAAGATCATAAAGCCCTGCATTATTTCTTGAGCCAAATGGCTTATGGCAAATGAGGTTAGAGAGATGAATGTTTAGCTCAAAGACTTGTGGGAGAAGTGGGTTTCAATTTGTGGACCACTACTTAACAAGAGAATTAGAGAGGATTTTAAATTGAATAGTAGGTGAAGGGATCTGAAATGGTGAAATGTGGTAAATGAAAAAAAACAGTGGAAGGCCAAAGAGAAAGGTATCATTACAGAAAATAATCAACAAACTATGACAGGAAAAAATAGGAAGCATGAATCTAGAAGTCAACCAACAGCAAAGACTGGAAGTTACAAACATTGTAAAATGGTAAAACTAATGGCTGTTTCTGAATGTACATAGCATTCCAAATATAACAGCGGAACAGAGACTGCAAATGGAAATGACTAAGTATGACCTGATAGCCATTACAGGGACATGACTATAAAATGACATGGATTAGAACTGAAAACCACAGTTTGTGCTGTCCATGTGGCACCCTCGGTCCTGGAGGAATGCTGTCTCGTTTTTACTGTATCAGTTGTATATGATAGAAATGACAAATAAAAAGCTACTCTGCTCTACTCTGCTCTGAAGGATACAAGCAGTTATGAATGAAAGGAAAGTTTGGAAAAGTAGAAAAGTGACCCTGATCATTAATAACAATATCAGCACAATAGCGAAGGATGATTTAAATTCAAGAATTCAGGATGTGGGGCTGAAATTTTCCAGCTACAGAATGACATGGGCATTGATGAGGAAGTTGGGAGAATTGTTTGAGATCAGCAGTAAGAAGACTCCGAATGTCAAGAGCAAATGGTTCCATTTTACAAGCAAGTGTCGAATGGTGTGACAGGATTCTCACCAGTGAGCAGCAAGAGACCTATTTCCATGTATTAGTGTGCATTAACATCTCATTATTATCTATAATCGCACCTCATTGATATGCAGTTTCCCATTCTCCCACCGACCAGATAAGAACTAGACAATGACAATTCCTAACATGAATGTTAGGACAGTAACCTGATTACTCCAGTTTGCCACTTGCCCTCCTGTGCTCCTCAGGGCATACTGCATGGATAGTGAATTCATGTACCCCTTCCCCCCAGGATCTCCAGCTCCCATCGACAAAGGAAGGTGGCTAAACCCCTCTGTCCAACATATCTGGGGCAATTGACAGGAACTGTCCAGGGTGGGTGTGTGCTACTAGCATGTGCAGATAAATGTGCTTCAAAGATGGCACTAGGGCCAGGAGTTCTGGAAGGTGTCAGCAGCAATCAGTACTTCTGCCTGTGGTAGTGATTGGGAGACACCATAGGGACTTTGTGCATAAGTCAGGAGGTGCATTTGGGAAAATAACATAAGAAAACTATAGAAAACATAACATACTATAGGAAGGATGTGGAGGCATTGGAATGAGTGCAGAGGAGGTTTCCCAGGATGTTGCCTGGCATGGTAGGAAGATCGTATGAGGAAAGGCTGAGGCACTTGGGGCTTTTCTCATTGGAGAAAAGAAGGTTTAGGGGAGATTTGATAGAGGTGTACAAGATGATTAGGGATTTAGATAGGGTTGACAGTGAGAACCTTTTTCCGCTAATGAAGTCAGCTGTTACTAGGGGACACAACTTTAAATTAAGGGGTGGTAGGTATAGGACAGATGTTAGGGGTAGATTTTTTACTCAGCAGGTTGTGAGTTCATGGAATGACCTGCCAGTAGCAGTGGTGGACTCTCCCTCTTTATGGGCATTTAAGCGGGCATTGGATAAGCATATGGAGGTTATTGGGCTAGTGTAGGTTAGGTAGGCTTCGGTCGGCGCAACATCGAGGGCCAAAGGGCCTGTACTGCGCTGTACTTTTCTATGTTCTATGTTCTATGTTCTAAAACTTGCTGGAGCTCATGGAGAGAAACCCTCCATGCAACTTTGCCATTCTGGTAAAATTATTCTTTTTATTTCAAAAATATACTTTATTCATAAAAATATTTTGATGATCTGTACAATTGGTCATGCCATACATACGTAAACATTCCATTTCTTTGCATACAGAGATAGAGTAATCATACAGGTCTGTACATTTACTATCCATATATTTAGCTGAGGCGTCAGCGGAGCCCACTTACTGCGTCAGCCCCCTGTTCTTAGGCAGGCAGACATTACACAGTGGTCTTTCACCTCTGCGTCTTGGCAGCAGCTGCCCCAAGCTTCAGCGCGTCCCTCAACACGTAGCCCTGGACCTCGGAATGTGCCAGTCTGCAACACTCAGTCGGGGTCAACTCCTTCAGCTGGAAGACTAACAGGTTTCGGACCGCCCAGAGAGCGTCCTTCACCGAGCTGATGATCCTCCAGGCACAGTTGATGCTCGTCTTGGTGTGCATCCCGGGGAACAGACTGTAGAGCATGGAGTCCCACATCACGGAGCTGTTTGGGACGAACCTCGACAAACACCACTGCATTCCTCTCCAGTCTTCCTTTGTGTAGGCACATTCCAGAAGGAGGTGTGTGACAGTCTCGTCCCCTCCACAGCCACTTCGAGGGCAGCGTGCGGTGCGGCTGAGAGTCCGGGCGTGCATAAAGGATCTCACAGGCAAAGCCCTTCTCACCACCAGCCAATCCATGTCTTGGTGCTTGTTGGAAAGTTCTGGCGATGAGGCATTCTGCCAAATGACTTTGACAGTCTGCCCAGGGATCCACTCGATAGGATCCGCCCTCTCCTTTTCCCGAAGGGTCTCAAGGACACTACGTGCTGACCACTTTCTGATGGATTTGTGGTCAAAGGTGTTTTTCTTCATAAATTTCTCCACGAAGGACAGGTGATACGGAACGGTCCAACTACTCGGAGCGTTCCGCGGCAGCGAGGCCAGACCCATCCTTCGCAACACCAGGGACAGGTAGAACCTCAGTACGTAGTGACACTTGGCGTTTGCGTACCGGGGATCCACGCACAGCTTGATCAGGGTGAGGGTGGCACTGGGTGTGTTTTTTCCCCCGTTGCCCAGATCTTTATACATCGAATCCCTTCGGACCCTGGCCACCTTTGATCTCCATACAAATTGAAAGATGGCTCGAGTGACTGCGACGGCACAGGTTCTGGGAATAGGCCAGACCTATGCCACATATAATAACACTGAAAGTGCCTCACACCTGATGACCAGGTTTTTACCCGCGATGGAGAGCGACCGTAGCTTCCATCTGCCCAGTTTCTGCCTCACTTTCTTGATACGCTCCCCCTGATGGAGCTCAGGTGGTCAGTCCTGATGGTGAAGGGGACAAAGGATTGGTCGGCCCAGTTCCTGAAGAGCATAGTCTCGCTCTTGCCTAGGTTGACTTTGGCCCCTGAGGCCGTTTGAATTGGTCACAAATGCACAACAGTCTGTGCACGGACAGCGGATCCGAGCAGAAAATGGCGACATCATCCATGTACAGGGAGGCCTTAACTTGCAGGTCCCCGCTGCCAGGAATAGTCACCCCCCTCAGGCTCACATCCTTCCTGATGGACTCGGCAAATGGCTCTATGCAGTACACAAACAAGGCAGGAGATCTGCCTGACTCCAGATCTGACTGGGAAGCTTTCTGATTCCCACCCATTGATTGAGACTGCACTGACAATGTTGGTGTAGAGCAGTCTGATCCAATTGCAGATTCCCTCCCCAACGCCCATTTTGGAGAGAACATCTCTCATACACGTATGTGATATCCTGTCAAAGGCTTTCTCCTGGTCCAGGGTGATGAGGCAGGTTTCTACCCCCCCTGTCCTGCACGTAGGCGATCGTATCCCTGAGGAATGCGAGACTCTCAGCGATCTTCCTGCCCGGTACAGCACAGATTTGGTCAGGGTGGATCCATTCTGGTAAAATTAAGCCCATGGAAACAGCTTGCGTAAAATTGAGAAATGATAGAGGGATGGAGTCAAAGATTGGAGTTGTGTACAGGCCTCCTAATGTAAGATTGGGTGTAAAAGAAGAAATATGAGAGCTCATGAGAAAGGTATGGCAATAATCTTGGGAGATTTTGATCTACATATCTCTTGGAAAATCAGATGAGCAAAGATTAGCCTAGATGAAGAGTCCGTAGAGTGTTTTCATGATAATTTCTTTGTGTAGCATGCTTTGGAGCCAACCAGAAATCAGACTATACTAGATCTGGAATTGTGCAGTGAGGTGAGACCAATTACTAATCTCATAGTAAAAGTATCTCTGGGCAGCAGTGACCAAAATGCATGATTGAATTTTGTTTTAGTTTGTGGGAAAGAGGAGTGGTCCGAGACAATTTTTAAAAAAAATTAAGGGCATGAAAGCAAAGTTGGCTGAAGTCAATTAGGTTAAAGGACAGGTCAACTGAGATGGAGTGGCAGTCATTTAAAGGGATATTTCAGAAAATGCTGAATAGACACATTTCAAGGTGCAAGAAAAATTGTAAGGGTCAGACCTAACATCCACGGTTAACTAGAAACATTACATCAAATTAAAAGGGAAAAGCATATAATTGTCCAAAGACAGGTAGAATGTCAGAATATTCAAATATCAAAAGCAGCAAAAACTGACCAAATCATTAACATAGAGGACAAATTAGAAAAGGGGAGAAAACTGACTACAAATATAAAAAGGGCCAATTCTTACTTTTTTTGACTAAGTCTGAGTTGCCCATTCCTGAAGAAGGGCTTATGCCCGAAACATCGATTCTCCTGCTCCTCGGATGCTGCCTGACCTGCTGTGCTTTTCCAGGGCCACACTTTTTGACTCTGATCGCCAGCTTCTCAAGTCCTCACATTCTCCTAAATCTGAGTAGTGTCAGATTTCTTGAAGGGTTTCTCACCGTGAGGCCTAATGGCTTCTCTCGTATCTTGCAAAACTCATCTTGCTAATTATGGATGAGAAAAGCGAAAGTGAGGACTGCAGAGGCTGAAGACATTCCTGAAGAAGGGCTTATGCCCAAAACGTCGATTCTCCTGCTCCGCGGATGATGCCTGACCTGCTGTGCTTTTCCAGCACCACATTTTTTGATTGTTGCTAATTACCTATGACAGCCCTATGTTGTCTCTTACAGCTGATTTTCACCCCATCTTATCAAGCCTCATTCTGGGAACGACTCACCACAAAGAGGATGTCCCAGAATTCACTAGCATTCCACAAGTACAGCCTTCTCTAAAAGCCCGTCCATACACTCAGACAAGCACTGTCAGATTGGAACTGCATGGTTGCTGACGTTTGCCTTTCACATTGCAAAGAGGGGGATATCCATACAGTCCTGGAGGTCCTGTTGAATGAAGTGGTGCTGCACTTCCTGGTCTCCAGGACCAGCAGCAGACACCACATCACCAGCACATGCCATCCTGGTCTGAGGAATGCCAACCAGTCTCACCCGTGTGGATGAATGCCCGGCACTATAGGGTAAGGTAAACGTCCTTCTCCACTCCTGCAGTGAGGTGCCACCATCTTCTCGCCAATACCTCACATTCACCTCACATTCACGCTCGCTCTGTGTCTGCACCTACCTCCCATCAAGGCTGAGGATTTACCACTCTCACTATTGGCTGCAACATTGTTGTGAATATATGCCCTCTGGGTTGCTGACCCACTCACATGGGACACCTCCGCATTTCAACAAAAATAAGGCAATAGCACCCACTTTCATTTCTCTTAATAGCTGCCTCTCCCACTTTCCAAGGAAAGCTGCACACAAAAGGACAGAAACGTCAAGGTAGGTGGTGTACTGCCTGACATTCAGCTTGTTACCCTTTCATGTGGAGGGCATTCTGACATTAACTGCCTCAAATGGCTCATGTCCAAGCCTCTGAGTTAATCTCACAGGCTACCCTTGACTGACTGTGTTGGGACCCCTGCCTGAAGGGGGCTATCCACCTTGATTTGGTGTTGCTGACTTTGTGTCTGTGCTAAAGGTCCAAACAAGACAGGAATAATGTGAGCCTGATATCTCTGGCTCGGGAGAAAAGCGTGAGAAGGAAATGCAAGGCAAGGATGGGATGAGCATCTTCTAGATCAGAGTGGTGCTGGAAAAGCACAACAGTTCAGGCAGCACCCGATGAGCAGGAATATCGATGTTTCGGGCAAAAGCCCTTCATCAGGAATTCTGATGTATTCCTGATGAAGGGCTTTTGCCTGAACCGTCGATTTTCCTGCTCCTCGGATGCTGCCTGAACTGCTGTGCTTTTCCAGCACCACTCTAATCTATAACCTGGTTTCCAGCATCTGCAGTCCTTGTTTCTACTGATTGGATGAGCATCACATAGGTTCAGAGTGAGTGAGTAAGGTTGGTCCTGTTCCTGAACTGGGTGTGTGTCCCTGAGTGCACAATGTCCTTGCTGCAGCATTACAACAAGAGTTGCCAGTGCAGCCCAAGAGCAACATCGAAATGCAGAAATGGATCAGAGATCTGCCACAAGCGTTCTTAGAGATTGGCACATATCAGATATCAATGCCCGTGGAGACAATGTGCATGTGGCCGGTGCCCATAGAGTGTGTCCAACATGATGGCCGTTTGGAATGAGCAGGAGGTGAATTTTCCAGGTACCTGCCCTAGTTTCTCTTAGTGAATATTATTGAGGTAAGTTGGACAATCAACAAGGCATTTAGCAAGAAATCATCCCTCTGAAAAGTAATTCTCGACTGTCTAAAGAGAAACTCACCATGTCACTTGTGAGAAACATCAATGCTGGTGCCAGCTGCTCCTGGTGTCGAGATTAGCTTTGTCGATCTTCTCCTCTGGTTCTGCCACAGATCAGGCTGTAATACACGTTGCTCAGACCCTGATATCATCCTTCTTCTAATGTTGGATTTCTGAAACATAAACAGAAATTGCTGGAAATGTTCAATAGATCAATTAGCATCTGTGGAAATCATAAGCGATTTCATATTTCAGGTGGAAACCCATCATCAATTCTAATTGACCTGTTGAGTGGAGGACCAGTTCCACCACAGAACACACCAGATGGCCTCCTTCTTTAGAGACCGCAATTTCCCTTCCCACGTGGTTAAAGATGCCCTCCAACGCAGGTCGTCCACATCCCGCACCTCCGCCCTCAGACCCCACCACTCCAACCGTAACAAGGACAGAACGCCCCTGGTGCTCTCCTTCCACCTTACCAACCTTTGCATAAACTAAATCATCTGCCGACATTTCTGCCACCTCCAAAAAGACCACCCACCAGGGATATATTTCCCTCCCCACCCCTTTCCACCTTCCGCAAAGACCGTTCCCTCCATGACTACCTGGTCAGGTCCACGCACCCCCTACAACCCACCCTCCCATCCTGGCACCTTCCCCTGCCACCGCAGGAATTGCAAAACCTGCGCCCACACCTCCTCCCTCACCTCCATCCAAGGCCCTAAAGGAGCCTTCCACATCCATCAAAGTTTTGCCTGCACATCCACCAATATCATTTATTGTATCCGTTGCTCCCGATGCGGTCTCCTCTACATTGGGGAGACTGGACGCCTCCTAGCAGAGCGCTTTAGGGAACATCTCCGGGACACCCGCACCAATCAACCACACCACCCCGTGGCCCAACATTTCAACTCCCGCTCCCACTCTGCCGAGGACATGGAGGTCCTGGGCCTCCTTCACCGCTGCTCCCTCACCACCAGACGCCTGGAGGAAGAACGCCTCATCTTCTGCCTCAGAACACTTCAACCCCAGGGCATCAATGTGGACTTCAATAGTTTCCTCATTTCCCCTTCCCCCACCTCACCCTAGTTCCAAATTTCCAGCTCAGCACTGTCCCCATGACTTGTCCGGACTTGTCCTACCTTCCTATCTCCTTTTTCACCTATCCACTCCACCCTCTCCTCCCTGACCTATCACCTTCATCCCCTCCCCCACTCACCCATTGTACTTTAGGCTACTTTCTCCCCACCCCCACCCTCCTCTAGCTTATCTCTCCACACTTCAGGCTCTCTGCCTTTATTCCTGATGAAGGGCTTTTGCCCGAAACGTCGATTTTACTGCTCCTCGGATGCTGCCTGACCTGCTGTGCTCTTCCAGCACCACTAATCCAGAATCTGGTTTCCAGCATCTGCAGTCATTGTTTTTACCGAGTGGTTAAGAGCATCTAGTTATGAAGCACATAATGAAATATAGTCAGAAGCCTCTATTGAAATAAATGATCAAACAACATTCGGTCAAGTGAATAATTCAGATAACTCAATGTGCATTAATTCCATTGCCATATCACATTAAGCAGTATTAATTAATTAACTAGAGAGAGTACTTTGAAGCTAATATAAACAAAGGAAAGTCCAGCCAATTTAGTTCTGTTAACACTTCCATTTGAATAAGTGGTGTTTGTTCATGTGACATCCTATTTAAAACAAATATAATGCCTGAAGAATTGCACAGGTTACCTGTGTAGCAACCTCATAAACACGCTGATGAAGATTTCCTAAGTGTTTGTTTCTAGCAATATTATAAATGCATTCACAAAAAGCTTTTGCTTTGGATTTTCCATTGTTTCCAACATTGTCCAATCTTTCAGTGGGCATTCTTAGATTGGAAATAGGTGTAAAATTGGTGAATTTTACTGGCAATTTTATGCATTCTATGAATAGCAGATTTGGTATTTGTCAGATTCGTGATCATTTATTAAAAGTCTTTCATGATGTGCACCTTCAAAATTGCGAATTGGACTGTGGAGATAAACTGGGAGTTGGGAGGCATGCTGTTAAGGTAGGCAAAGACATCAGGAGTGGAACCCTATGTCCTCCTTAAATCCATCACCATTGTAGAAATGTAAGAAACAATTGAGCCACTTAAGGACTTCCTGCCATGTAGGAAATTGCCAGGTAATCCCTGGATAACCTCCAAACAGATTCTGACCAGGGTTCCCTCTGTAGCCATTGCAATAATATCCAGAGGAACTCCCTGATGGCAACAATCACCTCACAACTGTGGTACTGCAGTTTGAACACAAACCCAACTATTCCTTTCCAGACAATGGGTGAGACCTTATGCCTGGCCCAGCCCTTTAAAACAGTGCATTGTCTTTGAAGGTTCTGGCCCTGTGATTGGGCCTGCAGTTCTGGGAAGAGGTTGTGGTAGTCAGTCAGTCAGTCAGTCAATCAATCCACAATTAGAGGGCCAGCCTGGAGAGCGAGTTTTCAATGATTGACTGACAAATTGTCTGTGCAGTGTGGATTGACGTCTTGCCTTGCTTCTTCAGTCCCGAAAAAATTCAGCAAATTTAATTTAATGTATAATCAATCTAACCTGCCTTGCCTTAGGTTTACTCCAATTTACTCCAATTGGGATATTTCCTTAAAACATTGTTTAATGCATTCTAGGTTGCAACACTTCATATTCACATCTTTGTGTCAAAACTGAATGTTCAACATTTCTCATATTTTAATGCATTTTTATCTCCATGGAGACGTGATGGGTATTACAAATTTTTTAAAATTATGTTGAGCTTTTGTTTAAACAATTGACTTTGTTGAAATTTTAAAATAGCTGCCATAGTTTTGGAAGCTTCTAACAGGGATTGTAGAGGGACTTGGCTAGACAATACACCCTTCTGGAATGTCTCACCAGTTATTCTGTGGACATACTGCAAAACATTGAAACAAAGGTTGTTCTGATACCACTCAGAGGGTTCAGACAAGGAGAAATGAAAGGATCCAGTTTCTCTGTCTTGTCTGTAACAGTGCTATTTTAAGGTATTGGTACATTAAACTTTCCACTACAACATGACTACATTTAAGTACAAATTATCATCAAATTCCTCCACATAGGGTTTCTGCTGATCTTCTGTCAAAGTGTCATTGATTGATGTAAAGACCACGGTGAAGTTTCGTGATGTTTGTATTTAACGTGGTGATAACACATTAGATTACTTACTTACAGTGTGGAAACAGGCCCTTCAGCCCAACAAGTCCACACCGACCCGCCGAAGTGCAACCCACCCAGACCCATTCCCTTACATTTACCCCTTCACCTAACACTACGGGCAATTTAATATGGCCAATTCACCTAACCTGCACATTTTTTGGACTGTGGGAGGAAACCGGAACACTCGGAGGAAACCCATGCAGACACGGGGAGAAAGTGCAAACTCCACACAGTCAGTCACCTGAGGCGGGAATTGAACCCGGGTCTCTGGCGCTGTGAGGCAGCAGTGCTAACCACTGTGTCACCGTGCCGCCCATGAGTCAAATCGGTTCCTAGCTGATATTCCAGATAATTGTACAATTTCCATTGAAGACTTGGTAACCCAGTCCAGCCTAGTCAGGCAACAGGAGCCTAGTACATGGCATCATGTTCCTAAGACTTGTCCGGTCAATTGATGAGTCAAGATTGCTTTTTTTAAAATCATTTCAATACTTATTGTCAATTTATGTGTTTTAGATCCTCGATGGGTACAACATCTTACGAATCCTGTGTTCAACAACTTTCGAAGGCAGGTTATTGCTAAAGTTTACTTGTATCATTCCACTGCATCCATGAGCACGGGTCACTTTACTCCAATAAAACACATCTTGTTTATTTTACCATCAGGAGTCACAGTGTTGTACTTTGCTTTGTCAATGTTGCTATTCCATATCTCTTGCCCAGGTAAAATTCTGTTTCATTGCAGCAAGATACATCCTCAGTCCCAGGCGGACAGTGTGCTCTTTCTGATTCCAAAGGACTAATTTACATTAACACAACTTTGCACCATAATCTTCCAGCCATTGATTGGGTCTTCAAGATTAAAGCTGACAAATCACATTAACCAACCAAAGTGCTAAACTTGAAAATTGAAAAGCTTCGATTAATTTAGTTTGGTGTATTTTGGAGCACTTCGACCTCAGCTTGTGCCAACATGTGCCTAAGAAAGGTAGACAAGCAGAAGGTTGGAAAAACACAGCAAGCCAGGTAGTATCAGGAGGTGGAGAAGTCATGTTTTGGATATAACCTTTCTTCAAGACTGGGGGTTGGTGTAAGGGGAGCTGCAGATAAAGGAGGAGTGGAGGATGGGGTCCAGGATGGTAAAATAGTGGTAGGTGAGCACAAGGAGACGGTATGGCCTGCTTGATCGATGGGAGGAATGGAACTGGTTAGTAGCTGGAAGGAAGGGTCAATCGAAGGATTAGAAGGGAGGAGGAGGGGCTAGGAAGGGATTTGGGGGATGGGAAGGGAGATTATTTGAGATTGGAGAACTCAATGTTGAGTCCTCTGGGCTGTCGGCTGTAGGCTGCCCAGGGGAAAAATGAGGTGTTGTTCCTCTAATTTGCAGTTAGGTTCATTGTGGCAATGGAGGAGGCCAAGGATAAGTCATGTCAGAAAGGGAGTGGGAAGGGGAATTAAAATGGGTGTTGACTGGGAAGTCCAGTTATGCCCAGCTGAGATGCTCAGCGAAACGTGCCCGCAGTTTATGTTTGGTCTCTCCAATTAGAGAAGACCACATATCTGGATATAGTAAACTAGGTTGAAAGGGACTCACCTGGAAGAACTCTTTGGGGCCTGGATGGAGGTGAGGAGTTGGTGTACTGCAGGTTTTGCATCTTTTTCGGCTACAGTTGCAGGTGCCTGGGGGTTCAGGGGGATTCATAGAGATGTACAGCAGGGAAACAGAGCCTTCGGGCCAAATCATACATGTCGATCAGATATCCCAACCCAATCTTGACCCATTTGTAAGCATTTGGCCCACATCCCTCTAAACCTTTCCTATTCATATACCCATCCAGATGCCTCTTAAATGTTGCAATTGTACTAGCCTCTACCACTTCCTCTGGCAGTTCATTCCATACACGTACCACCCTCTGCGTGAAAAAGTTGTCCCTGAGGTCCCTTTTATATCTTTCCCCTCTCACCCTAAACATATGCCCTCTAGTTCTGGACTCCCCCACCCCAGGAAGAAGACTTTGTCTACTTATCATACCCAGGGCCCTCATGATTTTATAAACCCTTAAGAGATCACCCCTCAACCTTCGACACTCCAGGGAAAACAGCCTCTATTCAGCCTCTCCCTGAAGCTCAGTTCTCCAACCCTGGTAACATCCTTGTAAATCTTTCAAGTTTCACAACATCCTTCTGATAGGAAGGAGACCAGAATTGCACGCAATATTCCAAATGTGGCCTAACCAACTTCCTTTACAGCCGCAACATGACCTCCCAACTCCTATACTCAGTGTTCTGACCAAGAAAGGAGAGCATACCAAACGCCTTCTTCACTATCCTATCTACGTGTGACTCCACTTTCAAGGAACTATGAACCTGGACTCCATGGTCACTTTGTTCAGCAACACTCCACAGGACCTTGCCAGTAAGTGTATCGGTCCTGCTAAAATTTGCTTTCCCAAAATGCAGCACCTCACCTTTATCTAAATTAAACTCCATCTGCCACTTCTCAGCCCATTGGCCCATCTGGTCCAGATCCCGTTGTAATCTGAGGTAACCTTCTTCGTTGTCCACTACACCCTCCAATTTTGATGCCATCTGCAAACTTACGAACTTTACTTCCTACGTTTATATCCAAATGATTTATAGAAATTACAAAATGCCCAGCAATGACTTCTCTAGCTTCCCACAGATTTCCAGGGTACATCTGATCAGGTCCTGGGGAATTTATCCACCTTTATGCATTTCAAGACATCCAGCACTTCCTCCTCTGTAATATGGACATTTTTGGTGAGGAGATTGATGCAAACCAAGGACCGTTGAATGGAATGGTCCTTGCGGAGGGCAGAGAGGGGTGGGAAGGGGAAGATGTTCTTGGTTGTGGGATCTAATTGAAGTTGGCAGAGTGTTTATGTCTGATGCATTGGATGTGGAGACTAGTGGGGTGATAGGTGAGGACAAGAGGGACCCTGTCTTTATTGTGTTTAGAGGGGGGAGAAAGGGATATGTCATAAGGTGAATCAAAATGTGTACCACATCAAGCAAAGAGAATCTCTGCTTTGTAAGTGGTCTTGTGGACTCTGAATTACATCAGTAAATTTCTCAGATGTGCTGAATACCTGGTTGAGTAAAAACATGGATTTTATAATAATCTTTATAGTGGTCAAAATCAGCTGAAATCACCTCCACTAATATATAGCTGACAATCCCTGGTTTAACAATTTGCTAATCTCTTCATTTTTTTAATATCATGTTTATTTCCTTGATTGTTTATTTGTGTTGACTATTATGGTATTATTTTGGTTTTATTACTTGGAACTGTCAACTGGGGGAAAAAAAATGAATGACCAAAAGATGTAATCGGTTATTTTTTGACCATTGCATTATTAAATTATTCATAGCCATTCTGCTAGCTAATTGTACTTATAGTCATCTTTCCAATTGCTATTTCATTTATATACAACAACTTGTATTAGAAAATATTGTTGAAGGTTTTTGCACAGGTGTTCATAATCTCAGTTTCACAGCCTGAGAGGTTACTGCTCCACACTCCTTCTCAGAGTGTGTTTGACAATTAATTGACAATTTCGTGGCAGGTACTTCACCTGTCGAGCATATTCATAGTTAGTAATAAATGTTGTTCTCCCTTTACCTTAGCATTTCTTGCAAATTGTCCTGATGTCTGTAAGATGAAAGGTTCCACCAAAATGTGTCTTCTTTTCAGCAGTACTCTAATCTATTACTCCCAAACAACTGTTAATACAATTGTATAAATTGTCAATGAGACCACATCTCAAGTACTGTGAACAATTTTGGTTTTCTCATTGAAGAAAGATTGTAAATGTCTTGGGTACACTTTGAAGAAGGTTCATTCACTGATACCTAGTATGGGGATGGGTGGATTAACCTGATATGGAAAAGCTGAATTCAATGGAGTTTAGAAGCATGAAAGGTATTCCTGAAGAGACTTGGCAGGGTAGATGCTAAAGGAATGTTTCTCTTTTGGGGAAGAGTCCAGAAGTGGGAACATAGTTTATAAAGAAAGGGCTTTCCCATTTAGGATGGAGATGAAAACTTTCCTCCAATAGATTGAGAGTCTGAGGAACTCTCTTAGACAGAAAGAGAAGGAGATGGGGTCATTGAGTATTTTTAAGGCATTCATGACTAACAAAGGAGTCAAATGTTTTTGGAGATAGCCAGGAATGTGGAGTTGAGGCTACGATCAGAACAGCCATGATCTTATAGAACTTATGGGCAGGGTAGAAGGACTTTCTCCTGCAAAAGTCATTAAGATAAGAGTGAGCTTGAGTGATGTCTGTTCAGATGGGGATGAGATGTGGGCTTGAAGTGAGAACAAGTAGAACTTTAAGGTGTGTTGCTTTGAGTAATATTGTGCAGGAGAATTCTGGGAAAGGCAGTGTGAGGCTAAACACCTGAAACTGTTCTGCCACTCACTTTTTCAGCCCCGTTGAGATCCTGGATTATCTTGGTCCATTGCCACTGGGCAGGATGGGCCCCAGTTCTGATGCTGACTTCCTCAGTCACTTCCATCCAAGTGTGAGGTTGACTTCTTGTGAATCCCTTCAGCCTCTGTTATGGCACAGCCAGATCTCCAGCTAAGAGTGGGAAACCAAGTCAGAGTGATCCTTTTTAATAGAAAATTTCTTTGAAAGCTCCGATGTGTCATCTCATTCACTCTCTCTTGACTGGTCAGAACAATGGAGGTCAAATGCTAATTCCATGTCCTAGTTAAAGACCCATGGTGAAGTCCACTGAAGGTTTAGCTGGTTTCACAATTTATTAATGGTCTCACTGTTTGAACATGATATACAATAAGAGAAATTAAGTATGTCCATTAAAATTAATGACAACCACCTGATAAAGAAGTGGCACTCTGAAAACTAGTGCTTCCAAATAAACCTGTTGGACTATAACCTGGCATTATGTGATTTTTAACATTAAAATTAACCTTATGATGGCAAATATACATTCCCACTTAGACTGCAGCCCCAATTTACTGCATGGCCTCTAAAATATAGTCAAATGATGCAGACAAGTTACTTTGTAGAATTATTGTAACAAAATAGAAAATGATGTACATTTCTATTTTTTACTCAACATTTTAAGAAGCTATTCAGAAATGTTTCAGAACACGTGAAAGAATTGGAACCTTAGATATTTTTTCAACTGTATAATTTTAACATTGTAGTAAAATTGTCAAACTTTGATAGTGGCATAAAGGTGAAATAAAGAAGGATCAAATCTAACAATGAATGGAGCTGTAAGAAAAGCTAATGAAACAAATATAGAGATTTTATATCTGCAGTAGACTGTTGTAAAGGGATTATTTAATTAATTCAATGATGATGAAGTGATTTCCATTACATCCTCACTCCAGCTGAAGTGTGAAAAGCTTTTGCAGAGCTTTGTTATTATATTTAGATTAGTCGTGGCGAGCTGAAATTTTTCTTTCCAGGAAGAATGTTCATTATAAATGTTTTAATATATCAGTAAACAGGTTTAATTATTTGATAAGCTCCTTATTTGTAACATTGGAGATCTGCAGTACATCAATAGCTTCTAGCCATGCAGGAGATTATGCACTAGCACCAACGTTTAGCTTTTCTGAAAGTCTGTATCAATTGACACCACAAAGCCAGAGGGAGCACTTCCCACACACACACATATGCAGTCAGTGACATCAGTAACAAAGATCCACATTACAGCAGAAAATCACATTTCTGCCAAATATTATTGGTATCAACAGGAATGATAGGAAAAAAGAGTGAAAAGGGACAGATCTGCAGAATGCAATCCATCAGTGAAAATTCTGTGCAATAAAAGTAAAATACTACATTTTGTTTGCTTACTATAGACCAGTAGCTCTGCTCTTAAGTCTCTGTGTAGCCATCTTTTCATTTTTCTCTACACCGTCTTCACTATTTGCATGTCTCCCTCATGGCTCAGAAACTATATTTGCCACATAGTTGTAAACTATTGATTGTTAATCTATTGTTCTAATGACAAATTTAATGCCTGGTGTTGAATGAGCAATTCTCACTACTGACCACCATTTGTATGCGACAGTCTGCACTACTGCTCATTGTGGGATAAGTTTTCTGCCACTACCTTCTTACAGGCAGCTTAGTCTGGTGTGATAGAGAAAAATCACTTGCTGGGCTAATAAGCAGAGGCTTTCTTTTTCCTTAAAATGTGGTTTATTGTATGTTAGCAGCCAGGTATGTTACATTGGTGTGATAGACATTGTTACGGAGACCATAAATTAATAGGTGTCACTCCTTTGACATCCTCAGCCATTCTTGTCCCCCATCTCTCCATTTTGGTTGTTACTCACACTGCACCACAAAACCTTTTGGGAAGAAAATGCTGGTGGCCTGATCTCTTTGACCCTGCATACTTCAGTGGAGTCAATAGTCATGACAACCTTCCCATTATCAGGATATTCGTATTTAATCTTGATTCTGCCTGACTCAAAATTGACTCAATCGCAGTCAGCCCATGTGACATTAGTAGCTCAAAATGTTGGACCCCCACTAACTACTGGAATTGTAAAGCTTTCCATTTCTAATCACCGCATCATCTTTCTAAATGAGGCTTCATTTCATGTAGGATTTTTACAATCTGCAAAAAGTGAAGAAAGCTCCAAGAAGACAAAAAATGCATCCTGACCTTCTATACATAGTTACCTTCCCTTCACCCAAAATCATTTCTTTAGATTTTGAGACTGAAGTTGTAATTTGTACCACCTACATTGCTCCATAACACAATATATCTAAAGATTTGTTGCAGTGTGTTTTATGACCAAAAGCAAAGGAAGCTACGAAGCAATGAACACAGTTTGAAGGAAATCTATTGCATTCTGGTCTTTATATAGTAATCATATTTCACTTGTTCCAGCAGCAACAGTTTATCATCCAGTGTGTTAGAGCTGATCCTCAACCAAATGTTAGATCATGTTACATATGCAAATTGGAAGCCGACACTGACAAGGCATTTATGAAACAGGAATAGACTTTATGAAATAAAGAGCAGCTACTGACAATGAAGGGTTTTTTTTGCACTTTCACATAATGTTCAGCTTTTAAGTCAAAATGGTGTGAAGGAGATTTTGTTCAGTCTAGATAAACTTGTCACATCTGCTGACATTGGGAGAAAGTGAGGACTGCAGATGCTGGAGATCAGAGCTGAAAATGTGTTGCTGGAAAAGCGCAGCAGGTCAGGCAGCATCCAAGGAGCAGGAGAATCGACCTTTCAGGCATGAGCCCTTCTTCAGGAATCATTTTCACATCTGCTGACATTGCCATTCAGTAAATCTAACCCTTGATACAAAGTCTCTGGCAAAAGGCACTATTTCTTTTCTCAGTGCTCCTGATGAAGGGCTGATGCCCGAAACATTGATTCGCCTGTTGCTTGGATGCTGCCTGACAGGCTGTGCTTTTCCAGCACCACACTCTTCGACTCTGATCTCCAGCACCTGCAGTCCTCACTTTCTCCCAGAATATCGCTATAGTCAATTACCTACAGCAAGGGAATAGGGCACTCTAATTTCCTAACACTAGTGAATGGAGATAGCGATTATGATAGTTTCAGAAGCAGGTGTCTACTGCACCTTGGAGACCAGGCCAGGATTGTGGCCTAGACTGATGAAGACATAAACAGTTTCAAAAAATACTGTTATTGAAATGTTGCTTCTTAAAAGTAGGCCATGTGGAACATAACTGCATTCCTTTTGGTCGATAAAGGGAAGAACAATTCTCTCAGAAATGACAGGAGTCATTGGACTTTTTCACATGATAGTGTTTGAAATGCATCATCCATTGCCATTAGCTCAAAAAACAAGAACCTTCATCTCATCAAGCACAAGATTGGCCAATTATTGGGATTATAAGGCCTTGACTAGGAGGTCTTGGGCTAGTCAAGACTAGGAGGAGCAGAGAGTGGCTAACTGCCTCTGAGCCAGAAGTTCCAGATTCAAGTCCCACACCAAGACTTGTGGCCAAGCAAAGCACATCCATAGTTTTGGTATCAGCCTTTAAAACTTTCCAATATATGCCAATGGCAGACCTTAAGAATGGGATATATTACCACTTAGCCATGAGATGAAAAGAAATTGGAGCCTCAGCATCACTAATGCTGCCTCAGCAAAGTGGATTTCTTAAGTTGGGCTGGTTGGCTGGGATGGATGGCTGACATGAATCAAAGTATTGCTAATAGTACAGGGTTCAATCTTCCTTAAATCTCGGGTGGAAACAGGTCCAAAAACAAAAATTGTTGGGTAAATATTTCTGATTTCTAGCTTCCACAGTTCTTTCTTTATTTTTGTTTAGTGGAAGAAGGTCCTGTCCCCTTGCCCAATTGTAGAATAGGGTATTTTTCAATAATTAATAATCTTGATTTGGTTAAAGAAATGAGAAAATGAATTATATTGTGTTTAACTGTGCTCAGTTGTAAAACAGTTTTTGTAGGGAAGGAAGTCATAAATAGGGACATTGCATTCTGGTTTTATTGCCATTTTATGACTGAAGTGGATGTAAACTAAGGCTGACACATGTGAGAATCCTTTGAGGTAAAAGGCTTTTAATCAAAGACACAGCTACGCATTAAAAGTGTTTAGCTTTGTGGCTTAAATTAGTACCAGGCCTTTGGGCATGTAGGAATTAAGTTCTGTTATGAGTCTTGAAATCTTTAAGCTGTTTTGATCTTTAAGGTGTATTAGTTGGGATGTTCGAGATGCTAGTTAACCACCTGACGGTGACACTACTTACTCTAAGCAGATACGTAAACTGATCATTGGTGCCAGCTATCTTGGTAAAAATCTATGGAGTTAAGAAACTAAAAAGAGTTAAGCTGTTATAAAAGAATTGATCTTACAAAGGTAATTGGCATGTAAAAGAATGAGTCAGTTGGCAGCAGGCAGTGATATCAGTAAGATGACCACTTCTTTTAAAGAAACCAATCAAGAATTGAATTCCATATTGTTTATCCAATCCAAGATTGACCATGAACTGTTCATGCACGAATAAGCTAATTCAAGTTCAGGATGTTTCGGAGAGTAGGAAGGATATTATTAAACTGGAGAGGGTGCGGAAACAAGTTACCAGGACGTTGCTGGAAATGAACGGTTTGAGTTATAAAAATAGGCTGGGACATTTTTCACTGGAGTGTAGGAGGTTGAGGAGTGACCTTATAGAAGTTTATAAGAGACATAGGATAAGGTGAATAACAATGGCCTTTTCCCGAAGGTGGGGAGGAGTTCAAAATTAGGGGACATATTTTTAAGGTGAGAGGAGAAAGACTTAAAAAAAGGACATGAGAGGTAACTTTTTTCACAGAGTGATTCATACGTGGAATGAACTGCCTGAGGAAGTGATGGATGCATGTACAGTTACTATGTTTAAAAGACATTTGGATAAGAGACATTAATAGGAAAGGTTTGGAGGGATATAGACCAAATGCAAACAGGTGAGACTAGTTTAAGTTGGGAACATGGTCACCATGGACTGGTTGGACCAAAGGACCAGTTTCCCTGCTGTATGACTCTGCGGTTCTATCAGAGGGGGTAGTAGCTGGTAAGAGATAACACAGGATGATTCTTAAGGTTTGATGTACAAGAAGGAAGACTGAGGAAAGAAAAGAACTTCGGATCAAAAGAACAGAACAAGTGAGCTATGCTCAGTCAACCAGTGCCATGATCTGCTATCCCAAAGTGAAAGCTCACTGTTCGTATTACTTCCTTTGTATTTGTTACAATAAATCGCATAAATTCTGTAAAAATGTGAAACGTATTTCCATCTGAAACAAGTCTTATCAGGAGTGGTAAACTTTTGGATTGGTTTTTGCAAACACAATCTATAGTTGCAATTGACTTGGATCCAATTAATGTTACAGTGAACCCCAAAAACATTCAGTATTGTGGTCAAGCCCAGAGGACGTTGGGTTGAACCTGCCTTTCAGCATAGAATTCAAGAAGAAGCTTGGATTATCAGGACCACGATAAGTATTCAATCTCACATAGTAGTGGTCCAGCGGTAATTATTTATAAGCTTTAATATATTTGAATTGTGTCCAATCAGGTTGTTATTGCTTCACACCTTTCTGGGGTGTGCAGGAATTATACATTATACAAGAAAAATTGCAGAGTAATATCAGGGAATCATTAAAAAAATGGGGATCAAAACAGATCACATAACTCTATCCATGGCCTGATCAGCTTTAGCCAATCCTCCTTATTTTTACACTACATTCCCTTTGAAATAAAGGGCGACATTCCATTTGGATGCCAGCATTTGGCGATTCACTCTACTGCGGGTGGGCACCAAGGGAATGAGCGCTAAGGTAACAAGTGAGCAGCACTGAGATGCAGCCAGGTTTTGTCAATGAGTTGAATTCCTGTCCCTGCTTGCAAGATATTCCAAAGTGTCAGTCAGTTACCAATACTCCCTGAAATGGGAATCTGTGCCTCCTGAGTAGTCTTCTAGTTGATATTGTGGAGGTGCCATGAGTACTGTGAAGAGTTAGCAAATGCTGGATGCCAATGTCTATGGATGCAAGGGACATGCAGCTGGTGACCATGGATCATGTTCTAAGATGCTGTTGAGTCCTAAGCAAAATAAAGGACCTTCAGAGCAATCAGACAGCTAAGTCACAATGATTTCTGATTTCCATGTTGAGATTTCTCATGACTAAATTGTTCAATGCATTCAGTAAATAGGAAAATATCTATAAATGAGGCATATTGCAACATTAGTAGTGAGTTTGCCAAGCAACAATCCCCTACCAATGGTGAGAAACTTGCTTCACTGCTCAACACAACATAAAAGATGGCATCAGATACTCCTGATATTGACATGGGACTCGCTGAACAACTTGTCCAATTCTGCTACAAATGCCTGCACAGACCTTATAACAGTCTAACATTAATTATGATTCTGTGACTGGTCAACATTTACTAAATAATCCTGAGTGCACTAAGTATTATGCTGGCAACCAATTTAGGATTGTTAGTCAGATTGGGCTCGTGTTGTGATGCATTTGAGTGTACTGGAAGCCTCATCTATTAATACACAGGTCCAATTTTATGCAGGCTGAAAAAAAACATGTACACACTGCACCTGTTTCAACAAAGTAGGTGACAGGTATTCTCTGGTTCATTTCTCAAGGCCATGCTATAATTCCTTATGCCTGGTATAATGTGTTGTAGTTAAATGTTAATCATGTAACTGCAGCATTCTTCATGACAACATGGACTACAGGGGTTCAAGCTGACCACCATTTTCTCAAGGGTAACTGGGTACCCAGCATTTTGTGTAATTGGAAAATATTATTTGCTTCTGAAAGGCACAGGCCTGAATGTTGTCGGAGTTTGCTACACAGGCCCATGGCTCCATTTTCCAAGGATTGTGAACTGTCAGCAAAAGTCCTTCCAGCAAAACACTTTGATCTCAGAATACTTTTCTCACTCAAACAATATGTCCCAGTTTGTGAAACATTTTAGGTGTCATTAAACTGCTGCTTAATAAGCTTGATTCTACCACTTTTGGAAGTGTATAGTAGTCAATATGCATAAACTGTCTGGTTGCTTCATTTTCTGGCAGATTATCGTATCAATAAAGGTGAATGCTTTATTAAGTTTCTCAAAGTATCGTTAAATCAAATTAACTGTGACTGAGGTTGTTTATACTAGATCAAATATCTGCAGTAAACCATTGAGCACATAAATTAAACACAAGCTCATGATTTTTTCAATTTGTCACTGACAACTGCTGCCATTTTAGAAGCAAAGAGACAGCATTAATTTTACATTTAGATGTAACATTATTTAGTCCTGCATCTCACACAAGTCCAAGGAAACAAAAAGTGCCTTGGATCATAAAATGCAAGTCAATCCATTATACTACAACTTATAAATTATTCACAAAAAGCTTTTCTTACATTTTTTTGTTTGAAAGTTAAATATGAGAGCATTACAAACACAAGGTTAAATGTTCAGGCAATCCGCTGAAGTCAGGAACAGAGTTGGGATGGCAAAGCTGGCTGGCATGGCATGACATTTCAAGATGCCATATTTGACACAAGAAATGATCACCAGGAGGTTGGATGATGGGATAGGGATTCCACCCAACTAATAATTGAGGCTATTTAAATTCTAAAAAAAATCAGTTTGAGCTGTTTTGGAAGGGCATGTTTCAATTTTGAAGGGGTTACACGGGGTTTCATGTGGCACTCTTTGCTGTGAAGCTGTGGTGTGGGTACAGGGTAGGGAGCCAGGCATGGCTGCTCCATAGAATATGCCAAGCTCTATAACAGGGTCAATGAGGTAAAGGGAGGTGGCATAACAAGACAAGTAACAGAAGTAAGAGAACACCTTCGGACGCATTAAGTTGGTCTGCCATTCAACACAATAATGATTGATTGAATTCCATTTTCCCATCCATTCTCCATATTGCTTGATACCTTAGACATCTGCTACTACAGCCTGAAATAGATTCAATGATGCCATATCAGCAAACCTTTTGGGTAGAGAATTCCAAAGATTCACAACCTCTTGGGGGAAGAAACTTCTCCTGATCTCAGTCCAAAATGATCAGTCTTATCCTGGGGCTGTGTCCCCTAATTCTTGATTCCCAACTGTGGAGGAACAACCTCTTAGGAAGTACTCTACAAAGCCCCTTTACAATCGTGAAAGTTTCAATGAGATCATCTTTCATTATTTGGATCTCCAGAGAATGTAGATCCAATTTACTGAATCATCTATTATAGGACAATTCTCCTCCTCAGCAACCAATCCGGTGAGCCTTTGGCGTAACTCCTTCAATTCAAGTATATCCTTCCTTAAAACTATATATTGTGCAGGTAGCAGGGAAAGTGGGCATTTGGAGACTGTTGGTAAAGGAAGGCAACATGGCTGTCAGCATGGCAACTGGCCCACAAGGAAGCTGGCAACTGTGATACGACTGTTGGATGTTGGGTCCACTGGTTGATGCATTATGACTCACAGTTGCTGTGCATTACACTGTAAATACACATGTTCATCACAGTATCTTAGCATATGACCCAAGGGTATAAACAAATCAGACTCCATCTTAACTAGGGCCAACTGAAGCTTGACATGCTGATGAATGCACGCTACTGTTTGTAACCAAATATCTTAATATGAGCACAACACTGAAGTGACTATATCTCTAATATATGTATATGTCAAGAGTTGTAATAAATGTTCGTTGAAACTTTCAATACCACATTACCCACATTATGGGAGCATCATTGCTCAAGAAGCAGAGCCACAAAAGGCTCTGCTTCTACAATTGTTTGAATTATTTCCTGAGCCATGGTTAAAAATCACACAACACCAGGTTATAGTCCAACAGGTTTATTTGGAAGCACCAGCTTCCTGAGCCATGAGCAAATTGGCATGGGGCATATAACATTTGAGAAATGAATGCATGGCTCAAAGTCTGATAGGGGTTCCAGTATGCAGAGCATTGGCACAATTACTGGGGAAAGTGGGAGCTGTACCATTGGGACTACAGTAAACAGTGCTGGATTTCCTGTTATAGCCAACACTTTTACAAGGGGCGTTGAGAGGACTTTGGGAACATGGGAAATTGTTGTCTTTAGCAAAAATAATAAAATGACTTAAATGGCTGCTACAGCAATTACTTCTCTTCTTAAAATATAAGCATCTCCTTAAAAAGGATGAAAGATGAGGCAAAGATTGAAGTCTGCTGCCCCAAATTTCTTATTAGGGTAAAAAGAATGGTTTGTTCTAGTCTAACCTTATGGTAGACAGTGAATAGGAGGGCATTGAGGGAGATATAGATTATCCTGACATTGTGACCAGTTATTCCTGCTCAGTAAATAAAAGGATTCAGACAAATGATTGACACAGCATAGATTGCCAGGGTCAAAAATCAGATTTATCAGAAGGTGCTCCATATCAAAGGACAGACTTTATCTGTCAGAGCTCACCTGGCAGTTGCCTCCTTCAAGTAGAGGATGGAACTGAAGAGGAGTAGAAGACTCAAGGAAGAGTTCCCTAATAAATTTGTCTTAAGAGCAGGATGCTGCCTTCCCAATTTTAATAAGAACAACACACATTGTACCAGCTGCCTGGTATCAGTGAAACATCCTTAACTGTCACTGGTTATATCTTTCCTCTATCTAGTATCAAATATAAACTGCTTTTTCTTAACAAATTTAATGAACCACCTGAAAATTCCTTAGGAATGATTGAGTGCCTATACTGGGTAACTGTGGTCTAACAGTACTATGAACTTGAAACTGTTTTATGGAGTTGTATGCGACAACCATACAATTTGAAAACATTCTCATAGCAAGAGGAGAAAATATACAGTGGCTGCTTTATCAAGAGCAATTAGAATTATCTTGCCCTAATCTGCTTGGATTGATTGCATTATGAGCAGCAAGTGCAGTTAAGTAGGTTGGGTGAAGCTGACATAAAATGCAGTACCACACAGAAGAGGGTGAAACAATGCAATGGGCCAGACAAGGAAGTAGGTGCTGCATCTACCACAGTTGTATAGGAAATGATGGAGGTCAGGGGAGTAGACAATTCCACAATAATGTTCCAGAGTTAATGATCCCTTGAAGTAGAGAGGTAATTGACAAGAGCTACATTCAGTAGGATTGTATTTTATTGTTCATGACAGAAATAAGTTGAAAATATGACAAGTATACAGGGTAGATTCCCTACAGTGTGGAAACAGGCCCTTCAGCCCAACAAGTCCACACCAAGCCTCCGAAGAGCAACCCACCCAGACCCATTCCCCGACATTTACCCCTGACTAATGCACCTAACACTATGGGTAATTTAGCATGGCCAATTCACTTAACCTGCACATTTTTGGACTGTGGGAGGAAACCAGAGCACCCAGAGGAAAGCCACACAGACACGGGGAGAATATGCAAACTCCACACAGACAGTTACCTGAGGCAGTAATTGAACCCAGGTTCCTGGCGCTGTGAGACAGCAGTAGTGCTAAACACTGAGCCTCTGTGCCGCCCATGCCATAATTGAATGAATCCTGCTGTTGTACAATTGTGAGACAGATTTGTTAAGGATACTGTCACAATGCTAAGGATATCCTGGGATAGAATGTGAGGTTATCAGTACAGATACAATAGAGGTAGAGAAGTTGTGAGGAAAGGGGAGTGGTGTAAATGCAAAACACAGCTCGTGCTAGAGATTTAAAATTAAAAGCAAAGTTTTTAAGAAATTCATCAAGTGGAGAGAGAAATAGAATTACAATTTTGAGGCCAATACAGATTCAGTATCCTACCTTATTGTCTGTTTACTTTATCTCTTGAATTTAAAAGAAAAGTCATTTCAATGGAGTAATGGGACTGGTTCACAATTATGGAGCATTAGAATAGAAGGAGCTTTATCAGAGGCATCTGAGCCAACAATGTCTAATGTCCCTTCATAAAGACTCCACCCAGAGTTTTAGTCCACAGAATGGAGCTTTTTCAAAAGTCATGTCACTGTCTGACCAAAGGAGTAGCTGTTGCTATGGTCTGAGAAAGGGAAATTTTAACAATGTTTGGAAGTAAAATTGTAAGGTAATTTTCCAACTTCGCACCTTGTGTAGATTTGGCTGTTGGGAGACCATATCATAAATTTAGAAATCCACTGCACAAAATTTTCTGAAGATAAATACATTCAACCTTTATACAGCTGTACCCATGGGCAAAGTGTCCCTATGGAAAAGTCACATTGTAAAATTACCCTGAACAGCTCCTCCTTTCTGGGATATTGCTATGTTGTGATGTTGTAGTTGGACTAAGGTTAACGCTTTTGGAACAAGGATTCAAATCCCACCTCAGCAGCTGATAAATTAAGTAAAGAAGATCTTCTCCTAATTGATTCCTTGTTGCAACTTTCCTTCATTTCTCAGTAACCTAATTAAATTTGGCTGTGGAAGTGGCTATCAAGTGGCAGGAATGATTGTTGGATGTTCCAGGGTTTAAATGTTTCAAAAGGAATAGAGAGGGGAGATAAAAGACGTGGGGGAGTAGCATTGCTAATCAGGGATAGTATCACAACTGCCGAAAGGGAGGTTGTCGAGGAGGATTTGTCTACTGAGTCAGTATGGGTGGAAGTCAGAGATATGAAAGGAGCAGTCACTTTATTGGGAGTTTTCTACAGACCCCCAATAGCAACAGAGACATGGAGGAGCAGATTGGAAGGCAGATTTTGGAAAGGTGCAGAAGTAACAGGGTTGTTGTCATGGCTGACTTCAACTTTCCTAATATTGATTGGAACCTCCTTAGTGCAAATAGTTTGGATGAAGCAGATTTTGTCAGGTGTGTCCAGGAAGGATTCCTGACTCAATATGTAGATAGACTGACAATGAACCAGGCCAGGTGTCAGATCTCTCGGTAGGAAAGCATTTCAGTGATAGTGATTGCAACTCCCTGAACTTTACTATAGTCATGGAGAGGGATAGGAACAGACGGAAGAGAAAGTATTTAATTGGGGAAGGGGGAATTATAATTCTATTAGGCAAAAACTGTGGAGCATAAATTGGGAACAGATATTATCAGGGAAATGTACGACAGAAATGTGGAGGTTGTTTAGGGAGCACTCGCTGCAAGTGCTGGATAGGTTTGTGCTACTGAAGCAAGGACGGGACGATAGGGTGAAGGATCCTTAGATGAGAAGAGATGTGTAACATCTAGGTTAGAGGAAGAAGGAAGCTTACACACCATTGAGGAAGCAAGGACCAGACAAGGCTCTAGTGGGTTACAAGGTCGCCAGGTAGGAACGGAAGAATGGACTTAGGGGAGCTAGACAGGAGCGTGAAAAAGCCTTGGCAAGTAGAATTAAGGAAAACCCTAAGGCATTCTACACTTAGGTGAGGAACAAGAGAATGGCCAGAGTTAGGGTAGGGCCAATCAGGGATAGTGGAGGGAACTTATGCCTGGAGACAGAGGAGGTAAGGGAAGTCTTTAATAAATACTTTGCTTCAGTATTCACTAGTGAGAGGGAACTTGTCATTTGTGAGGATAGCATGAAACAGGCTGATATGCTCAAATAGGTTAATGTTAAGAAGGAGAATGTGCTGGAAATTTTGAAAAACATGAGGATGGGCCAGACCAGATATGCCCAAGGTTACTACAGGAAGTGAAGGAAGAGATTGCTGTGCCTTTGGCAATGATCTTTGTATCCTCACTAGCCACTGGAGTAGGACCAGATGATTGGAGGGTAGCAAATATTATTCCCTTGTTCAAGAAAGGGAATAGGGATAATTATGGGAATTACAGACCAGTCAGTCTTATATCAGTGGTGGGCAAATTACTGGAGAGGATTCTGAAAGACAGGATTTATGATTATTTGGAAAAGCATAGTTTGATTAGAGATAGTCAGCATGGCTTTGTGAGGGGCAGGTCATGCCTCACAAACCTTATTGAATTATTTGAGGATGTGACAAAACACGTTGATGAAGGTAGAGCAGTAGATGTATATGTATTTTAGCAAGGCATTTGATAAGGTTCCCTGTGGTAGGCTTATTCAGAAAGTAAGGAAGCATAGGATACAGGGAAATTTGACTGTCTGGATGCAAAATTGGCTGGCCCATAGAAGACAGAGGGTGGTAGTTGATGGAAAGTATTCAGTCTAGACCTCAGTGATCTGTAGTGTTCTGCAGGGGTCTGTTCTGGGACCTCTGCTCTTTGTGATTTTTATAAATGACTTGGATGAGGAAGTGAAAGGGTGGGTTAGTAAGTTTGTCAATGACACGAAGGTTGGTGGAGTGGTGGATATTGTGGAGGGCTGTTGTAGTTTGTAACAGGACATTGACAGGATGCAGAGCTGGGCTGGAAAATTGTGAAGTAATTCATTTTGGAAGGCCAAATTTGAATGCAGATTACAGGGTTAAAGACAGGATTCTTGACAGTATGGAGGAACAGAAGGATCTCGTGGTCCACATCCATAGATCCCTCAAAGTTGCCACCCAAGTTGATAGGGTTGTTAAGAAAGCAAATGATGTGTTGGCTTTCATTAGCAGTGGGATTAAGTTTAAGAGCCATGAGGTTATGCTGCAGCTCTATAATGCTCTGGTTAGATCACATGTAGAATATTGTGTTCAGTTCTGGACGCAGTTATAGGAAGGATGCGGAAACTTTAGAGTGGGTGCAGAGAAGATTTATGAAGATGCTGCTTATACTGGAGGGCATGTTTTATGAAGAAAGGTTGAGGGAGCTGGGGCTTTTCTCATTGGAGTGAAGAAAGATGAGAGGGTGACTTGATAGAGGTGTTCAAGATGAAGAGAGACATAGATAGAGTGGATAGCCAGAGACCTTTTCCCAGAGCAGAAATGGCTATCATAAGGAGGCATAATTTTAATGTGGTTGGAGGAAGTTTTAGGGGAGTGGTGAGTGTGTAGAATGCACTGCCAGCGGTGGTAGTAGACTCAGATACATTAGAGACATGTAAGCGATTCTTGGATAGGCACATGGATGAGTGAGTGAGGGTGCCAAATATAATTAGCTTTCCCCAACCTTTGGCTCTTCCCATAAGGAATTTACCCTTTCCCTTTCAGATCACAAACACAGCAATGATATCCAGTGCTAAAGATTTCCATAGGGTTTGGAAATCTTTTCTCTCATAAGCTATTAAGGCTGGTTATTGAATATATTCAAGGTTGCTCTAGAAAAATTTGTAATTGACAATGGAGTCAGTGGTTATGGTGGGGGGAGGAGGGTGGCGCAGATTAAAAATGGAACTCAAACCATGATCAGAACAGTCATGATCTTCTTTAGTGGCAGAGGAAGCACCTTTTACTACTTCTTCTGTTTAATGTCCTCTGCAGGAGTGCATCAGAAGTACCATTATGTAGGGAAGGATCCATTTGTAACCATCTCAGGTGATCTCATATACCTGGGCTGTGAGCAGATCAGGAGAGGTTCAGTGTAGATATACGTAGTGAGAACCATACACACCGCAAACGTGTGGGCCTTACCTGAACAGAAGTAATCAAATATGATTTTCATGGCACTATTGCAGAGAGTTCTAAATACTTTCCAGGGTGGAGGTGAGAAGGCAACAGTATGTCATGGTACTAGCAAAGGCTTTCCTACCCTTTTCCTTTCAGGTATCAAGAATCAGAATTGCAAGCAATTGTACAATTCTAGATAATACTCTCAGTTCTTTCTCCTTTCATTTCTTGTGCATCCACCTGACTGGAACAAATATGACTCACAGTTAGCTAGTGAGAGAGCTCAGGTGCTTGCTAACCAGTCTATAGTGAATTGCATGAAATGTAAGGAGCATTAAATGTTGCAGAAATATTGGTCATTTGAGAGAGGTAAAGTAAAATCCATGTTTGGAAAGTGCTTCAGCTCCAAACCATTCCTTATGGATTTCACCATTCTTATAGTTTCACAGTTATTTATCTTCGATTAATTCTATCCTTACATTTTATGAAAATATCCAAAAAATAACCATCATTTTAAAGTTGCAGAAATGATTGACAACTTGTTTTGTCAAAACCTTCTGCAGTACAGACTCCATTTTGTTTTATTCTGCATTTGTGTCTGAACCAATAGTTTAAATGATTACATTTCTCTGGCACACTTCCCAGACTATGAGCTTCCAATTTTTCCAAGTCTCATAAGCTAAGCTTGGGCACTGTTCACATTCTCTAAGTCATAAAATAAAGCCTTGGCTTAATGTTCTTCTGCTATTAATAAACAAGTTAATCTTATCTCTGATACAATTCCCCTTCTCCTGGGTCCCTCATAAATGATGCGACATGTTGTTAATTTAATAATCTTTTCTGATTATTGCTTGAAATTTAGTAGGGGGTCTACTATGCTTTGTTGATTTGTACTAAATATTTGGAGAAACTAATCAAGGAGCCATTTCACAAAAGTAGATATCTCTTCCTTTTAATTCTCTTCCATTCCTGTTCTAAAGTTCAAATGCCAATACTTCCTCATCACATTTGAGTCTAGACAGTGTGAGCAGACTATTAAATCATATAAACATCAAAATGTATCACAATCCAAATTAATCTTGTCTTTTCATAATTTCCACAAATGTGAACTTTTAAACAACAATAATAATGATTTTTGTCTCTCTTTCTCAGAAAACCTAAGGGCAGTATTGTGCTTCTGCCTTGACTCAGCCAAGATCAACTAACTCAGTACAGATGAAAGATTTGAATTTGGGAACTTCCTGTTGTGTGTGGCTTCTTGCCAATCCATCTGGTGTATTTACCCAGTAAGTCATCAAGAAGCCAGTGCTGGGAGTCTCATGAGAGAAACTACATCTGTCTATGGATATCTCACTTATTTGTTGCTTAGCTTGTTTAAAGCAACTTTGTAAAGGTTTTGATCTGCTTTCTGATGACTGAACTCTTGGTTCCTCCAGTACTGAGTTCTTTCACACTTCCACCCTAATATAGAGACTTTAATTCAGCCTGGATGCCATGTTCTGTCATTGCTTTCTTCAATTGCTTCACCTTTCCACTCTCCCCGTTCTTTACCATCCATTCTAAAGTCCACTTCTTTGTTCAAACCTTGGCTATCCCTCCTAATCATTCCCTCTTCGGTTTGACTGGTTCTCCCAAGCATTGATCTCATCAGAAACTATGAATTCCTGTGAGGGCACCTTGGTGTGACTAAGCCTTGTATCTTATATTCAAAAGATTAGAAAGTTTGCTAACAGCTATCATCAAGAATCCATACATCATCTTGGCAAAATGTAAGTCAACATGCTGAGGCCAGTCAGGATAGAGTTTGTCCAATTCCATGTGGAATCTGAGGTTGGTCAGACCCTTGACCTGCCGATCATGGTTTATGGGCTCTTGGATACAGATGCCATGGAAACAGTTCCAGTGAATAATTGCACATTAATGAACATGGCAGTGGAGATGGACAAGTAAGGGGTATTCAGAGTCATTTAAGGTACTGTAGAAAAGATTATTTTGCTTTTTTATTTCATAATAATAAATTGGATACTCTGCTTATCTTTTAAGCAATTAAATTTTAAATCATTATTCAAGGCTCTCTTAATTGTGTGGAACTTTATTGGTGCAAGTTTGAAAATACTGCCATTTTGACATGTTTGATTTGAGAATAAGATTTAACAGCAATCATGTGAATCTTATTATCATACATTTAATTACATTTTACCCCAAACTGAATTTCATGTCATCAGGCAAAGTTCTGCCCAGAGTACTTTCTTTTGACATTAGATCAGAAAGTCAGAAGAACTGAACCAGTTTGGGTAACGCAGATTGCTTAAAAATAGTCTGAGAGTTGAACTCCTGTTAAAATTGCTTACTTTGTATTCTAAAATATTTGGCTATATGCTTTTGGTTTTCCTGGATAGTCTGCCATCTCTTTGTAATTTTTGCATTTTTTTCTCCTGTGCTTTACTTCATTAATCTTTGCTGGTGTTGCAGTTGGTGTTATCATTGTGCTCAACACTTAGAATGACTAAGACAAATTCTTGAGGAACTAATAAGTGCAGGTGCACTGATACTCAGTCTCAGTCTGTACCCAGCACAAAACTGGCACATTGTAGATTTGTCTACCTATACCAGAATGTGTAAAATAGAAGCTTCCTTCTCCATTGCTGCTTTTATGGTAAAAGGTATCAGATCTTTTGCATCAGCTGCATAATGACTTCCAGGTAATATCTAAGCTTGAAACAAGTTATTATTACTCTGGAACTGAAAACTATCACAGCATTATAACTTTGTACTTCTTGACATGAAACTATTTAATAAGTGATTTGTGGTACGGACCTGTTTTGGTCAAATATTATATTTGTCAGGAACAACATTCTTGTGTGAAAACAAAGTGCTGGAGAAATTCAGTATCTCTGGGGAAAGAAACCGAGTTAACGTTACGAGTCCAGTGTGAAACTCTTTGAAACCAAGGAGTTCCAATACGTTTTTATTTCAGATTTCCAGCAACTGTCGTGTTTTGTTTTTATAGTATTCTTTTTCTTTACTCTGTGGAAAGCAAGCATCAATTGGAGAGAGGACAGTTTCACTGGGTTCCTTTGTTTTACTCCATTCAACTTAGCTAAAGTGGTCACCCATATAAATATATGGGCAGGACTAGACATTTTGCCTCTCAAACCAGCTCTATCATTCAGTCAAATTATGGCTGATCTGTATCTTAACTTCACTTATCTTTCTTGATCCATACCCCTTAGTATCCAATCTCCATTTAAAATGATAATTAACTCAACCTCAAAATTTATTTTAGGGGAGAGCCTTCCCAATTTGTACTTCCCTTTTGTACAAAAAAGTGTTTCCTGATTTTACCCCTAAACAACATCGTGGCACAGTTGCTCAGTGGGGGACATAGTAGGTCAGTGGTTAGCACTGCTGCCTCATGGCACTAGGGACCTGGGTTCAATTCCAGCCTTGGGCAACTCAGTGTGTGGAGTTTGCAAATTCTCCTCATGTCTTTTGTGTTTCCTCCCACAGTCCAAAGATGTGCAGATTAGATGTGTTGGTCATGCTAAATGCCCAAAGTGTCTAGGGATGTGTAGGCTAGGTGCATTAGTCTGGGGAAATATGGAGTAATAGGGGAATGGGTCTGGGCATGATACCTTTTGAAAGGTCAGTGAGGACTTGTTGGGCCAAATGGCTTGTTTCCACACTGTAGGGATTCTATTCTCTTCTTAGTTTTCTGTGTAAGGGAGCTAATCTAATTTTTTTTACAAACCTGGCCTGATTTTGGGGTTCCAGGGCCATTTCTTTCATATGGACCCTTAATGAGGCCTTTTTTACCCACTTTAGCAATCCATTGAATCACTTCAAGCCTTGGAAGCAGAAATTCCTCAGCAACATTGTTACTCAAACCAATGGAAACGAATGTACCCATGACCAGCAGTAAATATTCCAGTTTAAATAACGGTTGCACATGGGGACCTTAGGAATCCCCATTGTAGCACACTCCAAAGGAATTGCCCAGGATACTGGAGCTTCCACTGGGTAATTTCCCTACATCTGGAATTCTCCAACAGTCTCCATTTAATTTGAAGAATTCAGAGCATTCTGATGCATTTATGTAACATAGTTCCTCAGAAAAGTTAGACTGTTAAATATAAGATTTAACTCCTGAGAAACAATTCAACTGACCCCATACTTACCGCACACACCCCTACTCCCTCTACTCCGCCACCCCCACCCCACCGCCCCCCCCCCCTCCCCCCCCAACACCTTGACTTGAGATCCACTGGAGTCTGACACACCTTACCTTGCACTAGTCCCAACATCATTAGAACTGACTCCCTTCTCCTGCCATCTGACCTGACTCTTACCCCTCTCCAGACTCACACCACCTTTAAGCTCCTTGGAACCACATCCCCAGCCCACCCTTTACCTGTACCACCTTCAAATCCCTAGCAGCTGACCACTCATCGCCCATTTGGGAACCCACCCTCTGCTCCCTCTCCCTGTTCTAGACCTGCGCCTCGTATCCCATCTCACCCCTTTCCACACTACAAACTTAATCTGCCTCTCCACTCTCTCTTCTCCTGCCACTGGACCCAACACCTACCCCCTAACCCCACCATCCACAGACCCCATCCTCCCTGACCTCGCTGCACCAATTTCCCCAAAACTCCCTATCTTAAATGTTGCCTCATTTGCTGGCCCTCTTTGCCTGCTGGCTTTCTAGCCATACCTAGCTGGCATGCTACCCACCTGGCATACTAGCTCCAACTCTTTACCCTCTACCTAACTAGCACCATACCCACCTGGCACACTACTTACCCAACTTCACCTAACCTCCTGACATCCTAACCTCTCCTGGCATACTAACCTCACACTTAACTTTTGTACTTACTTGAAAGCAGTTGGTGAAGTGGGCTGATTGTGACTCTGGACCTTTGAATTTCTCAATATGGTAGCTCACTGTTGTGAAAAGAGGCCATGGCTTACCTTCCCGCAACAGTTCAGCGACACAAGACAATCATCAGAATGGAAGTACACCACCATGTTTTTAAAACAGCTCTAATCACAGTGTGGACATCACGTTGCAGCTGTACAGGACATTGGTGAAGGTCGTTGTTAGAGTACTGTTCTCAAATCTGGTCTCTCTGCTACAAGAAGAGTGTTAGTAAACTGTAAAGGGTGCGGAAAAGACTTGATGCGGAAAGGGTGCGGAAAAGCAATGATGTTACTAAGACTGGAGGGCTTGACTTATAAGGAGAAACTGTACAGGCTGGGACTTTTTTCCCTGGAATGTAGGAGGTTGCGGTGTGATCTTATAGGGGTTTATAAAAGATAATGACAGGCATGCATAAGATAAATAGCCAAGATATTTTTCCTGGGGTTGGGGAGTCCAAAATAGTGGGCATCGGTTTAAGGTGAGAGAGAAAAGATCTTAAAGGGACCTGAGGGACAACTTTTTCACACAGAGGGTAGTTTACATATAGAATGAACTGCCACAGAAAGTGGTAGAGGTGGGTACAATTGCAACATTTAAAACACATTTGGATAGGCAGATGAATAAGAAAGCTTTGAGGGATATGAGCCAAAAACAGACAAATGGGATTAGTTTAGTTTGGGAAACTTGGTAAGCAAGATTGCGTTGGATCAAAATGTCTGTTTCCATGCTCTCTTTCATTGTTTAAAAAAAAAAGTATGTCACTCCTTAGAAAACCCAGCCCATAAATTCAGAGTACCTATGTTGAAACTATTTTCAAAGATCAATAATTATTTTGGAATTTGTATGTTGACCAGTGTCTATACAAAAGCATGACCACAATCTGTGAGAAGCATCTTCTCTCAACTTTTCGTACAGCCAAATGTTTTGGTCTAAATGCATTCTTTCTCTGAAACCACAGCTAAAATTAGGAACCTGTTGTATCCTGATCTTAAATAAATTTCCATTTTCATTGTGCAAGCCAGCAGGATAGTCAATGCCAAATATTTGTCTTAAAGGCAGCCTTCCTTTTAGCACTCCCCAAAGTAAATGTGTCTCAGGTATCATTCAATGATTAAACATGCAGCGAATGTCTGCGTACAAGGCATTGACCTGCGTGACCTCCAGAAGGTAGTAACAAGCCATTTTCCTGAACTGCTGCAGTCCTTGAAATTAGGGATCCCTACAGTTCTGTTAGAAATGCAGTTTCAGGGCTTTTGACTCTGCAACAGTGGAGGAATGGTGCTACAGAGACAGGTCCCACCAACAGGCCAGACCCACTGCAGGTGGGAGCACAGTAGTATACAGGGGGACAAAGTTGCCTTGCAAGTCCTCAACATTGATTCTGGACCCCAGGAGGTCTCCTGACATCAGGTCAAAAATGAACAAGTAAAACTGTTGATTACTGCTTCCTACCCTTCATCAGCTCACCTGAAGAAGCAGTACACCTCAATTTTGAACATCACTTGGAGAAAGCATGGAGACTGGTAAGAGAACAGAATGTTCTCTGTTTGGAAAACTTCAATGAGCATACCAAGAGAGGCTGAGTTACACCAATACTGATCAAGCTGACTGAGTCCGAAACTACATAGCTGCTAGACTAGGTAGAATGGAAACCAACAAGAGCATTATATATCCTCATTCTTATGAATCTAGCTACCAAAGATGTGTCCATGACAATAGAGCTAGAAGTGACCACAGCACAGTCATTGTGGCAATGAAGGCACGTATTCCCATTTGGATACTCTTTGTCACATTGTGTGGCAGTACTAATGCTGTAAATAGGACTGAGTTCAAACAGATCATCAAATCAAAATTAAGCATCCATGAGGCATTGAATGCCGCCACCAGCTGCAGAATCAGATTCAACCAGAATCTGTAATCCCAGCCTAACATTACCAACGAGATGAGAGATTAAACTTGGTTCAATACTGAGATTGTTTTATTCATTCATATCCTTGTTCTTGAGAAGTGGTGGTGAACTTCATTTTTGAACTGTTGCAGTCCATTTTGTGTTGGTAAAATATTATTATGAAGAGAATTCTAACATTTTGATGTTGTGGCACTGAAGAAACGGCGATGTATTCTCAAGTCAGGAAGGTGAGTGGCTTAGAGAGAACTAGGTGGTATTCCTGTGTATCTACTACCCTTGTCCTTCTAGATGATTGTGGGTTTGGAAGATACTGTCTAATGAGGCTTGGTGAATTCTGCAGTGCATCTTGTGTATGACACACACTGCTGTTAGTGAGCATCAGTGGTATTATCACTAGACTATTTAGAAACTCATCTAATGTTCTGGGGAGACGGGTTCGAATCCCACCACATTAGATGGTGGAATTTAAATTCTACAAAAAAAATCTGGAATTAAGAATCTATTGATGAGCAAGAAACCATTGCTGATTATCAGAAAAGCCTATCTAATTCATTAATATCCTACAGGGCAGGAAATCTGTCGTGCTCACCTGGTCTGGCCTACATTTGACACCAAAGTCGTGAGTATGGTGCTGGAAAAGCACAGCCGGTCAGGCAGCATCGGAAGAGCAGAAAAATCGACGTTTCAGGCAAGAGCCCTTTATCAGCAATGAGGCAGGGAACATCAGGGGTGGAGAAATAAATGGGAGGGGATTGGGGCTTGGGGGAAGGTAGCAGAGAATGCGATAAGTGAATGGAGGTGGGGTTAAAGGTGATAGGTCGGAGAGGAGGGTAGATCGGATAGGTGTAATCTAATTGACTCTAAACTGCCCTCTGAAATGACTTAGCAAGCTAAGTTCGAGGGCAAATAGAGCCTGGCAATAAATGCTGGCCCACCAGCAATGTCCTCATTCCATGAGTGAATTTTAAAAAAAGCAATTAGGCTGCTTTGGTCTGGATAGACTTGAGCTCCTTGAGTATTGTTATAGCTGCTCTCATCTCGGCAAACGTGAACCATCACATTCCTGCTTTGTTCCAGCTACGTAGGGGACAGGCTTTGGGGAGTCAGGAATTGCATTACGTACTGCAGAATAAGACCATAATTCCTCACCTTTGACCTGCTGTAGTACCACAGTATTTCTGTGGTGGAAGTGGGAACTGCACGTGCTGGAGAGTCAGAGTCAAAAAGTGTGGCCCTTCAAAAGCACAGCAGGTCAGGCAGCATCCCTGGAGCAAAAGAATCAAATCTCCTGCTCCTCAGATGCTGCCTGACCTGCTATGTTTTTCCACACTTCTTGACTCTCACAGTATTTATGTGGTGAGTCCAGTTCAGTTTATGGTTACAGACAACCCCCAGGATGTAGATAGTGAGGTATTCAGCCAGGTAATGCAATTGATTGTTGATTAGATTGTTACCTTTTCTTTTGTTGGAAATTGTCATTGCCTAACATTTGTATGATGTGAATATCGCTTACCACTTGTTAGCCCAGGTCTGGATATCATCCAGGCCTTGTTGAATTTGGTCATGTACTGCTTTAGTACCTGAGGAGTTTCTAATGGTGCTTAATATCGTTCAATCATTAACAGTCATCACTACTTATTACTTTGTGATGAAAGGAAGGTCATTGATGAAAATGGCTGAACATAAAGGATGGCCCTGAGGAACTCTTGCAGAGATGTCTTGAAACTTAGATGACTGACCTTCAACAACCACAACCATCTTCCTATGTGCAAAATATAATTGGAACCAGCAGCAGATTTTACCTCGATTCCCATTGACACTAATTTTCAGAAGATTCCTTGAAGCCACACTTTGTTAGGGCAGTCACTCTCACCTCATCTCTCAAATTCAACCCTCTTGTCCATGCTTGAACGAAGGGTGCAATGAGAGCCTAGCACAGCCCTAACTAAGCATTAGTGAGCAGCTGAGCAGCTGCTGCTTCATACCACTGTTGATGACCTCTTCCATCACTTTACCGCTGATCAAGAGAAGACTGATGAGGTTGTAATTAGCCAGGTTGAATTTGTCCCCCTTTGTATGTACAGGACATGCCTGGGCAATTTTCCATATTGTCAGACAGATGCTAATGTTGTAACTATGCTGGAACAGCTTAGCTAGGAGTGTAGCAAGTTCTGAAGCACAAGTCTTCAGTTCTGTTGTGGGAATGTTGGCAGGGCCCCACAGACTTTAACATATCCAGTGTCTTCAGCCATTTCTTGATATCAAGTGCATTGAATTGGTTGAAGACTGGTACCTGAGTGGTGGGGTACTTTGGAAGATGCCACGATAGGTCATCTGTCTAACACACTTTTGACTCAAACTTCTTGCAAAAACTTCTGCCTCATCTTTTTCTCTGATGCACTGGGCTCTCACATTATTGAAGCTGGGGATACTTGTGGAGCTTCCTCCCCCAGTGAGTTGTTTTATTGTACACTACCATTTACGACTGCAGAGCTTAGATTTTATCTCTTTGTTGTGGGATCGCTTAGCTTTGTTTATCACTTGCTGCTAATGCTGTTTAGCGTGCAAATAGTCTGTTTGGTAGCTTCACCAGATTGATACCTAATTTTTAAGAATGCCTACTGTTGCTGATCCTGGCATGGCATCCTGTGCTCTTCATTGAATGAGGGTTGATCTCGTGGCTTGATGGCAATAGTAGATAAGGATATATACCAGGTCATGTGGTGGTAGATTGTATTTAAGTATAATTCTGCTGCTGCTGGTCACCCATAATACCCTCATGAATGCTATGACTCGAGTTGTTAAATCTATTTGAAATCTATTCTATTTAGCGTGGTGGTGGTGGTGACACCCAAAAGGCTGTGCAGTGGTTGTCCATGTTATTCAACGCAATAGTGACTGAGGTTTTGAAATGTGCTGTCAAATGAGCTTTGGTGAGTTGCTGCAGTATATTTTATAGATGGTACACATTGCTACTACTCTGCATCAGTGGTGAGAGGAATGAAAGTTGAAGGTGGTCGATGGTCTGCCCATCAAATGGGCTGCATTGTCCTGAATAGTGTTGCTCTTCTTGAGTGTTGTTGGAGCTGCACCCATCAAGGCAAGTGAGGAACATTCCATCTCACTCCTGATTTGTGCCTTCTAGATAGCATATAGACTCTGTTTCGTTAGGAAGTGAGCTACTTGTCACAGAATTCCTAGCCTCTGACTTGATTTTGGATGTGTATTTATTTGTGTTCCCTCTTTATTAGACTTTTTTGTATTTAATCTCCACATGAACATAAAAGACTGCTGTTTTAAAATGGGAATAGAATAGCTAACTTCAAGACAAAATAATTACAAATGGTCTGCTGATTCAGTCAACATGCTTCCTTCATGCTTTACTATCTGTCTGCCAACCAAATCAAATTATCACTTCTCAAAGGGATTTCTTAAGTCAGGCTCCATGATAAATTTTTTAAAGGCACAGAGAGGCTCTTTTAATATCTTTGAATGAAAGCTGTCTTGGCCCAGCAATGCAGAAACAGTGCAGTCAGCTGATTACAATGCAGCAATTACAGGCTTTGCCAGTTAGAATGTCCTAGCCCAGTAGAGTCATAGAGTCACAGTGATGTACAGCACGGAAACAGACCCTTCGGTCCAACTCGTCCATACCGACCAGATATCCCAACCCAATCTCGTCCCACCTGCCAGCACCTGGCCCATATCCCTCCAAACTCTTCCTATTCATATGCCCATCCAGATGCATCTTAAATGCTGTCATTATACTAGCCTCCACCAATTCCTCTGGCAGCTCATTCCATACATGCACCATTCTCTGTTTGAAAAATATGCCTCTTAGGTCTCTTTTATATCTTTCCCCTCTCACCCTAATCCTATGCCCTCTAGTTTTGGACTCTCCCACCCCAGGGAAAAGACCTTGTCTATTTATTCTATCCATGCTCCTCATGATTTTATAAACCCCTATGAGGGCACACCTCAGCCTCCAACACTCCAGAGAAAACAGCCACAGCCTATTCAGCTTCTCCCTTTAGCTCAAATCCTCCAGCCCTAACAATGTCTTTGTAAATCTTTTCCGAATTCTTTCAAGTTTCACAATATCATTCCAATAGGAAGGGGACCAGAACTGCATGCAATATTCCAAAAGTGGCCTAACCAATATCCTGTACAGCTGCAACATGACTTCCCAACTCCTATACTCAATGCTTTGACTGATAAAGGAAAGCAGACCAACTGCCTTCTTCATTATCCTATCTGCCCGCAACTCCACTTTCAAGGAACTATGAACCTGCACTCCAACACCTCTTTGTTCAACAACACTCCCCAGAACCTTATTATTAAGTGTATAAATCTTGTTCTGATATACTTTTCCAAAATGCTGCACCTCAAAATTATATAACTTAAACTCCATCTGCCACTCCTCAGCCCATTGGCCCATCTGATCAAGATCCCATTGTAGCCTGAGGTAACCTTCTTTGCTACACATCCAATTTTGGTGTCATCTGCAAACTTAATAACTATATCTCCGATGATCACATCTGAATCATTTTTATTAAAAAATGAAAAGTAGTGGACCCAGCACCGATCATTATGGCACAATACTGGTCACAGGCCTCCAGTCTGAAAAGCAACCCTCCACACCGCCTTCTGTCTTCTACCATTGAGTCACATCCAACTCAGTAGCTCACATGTTTTCGACCAGGTCAAAGTAAATTTCCTAAATTTGAGGAGTGTGGAAGTGCATTAAAAATATTATTCAGCCATATTTAGGTATCTGCTTGGTTCAGTAATAAATTCTTACATTTGAACCAAAAGATGATGGGATCCAGATCCTTTTCAGGGCAATAGCATATGGTGCAGACTAGGATCTGGTATGTAACTCAGCTGGTGGAAAAGAAGACAGCAGTAGATCATAAATCCAATATCTTTAAGTCACTAGCTCATTTCCAGCTCAAAGGAACTCAAGTGCTTTGGTTGTTCTCACAGTGAAGTGGTTGTGCCTCTACCTCTAAGCCAGGAGGTCTAGGTTCAAGTCCCACCTGCCATGGATTTATATCATAACATGTTTGAATGAGGTGATGCAAAATTCACAGATACACTGTATTGGAGATGTATCATTCTCCCCCACAATAATTTGGGGCTTTTGTGGAGTAGTAGCAGTGTTCCAATCTCTAGTTCAGAAGGTCACATCTACTTGGAGGTGTGTCATAACACACAAAAATATATGTGTAGTGCAGGCTGATATTTTAAGTTCAGCACATAGAGAGCACTGCTTTTTAAATAAGATGTTAAACTGAGGCAAAATGCACTTGCTCTTAAGTATAAAAGCTGAGCAGTGGCGTTTCCATGGAGTGGACACAATTCCTCTCTCAATGAACAATACTTAAAGGAGATTGACTTGAAGAAAAGATCAGGGGAACTGCCCTGGTGAACATTCATCCAGATAAACTAGTTATGCGCCTTAAAGTTGGCATGCACAAACTTGTGGATTTATCTACAAGACAATTGTGTTCCACTTAATTAATGAATTAATTATCTGCAATGTATTTTGACATACCCTGAGGACATGAACTCAAGATTTGGGATCTTATGGGCATGTAAGCTCATTTTTCTTCACATCACTTTCACTTCAAGCCTCATTCAAGTGTGAAAAGTTGAAACATTTAATAATATGGTCTTGACACCATGTACAATTACAGATCCAAACACTGACTTAATACTAAAGTAATACCAATGTAGTTTAACACTACTTTAATACATTCTGGATGTGATCAATAAATTAACTAATTTAAGTACAATATTTTGAGAAGATTATTTAATAAATAAAGAAATTAATTTTGTATTTTAAAGAATTACTACAATTGCCCAATTATATCTTTCAATGTGAATCTCATTATTCTGATAAATAGGAAAATTGGGCAGAATTCTGATAGTCTAATAATTTAATAATATTTAATAGAAAAATAATAATGTACATATTGATCACTTTAATTTAAATACTGATTAATGTTTCTTCACTTGTGTTTTAAATTTAATTTTATTTCCAATGTTTAATCTAACAGGAGAAATTCAAAATAAGTCCCCTATGCAGGAATTTGACATGTACTAACTCGAAAGAGTTAATGATGTATATTGATAGGACAAGAAAGTTAATGTCTTCAGGTTTTCTCATAAGAGTGATGTTTTCTGTCAACTGTGGAACAAAAGGAATCAATGGACTTTTATCTACTAACTTGGATTTGTTTGGAGACCAGTTCCACAGGAATCTTGTGGAGATGTCTGCCCTTGTGGCATTGTGGGCCACCTATTAATGTCTGTAGTACATTGCAGATGACACAGGGCAGCACAGTGGCTTGGTGTTGGCACTGCTGCCCCTCAGTACCAGGGACCTGGTCTTATTTGCAGTCTTGAATGACTGTCGGTGTGGAGTATGTACATTAGGTGGATTGACCATACTAAATTGCTCCGTTGTATACAAACTAGGTTAATTCGGCGTGGCAAATGTGGTGTTATGAGGATAGGGTGGGATGCTCTTCAAAAGGTTGGTGCAGACTCAATGTGTCAAATGGCCTCCATCTGTACTGTAAAGATTCTACAAACATTTTGTGTTTGTTCCCCACGTGTTAAATGATTTGGGAAGGGTGTAGACCAAGGCCACTAGTATGAAATATCTTAATTATCAAGATGGGTCAAAAGAATTGGGACTGCAGATACATAGGATGATCAAATCGAGGTGTATAAACTGACAGATACTCCATACTCCACAGACCCATCACTGTTGTACTGTCTGCACACTTAGCTCTGTAAACAATAGAGAAAAGCGCATTAGCTTTGAAATCAAACTGTATTTATCAGTGAATAATTGCAAGATAATGTTGTGACTTCAGACTGTGCGAGTGAAGTGCAACTTTATCAGGAGTACAAGTGAGCGGTAGGAGTGATCAGTCCTCTACACAGGTAACGTGATGTCACTTTGCAGTGAGTTCCAGTGGCTGGTGGGGTTGGTTTGAATTGTTAGGAAAGCTGATTGAGGGAATGAGGCAATGCAGTATCACCAGAAACCATTCTGGCAGCAGAGAGCAACACCACTTGGTCTCTGGGCTTCACTCAAACCAAACCAGAAGCCAATGATGTTCCGACAGTGTGGGATGAAATCAGGAAAATCACTCTCAGAAGTTGTTTTCCTGGATCTCCTCAAAACAACTCCTAGTTGCTATTGTGGCTTAGAAAGTGTGGAGAAAGTGCCACTCTCGTGCATTTGAGGTTTTAGTTCCAAGATAAATACAATTTCAAAGCAGGAAAGCTCAGAGGAAATTTCCTCAACTTGTGTACTGAATGAGAATTATACATTCTCTGGCATTGTTAGAGTCGGATGACAGTTTTGATGAATTTAATCAAACTGGTGAACATGACCAAAACTGGCAACCAGAATTATATGTAAACATCCCAGGGCTTGTCTAAAAGAATACAACAGCCAAAGTAACAAATCATAGAAGGAACTAAGAGAAATATTGAAAGAGTCACTATTTTGAAATGTTCTATTGTGTTTAACATTAATGAGCTTTGAATGGATCAATCAGCCAGTTTATTGATGTGTGTGCAGTTTATGCAGCTGATTATATAAAAGCCAAACATTACAATTGGATGAATAGATGCAGTAAATATCACAGGCCTGTGTTTCATGGGCTTGGTGACTCATCACAGCCCCAGCTGGATGAAGAATGATAGAATGGAAGCCTATTCCTTTGATTCTCACTTAGTCCCAACAGGGCCTGGTTCATGCAAAAATCTCTCTTTATCCATGCTGGAGTGAATTTCATTGGGATTTCTTCCAGTCCATTACTGGACCTTTGGCTGTAACCTCACTAATATGGGTACCAGAGATTTTGTTGCACTGCTGCCTACATTATAACCCTGAGGAAATGTTGCCCGTTGCAATTAATGTCATTCCCTCTTAGCAAGGAACCTTGTTTATTCTGTTGAGGAATAAATTAACTGCACAAGTTATAACAGGGTAGGTGCATTCCTGTTCGTAGAATACATGAATTATTGGGAATATTATTTGCAGATTCTTCCACCACAATGCTTGCAGGCTGTCATACTGGAAACAAAATTCTATATCAAATAAAATCTGTTTTCATGTCCAGGTTCTGTACATGGATGTGAGTTAATAGAACACTAGCTGGATTTCCTCATGGAAAACATTACATTTGGGCAGTTAACATTCAAAAGACTTGCAATAAACAGTGACTAGTAACATAATTGAAGAGCCAGTGTTAACCTTGCCAGAGCTATCATTGGCTTGCTTCAGACTTTAGAACAAATTTCATGTTTTGACAGTGCAGTGGCACTGTGCCAGCAGGGCCTTGCAGTTTGGACGTCTTGGAATGTATCCCTTGGGGCAATTGCACAGCCATGAGCAAATACGGTTACATCTCTGCAATAAGTGCTTCATTACTGATTTGTTTGGTCCAAAGATGCTGCGTGTTCTTATTACATGCAATTTCATTTGACTTGCTTTAACTATTTCCATACTGGTTACACATGATGGGAATTTTATATTGTTTTGTTATAAGTACTGTTTTCTTGAAACTAACATCCTATGGAACTTCCTTTGCTTCTGTCAGTAGTGTCCCTGGCCACTATCTCAGACTAAGGAAAAGGGTGTTCACTACTTTAGCATGAGGAGAGGTTTCCACTGACTCCCATTAACTCCAGTTCTGTGACAGCTTCTTAATGCCATACCTGGTTAAATCCTGCCTCATTATTAAGGGCAATCACTCTCACCTCACCTCTAGAGTTCAGCTTTATCATCCATGTTTGGAGCAAGGCTACAATGAGGTCAGGAGCTGATGGGCCCCAAACAATAGACAATTGACAATAGGTGCAGGAGTAGGCCATTCAGCCCTTCTAGCCTGCACTGTCATTCAATATGATCATGGCTGATCATTCCTAATCAGTATCCTCTTCCTGCCTTATCTCTATAACCCTTGATTCCACTATCTTTGAGACCTCTATCCAACTCTTTCTTAAATGAATCCAGAGACTGGGCCTCCACTGCCCTCTGGGGCAGAGCATTCCACACAGTCACCACTCTCTGGGTGAAGAAGTTTCTCCTCATCTCTGTCCTAAATGGTCTACCCTGTATTTTTAAGCTGTGTCCTCTGGTTCGGCACTCACCCATCAGCGGAAACATGTTTCCTGCTGCCAGAGTGTCCAATCCTTTCATAATCTTATATGTCTCAATCAGATCCCCTCTCAGTCTTCTAAACTCAAGGGTATACAAGCCCAGTCGCTTCAGTCTTTCAGTGTAAGGTAATCCCACCATTCCAGGAATTGACCTCGTGAACCTATGCTGCACTCCCTCAATAGCCAGAATGTCTTTCCTCAAATTTGGAGACCAGAACTGCACACAGTACTCCAGGTGTGGTCTCACCCCCAGGGCCCTGTACAGCTGCAGAAGCACCTTTTTGCTTCTATACTCAATTCCTCTTGTTATAAAGGCCAGCATGCTATTAGCCTTCTTCACTACCTGCTGTACCTGCATGCTTGCCTTCATTGACTAGTGTACAAGAACACCCAGATCTCTCTGTACTGCCCCTTTACCTAAATTGATTCCATTGAGGTAGTAATCTGTCTTCCTGTTCTTACCACCAAAGTGGATAACCATACATTTATCCACATTAAACTGCATCTGCCATGCATCTGCCCACTCACCTAACTTGTCCAGGTCACCCTGTAATCTCCTAACATCCTCATCACATTTCACCCTGCCACCCAGCTTTGTATCATCAGCAAATTTGCTAATGTTATTGCTGATACCATCTTCTATATCATTAACATATATTGTTAAATGCTGTGGTCCCAGCACGGATCCCTGCGGTACCCCACTGGTCACTGCCTGCCATTCCGAAATGGAGCCGTTTATCACTACCCTTTGTTTCCTATCAGCCAAACAATTTTCAATCCAATCTAGTACTTTGCCCCCATTACCATGCACCCTAATTTTACTCACTAACCTCCTGTGTGGGACTTTATCAAAAGCTTTCTGAAAGTCCAGGTACACTACATCTACTGGATCTCCCTCGACCGTCTTCAGAGTTACATCCTCAAAGAAGTCCAGAAGATTAGTCAAGCATGATTTCCCCTTCATAAATCCATGCTGACTCTGTCCTATCCTGTTACTACTATCCAGATGTGCCGTAATTTCATCCTTTATGATAGACACCAGCATCTTTCCCACCACTGAGGTCAGACTAACTGGTTTATAATTTCCTGCTTTCTCTCTCCCACCTTTCTTGAAAAGTGGTATAATATTAGCCACCCTCCAGTCCTCAGGAACTGACCCTGAATCTAGCGAACTCTGGAAAATAATCACCAACGCAGCCACGATTTCCCGAGCCACCTCCTTCAGTACCCTGGGATGTAGACCATCAGGCCCCGGAGACTTATCAACCTTCAGACCTAACAGTCTCTCCAACACCAAATCCTGGCAAATATAAATTCCCTTAAGTTCAGATCCTTCAGCCACTGTCACCTCAGGGAGATTGCTTGTGTCTTCCCCAGTGAACACAGATCTGAAGTACCCATTTAATTCTTCTGCCATTTCTTTGTTCCCCGTAATATATTCCTCTGTTTCTGTCTTCAAGGACCCAATTTTAGTCCTAACCATTTTTTTGCCTTGCACATACCTAAAAAAGCTTTTACTATCCTCCTTTATATTATTGGCCAGTTTACCTTCGTACCAGAGCATCATTGGGTCAGTTTGTTGAATGTGTTGCTTGATAGTACTATTGACAGAACCTCCTGTCACTTTCTGATCAATAGTTGACTAATGGGATGGTATTTGACTGCATTGAATTTGTCTTGCTTTTTTGTGGACAGGACATACCTAAAATTTTTCAAATTGTTGGGTAGTTGCCAGTTACTGAGAGAGCTTGGCTTGGGGCATGGTTACTTTTGAAGTACAAATCTTCAGTATGCTTCTCAGAATGTCATCAGAGCACATAGCTTTTGCAGTATCCAGGGCTTTCATCTTTTCTTGCTATCACATTGAGCGAATTGCATTGGCAGAATCTGCCTAAAATCTTTTCTACCTTTGAAATATTATCAAAAACAAAATCTTTGCTTTATGTAAGCTTTGCTGTGAAGCTCTTTTAAGTGTTTTTTAAAACCCAAACCAGAGGACACAGCTTAAAAATACAGGGTAGACCATTTAGGACAGAGATGAGGAGAAACTTCTTCACCCAGAGAGTGGTGGCTGTGTAGAATGCTCTGCCCCAGAGGGCAGTGGAGGCCCAGTCTCGGGATTCATTTAAGAAAGAGTTGGATAGAGCTCTCAAGGATAGTGGAATCAAGGGTTATGGAGATAAGGCAGGAACAGGATACTGATTAAGGATGATCAGCCACAATCATATTGAATGGTAGTGCAGGCTCGAAGGGCAGAATAGCCTACTCCTGCACCTATTGTCTATTGTCTAATGTCAGTGACAGTTTAGAAATGGAAGTTGTTAAACTATGATCTAAGTAAGAAACATATTTCAAAATCCAAAATGTAGTTTTGACCTCGATAAGACAAATGCAGTTGTAAGAAGTTGGTAGAACTTCATCGCTTATAATAATTTAATGGAATGTTTGAACAGCATTGCCAATAAAACTTACATAAATGTTTGCAGTGCCAGCTGGTACAGCCTCAGTCACTAATTAAAGATAACAGTGCACTGAAGATTTGCAATCATACAGTTTTTAACCAATGGCACAAAACAGGGTGTTGAATTGCTAATCTATAGCTCTATAACAACCTCCAACCGTTGAAATTCCCATACACAGAACATACACGTAGAGAGACAAGACACAAACATTATGTGTGGGGAAGAAACAAGAAAACCTGTGAAGCACTGTTCTGGCACCAAGCTGGATTACAGGCATCAATGAGTTGTTTTCCTTCCACTTTCTTTCAAACGTTTTAAGGCTGTGACCACACACATTCTCAATTTTTCATTCATTGGTTGAAGTCTCTAAAGATGGTTTTTAGCCTTTTCCTTTGAGAATGGAATTTGCAGAGCAGGAGTAGCAAACTTCTCAGAGTTTTCTTTGTGCATCTGTACTTAGAAGAGAGAGAAAGAGAGATTTAGTTGCTTCCTCTTTCACAGATTGGATGTTTCTGCTACATTGGCCAAAAACAAAGCTGTCACCATTCACCCAGAAACAAAAAATTGTTACAATGCTGTGCACTTCTGAACACACAACTGGTCATATGCAAACAATGCTGTGAATATATTTCCATAATTCATGTGAGGTATAATTTAGTTTTAAGAATGTAATTTTTTGGTTTGAGATTAAACTGCTAGAAGTAAGATAAATGGAAAACCTAGTTCAGAACCTAGCAAACAACCTCCCAAATAAAACAAGCATGACTTAATTATAATTAAAAGGTAACCCCCATTTGTCTTGTTGAGAAATTGTGAACAATGAATGAAGTACTTCTAAGGTTTTAATAAAATCAGAAGGTCCATACTTCATTAAAATAATGTTTGTCATTCCCTGATGAGAAAAATACTAGAGGCAGATTGTAAACATTTGGTTTCTTGCTAGACCCAGCAAGTCCTCCCACTGCAGATAGTGAAGGAGACCTGGGAGGAAGGGGCTCCCCAAAACCCTGGTAAGTCCACATTCTTGCCAGAGTCAAGTGGCAAACCTTGATGATGGAGTAGGCATCATTTTGGACAGGGTAGGATGGAAGGATGTAGGGAGCTGAAAGCTCTTTAATTGGAACAAGGGACTCTAAAAGAGACAGTCCGTCTAACCAGCAGTCACAGGATTAAACCTACATCATATGCTAATTTGTGGACAAGGCCCTTTTGAAGCTTAATTAACTGCTTAAGGGCCTCAATTCATCCACGGGTGAGTGATTCACCTGACATGTCCCCATTGCTTATAAAATCATGGTAGTGGGAGAGAAGTGCGATGGCTTATATCCACCAATGGCACACATTTTAAATCACACCCACACCCACACCCACACCCACACCCACACCCACACCCACACCCACACCCACACCCACACCCACACCCACACCCACACCCACACCCACCCCCACCCTATAAAATTCAGCCTGAAGTCTTTTAGTAATATCTAAGTATCCATCACACAGATACTGCAGAAAATACAAATGAACACCTTTTTGTAGGAGGTAGCGAAAAGGAGAGAGGTCTTCTCACCACAGGTGACTCAGAGGGTTGAAACAGATAGTAAAGGTGGGAAAAGCAATTTGACCAAGATGGCTATGTCAGCTGTATAGGACGTGAATGCAGTGCAGCAACAGGTTTAGTGATTTGAAATGACTAGTCAAGGTCATTGGATGTCCCTTCAAATGTCATATCTTTACACTTTCTTAATTCCCCTGCTTCACTATCTCTATCAAATGTGATTTACATTTCACATTCACAGCCTCCCTGTGCCCTCATAGAGGTGATAGATATTAAACAAGAAAGACATTCCAGCCAATGAATCACACAATATTTATTGACACATATCCCTTTCTTACATAACAAGGTGACACAACCAGCACGACCACATCAAAAGTTTTTGAGGGACAAGCACATTTGCATCCCAGTAGAGGTATGGGTAGAGGTCATCACTGAGGCAATGACTGAGGTCCTGGCCAGCGATGGGGCTCAAAATATAGAAAATAGTGCTGCTTTCAAAGTTAATAATTTCTCTTGATCTTGCTGTTTCTTGTCATTCACTTCCTTTTGATGTAAAAGCAGTACAGTAATTAGTTTAAGCTTGCAACTCTTAGACTTCACTCTCACCAGCAGCCACCATCTCCCTCCAACAACGCTAACCTTGTGTGTTTCTCATTTCAGATTCCGAAGAACGACAACCTGGATACACAATTGTGCAAGACCAACAAGGTTATCTCAATGTGCTTGTTTCCAGTAGAGCCAACATTTATCGCCACTCCCAATGCATTTATGAAGATGGTGGTGAGCTTGTTCTCTTGAGCCACTGCCATCAATGCAGTTTTGATATCCTCAACAGATCTATTCGCCAACAAATTACAACAAGTTGATATGATTTCTGCTGAATTATGAATTCACACTCACCATCTGTCTCAATATGTTGGTTGCTGTGGGATTAGCACATACAGAATTAAATAGCTTTCAGTTCTGCTGAACAGATATACATAATGAAGCTGTTAATGTGAGGACGAGAAACTGAATGAATGGAAAAGTCACAAATCCATATTTTATGGGACTGAGACATGTCAACTAGACCCTTTTTTGGAATAAAGTAGTTGAGGAGCTTAAATGGACCATAAAACAACAGTTATCGAAGTGTTGGGAGAGATTGACATAAATATAAGTATCATGGCTCCAAATTATCCGAAGTATGTCTTGTGTGCTTTATTAATATATTGAAATTTTGTGTAAGTATGTATGGAATCTAGAAATTAAAAAGTAGAGTTCATAGAAGTTTGAACACATCACTGTTTTGTCATGCTGGACTTGTACAAGTTATCCCTGAGTTGATATCTCCCATGAATTGTGAGGTCAATAATAAAGAATTATATATTCAAATTGATTCACATTGTATGATTTGATTGAGTACTCCAGTTCCACTGTGTAACATGAGCCTATTGAAGACAAGAAATTGATTCTGTGATTGTTAAACTGATGTCTGTCTCTGTTTTATCAAATTAAAATAGAACATGAAAACAGTCTGGCACTGTCTTGGGGATCTTGAGGTACTGATCCTCCTGAACTGTTTGCCAATTACCTGTGCCCTCATAAGTGGTGAGATTGTGTAGGATATAGCAGACTACGATAAATCATGACACATGTTCCAAGGCTCTTTCAGAGTGGTCCAAGCAGCAAGATAATTTATTAAATGCTTCAGTGATCTGCTGCAGTATAACTTTTGCAATTAGCGTGCTTCTCAGATATAAGACCATAAAACATAGGAGCAGAAGTAGACTATTCAGCCCATCTAGTCTACTCTGCCACTCAATGAGATCATGGGTTGATGACAATTCTCAACTCCGCTGTCCTGCCCTTTTCCTACAAACCTTCATTTCCTTATGATGAAAACGTTGTCTATCTCAAAGTTTAAAATCACACAACACCAGGTTATAGTCCAACAGGTTTATTTGGAAGCACTAGCTTTTGGAGCATTTCTCCTACATCAGGTGATTGTCCCCACACTAAAAGAGCAGCACTCCAAAAGCTAGTGCTTCCAAATAAACCTGCTGGACTATAACCTGGTGTTGTGTGATTTTTAACTTTATACACCCCAGTCCAACAATGGCACCTCCAAATCCTGTGTGTCTTAGCCTTTAATATACTTAATGACCCAGCCTCTACAGGCCTTCGCAGTAAATAATTTCACAGATCCATTTATTCTTCATCTTTGTTTTAAATGGCCAACATCTTAGTCTAGGATTATGTCCTCTGCCCCTAGATTTTCCCACAAGGGGAAACGACCTTTCCAAATCTACACTGGCAAGTCCACAATATACGTACATGGCTCGAAGAGGTAAAAACAATAACTGCAGATGCTGGAAACCAAATTCTGGATTAGTGGTGCTGGAAGAGCACAGCAGTTCAGGCAGCAGCCAACGAGCAGCGAAATCGACGTTTCGGGCAAAAGCCCTGATGAAGGGCTTTTGCCCGAAACGTCGATTTCGCTGCTCGTTGGATGCTGCCTGAACTGCTGTATTCTTCCAGCATCACTAATCCAGTACATGGCTTGAACACTAGGGTAATGAAGGAAACTTAATTAAACCTAAGTAATTCACGCCTCATTCTCGACAATGTAATTGCTACCAGATATGTCAGTTTTACAGCCAACACAAATTGTATCTGGGTCACATCAACAACTGCTAATTCATTAGAGACACAAAGCCATCTAAATGAATATTTAGCCCTTGGGATCTTTCAGTAGTATAGTGTGCAACATGAAGAAAAGCACAAATATCAAGTAAGTCAAGTTTATTCATTTTTTGAATATTAACAATTTTTGTTCTCTTTCAAGGTTTTTCCACTGATAAAACTAGGGCGCAAACTATGGAATTTGAGCTGATGTGGTTAGTTAACAAGGTGAACTCAATTAAGGTATGTGAATTGTGTGTTGGCACATTGCTTTCATGTTTAATCCATTTTTGCAGCTGTCAGTCTGAATAAACTTTGACAGCAGCTTGGAAGATATAAAATTTTCAACAAAATTCTGTGTGTGTAGCTTGCTTACAAGAAAAGGTAGGAGAAGTTGAGAACTGCAGATGGAGAGATCAGAGTCAAGAGTGTGGTGCTGGAAAAGCACAGCAGGTCAGGCAGCATCTGAGGAGTAGGACAATCAATGTTTTGGGCATAAACCCTTCATTCCTGAGGTTGATGGATCGAAACCATCCTCTGCTATCCACTCAATGTTGTCTTTAGCAGCTTTCCCCCTTTATTGGTCTTGGTCTGCATGTTTCTGGACCAACAAGCAAGGAAATATTCCTGGCTCTGGTTAATGAGTTGGGTCAGGTGGATCATGTACCCTGAAACTTCTAGGATGCTTTCATCATAACCTCCTGATATTTGGGTTAGCAACTTACTGAGGCACTGCCTTTGGTTATGAAGATTATTATATTATTTATATTCTGTATTAGTGGATCCTTTTGTATCATGGAGGTTCAGAGCCATTTTGAAAATTTAAATCCATGTATCCATTATTGTTCATAACTTTCCTGTTGATGATACTAACAAATCTTGCTGCTATGATTTGGGATTTATCCATGAACAAGCAACAGTATCAGAGCAGCCTTTTCCCAAGCATTCATATTCATAAAATTTGACAAGACAGACTAGAAAATAATAAATATTTAAACTCAGTTGTCGTATAGAATCATCATAGATGCAAAGTGTCAGGAAGAAAAGGAAATGATGAAAAGGGACAGGGTTGTGGTATTGACAAGGGAGAATTTTGCTCTGCTGGAGAAAGAGGATGTACAAGATGGGTTAAGGACAGATTGCTTTGCTAATAAGCAAGTAGTGCAATTACATTGTTTGGTGTAATCCATATGCCACTAACTTGTGGGAAGAATGCAAGGGAACAAATCTGCAAGGAAATTAGAGAACTTGAAAAGCATAGAGTTGTTATCACGGGGACTTTAAATATCCAAATATAGGTGGGGATAATAGCAATGTACAGGGCAGACAGTGTGCATTCAGCAAAACCTTTACACGAATATGCTTTCAGTCCAATTAGAAAGGAAGCACTGCTAGACCTGGTTCTTGGGATTGGAGTGGATCAAGTAGTCAGTGGGAGAGGAGCATGTTGGGGGATAGAGATCATTGCATAATAAAGTTTATGGTTACATAGGAAGACGGGAATTAAAAATCCAGAATAAGAATAGTTCACTGAGGGAAAGCCATCTTCAAAGGGGTAAGAATGGATCTGGTTTAAATAAATTGGTGTCAAAGGTTGGCAGGAAAAATGGTATCTGAATAGTGGACAACCTTCAAAAACAAGATGGTTCAGGCACAATCAAGGTATGTTCCCTATAACTTGAAAGATAGGACATACAAATCTAAAGCTCCCTGGATGACAAAGGAGTGGAAATTATTATAAAGAAGAAAAAATATGCTTGTGACAGATGTCAAGTAGAAAACAAATTGAGAAAGAGGCTGAATATAGAAGGTACAGTGGAGTGGTGGACAAATTAATAAGGAGCATGAAAAGAGACTGGCAGTTATTATAAAAAGGTATTCCAAAGTCTTCCGTAGGCATATATTTATTAAAAGTGTGCGTAAAAGAAAGGGTGGGACTGATCGAAAACCAAAAAGAAGATTTACATTTGCAGGCATGGTTGAAGTACTAAGTACCAAAGATTCATATGCTGTTCAGGCCATGATGAAAGAAGAGGAAACACAGTCACTAGAAATGTTTAAAATTGGTAAGGAGGTGGTATCGGATAGGCTGTCTGCATTCATATTGGCGAGGCACCAGGACTGGATAGGTTGCAATCAAGAATACTGAGGTAAGTGAGAATGGAAATTGCAGAGGCTATCAATAACATTTATATCTTAGATTTTGCAGCAGTGCTAGAGATTGGGAAAATTGAAAATGTTACATGGTTGTTTAAAAACATTGTTAGGATAAGCCAAGTAACCACAGATCTTTGGTGGTTGGAAACAATATTCTGTGCCAAAATTAGTAGTTATATGGACAAATTCTAAATCCTATTCTTAATTAAAGGTTAGCTATAATAGATTTCTTAAAGAAAAATTGTTTAACCAACTTACTGAAGTTTTGTGATAACATAACAGGCAGGGTTAATTAGATCAATCGTGTTAATGCATTGTACAGAGGAACCTCAATTATCTGAATGACACGGGCAGGGAGTATTTTGTTCAGATAATCAGTTGCTGAATAATTGATAACACAGTTTAGCCAAGCCTCGGGACGTTGCGATCTTGTTCGAATAATTCAAAATTTGGATAATTGCATGCTGAATATTCGAGGTTTCTCTCACATGGATTTCCAGAAGACATTTGAAACAGTGCCTCACAACAGACTTGTGAGCAAAGTTAGGGTTAATAGTGTAATAAGGACAATAGAAAAATTTATACAGGATTAACTAAGTGATGTGAAACAGAGAGCAATGATTTATTAATATTTTTCAAATTGGTGGAATGTTTGTAGTGAAGCTCCACAACAATCTATGTTTATGCTATTAGATTTTCATAATATAAGTATTAATGACTTAGACTTTGGTGTACAGGACTCTACTTCAAAATTTGTGGATAATATGAAGCTTAGAAACATTGCAAACTGTGAGGAGGATGGTGTAGCACTTCAAAAGAACATAGACATTTCGGAGGATGGGTGAATGGGTGACAGATGGAGTTCAGTGTGGAAAAATGTAAGGTAATACATTTTGATAGGAAGGACATAAAGAGATAATGTAAAGGGTACAACTCTAAAGTTGTAGTTAATCATTCAAAGTGACAGGACAGCAGAATATACAATATCCTGGGTTTGATTAGCAGTGACATTGAGTACAGGAGTGAAGAGATTGTATTGAATTTATGTAAGGCACCAGTTTGTCCTCAGCAAGAGTATTGTGCTCAGTTCTGGGCTCAGCACTTAGAGTCATAGAGTCATAGAGATGTACAGCATGGAAACAGACCCTTCGGTCCAACCTGTCCATGCCGACCAGATATCCCAACCCAAACTAGCCCCACCTGCCAGCACCTGGCCCATATCCCTCCAAACCCTTCCTATTCATCCAAATGCCTCTTAAATGTTGCAACTTTACCAGCCTCCACCACTTCCTCTGGCAGCTCATTCCATACACGTACCACCCTCTGCGTGAAAAAGTTGCCCCTTAGGTCTCTTTTATATCTTTCCCCTCTCACCCTAAACCTATACCCCCTCCTTCTGGACTCCCCAACTCCAGGGAAAAGACTTTGTCTATTTATCCTATCCATGCCCCTCATAATTTTGTAAACCTCTATAAGGTCACCCCTCAGCCCCCGATTCTCCAGGGAAAACAGCCACAGCCTGTTCAGCCTCTCCCTGTAGCTCAGATCCACCAACCCTGGCAACATCCTTGTAAATCTTTTCTGAACCCTTTCAAGTTTCACAACATCTTTCCGATAGGAAGGAGACCAGAATTGCACACAATATTCCAACAGTGGCCTAATCAATGTCCTGTACAGCCGCAACATGACATCCCAACTCCTGTACTCAATACTCTGACCAATAAAGAACGCCTTCTTCACTATCCTATCTATCTGCGACTCCACTTTCAAGGAGCTATGAACCTGCTATCCAAGGTGTCTTTGTTCAGCAACACTCCCTAGGACCTTACCATTAAGTGTATAAGTCCTGCTAAGATTTGCTTTCCCAAAATGCAGTACCTCGCATTTATCTGAATTAAACTCCATCTGCCACTTCTCAGCCCATTGGCCCATCTGGTCCAGATCCTGTTGTAATCTGAGGTAATCCTCTTCGCCGTTCACTACACCTCCAATTTTGGTGTCATCTGCAAACTTACTAACTGTACCTCTTATGCTCGCATCCAAATCATTTATGTGAATGACAAAAAGTAGAGGGCCCAGCACCGATCCTTCTGGCACTCCACTAGTCACAGGCCTCCAGTCTGAAAAACAACCCTCCACCACCACCATCTGTCTTCTACCTTTGAGCCAGTTCTGTATCCAAATGGCTAGTTCTCCCTGTATTCCATGAAATCTAACCTTGCTAATCAGTCTCCCATGGGGAACCTTGTCGAACGCCTTACTGAAGTCCATATCGATCACATCTACTGCTCTGTCCTCATCAATCTTCTATGTTACTTCTTCAAAAACCTCAACTAAGTTTGTGAGACATGATTTCCCATTCACAAAGCCATGTTGACTATCGCAAATCAGTCCTTCTCTTTCCAAATACATGTACATCCTGTCCGATTCCCTCCAACAACTTGCCCACCACCGAAATCAGGCTCACCGGTCTATAGTTCCCTGGCTTGTCTTTACCACCCTTCTTAAACAGTGGCACCACATTTGCCAACCTTCAGTCTTCCGGCACCTCACCTGTGACTATCGATGATACAAATATCTCAGCAAGAGGCCCAGCAATCACTTCTCTAGCTTCCCACAGAGTTCTCGGGTACACCTGATCAGGTCCTGGGGAGTTATCCACCTTTAGCCGTTTCAAGACATCCAGCACTTCCTCCTCTGTAATCTGGACGTTTTGCAAGATGTCACCATCTATTTCCTTATAGTCTATATCTTCCAAATCCTTTTCCACAGTAAATACTGATGCAAAATATTAATTTTGTATCTCCCCCATTTTCCAAGGTTCCACACAAAGACCGCCTGAGGGGCCCTGTTCTCTCCCTAGTTACCTTTTTGTCCTTAATATATTTGTAAAAACCCTTTGGATTCTCCTTAATTCTATTTGCCAAAGCTATCTCATGTCCACTTTCTGCCCTCCTGATTTCCCTCTTAAGTATACTCCTACTTCCTTTATACTCTTCTAAGGATTCACTCGATCTATCCTGTCTGTACCTGACATATGCTTCCTTCTGTTTCTTAAAAAGAGTTAGTTCTGGCTGCATAGTGAGGCAGCTGGTAAAGAGCAAAGTGCTTGGATCACTCAGTTGGCTGTCAGCTCACTGTACTCGATGATTCATAGTCTGCTTATCCACTTCTCAAGAATACCTGCCAACAGAATCTGGCCCTACAGCCTCTTTCCTTTATTATCATTGACATGGGTAGAATATCTGCCTGCTCACTGCCAATGTCCCTCACCTTGTTGGAGACAAACTGACAAAATTAGTTTTGTCAAAAATGTAACTAAGCCAGCAAGAACAAATAACTGAAAATAGAAGGAACTGAAATAGCAGAATATAAATTTCTAGCTGCCAAGATTGAAAAAGCTGCTGGATCCCACTTCCATCAGAATATTGTCTCAGCAATTACAGCATCTGCTTTTTGCAATGGGAAGCAGTTGGGTTGTTTGACTGGATCAGATTTTCCTCTTTCAGTTATGTCATCACAGAATGAGTTGAGTGCAAGAACTTGCCCATCCCATTTCCGGTTGAATCTGCACTCACTACAAAAGGGCGGACAGCGTGTGTGCCCAGGTGGGAGATGGCCCTTAAGCAGCCGATAACCAGATGGGAAATGAACCCATAGCGCCTGGTTCATAGATAAGAATGCAACCACTGTGCCAGAAAACCTCCCCCCGCTAAATGTTTTAAATGCATAATGTTCTGCAATATTTCAATTCCAGACCTGTTCTTTACTAAACAAAGTTTTAATTATTTCAACTTTACTTGACTCTTCACGACAGACTAATGCCTTCAGTACTCCTTTTTTGTTTTGGATGCTATTTAGATTGCTGCAAGCAATTTAATTTTCTTAATTGCTCCCATCATGTAATTTTTAACAGCATTTTTATTGAATTGTCCTAACACTCATCTGTTCTCTCAATGATTATATTGCCATAATTCTTTACCTTGGGCATATTAAATGCTTCCCTGTTACCTTCAGGTTCTTGTTATTTTTATGAGTACTCTTTCCTCACCATACCAATTTAAAATCCTATCTATCACCTTAAGAGTGACTAATCCTCTTTCTCCCATTTCCAATTGCTCTTCTGCCTTCACAGGTACTGGTTACATTATGTTCCCAAATGTCAAGAATTTCTAGTCAAATAATTTTATAATTTATGTTGACGTACTGGAACAATGCAGATAGGGGACAAAGAAATTTCAAATTTCTGATTAAGCAGACAATATTATTTGTATATCATGTAGATATGCAGTCACCCTTATTTTTATAATATGCTTTGATTTTACATCATTATTTGTAAATTGACAAAACATAGCAGCTCAGGAAGCAGAAAAGTCAACTTGGTTAGATTATAAAAGTTTACCTGTAGTAGGGTGAGGAAATGGGAGGCAATAAGTAGAGTTACAACCCACCACTACAAGCCGCAATAAATAGTAACAATGTGTGATGATTAAATTCTATTATAAGTGAGAGAAAAATTATAAGTGAGAGAAAATTAGTTTACAAGATATTGGATAAAAACTTGACAACAGGAGGTAAAGGTTTTGTGCAAAGGAAGTGAATGTGAGATTATTAATGCTTTTGATAGATAGATAAAAAGATACTATGATGACTGATAATACCAAGTTACCACAAATAGTTATCTCATAAATTTAAACAATGTAATTAAATGGAATTTGCTATCTGAGATCGAATTGTTCAGGAAGATTAAATCTGATTATAATCTAATAAGGAAGAATGGGCAGGCCTTCAGGGAGATGGTGTAGGAGTGGCATTGCTTAATTGTCCCTTTGAAGAGCAAGCACAGTCAAGGCAGACCAAATGGCCTCATGTAACTATTTCATGATCACAGAATCCCAACTTTGTTACAGCATTAAAAATGGTCAAATGAGCATCTTATCTCGTGTGGGGTGTGGGGTGGGAGTGGTGTTGAACGAGGTTGCTGGTGAGGGGGGCGGGGTTGGATGATTATGTGGGGCGGCCATGGGTCAGGGTTGGACAGGGTTGGGGGGCAGGTGGGGGTGGGGGCGGGGGCTCGTGTGCAGTGCGCTGCTGCTGCCTCGTCTCCTGAATGTGGAGCAACTTAACAGAAAGCTCCGAGCCCCAGAGGAAAGGCATTGAATCAATTAACGGAATAATCACTTATCCGAACGAAATAGTGCCTGCCATCTCCTTCCGAAAAATCAAGGTTCCTCATGCATAGATTAAAGATGGAGTGGAGGGAGGGGTGAGGAGTAAACAAAAGGTGAATGTCGGAGAATCTAGCCCAATTAATCAGAGATCAGAAACACACAGATTGGACTGAGAACTGACAAGGATTTATTTAACAAACAGCAATATTGCTGAAGAGTCTTTACCCACTGAAACAGTCACTGATAGGCTGTTCAGAAGGAGCCACAGCTTCTTCTCCAAACAGAATACAGTGGAGTTTTATCCCCTTAAAATAATGAACATGATTTGGAGATGCCGGTGTTGGACTGGGGTGTACAAAGTTAAAAATCACTCAACACCAGGTTATAGTCCAACAGGTTTAATTGGAAGCACACTAGCTTTTGGAGCGACGCTCCTTCATCTCTTGGTCTGGGGCTGGATGAGTCATGTCCTGAGGTATGTGTGATGTCTGGAGTGGCTGGTTTGGCCAATTTGAGGCAATGTGAGTAGTCTCTGTGGCTGAGTGTAGATATTTTGTGTTGTCTGTTTTGTGGCTATGTCATGGGGAGGCCGGGACCCGTATTTTCTCCCACAGTGGAGGTGAAGCCCAGAGAGAGAACAGCAGATGGGCACACAAAGGAATGGGTAGAGGTCACCCTGGGGAATGAATAGCTGCTAATGAGTGACATTAGAATCATAGCAGGCCATTCAGCCCATTATATCCACGCTGACTCTCTGAAGAACATTCCACCCAGACACACACCCCTGCCCTACAACACTGCATTTCCCATGCCTAATCCAGCTGGTCTGCACATCACTAGACCCCATGGGCAATTTACTGTAGCCAATCCAAATAACCTGCAAATCCTAGAGCTGTGGAAGGAGACTAGAGCACCTGCAGGACACCCACACAGACATCATGGGGAGAATGTGTAAACTCCACACAGACAATCGCCATGGTGGAATTGAACCCAAGGTTCCTGGTGCTGTGAGACAGCTGTGCTAACCACTGAACCACTATGTCACCCTCAGTAGCTGATAATGCAGCCCATGTGATGACAAGGTCTGTTGTGTGGGGGTTGAGGTAAGGACATGGGAGAAGGTGTTCTGGTCCTAAAATTGTTGAACTCAATATTGACTCCTGAAGGCTGCTGGATCCCCAAGCAGAAATGAGGTGCTGTTCTTCCAGCTTTCACTGAGCTTCGCTAATCCACAGCAACAAGCCTGAGACAGAGTTGTTGTTTAGGGAACATGGTGGTGTGTTCAAATGGCAGGCAACCGGAGGTTCGGGGTCATTTTTGAAGAGAGAATGTAGGTGCTCTGCAACGTGGTTGCTTCATCTCCTCAATGCAGAGGAGATTGAGTTTTGAGTTTGATTTATTGTTGTCACAGGTACTGAGATACAATGAAAAGTGTTGTTTTGTGTGCTTTATAGGCAGATCATACTATGCAATGTGTATCTGAGTGGCAGAACAAAGTGCAGAATGCAGTGTTACAGCCACAGAGAAGGTGCAGAGAGAAAGTGAAATCAGAATTCACATTTGAGAGGTCCGTTCAAAAGATCACATTACGAGGAGTGAATAATGTGCCTGGGGCCTTGGATAATGGAATGGAAGTGTTACATCTTCTGTGATTGCATGGGACGGTGCTATGGGGACGTAGGGGGTTGTTGGGAGTGGAGGACGAGTGGATCAAGGTATTCCAGAAGGAACAGCCTCTGCGAAAAACTGACAAGGGAGGCAAGGGGAACATGTGTCTGGAGGTGGCAGAAATGGAGGGTTATGATCCTTTGGATGTGATTGCTTTGAATGGAAGGTACAACTCCTTTAAAGGTTGCACTTTAATTTCCAAGAACCAGTTCAACACATTACTCCTCTCTCACAGAGAAGTTGTGTTTATGAATCCTCCCATAGCTAAAAACTAAATCAGCTGACTTTCAAAATCCTATAACAGTCAACTCTGCAGAGTAGCAGTAAGGACAGTTCATACAGGATTATCAGCACAAACCCAGTGCACCGTACCCTTTGGATTATACAATTGAATCAAAAACTATCCAGAGTGTTTTTTTCAGAACTCTTGATTTTGCAAAGAAAATAAAATCTCATGAATATATAATATCTTGAAAAACAAAGTGAAATGTCTTGGTTACACAGTATATTAGCACCCCATCTTTCATCTCTGCAATCTGATTCCCAATCCGGCATAGACTGGCTCTTTCTCTCTCTGTTGGTTTTAAATATTTTACATGAAATGAGTTCAAGCATTGGTGTAGAGAGATTGGGGTAGATCTTAAGCTGGTGACATTGTGGAAGCCAGGTGATAAGGTGCTGGCCAGCCCATTTTATGTCTTATTTTTAATTCTGCATTGTGGACTTGAAGTATTCATAAAGTTGAGGTCTAGTGCTGCAATGGTATGGTCCCTAGCTTTACTTTCAAGTCCGAATCCAGAACCTTTAGCTATATAGTCATTTCAAAGGGCTGGTAATCATCCTGGAATTCTTCTAATGATTCTCCACTGCTTTCCAAACAAAAGAGAGAAAGTGTTTGTGCAAATGTTTTTTTAATACAAAAACATGTGATTGCTTACATAAAGTGAAGGATTTCTACCAAAGATCACATTCAAAGTACCAGTGCCAAGAAGGAAAATTTTAGGACAGCAATAAAAGAACATTACTCAATCTAGCACAGTGAAGAGTGTCGGTCAGATGATGCTTTGATGATAAGGTATTTGAAAAGATATTGCAGGAAGTACACATGACCTGCTTTCTGTCATGGAAGGAAGTTCATAATCATTGTTTCATGCTGAACCTGGCAGGAGGTGGCTGAAAACATCAAAATACACTGTTCAGTGCCAACTAAAAACAGAAAATACTGGAGAAATTCAGCAGGTCTGGCAATGGCTGTACAGATGGAAACAGAGTTAATGTTCAAGTCCAGAATGACTGTTCTTCAGAAGACTCTTCTTCTAGTTCCAAAATGAGTCAGACCAGACTCAAATCATTAACTCTATTTCTCTCTCCACAGATGCTGGCAGATCTGTTGAGTTTGTACAGCCCTTCCATTCTGTTTTATTTCAGAATTCCAGCATCTACAATATTTTACATTGATTTGCTCAATGCCAAAGCCTGGAAGGGAAATAAAGTATAAATCTTTCCCCAAATTCTCAGACCAGCATGTTATGGGACCAACCAGGGAGCAGGCTTTACTAGACCTGTTTACTAATGTAATAGGATTAATGTGACAGGATCACATAGTGAAATTGCTCCTGTAGCAGCAACCACAACATGATTGAATTTTACATACAGTTTAAAGGGGAGAAGTTTTGAATTTAAATAAAAGCAGAATCAGCAAAGTGAACTGGTAATTTAGGGTGAGGGATAGGCCATTAGAGATGTAATGGGAAATATTTATGGTGATATTCCAAAAAGTGCAGGATAGTTATATTCCAACAAATAAGAAAAATTCTAAGGGATTTACCTGCCATCTACAGTTTAACTAAAATGTCTAAGGTAGTATCAAACACAAAGAAAAGAGATATAATTCTGCAAAGATACACGGCAGATTGGACAGAGTATTAAAAAGAAAGCAAAATGTTCTGAAAGATTAATAAGGAGGGAAAAATTACAGCACAAGAGAAACATAACCAAAAATATAAAAATAGATGGGAAAAATATCTTCAAATGTTTAAAAAAGAGTTAACAAATTGAGCATTGGTTCTACAGAAAATGTGTCTGCGGAATTAGTAGTGGAGGGGAAAGTCATCCCAGGAATAGCTGTAAATCAGGAATTGAAAAATTGATGGAGAAACTAAAGAAAATTACAACTACCAGTCCAATTTAATTTTATAGCTCCTTTCTGCCTTCTTTATTGTTTTTTTACTTCTGTCCTCATCTCCTTGTTTTCTTTTTTCTCATGCAACTTCTGCGATCTGCGTTCTTTCTTCACTGTGAAAAAAGTTATCCTTTATGTAATACATTTTCCATAGTCTCCCACTTGAGTTTATTTTGTTCTCCCCTTTTTGGGAAGTATTGTTATTCATATTCTGTTCTCTTATGCACTTTCTATGAAACCTTCATGTCAATTCTAAAGTGCGATGTTCAGAATTAAGTACAACACTCCATCCAGAGTCTAACTAGTCGTTTATATAGGCTTAGCATGACTTCCTGGATTTTGTATTCCCAGGAGTAACTTTACCATTCCCACAGAGCCTGGTCTGAAGGTGACCACAATTCCAGCAAAGGGGCTGGAAAGTAGGAATGTGCTGGGTGTACTTGTGGAAAATAAAGCTCATGGTATAAGAGTAACATTGGCATAGATTAAAGATTGGCTAGTTCGCAGTAAACAGACACCAGAAGTAATCAGGTCATTTTTCTGGTTGGCCAAATGTAACAAGTTGTGTCTCACAGGGATCAGTGCTGAAACCTCAACTTTTTACAATTTATTCAAATAGCTTGGATGAAGAGACCAAAGTATAATTGTCAAACTTGATGGTGAAGACAGACAAATAGGTAGGAAAATAAGTTATTAAGAGAACATATAAAAATAACAAAGGGAATAGATTAAGTGAGTAGACCTGAAAATGGGATATAATGTGAAATCATCCATTTTGGCAAGAAAAATAACAAAGAAACCTATCATTTTAATGGTAAGAGATTGCAGAGCTCTGAGATGCAGAGGGACCTGGGTGTCTGATTGTACAAATCTCAAAAGTTTACAATGCAAGTGAAGCAAATAATTAGGAGATCTAACAGAATGTTATAGTCTATTGCAGGGGAATTGAATACAAAAGGAGATTATGCTTCCTTTGAAAAAAGGCATTGGTGAATCAACATTTGGAGTACTGTGCACAAGACTCAGACAAGATCTACCAAATCCATAACTATTACCATATAAAAGGAGAACAGAAGCAGTTACATGGGAACACCGTTACATGCAAGGTCCCCTCCAAACAGCACACCATCAGCTAACCTCTACCAATCGTCTATCTAATGGGAAAAAACAACCCTATGGTCTGGTAAAACTATGGTGACTCCGTCTTTTTACCTTTCTCTTCCTTTACCTTTTCATTCTCTTCTTCGCCTTCCTACCCTCATGATGTAGCTCCTCAATGTTTAATGTATAGTTGGGTTTGAGAATTTGCCATCCTGATGGTGAGGTTGTGCAGCATCAAAAAGACTATCTTTACACCAGTCTTTAAGAATCTCAGGGCTTCTTCTGTGCAGTGCATAGAGCAAGTGTTGCTTTCACATCTCAATGGTCTATCTGTGTGACAGCAATATAATTATGTTGTTGATATATCCATGTTATATGACTCTACGACTCTATGGGGGAGAGTTGTGTAATACAGACAATAGCCCCATCATTAGCAGATAGCTTATGACATCCAGCAGCCACCTATTGACTTGTTGTGATAATTCAAGTTAAGACAGCATACTGAACTACTACAAAATGTAGTCATCATGGCTATTGCCAGTGTACCCTCATTGACCTGTATGCTTTGCTGTCTACAGCTAAACTTAGAGGGAGTGGAATATCCTTCAAGTGTGTTATATATCAGAGCTGACAAGCTGCAAACGCAAAGCCACATGTGTGTAGTCAGTGACACCCTGCACAATGAGCAGGAATCCAAATCCCACTAAGCCGCAACTCCTTGCGAATGAGATGTAGTCAACTTGCTTGGGATAAAGAACCTCAGTGAAATTTATTTTGTGCAACAGTGGCAGCAAACTGCAATGTTGCAAAGATCTCCTGCTCCTGTCTGGAAGAAACCCAACAAATTCAATGCTTGCTATCATTCTCATAGCCATTGTTCTAAACTATTTGTGTATTCATTCATGAGATGTAAACATTGCTGGAAAGATCAATGTTTATTCCCCATACCCAATTGACTTTGAAAAGATCATGGTGAATTACTTTTTTGAACTGCTATAAATCATAATACCATTTGGTATTATTTCAAGAGTCTGACCAAGCAACAATGAGGGAGCAATGACATATCCAAGTGAGGATAGTGTGTGACCTGAAAGGGAGTTTACAGGTAGTGGTTTTCCATGCGTCTCTTCTGTTTGTTCTTCTGAGAATCATTTATTTCGAATGTGCTATCAAAGGGACCCTGCCAATGTGTGCTGGTAGTGAAGGAACTGAATGTTTAAGGTTGTGGATTGGGTGCCAGTCAAGAGTGTTGATTTGTTCTAGATGACAAGCTTATGTGCTATTGGAGTTTAATTCGTCCAGCCAAGTGAACGTATTCCATTACTCCTTGACTTCAACCTTGCAGATGGTACATTGGTTTTGGGGAGTCAAGAGAAAGCTAATTCTTGCAAAGTTTCTAGGCTCCGTTCTGTATCATTTTAGTGATGATTAGGACAGACTGCAGTGGGTGTAATTTGTTCTGCTTTTTCGTGAGCAGGAGAAAATTTAGCAATTTTCCATATTGTTGGATATTTGCCAATATTGCAGCTGTACTGGAACAACTTGGAATCCAACTAGTTCTGGAGCACAAGCCTTTTGTATCACAGCCAAAATGTTGTCAAGGCCATGTGATTGCAACAGGTGGCAAGTTTTATTCAGGGCGTCCTTGCTAAAACACAGATATCCCTTACTAACCGAGGTTCAGCAAGATCCCTTACTCATTGAGGTTCCCTGAATTTTCCAAATTGATTTGGTCATCTGCTACATCTCCCCCATTATCCTTCTCCCATTTCTGGCTGGTTGCCCTGCACTTTGCTTACTTTCCCAGTCATACTTTCTATTTCAAGGGATTTATTATTGCATTCATCTCTGTGAGAAATCGGTCTTTTTTTCAGAAAGGTTATTCATGGGACGCAAGCATCGCTAGCTAGGCCAACATTGATTCCTCATCCCTTATTGTCTTAAAACTAAGTAAGTGGCTAGGCCACTTTAGACAGTAGTTAATCGACAACCACATTGTTGTAGGCCTGGAGATACATGAAGGGCAGACCAGATAATGATGACAGATTTCTTTTCCTAAAGGGCATTCATAAATCAGATGTATGTTTATAACTTCACCAAGTCATGTAACATGGTCATGTTACACTAACTATGCTCTTTGAATCCCAGTTTTTTTCACTGAACTGAAATTTCGCAATTGATCATGATGGGATTTGAAGCCATGTCTCCATCACATTAATCAAGGATGTCGGATTACTCTTCTAGCAGCATTACCAACATGCCATCACCTCTTCAGAAGGTTTGAAATTATGACAAATTCATTTAAAAAATGCTTATTGTGTATGACTCTTAAAGGGTTTTAAAGAGTTTTACTGAGGAGTGTCTTGTTAAGTAAGTGGACAGATGCAAACGATTCAATTATATCATTTGGAATTGTGGACAGAACAGCTTAGAATCCCAAAAGAGTAAGAGCTAGCATCTAGGTCCTTTTCAGTGTCTGCAGCAACATCTATTTATCTAGCAACTAGTTGTTAACATATACTATTCCTCTTTCAGTACAAGAATCCTAAATTGCTAGACTGAAAGAAGTAGGCGATAGCAAATATACCACATGGTGAAGTGCAAACTCACTTTAACTGCATGTACAACAATGCTCACCACTCCTTGTATTTTAATAGTTTTAATGAACTCTGGAAAACTGAAAACACTTGTACAATCATAGCAATAGCTAGTGGAAGTCAATAAACCACTACCCTATAAGTATTTGAAGATCCATTTACAGAGCAGTGGTGCCGAGGTACCATCCTGCTTCTGTATACTGTATTGGTTCATATTGCACAGTTAAGAGAGGGTGTAACCTAGACCATTATCGTGGCTGTAGCCTCAAATTATTGTGAAACTCTGATTGACATCACAACTTGCCTACTCTGTATGGAGCCAACAGACTTCACCATCACCAGTATTGTTGTATTATGTCTCACAGTTAGTATGTTGTTATGCCTTTAAGGGACATGTTCATGATAACATCACTACTTCGTAGTATAATATCTGAGGGTACAAAGTTCTCATCCTCCATCTCTTATCTTGGATCACTTGAAACATGTAACTGTACTGGAAGCATGTTCCTCAATTGTAAACCAATAGCTAAATACTAAACAGAAACCTCTGTGCCTGAGGAATGTAATGATTGTACATAATGGTTAGTTATAATAAACAGCTGTTGGATTTTTCAATACATAATATTCACTTAAAATTTCTTATGTTATGAGAGATAATATCAGAATCACCACGTCAGATAAAATTCCCTGTTGGGTCAAACTCATATGGTGATGGCTGGCCAGAAAGGACTCCAACTGTTTGAAGGAAGATATTTCAAAATCTTTGAAAAACAGCTTTGGACAATAGACAATTCGACAAATGTAGAATTCCTCACCATTACACTGCGCAGTTTGTTTGTTGTGTACAGACAACTGTACAGATCTGTAGATACTGGATTAACCACCAAGAAAGCAGATCATGTTTCTATTTGAATATGAACGTCAACATTCTGCAACCTGCAATTGATACATAAGTAACAACTCATCAGAACAACACCTTAAAAGACTTTATTCTTAAAGAAAGAAACAGTATTTAATATACTGACACCAAGTCAGGGACACTCCGCCTACGGTGATACAATCTTCAATGCGGAATCTTGGATGGCATAATATTAATTATGGATTAGGCATCCACAGACACCTTTACATAACTACAACTGTTCAAGAACCATTTTCCTTTCTATTTTACAGAACAAGCAATAAATGATCCCAATAAAACAAACATTAGAATCTTGTTTGCCAATGATAGGGTGGCACTTTACAGAAGAAAACACATTTGGTCTTTTAATGGCCAATCAGAAAGATCCAGAAAAGATCTGCAAGGCTTTTGAAAACCAGATCAAGCTAACAATTCACTTCAGAATTAATAGATTCCAAGTCATGTCTTATAGGCAACAACTCCTAGACTGTCAAGATTGTCTTTATCAGAAGATGCTGCAACAAAGGATATGAATGTGACTTTTCCAGCCTAGTGGTATAACTGTAAAACTATTCATCCAGGCACCTAGGTAATGTTCTTGACCTTGTTTCAAATCCCATCATGGCAGATGGAGGAATTTGAATCCAATTCTAAAAATCCGGAATTAACAGTCTAATGATGACCATGAAACCATTGTTGATTTCTGACAATCCTTATCTGGTTCACTAATGACCTTTAGGGAAGAAAATTGCTGTCCTTACCTGGTCTGGCCTACATGTGACTCCAGGTACACAGCAACGTGATTGACGCCTAACTGTCCACTTAGGGATGGTGAATAAATGCTGGCCTAGCCAGTGATGGCCACATCCCATGAATAATTTTTTTAGAAGTCCCATATCAACACTGCTGTTTCTTTACAAACTTAGTAAACTTTACAAACTATCTGAAAATGGATGACTCCCAATATTAGATAACTGTAGTCCCTAACTCTCTGACTGTAAATGTTGATGCCCATCTAACAACTTGGCAGTGCACTCTTTAGCAATTTGTGATATATACTTCTAATAGCTCAAGATCTGTTTCAACAGTGAATTTCATGCCAAACAAGAATACAACGTGATCTTGATCAGATGGACCAATGGGCTAAGGAGTAGAGTTGAATTTAGATAAATGTGAGATGCTGCATTTTGGAAAGGCAAATCAGAGCAGGACTTATATACTTCATGGTAAGGTCCTGGGGAGTGTTGCTGAACAAAGAGATCTTAGGGTGCAGGAAATTCCTTGAAAGTGGAGTCTCAGATAGAAAAGATAGTGAAGTAGGCAGTTAGTATGCTTCCCTTTATTGGTCAAAGCATTGAGTATAGGAGTTGGGAGGTCATGTTGTGGCTGTACAGGTCATTGGTTAGGCCACTTTTGGAATATTGTATACAATTCTGTTGTCCCTCTGATAGGAAGGATGTTGTGAAACTTGAAAGGGCTAAGAAATTTACAAGGATATTGCCACGGTTGGAGGATTTGAGCTATAGGGAAAGGCTGAATAGGCTGGGGCTGTTTCCCCTGGAGAGTCAGAAGCTGAGAGGTGACCTTGTAAAGGTTAATAAAATCATGAGGGGCATGGATAGGTTAAATAGACAAAGTCTTTTCCCTGAGGTGGGGGAGTCCAGAACTAGAGGGCATAGGTTTAGAGCGGGAAGGGAAAGACTTAAAAAGGACCTAAGGGGCAATATTTTCACGGAATGAGTGGTACGTTTATGGAATGAGCTGCCAGAGGAAGTGGTAGAGGCTGGTTATTATGCCATTTAAAAGGCATCTGGTTGGGTACAGGAATAGGAGAGCTTTAAAGAGATGTGGGCCAAGTGCTGGCAAATGGACTAGATTAGTTTTGGATATCTAGTCAGCATGGACGAGTTGAGCTGAAGGGTCTGTTTCCAAACTGTCTATCCCTATGACTCCATGACTCTAAGTACGTGTTAAACCACATGATGCTAACTACCAAGGCTAATGGCTCATGCTCTATATTGGAGTACTTGGCTTGTGCAGATGATAGGATGTTGAAATAAAAGGCAATAGGTTTTTGGTCATGCGAAATACATGTGCCTCAGCTGTTTTGCAATGCATTCACCTTGAGAATCGTGACTTTCCTTAGGTTGTGGTATGTAGTATGTGAAACGTTCTAACAGAAACTGCTTGAGAGAATTGAAAACATATTAGTAATGATCTGCATGGAGACAGAGAACATATTTTTTGAGCAAATCTCTAAGTGAATTAATTTATCTGCAAAATTAGGAATATGTAACATTGGATGTGACTCACACTGGAACTGCGCACCATGGATACAATTTTGGACTTCCAAGAGCACTCTTACTGCCCATAAAACAGTATCTAAAGATCTATAGTATGATACAAGGTATTTAAATTTAAAGCAAATTCTCAGCATATCTCTTTCTGCACACAATCACATGACTTGATATATTCAATAATTTGTTGTCAAATTTAAAAATCTCCAAGGCAAAGCCAACAATGTATATGCGAGCACAACATCAAACTTTAGATGATGTTTCGGCCACTATCTAACAGTAAAAGTGATGGAAAAATGCAAATTATCATAGTTCATAGGTCAAGTAATTCATGTCTTTGTGATTATTCTAATAAACTTCATGGAATATAGTCTCAAATATAGCTTTGACATTTCCTTGAAGAGCTCTCTGTTATTTTTATTACAAAAGAAAGGACTGGGAGAAAATGATCATCCTCTGCAGTGGTAACCTTGAACATCTAATTGCTTTATTACTTTGTATCATGGCAACAGGATTGTTAAAAGCACAATAGCTTTCATTTGTTACTATTGCTGAGTGGCAATTTGTGCTGATCAAATATCAACTGTGCTCAACATGGCTATTCAAGATTCATTTCAGTATTATGAAATAATTGACAACTACAATCAGTCACAAAAATATGCTAATTACATTTACAGCCTTCCTGCGTCCATGTGCTCCCTACATTACTTTTACTTCAGCTTCACTCAATCCAAATGTTGAGTTTACCAAAACTTCAGGTGGCCTTTTTTTAAAAACATAAACAAAACAAATCCAGGTTTGATTCCATCACATTTGACCTACTACAGTCCTTGAGCTGATAATATAATAATAATGACGTCCAGGATAATAGGCAGCAAGTGAACATTCAGCCTCTGATCCCTTCCTGGGTTATGGCACAACACCCCTGTTCCCATTCACTGAAAATTCTACCTTTAAAATTAATTTCACCAGGACAGGATATGTAACACATGACAGAAAGTTGTCTGCAGGTTTTCATAGGTGAAAGGATACAACTGATTTTTTTGTAGGTTGAAAATTAAACATACAGAATGGCATAAGGAATGTGATGAAATGGATCTCAAATTGGAGAAACTGTATGGAAGGCCCAGTGGGAGACTGCATACAAGAAGCAGATAGACAAAAACAATGAAATGTCTTTTTTTCTCTCTCTTGATGATGCTATGCACATGGTTGTGGGTTTGCTTGCCAAGCTGGGAAGTTGATTTGCAGATTTTTTGTCCCCTGTCTGGGTGGCATCTTGAGTACAGAACCAAATAAATTCCAGAAGACAAAGCACAGCAGCACTTCACAGGAAGCTTCACAGCACTGAAGATGTCACCTAAACAGGGGATGAAACATCTGCAAATCAACATCCCATCTTGGCGAACATACCCACAACCACAGCAACTGGCATCTGAGCTATAAATCTTTATGCAAACCTTGAATGCCAAGTACATGTTACATTCTGTATCCTGAAGTGATTTAGATGGTCAGGTTAATCTTTCTGAATTTGTGAATAAACATAAAAGGTTTTTCTTCCAAAGACATTTTTATTAAGGCATTGTACTTTTAAAGCAATAATTGAATGGAAATAAAAATATTCAATGAAATATTGAAGAAACCAGCAATCTCATGTAGAACCTAAATTAGAAAATGTTCAATTTATTAATGCCAAGCTACATATTTTGCTACAGGAAAAAAAGTTCTGATTATGTCTCAGGATGTATGAGAAGTGGAGAAAGTGAGGACTGCAGATGCTGGAGATCAGAGCTGAAAATGTGTTGCTGGAAAAGCGCAGCAGGTCAGGCAGCATCCAAGGAACAGGAGAATCGACGTTTTGGGCATAAGCCCTTCTTCTTCAAAACATCGATTCTCCTGTTCCTTGGATGCTGCCTGACCTGTATGAGAAGTGGTAGGGCTTGCCAGCCAAGCACCTTGTTCATTGAGACTTGTCAACATTTTGCTTTCTTATTCAGTTTTACACTGTTTCTTGAATTATTTGCTGCAGTTTCTGTCATGTCACCGATGTTTGACTGATTCCATGTGTAAGATTGAGTAAAACAATTTTGATGTGATTAATTAAACTGTATTCTGTTTGACTGTGGTTAGTTAGGAAACATTTTCTATAAGGAAGAATAGCCTTATCGCCTAGGTCAAATGTACTGTTGATAGTTTTATGGTTGTTTTTAGGCCAAGCTAATGTAAACTCAGGTTAACAAATGTGAAATTGTGTTGAGGTAGTTTTGATTTACACAAGGTCATTGCTATCTTTTGGTTTAGTAACTATCAGCTTTTCATGGTTATTTTTAACTTTATATATACAGTATGTATCTCGCAATGGTTCTAAAACAATAGTTATTGTGGAGTTACATATGGTCCTTGTAGGTAAAAGATATCGATAGGCTTTATAAAATATGAATGCATCAGTTGGGATATTTGGAATGATATTAAATCACTTGGGGTAGGAGCAACATACTCTAATCCAATGCACAAATTACTGTTAGTACCACATTATATTCTATGAATTTATAAAGTTACTAAATCAAGAGGCATAAACTGCAATGAAAAAGATGTAATTGTTATTTCTAGGAACACATCAGGAATGTGGCCATCATTTTTAACAAAGTCAATTGAGAATATTCTGTTAAACCAATCTGAGAACAGGTCATGTACTATCCATGCATTGACAAGCCTATTAGATTACAGGATGCCTTTGATCAAATAACTGGAGTTGTGGCTTTCAAGGGTCCGTGAGCAGTGATTAGATTAGATTCCCTACAGTGTGGAAACAGGCCCTTCGGCCCAACGAGTCCACACTGACACTCCGAAGAGTAACCCACCTCGACCCATTTACTTCTGACTAATGCACCTAGCACTATGGCCACTTAACATGGCCAATTTACCTGACCTGCTCATCTTGGACTGTGGGAGGTAACCAGAGTGGAGGAAATCCACACAGACACAGGGAGAATGTGCAATCTCCACACAGACATTGCCCGAGGCTGGAATCAAAAAGACAGATGAACAACTTCAGTCAACAGAAGTAACAAGAGAAGTGTTACTTCTTAGTTAGTGAGAAAACATGAGCTGATGTCCTAAAGTGAATCAACTGAAAACCATTACTTTAATTAAGTATAATTATTTTAACTGATTTTGATTAACTTAATTAATTTTTAAGTGAAGTGAAAAACATACTTGAACTTGGAACTATTGAATTTTCGACACACAGAGGGGTTCATAGACTTTGTAATTGCCTCAACTGTAAAAAAAACCTTCAAGAAAGATATTCTGGGTCAGAAAATGAGTCATACAATTGAGGCCTGGCTAGAAGATGGACCAACATGAAGCCATTGTTGTAGTCAACATCAATTATATATTTAATGCAGACAATATGATTGCAATGATAAGCAAATTGCACCAAACCAGCAAGAATTGTCATAGATGTGATTTGTCATACTTACCCAGAATTTGGCTGACATTTCTTCACATGTGCAAAGAATATGGCACCAAAGAATATTGAGCATGCATGTGCAAATAGTCTGATTTCAAAACACAAACAAGACCCTGGTACAAGACCCAGTGCATAACTCCTTAAAATTGGCAGCATGAAAGTCATTCACAAACATATTACTGAAAGAACAGCCAGTAATCTGAAAGCTATCTTTGGAAGACAATCTCACACACCATAGTAATGGTATAAGACAATCAGAAGTTTGTTTCACCATCAAAATCATGTTTCCAAAAGACAGGTCATAAGAATGTAAGAAATAGGTGCAGAAGTAGCCCAGTCAGTCCCCCAAGACAACCCTGATATAAAACAAGATCAGATTTGATGTGCCCCAGGCTTGCAATTCCTCTTTATGTGCTTTTTCCTTACTGTCCTCAACCCTCAGTATTTCAAATATCTATCTAGCTTCTTTTTCAATACTTCCAGTGATTTAGCATCCACAATTCTCTCAGGTAGCAATTTCCAGACATTCACTATCCTCTTGCAGAAGAAATTCTTTTGTAAATTTTGAATGGATATCCCCTTGTACTGCAGCTATATTACCTAGTTTGAAATTCCCTAATTGGTGGAAACGTCTTCTCAATATCACCCTCTTGAAGGCTCCTCAGAATCTTGTGTTTTCCACAAGGTCATCCATCATTCTTCTAAACTCTAATGAATAAGGTTCTAAACTGCTTTGCAATCCTTGCAAAGTCAAGGACTCTGGAATATTCCTGCAGTTGTTCCTCAGGGTAGTCTCCTAGACCCAACCACCATCAGCTGCTTCACCAAAACTTTCTCTCCACCATTAACTCAGAAGTGGGGAATATTTAGCGCCATTTGTGAATCCTCAGTTACTGAAGCAGTCAAAGTACAAATGTAGCAAGATCTGGACAGTATCCAAGGTTGGGCTGATAAGTGGCAAATAACATTTGCGCCACACAAATGTTAGGCAATGACTACCACCAGTAAGAGAAAATCTAATCATTGCCTCTTGACATTCAAAGATGTTATCATCACTGAATCCTCACCACTATCAACATCCTTGTGGGGTAGAGGGGGTGTTGCATCATTCACCAGAAACTGAACTGGACCTGTGATATAAATACAGTGGGTACAAGAGCATGTCTGAGGCTTAAAAATACTGCAACAAGTAACTCACCTCCTCACTTCCCAAAGCCCTCCATATCTACAAGGCATTAGTCAGGATTATGATGAAATACTCTTGCCTGGTTACCTTATTGTTGCAATTTCAAAAACACTCAAAAATCTTGACAATGTCAAGAACTGCCTGCTTGATTGGCACCATGTGGGTCAACTTACAGCACATGGACTGCAGCAACTCAAGAAAGCAGCTCACTACCAGCTCTTAAGGGCAACAGGGGACAGGCAATAAATGCTGGCTCAGTCAGTGACGCCCACTTCCTATAAGTGAGTTAAAAAGAAGTTGGATCATTATCCAGCAAAAATGAGATTATAAATGTAAATTAATATTCAAATCATCTTTCACGTCCTCAGGATGTTCCAAAGCATTTCACAGCAAATGAAATGTAGTTACTTTTGTTTTTATAGACAAATGAAATAAGATTTTCACACCGCACTAAGAAAAATGACCTGTCAATTTGTTACTAATTTGCTATAGTTTTGGCACCAAGTGACAGAATTTCTATTTATGTGGCTTATCAGGGGATCGCAATGATTTTCTATGCAAATTATATCAAATCATGAGGAAATACTCAAAGAAGCATTTTTCAAGTATATTTAGATAATAAAAACCAAAAAAACTGCAGATGCTGTAAATCAGAAAATAAAAGAAATCTGGCAGCATCTGTGAAGAGAAATCAGAAGTAACGTTTCGGGGTCTGGTGACCCTTCCTCAGAGCGTTCTTGTTTTTGTGTGTGTTTATATAATGTTGATTGAGGGATATTATCTTGATTGGGTTATTTAGGGTCAACTTTCATGAAACTCTTGAATATAATGAGAATTACTCTGAAGTAGAATATACTAAAAACCTGGACAGAACAAAGTAAACAGTCAATTTCAAAACAAAATTTGATATATACTTAAAAAGAGAGAATTCACAGACCCATGGAGAAAGAGTTTTTCTAGCAAACGGTTGACATATCATAATTGACCAAATGGCCTTCTTATTGGACAGTATGATTCTATAACTCTATGGTAATGGTAAAATTAGTGAAAAATAGATTAACGTTGTGTAAATTAATCAACATTCCAGGTGGGAGCACAATCTTAAATTGCATCAAAGCAGAATGGCATTTGACTAGCTTTACAGTCAGTTGGGACATAATTTCACAGCAGCATTCCTGGAAAGTGGAAATCATTTTGAACTGAAGCTAAACTTTAATTGGAAATAGGCAATACAGGACATCTCAGTATTCAGGACAGAAGAACATCCACAGGAAGTTAAGTTTTGATTGTATGGAAATCTTTTTATTTTTGATCGCCATACTTGGAATATTCAAATAAGCTTAAAGACATTGAGAATAGAAACACAGGAACGTAAGAACATAGGAACAGAAGCAAGCCATTCAGCCCCTCGAGCCTATTCTGCCACTCAACAAGATCATGGTTGATCTGTGGCCTAATTCTATATACCTGCTTTTGGCCCATATCCCTTAATAACTTTGCTTAACAAAAGTTTATCTGTCTCAGATTTTTACTTAACATCTGATCTAGCATGAACTACCATTTGTGGAAGCGTTTTAAATCTCTTCCACTCTTTGTATGGACAATGAAAATTATTTGTGTTTCAATGAAGCAAATATGGACTTAGAAGCTAAGTTATTCACAGCAGTAATCCTAGCCTTTGCCCTGCACTTGCAGAAACTGTATTTATACAGCGAGTCCAATTCAGTTTCTGGTCAATTGTAGCCTCCAAGATATTACGTGTAGGGGATTCAGTGATAATAACATCATTGAAAGTCAAGAGTTGGTGGTTAGATTTTCTCTTATTGGAGATGCCTTTGGAGATAGACATTACCTGGCATTTGTGTGGCATGAATTTTAATGTCAGTTTTCAGTCCAAGGCGAAAAATTGTTTCAGTTTTGTTGCATTTGAACGTGAACTGCTTCAATATCTGAGGAGATGGAATTGGCAATCATCAAATCATCAGCAAGCAACCCCACTTCTGACCTTGTGATAGAGGGAAGGTCATTGATGAAGAAGTTGAAAATGGTTGGGCCTAGGACACTACCCTGAGGAACTCCCACAGAGATGTTCTGGAGCCGAGATAACTGAATTCCAACAACCACAACTATCTTGCTACATGCCAGGTATGATGACAACCAGCAGAGAGTTTGCCCCCGATACCAATTAATTCCAATTTTATTCAGGCTCTTTGATGCTACACTCAGTCAAATGCAGCCTTGATGTCAAGAGCTATCAATCTCACCTCACCTCTGGAATTCAGCACTTTTGTCCATGTGTGAACTAAGGCTGTAATGAGGGTCAGGAGCTGTGGGCCTTAACTTTGCACGAATGCATGGGCTTTTCCATCATTGATGATAGGGATAGTTGTGGTTTTCATAATTCCAGCAAGTTGTTTTTAATTAATTACATTGCCATTATTATTATCAGCAATATCATCACATCTCCCAACGCCCTCATCCTAAAGTTTGAATCTCACTTAGTAAGATGATATGGACCTAAGATGTCCCAAACTGGTTCACTTAATTTTCATATATGGATAATTGTTCTCTATCATTCCTGGAATTGATGTAACCTTTTGGGTAGTTTTTAATGTAGTATAATAGCTCTGCCCCACATCCTATAATAATCATACTCAGTCTCACTTGATACCTTTTCTTGGCTCAGGGAAGATCAACTGTTTTCATAGACTTCTGCCGATGCTCTGCTCATGTAAGATCTCAGTTTATCTGGTCCTCTAATGACTGCAGCATCTGATATTCTGTCTCTTAAGTGGACTTTCTGACCTGTTTTTATAGTCGATTGTGTTTTTGTCTAATGCGTAGAATTATACAACTTCTGCTGCTCTTTGCTTCGGTGTTCCTCGATTACATTTACCTTCCTCTGGCTGTCAGAAGTTATGTTTGGCCTGAGATTGCAATTTAATATCACTCCATCTTTTATCTATCTCCTTCTGAGTAATAATGCTATTGGTGAATACACATTATTTAGTTAGAGTGCTCCATACTGAGTGGTGATAATTCCCAGTGTTTTAACTGTTTTAATTAGTTTAAAGGATCAACTACTGAGACTGAGTATAGGTTTTTATGATCATTTTATTCAAGCGTACAAGGAGCTCTTTGCCTCAGTTACTAGATTCAAGCAAAACTTTGAAACATACAGAAAAGTTGATTATCTCTACAGTATACTATTACCATCTCATTATCTACATTCCAGTCATTGTACAGATGTTCCTTCTATGTCATTGAGACCTTCTAGGTCTCCTTCACACAACCAGGGAGTTAACAATCAATCTCCCCCTAGATTTGCTGTCTCTTCTTTCATCAAGATCCGTTCCAGTCTGTCTCCTCCCAAGACACTCTTAAAATACTTTTATTAACATTGTCTCCTGGTTACACAAATACCTACCGAGATCTTACTGATACTAGTCTCTAACTTGCTTTTCTTATTGAGGTATAATTTATCCTTTACAATCTAAAATCTAAATTTCCCCCAAGAAACCCCCCTTTGGCTTCTTGGCCTAAGCCCAAAGTAGCCAATAAAGCAGTGTCATCTTTGTCCTTTACACTCTGCCAATCATCAATACTAGCCAAGCATCCAGCTTAAGTTTGTAAAGGCGACGGGTTAAACAATCTGTATTATTTGGTTCTTCAATTAAGGTGCTGATCTCATTTCCTATTGTCCTGATTTCTGAAGCTCCATCACCATCTTCTGTACAATCTGCTGGTGTGAAAAATCAGGCGTATTATATGTAAAATCTATGACAGTTGGATAACAATCAAGGCATAGGAGACCATCATAATCCGTGGATGAATCTGTACATTTGTTTTCCGATTCTGTAGTTCCTCCCACCAGGTGATAATATCTGTGTGTTCAATGACACTGTCTAAAGCCTTAGCCTGCTGTTGGAGTGTATAGCATGTCTTATACACTTGCTGTACATTATACTAGATCAAGGTGAAGTATTCAGGCAAATGTGGGATAACAGGTTTGGTCATGTTTCCCTCAGCTTTACTAGTAACCGCTTTCCTTTTATTTACTTCAACCAGTTCTGCCTTTTGCCTTTCCCGCTCGTGCTGGCGCCACTGGGTGGAAGCACACTGTGTGGATGTAAATGAGCCATGATAGATTGTTCCTGTATCAAAACTCCTGCTGCCATCAACCATATAAGCAATATGGCTCTTTTACTGCCCATATAGTTTCATTTGTAACATTGAACCCATGCCTTACGTTTTCTGTTAGATATAGCGGGTGAGAACATGTGACTGAAATAGCTTCTTTTCTCCACACCTACAGTGTACTACTCTCTATTACCCTCTATCTCAACTGCACTTGATGGTATCAATGAGGTAATCTATGTGTGGAGATGGGAGAGATAATAAACAAATATTTTGCATCAGTTCTTACTGCGGGAAAAGACATGGAGGCTGGGAACTCAGAGAAATAAGTATTGATGTCTAGAAAACAATCCAAATTACAGAAGAGAAGATATTAGAGTTCTTAAAAAGGATAAAGATGGATAAATCTCTGGGACCTAATCGAGTATATTTCCCAGGCTTCTTCTCACAGCCTTTTTTTAAATAAAGGCACATCAGCCACCCTCCAGCCGTGTGGCACCTCAACCATGGCTGTAGATGATGCAAATGTCTCTGCTAGGGTCTATGACACTAAATATATCCCAGAACACTGTGGGAGGTTCGGAAAAAAATTGCAGGACCCTAAGCAGAGGTATTTGAGTCATCTACAGCCATGGATGAGGTGCTGGAGGACTAGAGGGTGGGTAATGTTGTGCCCTTATTTAAGAAATGCTGTAAGAAGAAACCTGGGAACTATAGACCAGTGAGTCTGACATCAATGGTGGATAAGTTGTTGGAGATGATTCTGAGAGATAGGATTTACATGCATTTGGAGAGGCAGGGTCTGATTAGGGATAGGCACAAGTGGGTCCTGCAGATGCTGGAGATTAGAGTCAAGATTAGAGTGGTGCTGGAAAAGCACAGCAAGTCAGGCAGCATCCGAGGAGCAGGAAAATCAACATTTTGGGCAAAAGCCCTTTCCTGATTAGGGATAGTCAGCATTGCTTTGTGCATGTCTCACAAATTTGATTCAGTTTTTTGAAGATTTAACCAAAAAGATTGATGAGGGCAGAGCAGTAGCCATTGTCTAAATGGACATTAGTAAAACCTTTGACAAGATTCCACATAATAGGCGGATTAATAAAGTTAAATCACATGGGATTCAGGGAGAGCTTGCCAATTGGATACAAGACTGGCTTGACGGGAGGAGACAGAGGATGGTGGAGGAGGGTTGTTTTTCACAGTGGAGGCCTGTGACCAGCAATGTTCCACAGGAATCGGTGTTGGGTCCATGTTGTTTGTATTTATATAAATGATTTCAATGAGAATTTAGGAGTTAGTAGTTTTGCAGATGCCACCAAAATTAATGTAATTGACAGTGAAGAAGGTTATCTAAGATTATGAAGGGATTAATCAATTGGGCTAATGACCTGAGGAGTGGTGGGTGAAGTTTAATTTAAATAAAAGCAATGTATTGCACTTTGGTAAAACAAACAAGGGCAGGACATATATTGTTAGTGATTGGGCCCTGGATAAAGTTGTCAAACAGAGAGCCTTAGGAGTTCAGATACATTGAAAGTTGCATCACAGGTACACAGGTTGGTTAAGAATACATTTAACACACTTGCCTTCATTGCTCAGAACATTGAGTATAGGAGTTAGGACATCATGTTTAGGTTGTACAGGACATTGGTGAGGCTACTTTTGGAGTACTGGTGTGTACAATTCTGGTCAACCTGCTAGATTAAATTGTATTAGGATATTACTAAACTGGAGACTGTTCAGAAAAGATTCACCAGGAAGTTTCCAAGACTGGAGGGTTTAAGTTGTAGGGAGAGACTGGATAGGCCTGGACTTCTTTCACTGGAGCGTAGGAGATTGAGGAGTGACCTCAGAGAGGTTTATAAAATCATGAGGGGCATAGATAAGGTGAATAGCAAAGGTCTTTTCCCTCAGTGAGGGACTCCAAAACTATGAAGCTTATTTTTAAGGGGAGAGGAGAAAGATTTAAAAGAGATCTGAAGGGCAATTTTTTCACACAAAGGATTGTTCGTGTGTGGAATGAACTGCTAGAGGAAGTGGTAGATGCAGGTACAATTACAACCTTTAAAATACATTTGGACAGGTATCGAAATAGGAAAGGTTTAGAGAGATATTGACCAAACAAAGGCAAGTGGGACTCGTTTAGTATGGGAAACTTGGTCAGCATGGATTGATTGGACCGAAGCTGTTTTGTGCTGATTGACTCCATGACTCTATGTATATTATGGTATCTTATATACTGGTTTCCGCTAATTACCCCTATATTTTCTATTCTAAATAAAGCCCTGCTGGGTGTCCTATTAGGAAATGGCAGGCATTAATCAGACAACACTTATTAGGATATGATTACCTGTTATACATTCAGCATAAGTTCTATATACACGAGTAAGATCTCTGAACTGGCAAACCATGATTGTGCTGTGAAAGGTTAACGAGGTGTGCATTTGTTATCCATAAAGGAAACTTGCTTGTATCATCTGAAATGTGTTTACCCACCCAAATAAGTTTATTGATAGTGCCCACATGACTTTCCATTACAATGGTCAGGCTCTGAACTATGTAAATCAGGTCTTGGTCTGTGCCTAATTGGGTGTCTTGAATCCCTTGCCTGTTTCTTCAAATTTCCCTGAGATGAGAGTTTTAGGTTTGCACCTTTCAGTCCACAGTTAACTAAATCAATGAAATTAACTATTGATGTTCCTGCATTGAATACTAGAGAGACATCATTTATCAGGTCATGTTTCAGTCTGTTCTTTCTCCCAAACCACTGGCTCTGCTCTGCTGTTCAGCTGGGCTACATCTGTCATTAACTGACCCATGAAGCTAATATACAGGGCTCAATTATGGTTGAGGCAGAGTTGTGTCAGACTATGTTAGGACTTTGGGTACCATTTCACATGTGCTTAAGATCGTATCATCATTAATGTCAACTTTCAGTAATCGAAAGCATAGTCTAGTCAGATTTGAGAACTTAACAAACAAACTAGTGTCTGCAAAGAGTCCCCAAAAATCATCCATATTTGACAAATGCATGATTATTTGCTCTTCTACTGTTACGATTAGTGACCTATGTTAGGTATTGCACTCTGTATTGCTATGGTTTAGTCTGCTCCATTTATAGTGTGGATGTTTGTTGGGCAGTATTCATTCTCTCTGCTAAGAATACCAATCTTACGAGTATTGGTGTGACAAACAACATTCTGTAAATTAAACAAATAATTGTTCCAGTCAACACTGGACTGATGGGATTAGTTCTGTAAGATTAATTAGAAAAATGCTTTAGTGGTTCCAGTGCTTGTATCATAATGACCTCTTATGCTCTTGCCCACCTAAACCTTATCTCTCACATTGGCACCTCAGCCTGTTTTGCTTTTGTCTCTGCCTCCCCACCACACAGAAATTGCTGACCTCTAATCCCCTATTGCAGCTATTTGCACAGTTCTGGCACTAATTGCTTTACACTCTTCTCTCAACAGTCCTGCCTCCTCACTCTAATTGCCAGTGCCTGGTATAGTGGCTCGTTAGCACATTCTCCTTGATTGTCCAGTTCAATGAGGTCTGCCTCGAATTGTAGTCTTATAGCCTCCATTAAATCCTTAATATAAAATAAAGAACTATGGATTCTGGAGATCTGAAATAAAAGCAGAAATTGTTGGAAAAGCTCAGCAGGTCTGGAAGCATCTGTGGAGCAAAATCAAAGTTAACATTTCGGGACCAGTGACTCTTCCTCAGTTCTGAGAAAGGGTCATGGACCGAAAACGTTAACTCGAGATGCTGCTAGACTTGCTGAGCTTTTCCAGTAATTTCTGTTTCTTCTGTCTGACTTAAAGCATCAGCAGTTGTTTCAATTTTTACTTAGTTAATATTTCAAAGTTGGTGACTCTTCATTAATTCTGAAATGTTAATTCTCTTTTCTCCCTGCAAATGCTGCTCAACTTGTACAGCAATTTCTGTTTTTGTTGTGTTAAATCCTTGATCATTGCTTCATGCTGTACCCCTTCCATTCCATACAACCATATAATGGGATATTAACTCAAAAGTGTACCTCATTTCTATATAAAGATTAACTATTAAAACACAGAAGTCTTGCAGTACAGAAAGAGGCCATGTCTCGTCCATGCTGACCAGATTTCCCAAATTAATATAGTCGTCTTTGCCAGTATTTGGCCCACATCCCTCTAAACCCTTCCTATTCATGTACTTATCCAGATGCCTTTTAAATTTTGTAATAGTACCAGCTTCCAACACTTCCTTTGGCAGCTCGTTCCATACATGTACACCCACTGCATGATAAATTTGCCCCTCAGGACCTTTTTTAAATTTTTCCTCTGTCACCTTAAACCTATGCATTTTGGACTTCCATACCCTCACAAAGAAAAACATGGCTGTTCACCCTATCCATGCCCCTCATGATTTTATAAACCTCTATAAACCTCAACCTCCGATACTCCAGGAAATAAAGCTCCAGCCTATTCAGCCTCTCCCTATTGCTCAAATCCTCCAATCCTGGAAACATCCTTGTATACCTTTTCTGAACCTTTTCAAGTTTAACAACATCCTTCCTATAGCAGGTAGACCAGAACTGAATGCAGTATTCTTTTTAAAATGGCTTTACCAATGTCCTGTACACTCACAACATTACTTTCCAACTTCTATACTCAACGCACTGACCAACGAAGGCAAATGCCTTCTTCACCACCCTGTCTACTGTGACTCCACTTTCAAGAAAATATGCAACTGTACACCTAGGTCCCTGTTCAGTAACTCCCCTCAAGGTCCTACCATTAACTGTATAAGTCCTGTCCTGGTTTGTCTTACTAAAAGACAACACCTCACATTTATCCATCTGCTATTCCTTGGCCCATTGGCCCATCTGATCAAGGTCTCCCTTTTGTACTCTGAGTTAACATTCTTCACTGTCCAGTTTTAGTGTCATCTGCAAACTTACTGACCATACCTCCTATATTCATATCAAAATCATTTATATAAATGACAAAAAGCAAAAAAGCAATGGACCCAGCACCAATCCTTGGGACATACTGCTGGTCATAGGCTTCCAGTCTGAAAAGCAACCCTCCACCACCACCCTCTATCTTCTACCTTCAAGCCAATTTTGTATGTAATTGGCTAGCTCCCCATTCCATGTGAACCTAACCTTGCTAACCAGTCTGTCATGCAGAACCTTGTCAACCACCTTGCTGAAGTCTACATAGACAATATGTACTTCTCTTCCTTCATCAATGTTCTTTGTCACCTCTTCAAAAAGCTCAATCAAGTTTGTAAGACCTGATTTCCCATACACGAAGCCATGCTGACTGTCCCTAATCCGCCCTTGCCTTTCCAAATGCATGCAAATTCTGTCCAGTGCCTTTAATTCTGTAATTTGGATACTTTAAAGACATCACTATTTCTCAAGTTCCTTAGCTTTCATGTTCTTCTCCATAATAAATAATGACATGAAATATTTGTTTAGTAACTCACCCAACTTCTGTGGTTTCACATGGATAGCCTCATTGATCTTTAAGGGGCCATTCTCTCTCTATTTATTTTTTGCCTTTAATGTATTTGTAGAATCTGTTTGGATTCTCCTTAACCCTATTTGCCAAAGCTATGTCAAGTCCCTCTTTTGCCTTCCTGATTTACCTTTTAAGTATACTCCTACTGCCCTTATACTCCTCTAGGGATTCACTCAATCCCAGTTTTCTATAGATGGCATATGCCTTGCTCTTTTTCTTGTCCAAAGCCTCAATTTTTCTCATCATACAGTATACCCTACACCTCCCAGCCATGCCCTTTGCACTAACAGGAACATATTGTCTCTGAACTCTCGTTACCTCATTATTGAAGGCTTTCAATTTTCCAACTGTCTCTTTACCTGCAAACCTCCTCCACCAATCAACTTTTGAAAGTTCTAATGCCATCAAAATTGGCCTTACTCCAATTTAGAATTTTAACTTTTGGATCAGGTCCATCCTTTTCCAATAACTATTTTAAAACTAATGGTTATGATCACGTATGGTGACATCAAAAGAAAGCAATCAGCAGAAAGAATTAATTCTCTGCTGGTCAGAGAAAGGTGGGCCCAAATCACCAAATAATGTCACGTCATAATTCTACTTCTAAAAGACTGAACTATTCTGCTAATTTCAAACTCACCTTTTCAATAGTTCTTTCTTTGACTTTTTAAAACCTTTTTATTACTGTTAAGATCACCTTCACATATTTCTTGTACTTTCACATTTAATATATTTTCTCTTAAACTGTTTTTTAAAAGCTGAGTTCAAATGGGATGTTTGCTAAACTATAGTTTATCTATATTGCAGGTACTTGTATAACATGAAAAACTTGTTTCAAATTAAAATCAAAAATCTCATCATGTCCAAACTTTTGAAATTCTTTATCCAACTAATTTTGAATTTATGATGTTTCGCAAACAACATCCTAAATTTCATTGAGGCTTCTTTAAGTGTATAGTGAGTTACTGGCTCGTCGCAATGTAGTGCAGAGGGCAGTTGTGATTTGTTATATGGGGATTGCCCTGTCATTTCCCCATTTTTCAGCTGCTTCAACCTGATACTCATTGAAGCCTGCTGCTGCATTTATTCACAGTTCTTTTTTACTTTAGCAGTAACTCATCTGCATTATTGCAAAAAAAGCAATGATGATAATTTCCCCATTCTGTCCTTACCTTTCTTCTAAACCATCCACCAACTTTTTTAACTCTTGGTGTGTCCTGTGGGTTCAATACATCTCTCAACATTCCTTTGATTATTTCCGACCATTCTTCTGCTATTAATCAAGTAATGGAACCCTCTGACTCCCAATCAAAGTTTACAGCATTTTCCTCCTTCACCTCACATGACTGTATTTTCAAAGGTTTGTTTTGTAATCAGCACAGATACCACCAGTGCAGTCTTTCTTCATGGATTCATCCAGTATGGATTAGGTTCACTCACGGACTCTGCATGAATACTACAAGCACAAAAATTGCTGGAAAAGCTCAGCAGACCTGGCAGCATCTGTGGAGAAAAATCAGAGTTAATGTTTCCAGTCCAATGACCCTTCCTCAGAACTGAAGATGCTGCCAGACCTGCTGAGCTTTTCCAACAATTTCCAGCATCTACCGTTCCTTTGATTTTTCTACCAGTGCAGATTCAGCTGATATCCAGCTTCTGCAAATTCTGTCAATAGTGAGCCCTCGCTAGCAACTTCTCTCTTTTCAGTGCTACTTATATTCAGCAGGCCTTTAAATTCTTCGATACCCACTCAAACCATCTTGGGTCAGCTTACTGCACTGATTATGATGGTAAATGAAATGTACTCACTAGTTTCACATTGCTGTTCCGATAGTTTGAGCTGAATATCCTGTTTGGGAAGTCATGTATTATCTTGATTTGCAAATAACCAACTGCTGGAGTTGGTTTTATATGTTTTTCAATTGTTTTATTCAAGCGATGCAAGGGGATATCTGTTCCAGTTACTAGGAGAAAGCATAACTCTAAAGCATACAGAAAAGTTGATTGTCTTTATGCTGTTAGCATATCATTATCCATATTCCAAACTTCCTTCATACACAACAAATAAAACAGTTGACCGTTCTATGTTGTAGGTTAATGTGTTACAGTCTCCTTCACACAGCTAACCTGTTGTCCCTTCCTTTATCTGTTCTACTCTATCACCTCCCAAGACCTTCTTGGAATTTTTACATTAACGTTGTCTCCTATTAACACAGATGCTTCCAGAGATCCTACTGACACTACTAAGTTGCTTTTATTATGGAGATATAATTTATCCCTTACAGTCCAAATAACCCCCAGTGATTTAACATTCTTGAATGCTGTCTCTACTCCATTTGATTAAAGATGGAGTGGAAAACTTGACACCTAGATGGTGCCTGTCACTGAAGTGATCTTTCTGAGTTCCTCATTTGCAAATTCAGATTCATTGACCAGTACTACTTTCTCTGAAAAACTGTGCTGCAAAGTTTTATTTCAGTGCTCTAACCATCATGGCTAAATGAATTCTTGCTGCTTTCATCCATCTTGAATAGTGGTCTATTAAGACTAAATATCTGTTCACTTTGAAGTCAAATAAATCCATTGCTAGCTTTTCCTGGATATTTTTAGACTACTAACGGCTCTTGGCACTTGACAGTTTATGGCACGACATATGACAAAATGAATTTTATATTTGCTTCAAATGCCTGGATGCTATTCTGATCCTTGAGCTCTTGATCTGCATTTTGTAATGCCTAAATGTCCACCATAACGCCTTTGTAAAATCCGTACCTCACTGACATTTGTAAGACCATTCTCTTTTTGTATGCTAATAGGTTTGCAAAACTATGAAGTATTGTTTTTGTTTGTGATTCCTTTTCATTGCTTGATCTGCTGGACAGTATTTTGACATGATAATCTCTGTGCAACCTTGTTTGCTTTCATGACTGCATGATTTCTTCAGAGTTTTCCCTCAGTTGCTGGTTGTCTACTGTTAATTGCATAGATTATGATTCCATTTCTTGAACAGGAATTAATGTTCTTTGCTTGATCCACTGCTGCATTTAAGAGGGCATCAGCCTTTAATTTATTCCTTGCCTGGAATATAATCCATCACATCTATAGTACCTCACCAGTGCAAGCCTGAATCTTGTATTGAAAATTACATTTTTGCTGTGTCTTTTGATGGCGTTAACATTATTTATTTTCCACTCAAACTGGAATCTCAATTCCCTCTAATAGTCAACAAACCTTTTGCATTCCCATCCCCATATAACTGCCAGTGTTTCCTTTTCTATTGTTGCATATTTCTTCTTCAATTTCCATTAAAGCTTCTTTCTATCATGAGTAAGGACTGCTTCTGTTCATCCACAGCTTCTAATAAGTTTGGATAATAGTGAGCAAGAACACTTATGAAGAGTAACTTCACTTTATAAACTGAAAGATTGGTATCTGTTCTTGATTACAGTATAATATCTGGCCTTTTTTAGAAACATTTCTTACAGTTGAGTGTGATAGGCCAAATGAGATGAACTTTCCCACTTGATTCACCATGTCTGTGAAGCACTACATGAATTACTTATTCTGTCCTGTCTAAGATTTTCCTCTTAACATGCCTCTTTTTAGTCTGACCATCTGTTCTACTCAGACTAGAATAATATCATCAGTTGCATCATCACAATTTGCATGTTCCATCATACTCCAGGATAATTCTGGAATGCTGGGGTTCCAGAAAATCCTGCTGGAAAACCACTGATCTGCTAATTAAGTGATGGAGCATTGTTAAGAGTGATGCTGATGAGTGAGGTACCCAATAGTTGTTGCAATCTCCTCAATCACCTTTGTTCTTGCACAATGTGTTGATGTTTGCATCATGTATATCCTGCGTGAGAGGGCCTTCTCTCCAGCAAAGGATAAGCTGACCGCATCCAAATGTGCACTAATGCAAATACTTTGGCAATATTGGGAGAGGCAACTGTGTCCAAAATTCAAACTAGAAAATGTTGGAAATTACAACTGGTTTCATTAACAAAAAAACAATAACCTGTTGATGTTTTGTAGTCAAATAAATATATATAAAGCATTATGAGAAAAGTATCTAGGAGAAAGTGAGGACTGCAGATGCTGGAGATCAGAGCTGAAAATGTGTTGCTGGAAAAGCGCAGCAGGTCAGGTAGCATCCAAGGAGCAGGAGAATCGACGTTTCGGGCATGAGCTCTTCTTCAGGAATGAGGAAAGTGTGTCCAGCAGGCTAAGACAAAAGGTTGGGAGAAGGGACTTGGGGGAGGGGCGATGGAAATGCGATAGGTGGAAGGAGGTTACGGTGAGAGTGATAAGGTGAGGGTGATAGGCCGGAGTGGGGGTGGGGGCGGAGAGGTCAGGAAGAAGATTGCAGGTTAGGAAGGTGGTGCTGAGTTCGAGAGTTGGGACTGAGACAAGGTGGGGGGAGGGGAAATGAGGAAACTGGAGAAGTCTGAGTTCATCCCTTGTGGTTGGAAGGTTCCTAGACGGAAGATGAGGCGCTCTTCCTCCAGCCGTCGTGTTGCTATGGTCTGGCGGTGGACGAGTCCAAGGACCTGCATGTCCTTGGTGGAGAGGGATGGGGAATTGAAGTGTTGAGCCACGGGGTGGTTGGGTTGGTTGGACCTGGTGTCCCAGAGGTGTTCTCTGAAATGTTCCACAAGTAGGCAGCCTATCTCCCTAATATAGAGGAGGCCACATCGGGTGCAGCAGATGCAGTAAATGATGTGTGTGGAGGTGCAGGTGAATTAGTGGTGGATATGGAAGGATCCCTTGGGACCTTGGAGGGAAGTAAGGGGGGAGGTGTGGGTGCAAGTTTTGCATTTCTTGCGGTTGCAGGGGAAGGTGCCGGGAGTGGAGGTTGCACTGATCTTTACAACGCTGAGGCTAAATGCCAGCTTGCGGACACCTCCTCCTACTGCCCCCTTGACCATGACCCCACCTCCCACCACCAAACCATCATCTCCCAGACCATCCATAACCTCACCTCCTCAGGGTATCTCCCATCCACTGCCTCCAACTTCATAGTCCCACAACCCTGCACCGCCCGTTTCTATCTCCTGCCCAAAATCCACAAACCTGACTGCCACAGCCGGCCCATTGTCTCAGCCTGCTCCTGCCCCACTGGACTCAGCTCTGCATACCTCAACACGGTCCAGTTCCCCTTAGTCCAAGAACTCCCCACCTCTATTCACGCCACCAACCACGCCCTCCACCTCCTCCATGATTTTCGCTTCCCAGGTCGCCAAAGCCTTATCTTCACCATGGACATCCAGTCCATGTACACCTCCATTCCCCATCACGAATGACTCAAAACCCTCCGCTTCTTCCTTTCCCGCCGTACCAACCAGTACACTTCCACTGACACCCTCCTTCGACTGACTGAACTGGTCCTTATAGAGGTTTACAAACTTATGAGGGGCATGGATAGGATAAATAGACAAAGTCTTTTCTCTGGGGTCGGGGAGTCCAGAAGTAGAGGGCATAGGTTTAGGGTGAGAGGGGAAAGATATAAAAGAGACCTAGAGGGGAAAGATATAAAAGAGACCTATGGGGCAGCTTTTTCACGCAGAGGGTGGTACGTGTATGGAATGAGCTGCCGGAGGAAGTGGTGGAGGCTGGTACAATTGCAACATTTGAGAGGCATTTGGATGGGCATATGAATAGGGAAGGGTTTGGAGGGATATGGGCCGGGTGCTGGCAGGTGGGAGTAGATTGGGTTGGGATATCTGGTCGGCATGGACAGGTTGGACCGAAGGGTCTGCTTCCTTGTTGTACATCTCTATGACTCTATTTGAAGAGATTCTGATGTACCTGGACACAGACTGGATAATGGCAGCAAAGCTAGAGCAAAGTTAGGAAGAAAGCCCTTAGCTGAGACATTTGTATCATCGTCACAAGTGATGTGCTGAAAGACTGGAGGTTGGCTAATGTGCCACTATTTAGGAAAAGCTAAGAAACTATAGACCAGTGAGCCTAACATCAGTGATGGGCATGTTATTGCAGGCAATCCTGAGGGACAGGATTTACATGTCTTTTTTCATATACTGATTAGGGAAAATCAACATAGCTTTGATTGCGGGAAATCATATCTCACTAGTGATTGAGTGTATTGAAGAAGCAATAAAGAGGATCATGATTTGTGTGGACTCCAGTAAGGAATTTGACAAGGTTCCTCATGGTTGACTGGTTACCAAAGTTCGATCACGTGGAATACAGAGAGAACTAGCCATTTGGATATAGAACTGGCTTGAAGATGGTTGAGGGTTGCTTTTCAGACTGGAGGCCTATGATCAGTGGTGTACCAGTAGAATTAGTGCTGGGTCCACTGCTTTTCATCATTTATACAAATGATTTGGATGTGAACATAGGAGGTATGGTTAGTAAATTTGTAGATGGCATCAAAATTGGAGGTGTAGTGGATAGCGAAGAAGGTTACCTCTGATTACAACGGGATCTTGATCAGATGGGTCAATGGGCGGGGAAGTGGTAAAAGGAGTTTAATTTAGGTAAATATGAGGTGCTTCATTTTGGAAAGGAAAATTAGGGCAGGATTTCTACTTAAGGTCCTGGGGAGTGTTGCTGAACAAAGAGGTCTTGGAGTGCAAGTTCATTTTTCCTTGAAAGTAGACAGGATAGGGAAGAAGACATTTGGTATGCTTTCCTTTATTGGTCAGTGCATTGAGTATAGGAGTTGGGAGGTCATATTGCAGTTGTACAGGACATTGGTTAAGCCACTTTTGGAATGCTGTATGCAATTCTGGTCTCCCTGCTACAGAAAAGGTATTGTGAAATTTGAAATGGTTCAGAAACGATTTACAAGGATGTTGCCAGGTTTTGAGCTATTGAGGCTGAATTGGCTGGGAATATTTTCCCTAGAGCATCAGAGGCTGAGGGATGATCTTATAGAGGTTTATGAAATCATGAGGGGCATGGATAGGATAAGTAGCCAACATCTTTTCCCTGAGTTCAAAACAAGATATAGGTTTAAGGTGAGAGGGGGATGATTTAAAAGGGACCTAAGTGGCAACTTTTTATGCAGAGGGTGGTGCTGTATGGAATGAACTGCCAGAGGAAGTGATGGAAGCTGCTACAATTACAACATGTAAAAGGCATCTGGATGGCTATATACATAGAAAGGGTTTAGAGGGACATTTGCCAAATGCTTGCAAATGGGGCAAGATGACTTTAGAATATCTGGGTAGCATGAACAAGTTGGACTGAAGGCAGGAGAATTGACATTTCTGGCATAAGCCCTTCATCAGGAAAGGGCTTCCTGATAAAGGGCTTATGCTTGAAACTACCTGATCTGCTGTGCTTTTCCAGCAGCACACGCTCGACTCTGACCTTCAGCTTCTGCAGTCCTCACTTTCTCCAAGTTGGACCGAATGGTCAGTTTCCATGCCATACAGCTCAATGGCTGTATGAATCAATTCAGTAGAGCAGGAATAGCTAGGTTCAACAGGATGGTTTGTTCAATGGATTATAGAGAGGAGGTACAAATGACCAGACTGGAATTGGAACTGTGAAGAGGGAAGATAATTAGATTAGATTAGATTACTTACAGTGTGGAAACAGGCCCTTCGGCCCAACAAGTCCACACCGCCCCGCCGAAGCGTAACCCACCCATACCCCTACATCTACATCTACCCCTTGCCTAACACTACAGGCAATTTAGCATGGCCAATTCACCTGACCTGCACATCTTTGGACTGTGGGAGGAAACCGGAGCACCCGGAGGAAACCCACGCAGACAGGGGAGAACGTGCAAACTCCACACAGTCAGTCGCCTGAGGCGGGAATTGAACCCAGGTCTCTGGTGCTGTGAGGCAGTAGTGCTAATCACTGTGCCACCAAGCCGCCCTAATTGATGAAGTCATTGTTATAGAAATGTTGGCTTGTTGTTTTTTGGGATCATGGTCTGGGAAAATAGAAGGAATTATCAGATATGGCATTCTGCTGCTGCATTAGTTTGCTAGCAGACAATAGCAGTATATCTTTCCTGTCATCAGGTTTGATGACAATGTTAAGATTAGATCTGTGAGGAGAAGTTCAGAAGGAGTCTGGTTAGGGTGAGTGAGAGGAACAGAGAAATTGAAGTGGCTGATACTATGGTTAAAGCTCTTAATGAAAAGCTGAAGAGAGATTAATAGACCAGAGTGAGTATTCCAGGCAGAGGGAGAACATCAGTCAGGTAAAAAGATCTGTTGAGTGAGCAAGCATTCTTGGACAAATAAATTTTTTGAATGAATGATTTTATTATCATGTGAGGAAAAACAACTTTTTCACATCACCACAATCTGCTGCCATTTTGATTAGTTTTAAAAATAAAAAAAATACAGCTTAAAGATAGTGCATCATTTCTGAGCCAGTTCATCAACAGCGACACCTGCGCCACCATCTCTCCTTCACCGCCTTGATGTATTCTACACCGGACTAGAAAAAACATTGAAAATTGGGATGGAGGTCAAAGAATTCCATATCGTACCAAATTCAATTTTTAAAAGTCCATGTAAGGGGATAAAGTTAAGTCCTTTGCGAAGGGCAGATCGTTCAATGTCCAAGGAGGGTGGTTGGAGGCATTGCAAAAATTTGACAAGGGATAGAAGTCAGAAGGAAATATAAAGGAAAGGAAATTGAAAGGATGTTGAAACCTATGAGTTATTGAAGCTTTAGATGTTTAATCCCAATAGAAAGAATATGTTTCTTATCAAAGGAAAAATGAAATTGCAGTTTTCAGATCATTTCACTACTGCTGAAGAGTGAGGGAAAGATTATTTATATGGTACTGTGTGTGGACTTTAAGATGTAGTGAGAAAAGAAGTTTGAGGCATCGAATATCCAGAGGACACAAATAGAAGTATCCCTTAGACTTTCAATTGTCATTTCCATGACCAGTCTCGGGCATTTAAGTGGAATCCATCCCGACTGAATATCTTTCTTCCCTGGTATTAGTGCCAATGCTCCATGAATTGAAACCCTGCCTCCCATGCCATTCTTTGAGCCATGCATTTAATCTTCTGATCTGATTGTTTACACACAGTAATCTTCCATTCTCAGTGTTGGTGGTCTGTCAGTGCTGTGTGTGTCAATGGCAACTGTGGGAGCCAGCAATGTTCCCAAACATTGCTGCTTGGAATGCAGCATTGACCTCACTGGGAAACTAAATAAACCATTGTGATCTTGCAAAAATGGCACAGCCATTGTCCTGTGCATTTGTGGGTGAACAACTGGGCAATCCCAAGCAGGGTACCCAAACCTCCATGGAAGACACTATTTGCATAGAAGATCAAAGCAGTTGTCATCCTTACAGCCTCAAGAAAGTGGAGTCACACTAGACAACATAGTGAAGAAGGCATGTGGTATGCTTTCCTTTATAGGTCAGAGTATTGAGTATGGGAGTTGGGAGGTCATGTTGAGGCTGTACAGGACTCTGGATAGGCCACTTTTGGAATATTGCGTGCAATTCTGGTCTCCTTCCTATCCAAAGGATGTTGTGAAACTTGAAAGGGTTCAGAAAAGATCAACAAGGATGTTGGCACGATTGGAGGATCTGAGCTAGAGGGAGACGTTGAATAGGCTAGGGCTCCTTTCCCTGGAGCATCGGAGGCTGAGGTATGACATTACAGAGGTGTATAAAATCAGGAGGAGCATGTTTAGGATAAATCGACAAAGTCTCTTCTCTGGGTGGGAGAGGGCATAAGTTTAGGGTGAGACGGGAAAGATATAAAAGAGACCTAAGAGGCAACATTTTCACGCAGACGATGGTACATGTATGGAATGAGCTATCAGAGGAAGTGGTGGAGGCTAGTATGATTGCACCAATTAAAAGGCATCTGGATGGGTTTATGAATATGAAGGGTTTAGAGGGATATGGGCCGGGTGCTGGCAGGTTGGACTAGATTGGGTTGGGATATCTGGTCCTTGATTAGTGGTGCTGGAAGAGCACGGCAGTTCAGGCAGCATCCGAGGAGATATCTGGTCGGCATGGACGAGCTGGACCATAGGGTCTGTTTCCGTGCTGTACATTTCTATGACTCTATGACTCTATGGTCCTCACTCCGAACAACTTCTCTTTCCAATCCTCCCATTTCCTCCAAACCAAAGGAGTAGCCATGGGCACCCACATGGGCCCCAGCTATGCCTGCCTCTTTGCAGGATATGTGGAACAGTCCATCTTCCGCAGCTACACTGGCACCACCCCCACCTTTTCCTCCGCTACATCGATGATTGTATCGGCGCTGCCTCTTGCTCCCACGAGGAGGTTGAACAGTTCATCCACTTTACTAACACCTTCCACCCCGACCTCAAATTTACCTGGACCGTCTCAGACTCCTCCCTCCTCTTCCTAGACCTCTCCATTTCTATCTTGGGCTACCAAATCAACACGGACATTTACTATAAACTGACTGACTCCCACAGCTACCTAGTCTACAACTCCTCCCACCCTGCCCCCCTGGATATTTATTTGACTACAAAACATCAACAGGTTATTTTTTTTTGTTAATGAAACCAGTTGTAATTTCTAACTGGTAGATGAGCAGAGAGATCTCGGTGTCCAGGTACACAGATCCTTGAAAGTTGCCACCCAGGTTGACAGGGTTGTTAAGAAGACATACAGTGTTTTAGCTTTTATTAATAGGGGGATTGAGTTCTAGAACTATGAGGTTATGCTACAGCTGTACAACACTCTGGTGCTGCCGCACTTGGAGTATTGTGTACATTTCTCATCATCACATTATAAGAAGGATGTGGAAGCTTCGGATGGGGTGCAAAGGATACTTACTAGGATGTTGCCTGGTATGGAGGGGAGGTCTTCCGAGGAAAAGCTGAGGGACTTGAGGCTGTTTTCGTTGGAGAGAAGAAGGTTGAGAGGTGACTTAATAGAGACATATAAGATAATGAGAGGTTTAGATAGGGTGGACAGGGAGAGCCTTTTTCCAAGTATGGTGACGGGCGAGCACAAGGGGGCATAGCTTTAAATTGAGGGGTGATAGATATAGGGCAGATGTCAGAGGTAGTTTCTTTACTCAGAGAATAGTAAGGGTATGGAATGCTTTGCCTGCAACGGTAGTAGATTCGCCAACTTTAAGTGCATTTAAGTCATCATTGGACAAACATACAAACACATTGTACATTGAATAGTGTAGGTTGAATGGGCTTCAGATTGGTATGACTGGTCGGCGCAACATCGAGGGTCGAAGGCCCTGTACTGTGCTGTAATGTTCTATGTTCTACTTTCTTAACATTTGTATGAAGGGCTGCCTTGAGTTCGGGGGCTCAAAAAGGATCGCATCAACCTGCACAAACAATCAATGCATGAAGGAAGTTACCCTGAGACTAGAACTTAGAGTAGAAAACAATCAGACTGGGAGTAAACCTAATCATCACACCTCACCTTGCAATGCATAGAATTTGCATTCAAGCTGTGAGTGTTGTGCTTAGTTTTAGCAAATAATCAGAATTTTAGCAAGTGTAGAATAAAACAGAAGTTCTAGTGTTTATTGAGTGTTTTAAAAATAATTGGCTTCCCAGCAAGTTAAGGAAAGAATAGTTCATGTCTGTTGAATAGTTTTATTAACTTTAATAAAAATTGAGTTATACTAAATACTCTGTGTAAGTGCTATTCATCTGCCACATCAGTTGATATCCTATTCTAAGGGTCAATAGTCTAAGATCCAGTCCTCCACCAGACTCAATACTTGGGGCATATCAATGAAACTTATGGAATACGAACAGCTTGGATAGAGTGAATGTGAAGATGTTCCCATTTGTATAGAAGACTAGGACCTGAGGGTATAGTGTCAAAGTGAAGGAATGTCCATTTAAAATCATAGAATCCCTCTAGTACAGATAGAGGCAATCCAGCCAATCTATTCTACACAACCTCCTGAAGACCCATCCTTTGCCTGCGACCCTGCATTTACCATGGCCAGGAGAAAGTGAGGACTGCAGATGCTGGAGATGAGAGTCGATGGTGGGGCTGGAAAAGCAAAGCAGGTCAGGAAACATCTGAGGAGCAGGTCAATCAACGTTAACGGGCAGAAGGCCTCCATCAGGATTCCTCGGATGTTGTCTGACCAGCTGTGCTTTTACAGCACCACACGTTCGACATTTACCATGGCCAACGCATGTAGCCTTCACATCTCTGGAAACTATGGGGGAATTTAACATGGCTAATTCCCCCAACACTACACATTTTTGGACTATGGGAAGAAACCAGAGAACCTGGCAGAAACCAACAGAGACATGGGAAAGTGGGCAAACTCCACACAGACGTCACCTAAGGCTGGAATCGAACCCGGATCCCTGGCGCTGTACAGCAAAAGTGGAAACTGCTGTGCCACTATGCCACACATTTAGAACTGAGATGAGGAGGAATTTCTTCAACCAGAGGTGGTGGATCTGTGGACCTCATTGCGCAAAAGGCTGTGGAGGACAAATCATTCAGTGTCTTTAAGGCAGGGATAGATAGGTTCTTGATTAGTAAATGAGTCAAAGCTTGCTGGGAGACGTTAGGAGACCAAAGTTGAGAAACATATCAGCCATAATTGAATGGTGGAGTAGACTTGATGGGCTGAATGACCTAATTCTGTTCCTACATCTTATGGTTTTAAAAAGCTAGAAAATGAGGAAAAATTAAATTTGAAACAGGTAGAGTTGTTTCTAATATGCTGTTTAATGGTTTCAAACAGAGAAACATTATGCCGACACATATTTGAACAGTGTTTCACAAAGTGATGTCTTATACTTCGTTTCCTTTTCACATCAAATATATGTAAAACATATTGATTTGTTTAAAGATTAGTGTGAAACAACTTAAACATCTTCACAACTCAATTAACAATAAAAGAGTAAACTTTGTATTTGAACAGCAACTTATCTGAATATGTTAAATCTGTTAAATTTTCTTTACATTTTTAAAAAAGAGAATGCTACAAATTATTGTAGCTTTATTCTTAGCAAATAACTAAAACCCTGACAAAAGCACATAGCCGATCCCACCTTTATAGTGCACAAAAAGCACTGCCCACACAGAGCACTGATGACAGCTCGAAGTATTCATGCTCAAAAGGCATACTTTTGTTTATTGACCTTAGCTGCCAGCAACCATTTTAGAGATTAAAAAGAGATGGTGAGATAGTGATACAATAGTTTGTATTTTCAAAGCAGAAGCTTGTTTTTTTAGTAGACTGTATACAATTACTCTTACAAGGCAGCCAATGAACATTACTATTCATACATCTCTTCTATGTGGTTTCACCATCTTTCAGTAATGCAATTACTTGCACAAACCAAAACTAAACAAACGCTTTCACTTCTTTAAGAATGATCAGCTTTTCTATGTTTCTGTTTGAAATTCAGTGGGTTTCTCAAGCAGACACATACCAGTACACCACCAGAATTCCCCTTGACCAACTCTAATAATGTTGATGAAATATCTTTGGGACATCTGCCAGGAAATTCAGGCATTCCATGACCCAACTCTTGAGTTGGAGAGCTGCCACGGTGTTGCAGCTGCATGCTTGAGATCCCATCTTACCAATGCGATTAGAACAAGAAGCCAATGAAATGTGGCATGTGCTGAATAAATAATATGTCCAAACTATCTGCTCCCTCCTCAGGCTGTATATACCTGTTAACATGTAAAATCCTTCTGTCCTTGTGAAATGGTGTACCTTCTATAAATCTCTATATTGATATCTGTGAATAGAAAGTTCTCTAAAACAGCCTGAGTCTAAATAATTTGCACATTTTAGACAAATTATTTATTAGACTAAATATTTCCCACCAATGTTCCATTGAAATATAATGCATTATTAGGCAGTGATTAATATTTGAAATCATCTCAATATTAAAAATCATCCTAAATATGCTTAACATTACCTTCGCCACAGCAAATAAGAGAATTAGTGGAGGAGAATACGTCCATTTATTTATGCCATATCAAATGTAATTTTGTGACTGAAATGTGATACAAAGATATTTTTATCATAATCAATTTGAAATAACATCTTGTCAGTGACAGCTGGATTTTGTCCAGCCCAAGACTTGGCAAGAGTGATCCTTCTGTCTGCATCAGTTGAAGACTACTGTCCATTCTAGCTGACACAAGCATTTTTATCTTGCCCATTCCCAGAAGGCCATAAGATCACAAGACATAGGAGCGGAAGTAGACCATTCGGCCAGTCGAGTCTGCTCTGCCACTCAGTGGCTGATTTGATCATTCCCAACTCCATTTTCCTACCCTTTCCTCATAATCCTTGATTCCCTGACTTATTCAAAATCTGTCTGTCTCAGTATTGAAATTCTTAGTGACCCAATCTTGACAGTTTTCTGCAGTAATGAATTCCAAATATTCACTACTGTCTTACAGAAGAAATTCCTCCTCATCTCTGTCTTAAATGGGCAACTCCTTACAATAAGATTATGCTCACTGGTCCCAGATTCTCCCGCAATGGAAACAATCTCTCCACATATACCATGACAAGCCCCCAAAATTCTTACATGTTTAGTAAGCTCATCCTTTCAGTGTTGATGACTCTTCTATGATTTTCCAGATAATTGAGAGTAGACTGATGTGGTGGTGGTACTTGATCTTGTTGAATTTGGTCTGTACTTGTTAGAACAGCATGTACTAGAGCACAGGTCTTCGGCATAATTGATGAAATACTGTCAGGTCCCGTAAACTTTGCAGTACACAGTGCCTTTAGCTATATCTTGATATCAGCAAGTTCCCTTGCTTGTGATTGTCCTGATGCCATGAGACTTCATGGGTTCCATCGATGTCAGCAATCAGCCATGAGTATGATTGTCCACCGAGGAAATTCCATGTCACTAATCATAATGAAGTCCAAAAGGGCAACACCTTCCCAGCTGTACACAGAAATGCTATCTCCACTGCTGACAGTGATGTTTGTAAGGTACAATTATGTGGAGAGTGGCACGAACCAAGGATTGGCGAAGGGAACATCCTTGCAGAAGGCAGAGATGGATGGGGAGTGGAAGATGTTCTTGGTGGTGGGGTCTAGTTGAAGTTGGCAGGTGTTTAAGGATGTTGCATTGGATACAGAGACTGTTGGGGTTGGAGGTGAGGACATGGTTGCCCATTGCCACCCCCTGGATTTGGAGGATATGGGAAGAATTGAAGGAAGTGTTATTGAGTGGAGGAGGGCAAGGGCGGAGGAAGACTGGATGAGTCTATTGGAGATGAAGAAGCTGTGAGACTGTGAGACAGCTCTCCACGTTTGATACTAACTTCCAGATGTTAGTAAGGATGACTTTGCGGGGTCGACCAGGTTGAGTTTACCATTGTCATTTCTTGTGCAGGTGTTCCATCTGGTTTTATTTCTTTGAAACATTTCAGTGGTTTCAAACTTAGTTTCCCAGAACATTTCTTGGGTTTTTGGATTACTAGTCCAATGACAATTCCATTACACCAGGATGACCCATTTACCACTTGATTTGCACAAAGTTAAAATACAGGTACAGCAAGTAATCAAGCAGGCAAAGGCTATGTTAACCATTATGAACATTTACTACAATGATATAATGGCTATTGTGAGGCCACATCTGAAGTATTGCACACAGTCTTGATTTCTTCGCTGAAGGAAGGATTTAATGTAGTGTACAGAAGATTCACTAGATTGGTTTCTGCCTGATTTCTGAGATGGGATGAGTATCTTATGAGGAGAGATTTAGGAGTTTATGATTAGGAGAGGGTTAGCTCAGTTGGCTAGATAACTGGCATGTGGTTCAGAATAATGTCAACAGCATAGAGTTTGATCCCAATTCCAGATGAGGTGTACTTGGGATTTACCTTCTGATTCACTATAGTAAAAACACAAATTGTGGTTTGGCTATCCACACATAATTGAGGATATTAATAGCAGAATATGCAGATATGGATTATATATACTTGAATTTAGAAAAATTAGAGGTGATCCCATTGAAATATACCAAATTCTTAAAGAGGTTGGTAGTACAAGTTACTATTGGCTACAAGGCTAGAACTAGGGGTCACTACCTTTGAAATTAGGAGAAATGTCTTCACGGAGAGGTTTGGTCAATCCTCTTTTCCAGTGAGCTGTGGGTGCTCATCTGTTTAACATATTCAGGTCACCATTAGGTTTTTGGATACTAAAGTAATAAGGGACATGGTAATAGCAGTGTAATGAGGTATGTATATCTTAATGATGTTTTAAATGACAATGATACTCTATCAGCAGAGCAGGAAGATATATGTGATCAAGACTCAGAGAGAAGACAGCCTGGAGAGAGAGACTAATGTCTGGAGACCTGTGTTCAGTATAGTTTATTCCTTAGTGTAAATACAGAGTTTATAGTATTATAAAGAAAGTCTTGTTTTGCTAAGAATAAATTAAAGATGCAGGGGACTCAGCAATAGCAATTTAGCACGATATTGCAGCTTTTAAGACTGCAAGTGTAGATACCCACCAATACCCCAAGTAATCCATGAAGGAAGAACTCAAGAGGCTATGCCCATGACCAGAGAGCCAATGGAAGATGCAGCAATCTAAAGCAGTTCCGAGGGAGGTCAGTAATGATCACATTGAATAGCTCAAAGGGTTGAATATTTTGACCCCTTCTCCAATTAATTATGTTCTTCAATATTATATTTTTAGAGACTTGGGAAAAATGCTGCTGCAAAATCTGGTCAAAGGGCCTTGACTCTACGATTGAGTCGGTCCGCAGTGAGGGAACAATCGTGCCCACGATATTGGGTTTCTCGAAGCTCATAGATAACAATTCTCAAGGGCAAGGTCCATTACCTGTGGTTGCCATGGAGACTTTTTTTAAAGGTGCTGGACATGGTTGTCACGGTTACTGTCCGACCAATCAGATCGCTGACGGGATGCACGTGATCCGGTCGTCGTTGGGCGCCATTTGAGGAGCGTGTGGATGGGTTTTGTACAGTTACACCGGACACTGTGATGGTTTGGGTAGGTCGATGTGTGTTTGCGGATGGATGTTCACTACTTGTCGCAGGTTTATCTTTTCTTTTAATCTGTTGTAACAAATGGTGGTTGGTTAGAGTAGGTCATAAATGTTGCAGTGGTTTCCGTTAAAAAAAAATGTAGTGTGATCAGCAGGTTATTGCGAGTTTTTTTAGGCCGCTTCTCCCATCCCGCTCTATTTTTAAATAAATGATCAGTGAGGTCCAGCTGGAAGCCGGGCATGATGATGGAAGGCATTTATCAGTTATATCTGTCAGTTTTGTTTCACGCATTTAGCCATTGACAGTTTAGACGCATCGACAGTTATATGTTCGAGACCTCATCCCGGTATTTGAGTATTTTGCGTTTTGGAAACCGTGCCTTCCAGGTGAGAGATGCAGATACAGAGTTACCTGTGTAGGAAGGGGATTGTTGTATAGTTAAGGATTATGTAAATCTAGTCATTTATTTATCTGGGGAGGAACACTATCTGGCTTCTCGTGGATTCGGAAAGCTTTAATAGATAGCTTTCGCTCTCTAACTTGTATAGCAATTATGAACTGGTGGAGTCGATTTGGGTTGGTTGCCTCCAATGGTTAAATTAATTATCATGCTTTGGAGTGTGTAAAACCTGGGATTCCACAATTGTGTCTACAAAGGATGATTTAAATGCGGAAACCTTAAGATTGTTCTCGCCATCTACAGTTAAGTCTAACGTAAAATGCTAGACGGTCTTACGTTTAGTTGTTTTGTCTATGACTGTGCGCATATTCCTTGATACCTACAAATCTGCTAAACTCCATCATGAATATGACCAATGATAGGATTGAGAATGTAAAACATTCACACCACTTTGAAATATGACATTTGTCTTCCCCCTCCGTCTTAAGTGGCTGATGTCATTCTGATACTATAATCCCTGATTGTACATTCTTCAATTAAGGTATACATCCTTGTGGCAATTGATCTGTCAAGCCTCGGCCAAATTTATTTTAATGAGAATAACCTCTAGTATTAAAATTCTCAGATATAGATCTAGTCTATGTACTTTTTTTCTCTCTCTCTCAGAAAAGACAATTGTACCACTTCCGGAATCAGTTTAGTGAATATTTACTGAATACCTATACCCTCTTTATTTCTTTGGATAAGGAGACCAAGAGTCAAGACATTAGTCAAGATGTGGTTTCATCAAGTCCTTATGTTACTGTAGTAAGATTTCTTATCCAATTCCTTTGTAGTAATAAAGTATTATATCATTTGCTCTCCTAATTACTTGCTGTGTTTGCAAGGTAGTTTTGTGAACTGAATACAGGTACACCCAGGTCCATCTGATTACTGACATTTGCATCTCTCATCATTTAAGAAATTAAACTCCTTTTTATGTTTTCTCCCAAAAAGCATAACTTTATAATACTCCAAGTTATATCATCTGTCACTTATTGGCCCACACACCTAATCCATCTATATCCCTTTGTAACCTCTTTGCTTCATGATCAATTTTATATTTTCACTGAATTTTGTGTAATCAGTGAACTTACATAAGTTACACTAACTCCACTCATTTTAATAGATTATAAATGGTGAGACCCAAGACTCCTTGTAGTAGCTTAGTAGTTACAGCCTCGCAATCTGAAAATGACCCGTTCATTCCTTTTCTGTTTTCAATTTGTTAACCAAACCTAAATGCATGTAGTTATGTTATCCCTAACTACATGAGCCGAGTTGTATGTAGCAATTCCTGGTGTGACTTCTTATCAAATGCTTTTTGAAAATACAAACATGGAACATAAGGACTATGAACAGAAGTGGGCAATTCAGCCCTTGAGCTTGCTCCACCATTCAATATGATCATGGCTGATCTCGTCTCTGCCTCAACTTTTATTTTCCTGCTCACTGTCAATGACCCTTCGACCTGTATTAATTAAAAATCTGTCTGATTCCTACTTAAATTTATTCACTGTCTTGCCATCCACCACATTCTGGGATCGTGAATTCAACAGATTTGCAACCTTTTGAGAAGTAATTCCTTCTCATCTCTGTGTACCACTTATCCTGAAACTATGACTTTTTGTTCCAGATTGCCCCAGAAAGGGAAACGTCTGCTCTACTTTGTCGGTATGTGTAAATAGGTATTGACTGTATCCGGTAGCACTGTCTTGTCATTGATTTTTCTTTTAAGCTGCGCAGCTATGTAGAGATTAGATTAGATTAGATTAGATTACTTACAGTGTGGAAACAGGCCCTTCGGCCCAACAAGTCCACACCGCCCCGCCAAAGCGTAACCCACCCATACCCCTACATCTGCATCTACCCCTTACCTAAGGCTATGGGCAATTGAGCAGAGCCAATTCACCTGGCCTGCACATCTTTGTACTGTGGGAGGAAACCGGAGCACCCGGAGGAAACCCACGCAGACACGGGGAGAACGTGCAAACTCCACACAGTCAGTCGCCTGAGGCGGGAATTGAACCCGGGTCTCAGGCGCTGTGAGGCAGCAGTGCTAACCACTGTGCCACCGTGCCACCCTCTTGTGCAAGTTTATTGGCTTCCGCCTGCTCAAGTCGCTGCTGCACATGGGCTTCAGAAGTCCATGCATCCACTTAAAAATTAGTTGGAACATTGCCTGTTACAACATTCCTAATAATAGATTTTTGCAGTTTCTTTACTGTTGGACACTAGATAGGCTGGGGATGTTTTCCAGAGATCAGAGATGGGGATGGTTGAGTGGGAATTTAAGTGAGTGTGCAAAGTTCTGAGGGGTATAGACAAGGTTGACAGGGAGAAACTTTCTGTCTTGGGGTCAATAACCATGAGGCACAGTTTTAAGGTAAGGTGTTGGAGGTTTAGAGAGGAATTGAGGATTTTTTTGCCATCCACAAGATTGTAGGTATATGCAACTCACTGCCTTAAGATGATAGAGTAACAACATTTAAGACATCGAAGAATCATTTAGATACATGCCATAGCGCATAAAACTACAGGCAAAATGTTGGGAAACGAGATAATATATAGATGTTTTCTAAAATTTGCAAATAGAGGCTCACTGAGGGGCCTTTTTCCGTGCTGTTAAAAACTTTGCTTGGAAGGCTGATAGAGACAGAAAACCTCATAATGTTTAAGAAATGTTTAGGTCTGTGATGCCAAGACATGCAAGGTTATGGCCAAGTCCTAGAAAATGGGATCAGAAAACTTAGGTGCTTGTGTTTGACAGGTGAGATTCGGTGGATCAGAGGGCCTTTTTCAGTGCTATATTCAGTGCTCTGACTTATATGATTCTTTCAGGTTAACTGGCCTTTAAGTCTTGTATTATTTTTATACCTCCGCCAGCATTTCTTGCCCACATCTAACTGCCTAGAGCACAGTTAAGAGTCTCCACATTGCTGAGAGTCTGGTGTCATATATTGGCCAGACCAGGTTAGGATGTCCTTTGACTTTAGTGAATCAGGTTGGGTTCTATGACAATCAGCAGTGGTTACATGGTCAGCATTAGGGCAACTACTTCTTTTAAAATTTTATTAATTTCAGACTCTCCATCTGCCATGGATTCAAAGCCTTCAAGTCCTTGTTTTAGATGATTAGTGTAATGCTATTCCTGGTGTACCACCACCTCATGTTGACATTATTATTTCCTCCCTTTAATTGAATACAATCTGTAAGTCAATCGAAAAGCGAAATACTATGAAAAATAGAAATCTGAAATAGCAACAAAATATGATGGAAGTATTTACCATGTAATGCACCTGGTGAGAGAAACAGATTTAATGGGTTAGGTCATGAGAACTAACAAACATTAGTGTTGTAATAGTTTTTGAGCAAGAGATAGATGGGACAATGACAAAAGGAACGTCTGTGAAAGACAGGCGGGATTGAATGACAAGAATTAGCCTCAAAATCCCAAGGGAAAAGTACATTGCAAGAAAGAAACAAAAGATGTGCCTGGGGCAGGTATTGCTATTTGAAAGTGAAAGTCTGAGATAAAATGCCCAATCAAAATAAGGTGGAGTTCATTGATTAATCCAGAAGCTGTAAGTGCCTATTTAAAAAGTGAGATGCTCAAGCTTGTATTGAGCTTTACTGGAACAATGCAGCAAACAAAGTGAGAGATCTCTGAGAGAATATGGCAAAAAATTACAATGAAAGGCCTCTAGAAGTCAGATTCGTTCTTGTTGACGAACTGGAGGTTTTCCCCAACATTGGTGTCTCAGTCTGCACTTTGTCTCCCTTGTGTAGGAGAGAGCAATTTGCAAACAGCAAGTACAGTAGACTAAATTGAAAGGTGTATGTGCCTGTGTGTGGGATTGTGGAAAAATCAATTTCATTCAAATTTGGTGGATTTTTATCAAAGAAGGCTCAATGAAAGGACTTAAATATATGTTTTAAAGGACCTTTCTGGGAGTCACATGACTTCAGCTAATTAGATTAGATTACTTACAGTGTGGAAACAGGCCCTTCGGCTCAACAAGTCCACACCGACTCGCCGAAGCATAACCCACCCAGACCCATTCCCCTACATTTACCCCTTCACCTAACACTACAGGCAATTTAGCATGGCTAATTCACCTAACCTGCATGTTTTTGGACTGTGGGAGGAAACCCACGCAGACACGGGGAGAATGTGCAATCTCCAAACATTAAGTCACCTAAGGCGAGAATTGAACCAGGTCTCGGGCTTTGTGAGGCAGCAGTGCTAACCACTGTGCTGCCACTACTTGGACTGCTGCTTATAGATAACCTTCCTTGGTTTTATGGCTGTTCTGTTTGAATAGTGTTGCATGCAGTAGAGATTATTTTAGTTTTCATTTGGGAGTAAGTGCAATTGCTGTGTGGGCCTCCGAGGTCTGTGCATGGTATTGACCTCTGACCTCTGAAATTGAAGAATGCATCAGCATGCTGATTGGCTTGGAGTGGTTGCACAGCTTAGAGGGGGCATTGAATTATTGTTCAACCTGCTGAAGATAAACTTCTCAGCTGAGCTGTCTAGTCTCTGGAGGGGCAAACAAAAAATGATCTAAGGAAAGACAATGCACACCCATTTCAGGCACAACAATGTAAATTGCTGCTTCAGCTGGAGGGAGTATTTGGGCCCTTGAACAGTGCGGTGAGAGGAGGTAAAAGGGGTAGATGTTACAGCTCCTGTGTTTACATGCAAAGGTATCATGGTTATGTGGGTTTTTTGAGAACTGGGTCACTGAGCGAATGTGTTTGGTAGCAGAAAATAATCTGTTAAGGATAGATAAATTCCCTGGGCCAGACAAGGTATACCCGAGGTTAGTACAGGAAGCGAGGGAAGAGATTGCTTCGCCTTTAGCGATGATCTTTGCATCCTCATTGACTACTGGAGTAGTACCAGTTGATTGGAGAGTGGCAAATGTTACTCTCCTGTTCAAGAAAGGAAATAGGGAAAATCCTGGGAATTACAGAGCAATCTGTTTTACGTCGGCAGTGGGCAAGTTATTGGAGAGAATTGAGAGTCAGTGGTAGTGTGAAGGGCTGTTGTAGGTTGCAGTGGGACATTGACAGGATACAAAACTGGGCTGATTAAGTGGTAGATGGCGATAGTCATAGAGATGTACAGCATGGAAACGGACCCTTCAACTCAATTATGCTGACCAGATATCCTAACCAAATCTAATCCCATTTGCCAATACTTGGCCCATATCCCTCTAAACCCTTCCAATTCATGTACCCATCCAGATGCCTTTAAATGTTGTCGTTGTACCAGCCTCCACCACTTCCTCTGGCAGTTCATTCCACACATGTGCTACCCTCTCTGTGAATAAATTGCCCCTTAGGTCCATTTTAAATTTACCCCTCGCTCCTTAAACCTATGCCATCTGGTTCTGGACTCTCCCCACCCAAGGAAAAGACTTTATCTGTTTACTATATCCATGTCCCTCATTTTATAAACCTCTAGAAGATCACCCCTTAACCTGCTCAATGATACCCAGTTTGAGTTCTACCAGTTCCTGACCTCATTACAGCCTTGTTTCAACCATGGACAAAAGAGCTGAATTTCATAGGTGAGATGAGCATGACAGTCCTTGACATCAAGGCTGCATTTGACTGAATGCGGCATCACAGAGCCCAAGCAAAACTTGTATCAATGCGTATCAGGAGTAACTAACATCCTGGACTCCCAAAGCCTATCCACCAGAGTATGATGGAATACTCTGCACTTATCTGCATAGGTGCAGCTCCAGCAACACTCAAGAAGCTTTACACCATTCAGGGCAAAGCAGCCTGTTTGACTGGCACTACATCTACAAGCATCCACTTCCTCCACCATCAACACTCAGTAGCAGCAGTGTATACTAGCAACAAGATGCGCTGCAGAAATACACCAAAGATTCTTACATAGCACCTAACAAACCCATGACCTCTTCCATATAAAACTACAATTGTAGCAGATACATGGGAACACCACCATCTTCAAGTTCTCCTCCAAATCACTCACTGCCCTGACTTGAAAAATATCACTGTTCCTTCACTCAAAATCCTGGAATCCCTCCCTAAGGACATTGTGGGCAAGGTATAGCATATGGACTGCAGTTCAAGAATGCTGGCCAGCCAGTGATGCCCAAGTCCCATGAGTGAATATATGAAGAAAGAAAACGGGCAGGGCATGAGAAAATTAAGAGCTTTTGAAGTGATGGGGGGGCAGGTGAAAAGCTCCTTGAAAGTGAAGTCACAGGTAGATAGGATAGCGAAGAAGGCACTTGGTATACTTTATTAGTCAGAGTGTTCAGTACTGGAGTTGGAAGGTCATGTTGCAGGACATTGGTCAGGCCACTGTTGGAATATAGCATGCAGTTCTGGTCTCCTTCCTATTGGAAAAATGTTGTGAAACATGAAAGGGTTCAGAAGAGATTTACAAGGATGTTGTCAGGGTTGGAGGATTTGAGCTATAGGGAGAGACTGAACAGGCTGTTGCTGTTTTCCCTGGAGCATGGGAGGCTGAGGGGTGACCTTATAGAGGTATACAAAGTTATGAGAGGCATGGACAGGATAAATAGACAAATTCTTTTCCCTGGGGTCGGGGAGTCCAGAAGTAGAGGGCATAGGTTTAGGGTGAGAGGGGAAAGATATAAAAGACCTACGGGGCAACTTTTTCACGCAGAGGGTGGTACGTGTATAGAATGAGCTGCCAGAGGATGTGGTGGAGGCTGGTACAATTGCAACATTTCAGAGGCATTTGGATGAGTATATGAATAGGAAGGGTTTGGAGGGATATGGGCCAGATGCTGGCAGGTGGGAGTAGATTGGGTTGGGATATCTGGTCGGCATGGACGGGTTGGACCGAAGGGTCTGCTTCCTTGTTGTACATCTCTATGACTCTATTTGAAGAGATTCTGATGTACCTGGACACAGACTGGATAATGGTAGCAAAGCTAGAGTAAAGTTAGGAAGAAAGCCCTTAGCTGAGACATTTGTATCGTCGTCACAAGTGATGTGCTGAAAGACTGGAGGTTGGCTAATGTGCCACTATTTAGGAAAAGCTAAGAAACTATAGACCAGTGAGCCTAACATCAGTGATGGGCATGTTATTGCAGGCAATCCTGAGGGACAGGATTTACATGTCTTTTTTCATATACTGATTAGGGAAAATCAACATAGCTTTGATTGCGGGAAATCATATCTCACTAGTGATTGAGTGTATTGAAGAAGCAATAAAGAGGATCATGATTTGTGTGGACTCCAGTAAGGAATTTGACAAGGTTCCTCATGGTTGACTGGTTACCAAAGTTCGATCATGTGGAATACAGAGAGAACTAGCCATTTGGATATAGAACTGGCTTGAAGATGGTTGAGGGTTGCTTTTCAGACTGGAAGCCTATGACCAGTGGTATACCAGTAGAATTGGTGCTGGGTCCACTGCTTTTCATCATTTATACAAATGATTTGGATGTGAACATAGGAGGTACGGTTAGTAAATTTGTAGATGGCATCAAAATTGGAGGTGTAGTGGATAGCGAAGAAGGTTACCTCTGATTACAACGGGATCTTGATCAGATGGGTCAATGGGCGGGGAAGTGGTAGAAGGAGTTTAATTTAGGTAAATATGAGGTGCTTCATTTTGGAAAGGAAAATTAGGGCAGGATTTCTACTTAAGGTCCTGGGGAGTGTTGCTGAACAAAGAGGTCTTGGAGTGCAAGTTCATTTTTCCTTGAAAGTAGACAGGATAGGGAAGAAGACATTTGGTATGCTTTCCTTTATTGGTCAGTGCATTGAGTATAGGAGTTGGGAGGTCATGTTGCAGCTGTACAGGACATTGGTTAAGCCACTTTTGGAATGCCGTATGCAATTCTGGTCTCCCTGCTACAGAAAAGGTATTGTGAAATTTGAAATGGTTCAGAAACGATTTACAAGGATGTTGCCAGGTTTTGAGCTATTGAGGCTGAATTGGCTGGGAATATTTTCCCTAGAGCATCAGAGGCTGAGGGATGATCTTATAGAGGTTTATGAAATCATGAGTGGCATGGATAGCTTAAGTAGCCAACATCTTTTCCCTGAGTCCAAAACAAGATATAGGTTTAAGGTGAGAGGGGGATGATTTAAAAGGGACCTAAGTGGCAACGTTTTATGCAGAGGGTGGTGCTGTATGGAATGAACTGCCAGAGGAAGTGATGGAAGCTGCTACAATTACAACATGTAAAAGGCATCTGGATGGCTATATACATAGAAAGGGTTTAGAGGGACATTTGCCAAATGCTTGCAAATGGGGCAAGATGACTTTAGAATATCTGGGTAGCATGAACAAGTTGGACTGAAGGCAGGAGAATTGACATTTCTGGCATAAGCCCTTCATCAGGAAAGGGCTTCCTGATAAAGGGCTTATGCTTGAAACTACCTGATCTGCTGTGCTTTTCCAGCAGCACACGCTCGACTCTGACCTTCAGCTTCTGCAGTCCTCACTTTCTCCAAGTTGGACCGAATGGTCAGTTTCCATGCCATACAGCTCAATGGCTGTATGAATCAATTCAGTAGAGCAGGAATAGCTAGGTTCAACAGGATGGTTTGTTCAATGGATTATAGAGAGGAGGTACAAATGACCAGACTGGAATTGGAACTGTGAAGAGGGAAGATAATTGATGAAGTCATTGTTCTAGAAATGATGGCTTGTTGTTTGTTGGGATCATGGTCTGGGAAAATAGAAGGAATTATCAGATATGGCATTCTGCTGCTGCATTAGTTTGCTAGCAGACAATAGCAGTATATCTTTCCTGTCATCAGGTTTGATGACAATGTTAAGATTAGATCTGTGAGGAGAAGTTCAGAAGGAGTCTGGTTAGGGTGAGTGAGAGGAACAGAGAAATTGAAGTGGCTGATACTATGGTTAAAGCTCTTAATGAAAAGCTGAAGAGAGATTAATAGACCAGAGTGAGTATTCCAGGCAGAGGGAGAACATGAGTCAGGTAAAAAGATCTGTTGAGTGAGCAAGCATTCTTGGACAAATAAATTTTTTGAATGAATGATTTTATTATCATGTGCAGTTACAGTGAGGAAAAACAACTTTTTCACATCACCACAATCTGCTGCCATTTTGATTAGTTTTAAAAATAAAAAAAATACAGCTTAAAGAAAGTGCATCATTTCTGAGCCAGTTCATCAACAGCGATACCTGCGCCACCATCCCTCCTTCACCGCCTTGATGTATTCTACACCGGACTAGAAAAAACATTGAAAATTGGGATGGAGGTCAAAGAATTCCATATCGTACCAAATTCAATTTGTAAAAGTCCATGTAAGGGGATAAAGTTGAGTCCTTTGCGAAGGGCAGATCGTTCAATGTCCAAGGAGGGTGGTTGGAGGCATTGCAAAAATTTGACAAGGGATAGAAGTCAGAAGGAAATATAAAGGAAAGGAAATTGAAAGGATGTTGAAACCTATGAGTTATTGAAGCTTTAGATGTTTAATCCCAATAGAAAGAATATGTTTCTTATCAAAGGAAAAATGAAATTGCAGTTTTCAGATCATTTCACTACTGCTGAAGAATGAGGGAAAGATTATTTATGTGGTACTGTGTGTGGACATTAAGATGTAGTGAGAAAAGAAGTTTGAGGCATCGAATATTCAGAGGACACAAATAGAAGTATCCCTTAGACTTTCAATTGTCATTTCCATGACCAGTCTCGGGCATTTAAGTGGAATCCATCCCGACTGAATATCTTTCTTCCCTGGTATTAGTGCCAATGCTCCATGAATTGAAACCCTGCCTCCCATGCCATTCTTTGAGCCGTGCATTTAATCTTCTAATCTGATTGTTTACACACAGTAATCTTCCATTTCTCAGTGTTGGTGGTCTGTCAGTGCTGTGTGTGTCAATGGCAACTGTGGGAGCCAGCAATGTTCCCAAACATTGCTGCTTGGAATGCAGCATTGACCTAACTGGGAAACTAAATAAACCATTGTGATCTTGCAAAAATGGCACAGCCATTGTCCTGTGCATTTGTGGGTGAACAACTGGGCAATCCCAAGCAGGGTACCCAAACCTCCATGGAAGACACTATTTGCATAGAAGATCAAAGCAGTTGTCATCCTTACAGCCTCAAGAAAATGGTGTCACAGGTATACAAGATAGTGAAGAAGGCATGTGGTATGCTTTCCTTTATAGGTCAGAGTATTAAGTATGGGAGTTGGGAGGTCATGTTGAGGCTGTACAGGATTCTGGATAGGCCACTTTTGGAATATTGCGTGCAATTCTGGTCTCCTTCCTATCCAAAGGATGTTGTGAAACTTGAAAGGGTTCAGAAAAGATTAACAAGGATGTTGGCAGCATTGGAGGACCTGAGCTATAGGGAGACATTGAATAGGCTAGGGCTGTTTTCCCTGGAGCATCGGAGGCTGAGGGGTGACCTTACAGAGGTTTATAAAATCAGGAGGGGCATGGATAGGATAAATTGACAAATTCTCTTCTCTGAGTGGGGGAGGGCATAGGTTTAGGGTGAGGGGGGGGGGAAGATATAAAAGAGAGCTAAGAGGCAACATTTTCATGCAGACGGTGGTACATGTATGGAATGAGCTATCAGAGGAAGTGGTGGAGGCTAGTATGATTGCACCAATTAAAAGACATCTGGATGGGTATATGAATATGAAGGGTTTAGAGGGATATGGGCTGGGTGCTGGCAGGTTGAACTAGATTGGGTTGGGATATCTGGTCCTTGATTAGTGGTGCTGGAAGAGCACAGCAGTTCAGGCAGCATCCAAGGAGATATCTGGTCGGCATGGACGAGCTGGATCGTAGGGTCTGATTCCATGCTGTACATTTCTATGACTCTGTGACACTAAGAGGATGGCCTCCCTGCAGCCTTCATGTGTCTCTGTCTTAGTTCATCATGTTGTCCTGGGACATATTCGAGCTTAGATTGTCACTCCACCTTGCTTTTATCCAGGAACTGGAGTTGGGACTGAAAAGTCCTGGTTGTTCTGTGGATTCCACACATCCTGATGGGCCTTGTGACTGCAACCTTTTCCTGACGTGGTCCTTGTCCTTCATGTTGGCCTCCTGCTGCTCCTGAGCTTGCTGGTCCTCCTCCATCTGCCTGTGCTTTTGGAGGGCACCCACAGTAACCTGCATCCCATTAGTGTAGGATGCAGGACTTGTGTTGGAATATAAGTGAAAGATTCTCTTGATCCTCTGCATTATTGGTGGCATACCCCACAGACATACATACTACTCTGTGCAGTGAGAGACATGTTTTAACCACATAATGACAGGCATGTCTCTATCATTTCTTCAGCCTCAGCTTCAACATGTGCTTTAAGATGTCGTGTGGATTGAGTGACCAGCGTCTTGCATCAAAAGAGTGTCTAGTGCACACTGCACCCCTCCCATCCCACAACGCCACAATTTATCAACTTTTCATTGTATTCGGTACAGACCATCGTTGAGTTTACAAATGATGAAGCAACTGTTTGTGTATCCCACGTAATTCTTGGAAGTTGTATAATTCTGGCCAGCATTGGCATCTCTTTAAGTGATCAGTGAAGTCAACAGCAATGAGATGCCAATGTTCAATTTGCAAGGATCAATGGCATGGTACAAATTGCCTTTGAACCCTAAGCATATTTATCCTCTATTCATTGCAAATGAATAATTAAATTATTGCAAATTAAATGGAGCTGGAGTTTGCAAATGTCCGCTTTATGCATTTGCCTCTTCGATGCTCTATCGCCTGACAAAAGTGGACATTCACCCATCCAAATGTCTGTGCTACTCTAAGCTTTGTCCCAGCCATTTTTCCGTTACATTTTGTATCCAGAGAATGGCAAGTGAGTTTATGGAATGCAGCTTGTGGCAGACACCATCAGTACTGGGCTCTGCCTGGTTATCACACCCCCAGAACTTGCCCTCTGTTGTTGATGCAATAACCACCCATAACCCAGCAAGAGGGAATTGTGCTAATAACTGAGCTTAGTCACGAGTGCTTTTTTTTTTAAAAAACAATCTGAGCAAGTGTAGGCCTTCTGACCCTTTTGAGCCTGCTCTGCATTTAATGTGAGCATGGGTCATCATCCAACTCCGTACACGGTTACTGCTTTCTCCCCTTACCTTTTGATCCCTTTAGCCCAAAGAACTATATCTAATCTTTAGTTTTAGTCACAGATTCTTTACATTGTAGGCAGTGTTCAATGTATGGAGTTGATTGGTTAAAATGTTGCTTTGTTTCTTTAAATAATAAGGACTGAAGTAAGATTAAGGAATTTGAGAATTCTACCTGTTCCTGATTTGGCGTTGACAACACACTGAAGATACTCAAGTGGTAACATAGATGGACAAACCACTCTGTTGGCGCTGACGTAATGTCAAGTGAAAAACCCTTTATGGGTGAAAACCGCTTGAATGAAATTTCACATGGAGCATAACAAGACAGTTTTTTTTTTGGCGGCAATAAAACAAAAATTGCTGGAAAATCTCAGCAACTCTGACAGTATCTGTGGAGAGAAAGCAAAGTTGATGTTTCAGGTCTAAGTGACCTTTCAGAACTCTTCACCTGAAGAAGGGTCATTGGACCCGAAATGTGAACTCTTTCTCTCCACAAATGCTGCCAAACTTGCAGAGTTTTTCCAGTAATTTCTTATTTTTCTTTTAGAATTAAGACAAGTGCTTATACAGTTAATGAATGATAAGATCCTAGGGAGTGTTGCTGAACAAAGAGACCTTTGATGTAGGTTCATAGCTCCTTGAAAGTGGAGTCGCAGGTAGATAGGATAGTGAAGAAGGCGTTTGGTATGCTTTCCTTTATTGGTCAGAGTATTGAGTACAGGAGCTGGGATGTCATCTTGAGGCTGTATAGGACATTGGTTAGGCCACTGTTGGAATATTGCGTGCAATTCTGGTCTCCTTCCTATTGGAAGGATGTTGTGAAACTTGAAAGGGTTCAGAAAAGACTTACAAGGATGTTGCCAGGGTTGGAGGATCTGAGCTACAGGGAGAGGCTGAACAGGCTGGGCCTGTTTTCCCTGGAGTGTTGGAGGCTGAGGGGTGACCTTGTAGAGGTTTACAAAATTGAGGGGCATAGATAGGATAAATAGGCAAAGTCTTTTCCCTGGGGTCAGGGAGTCCAGAACTAGAGGACATGGGTTTAGGGTGAGAGGGGAAAGGTATAAGAGAGACCTAAGGGGCAACTTTTTCACGCAGAGGGTGGTACGTGTATGGAATGAGCTGCCAGAGGATGTGGTGGAGGCTGGTACAATTGCAACATTTAAGAGGCATTTGGATGGATATATGAATAGGAAGGGTTTGGAGGGATATGGGCCTGGTGCTGGCAGGTGGACTAGATTGGGTTGGGATATCTGGTCGGCATGGACGGTTTGGACCGAAGGGTCTGTTTCCATGCTGTACATCGCTATGACTCTAAGTGGGCCATTTTCAGGATGGCAACCTGTAACTAATTGAATGCCACAGGGAGCAATGCTGGGTCCATAATTATTTATGTGTATATATATATATAATGACTTGAATGAAAAGTGTGAAGGTGCTATAGTCATGTTTACAGATGACACAAAAATAGGTGGGAAGGCAAGTGGTGAGGATTATACCAGTCCACACTGGGAAGGTTGGCAAAAACATGGCAGCTGAAAGAACAAGTGATAATTTTGTCTGCAAGAATTAAAGTGCTGTATATTATTTAAATTGAGAATGCTGCACCCCGGACTGATTTGGAGGCCATCATGCATAAATCTCAGAAAGCTGGAGTGCATGTTTAGTAGGTTTTAGGGAAGGCAAATGGAACGTTGGTTTTTATTTCAAAGGGTGTCTGGTATGAAAACATGAAAAAATTGTACTAGGCACAGGTTAGACCACATCTCGAAGACTGATCAGATTTTGTCTCTTTGTCTAAGCAAAGATATATTGGCATTATAAACAGTCTAGAGAAGGTTCCCTCAGTTGATCCCAGCTATGGAGGGATTTTTATACGTGGAGAGTTTGGATTAATTGGACCTGTTCTTATTGGAGTCATGAGTGAGGTGCAACCTTATTGAAAAATGTAATATGTTTGCAGTCTTGACAGGGTAGATGGAGGGGTTGTTTACTCTTGTGAAAGTCTACAGCCAGTGGGCATAATCTCCAAGTCAGGGGTTGCCCACTTAAGACACAGATGAAGAAGAATTTCTTCTGAGGTTCATGAGTCTGTGAAATTCTTTACTGAAGGGTGTTGAAGCTGGGATTTTGCACGTATTCAAGGCTGAGATGGACAAATTTATAATCAGTGAGAGAATAGAACTATGGGGATAAGGCTGGAGTTGAGAATTTTTAGGTGAGCCATGATTTCATGAATGGCAGAGCAGACTCCATAAGCTGAATCTACTTCTAGTATGTCTTGTGGTCTTATCAGTTGAGAATTTTCAAAAGTGTCCAGTTTTCATAAGGTGCAAAGCAATAGTGAATAAGTAAATTACAACAAGTTGAAATTTAGAAGGATGACAAATCTGGCAGTGACCATTCTGAAGAAAATTACCAGAAGTAACAAAAGAAGATTGATGAGGGCAGAGCAGTGGATGTGATCTATATGGACTTCAGTAAGGCTTTCGACAAGGTTTCCCATGGGAAACTGATTAGCAAAGTTAGATCTCCTGGAATACAGGGAGAACTAGCCATTTGTATACAGAACTGGCTCAAAGGTAGAAGACAGAGGGTGGTGGTGGAGGGTTGTTTTTCAGACTGGAGGCCTGTGACCAGTGGAGTGTCACAAGGATCGGTGCTGGGTCCTCTACTTTTTGTCATTTACATAAATGATTTGGATGCGAGCATAAGAGGTACAGTTAGTAAGTTTGCAGATGACAGCGAAGAGGGTTACCTCAGATTACAACAGGACCTAGACCAGATGGGCCAGTGGGCTGAGAAGTGCCAGATGGAGTTTAATTCAGATAAATGTGAGGTGCTGCATTTTGGGAGAGCAAATTGGCAGGACCTATACACTTAATGGTAAGGTCCTAGGGAGTGTTGCTGAACAAGGAGACCTTGGAGTGCAGGTTCATAGCTCCTTGAAAGTGGAGTCTCAGGTAGTTAAGATAGAGAAGAAGACGTTTGGTATGCTTTCCTTTATTTGTCAGAGTATTGAGTACAGGAGTTGGGAGGTTATGTTGCAGCTGTACAGGACATTGGTTAGGCTACTGTTAGTATATTGTGTGCGGTTCTGGTCTCCTTCCTATCGGAAGGATGTTGTGAAACTTGAAAGGATTCAGAAAAGATTTAAAAGGATGTTGCCAGGGTTGGAGGATTTGAACTATAGGGAGAGGCTGGGACTGTTTTTCCTGGAGCGTCAGAGGCTGAGGGGTGACCTTATAGAGGTTTACAAAATTATGAGGGGCATGGATAGGATAAATAGACAAAGTCTCTTTCCTGGGGTGGGAGAATCCACCCTAGAGGGCATTGGTTTAGGATGAGAGGGGAAAAGATATAAAAGAGACCTAAGGGGTAACGTTTTCACGCAGAGGGTGGTATGTGTATGGAATGAGCTGCCAGAGGAAGTGGTGGAGGCTGGTACAATTGCAACATTTAAGAGGCTTCTGGACGGGTATATGAATAGGAAGGGTTGGGAGGGATGTGGGGCCGGGTGCTGGCAGGTGGGACCAGATTGGGTTGGGATATCTGGTCGGCATGGACAGGTTGGACTGAAGGGTCTGTTTCCATGCTATACATCTCTGACTAAATTATTGGGTGGGTCAAAAGATTTTAGTGCTTATAAGCGCATATGAAAAAAAAGTGGCCTTTAACACCAGGTACTCTACTTATGTTGCATAATTCAACTCCCACTAGCTCTATAAAAGATGATGGGTCAGGAGGTGATAAACATCTCTGCCTCTGGACACTGCTGAGGCAAACCTTCAGGGTGGTGTCCTAATTCCAATTTTTATTTTGCTTCAACAACCTTTTGCTTCACAACATCACACATGGGATTGTTTGATTAGTGTTCAGTTTGTTTGAGAAACCTTTAGATAATTAAACAATTTCTGTCCAACTGCTGCAAATCTGGACTGGGTTTAAGCTTTCATTGATCAGTAACAGGTAACATTGGCATCACAGTAATGTCAGGCAATGACTGTCTACAACAACAGAATTTCAAATCATCTTTTTCTGACATTCAATAGTATTACCATTGCAGAATGCTCTATTTCCTACATTTTGAGGATCACCATTGACCAGAAAGTTAGCCTGACCAACCATATAAACACTGGCTACGTGCGCAGGACAAAAATTGGAAATTCTGCAGGAAGTAACTAAACCTCCTGTCTCACCAAAGCCTGTCCACCATTATAAAAAGCATAATTCAGGAGTGTGGTGGAATACTCTTCAATGCCGAGGAGAGGCAATGGTGAACTGGGACTATCACTGAACCAGTAACTCAGAGGCCCAGACTGAAGTTTGGGGGAATGAGTTTGAATTCCACCATGGCAAATGGTGTAATTTGAAATTCAATAAAATCTGGAGTTAGAAGAAAACCTCTGAGCCAGATGGGTTTTGAAACTAATGTAGTTTTGGGCTGGAAATCTGCTAACCTTTAGCCTATAGCATAGTGTTCGATTCTCAGCTGCCCTCCAAAATGACCTAGCACCCATCATCAGGGGCGGTTTGAGATGTGTAGTTAAGGTCACCTTTACAATCAATACCTCCTGAAAGAAAAAAGTGCTAAAGCTAAAATGGAAGCCATTGATAGTTCAGTGCAGCTGAGAATGAGTGAGTTTGAGGAAGTCACAAATTGTATTTGTTTAGTGCAACAGCTTAAGATAGAGCTTAGAAGGTCAGTGATATTGGCTTAATTGCCAGTTCAAAAAACTTAAATTGTGCCAGTATTTCAGCACTTCTGAGCAGACTGTTGAACCCTGGTTAATATAATCTTTGGAGAAGTGATTAAAGTACCCGAGTGTACATAGCTATTGAGCCAGTTCATGATGGACTACTGAGACTAGGTCTTAAAAAATGAAGAAGCTAAATTCCTTGTAAGTAGGGTTAGGTTTAAATAGATTTTGTTGAGCCATAGTGTCACTAATATCTGAACTTGAGAAATCCATTGAATCAGTCATGATTGCATCTGCTTTTAATGAGATCTGTGGGGTATTTTACTATAGTTTGTCTACAAACTCAGTAAGAATGAACATGGGGTAAATGTTAGGTCATAGGGCCAGGAATTGAGTGGTCACTATCACAGCACTCGATCAAACATGAACTAAAAGAGCTGAATTCCAGAGGTGGGAGTGACTGCAAACAAAAACAGAAATTGCAGCAAGTCTAGCAGCATCTGTGGAGAGAAGCAGAGTTAATATTTCAGGTCTAGAGATCCTTCATCAGAACTATATTGTCTTTCCTTCACTGCCACCTGGTCACTGGTCTCCATAACCTCCAGTGTTTTCAACAAGATAACTAACCACCACCTTCTCAAGTGCAATCAATATTAACTTAGCCAGGATTATCTGCATCTCCTGGAATAAAGGTAAAGGTTGGTACTGATCAACTTTGTAAATCTGGCTTTGGCAAGGAATGACAGGATTAGTTGTATCATCACTATACGCCAGATTTGTTGGCTTTAGACTTTAGACTTAAGAATGAAGATGAAAGCTTATAAAGATACTTTAGTGAAGTATGTTCCCAGGACGAAGAATCACTGTTGTAAAATGAGATAGATGAGAATTTTTTCGAGAGTTGTGATTTTAGAGCTACCTGCGTCAGAAGGCAGTGTACTTTACAGAGATTCTTGTTAGGTCAGAAAATCAAAGGTTATTGGGGATAGAGGGGAATATGGAATTCAAGACATGAACAGATTTAACTAGTTGAATGGCAAACCAGGATCAAGGGTCAAATGGCTTGTGCCTACTCCTAATTCATATGTTCCTATTAGCAGTGCTTAAAACTATTCAAAAATTAAGTTATATAAACTTCTGTCACAATATGTAAAGAATATTAAATAATGGCACTATTGATAGCTTCGGTTTTTGACTTGGTAACTTTTTTGCATTTCAAACAGAATATTTGATATTTAACATGATGGATACTATTATTTTGGTCGAAAGGATATTTAAAAATGCCAGAATTTTGTTATTACAATTCCAGATATCTACTACTTTTGACAATTAGCCGTTCACTAATTTTGTAGTTATAATAGTTGATCTGCTTCTAAACTCATATGCAGTATATTGTTTATATATATCGTAAACAATAAGGGACACTGCACTGATCCCTGTGGTATGCCACTGGACACCAGTCTTCAGTTACACAAACAGCCTTCTATCACTATGCCAATTGTGGATCCAACCTGCCAAATTATCCTGGATCCCATGTGCTTTTAACTTTTTTAATTCATGAGACTAATAACACTTTCAGTAATGTTTCATGATTCTTGAATATTGCAGTAGCTTCAATGATGATTCCTGTAATCTCTAAATTAGATTATTATGGTTTTTAGTCCCTCCAAAGCTTTAAAATACTCCCCTTGTATTGTTTGGAAGCCAAACAGCCAGGCTATGCTGTGATCACATCACTATGCTGCCTTAATCTTAAATTGATCCTTAAGTGTCATCAACACACTTCACTGTTGAATGATTATTTGTAAAAACAGATTGTACTGGATGAAAGTAAAGTATGAAGAGGTAAAATACATCATGTCTGACCCAATTGTTTTGTTGTTGTTTTGTCATTTCAATCTTGTGTAATCTTTAATAAGCCTTTCACCCATTTGTAATTTTACTGCTAGTTAATGCACACAAGTCATTCTATCTTCTGGTAGTGATTATAACTAATAAAACCAGTCACTTCAATGAGAAATAGATTAATGCTCGTTTGCAATTTCCATTGAAAAGCTCGGAGGCTGAATTTAATTAAGATTAAATATTGCAATGCATATAAGCAGTCCTCAGTGGGAGAAAGTGAGGACTGCACTCGGATGCTGCCTGACCTGCTGTGTTTTTCAACTCGAGCAATCCTCAGTGTCTGCATCAAGCACTACAAAAGAGTTTTGTGGCGCATTGGTAGTTTCTCTCTGGGCGAGAATCTGATCTTCCTTAACTCCACTTTCCTGCCTTTTCCCTATAACCCTTAATTTGCTTACTGATTTTAAAAATTTGTATATTTCAACAATATCCAGGTTTGGGTAATTAACATTCACTCCACACAAATACCAGATTATGACCATCACCAATAAGAGACAATCTAACCACAACCCCTTGACGTTCACTGGTGTTACCATCACTGAATCCCCCATGATCAAAAACACTCAGGTTTGACACAATCCAGGACAAAGCAATCCACTTGATTGGCTCTACATCCAAAGCACCTGTTTCCTCCACCAATGATGCTGTATAGCAGCAATGTATACTATCTACAAGATGCACTGCAGTAATTCACCAAAGATCCTCAGACAGCACCTTTGAAACCCATGACCAATTCTATTTAGAAAGACAAAGGCAGCAGATACATGGGAACACCTTCAAATTTCCCTCCAAGCCACTCATCCTCCTGACGTGGAAATATATTGCCGTTCCTTCACTCGCTGGGTCAAAATCCTGGAATTTCCTCACTAATGTTATTGTGGGTCAACCCACAGCAGGTGGACTGCAACAGTTCAAGAATGCAGTTCAACGCCACCTCCTCAAGGGTAGGTAGGGATTGGCAATAAATATTTGCCAGCCAGTGACACCCGCATCCTACGAATTCATTTTATTAAAAACCCTGAATGTATTTAAATATGCAGTCTCAATAACCCTCTGCGATAAGGAATTCCACAGATTCACTAACCTCCGAGAGGGGAAAAAAAGATTCCACCTCATTTCTGTCTGAAATATGTGATCCCTTGTCTAAGATTATGTCCTCTGGTCCTACGCTGTCTCCCACAAGGGAAACAACCCGTCCGCATCTACCTTGTCAAGCCTATTTATAATCTAATAAGGTTGTCTCTAACTCTTCTGAATTCCAATGAGTACAGGCCCAACCTACTCAGTTTCTCCATGTAAGACCGTCCCTCCCTACCCAGGATCGGTTTAATGTACCTTTGGACTGTCTCTAATGTCAGTATATCTAGACTTGTATAATGGGGCTGACTTGTTCACAGTAACCCAGCTGTGGTCTGACTTGTATAGTTTAGCAAAATCATCCGTTTTTTTTATTCATTCCCTTTGAAATAAGGCCAACATTCTAATTGTCTTCTCTATTACCTGCTGAAATTCGACACTAGCTTTTTGTGATTCATGGTTGAGGGCGCCTAAATTCTTTTCTTAAGATGGCGCAAGCACATAGGTAGTGTTTGGGCACCTCTGAGCCTGTATGCTCCAGGTTGGCGGCATAGTTTTGTCTATGTACTTTTCGTCTTTTTCTTTATCATCATCCTTTCTTCTTTACCTTTTAAGGCCAGTGTGAGGTGGGCTGTACGGTGGCTGAAATTTTGGCGGTGTAGATTGGGATTCCTGGTGAAGATGATGGTGCCCAGATCCTGGGCACCTATTGGGTTGGTAGGCTAGGTGTCTGGGCTCCTGACAGCAGTGGTAGGCCCACAGTTAGGGTCTTCTGAGGCATTTGCATTGTCATTGCTGTTCCTGGAATGGGACTTCTTGAGGACCGGAGCACCTTCCAGACACCTTGCAGAAGTCTGGAGCAGTGTTTGAGACCATGATTTGAACAGAAGATGAACTCTTATTTAAGTAATTTCTTTTTATCCTTTTTGTAACTTAAAATGGTGCCTGATTGTGGCGATGAAATGTTTTTCACTACCTTTTAAGATATGTGACAATAAATCATTCATTGCATCCAGCTGTGCTGCAGCTTTCTGTCATTTTTCTCCATTTGAATCATATTCAGTTTCTTTCTGCCTCACAAAGTACATAATCTCACATTTTTGTACATTATATTTCATCTGCCAAATTTTTGTCCACTTAGTTAACCAGTCTGTGTCCCTCTGCAGACTCTGTCACCTTGCCACTTGTGATCACACGCAGTGCAGTCACCAAGAGAGTGCAAATACTGAGAGTTGAGCTAAGAGCAGGAGTTTAGGCAATTGGGGGAATAGAGGCGTTGCTGTTCAGGCCACTTTTGCAAATGGCTGCTATGTGGTTGGGGTGCTGCTGGTTAGATCTAAGAACGGGCTTAAATGAATACGAGGGTTTGGGGAGAGTGAGCAGCAACAAGGTAAAGGGAGGGTAAGACCTTATATCTTTCCCCCAAGTCTACTTGTTAAAGAGGCAGAGGTGGCAGTCAGTAGAGTGGTATGCACTTCTGTCTTGTAGGAGATCAGGAAGTTGTCAGCTGTCCCTTGCAACTGTGTGCAGGATCTGTTAAGGTGTGTGTTGGAAGCACTAAGTAGCATCCAGGAGTCAGAGAGTGAGATGAATAGTAGCTTTGGGGAAGTGGCCACTGCAGGATGGAGACTGCCAGGAGAAGCAGGTAGGTAGTGTGGGAGTCTCTTGTGGCTGTCCCCCTTTCAAAAAAGGATACCATTTTGGATACTGTTGCAGGGGGATAGACTGTCTGAAAAATAGCAGCAGCAGCCAGGTCGTTGACACCACGACTGGCTCTGCTGTAGTGCAGGGTATGGCAAACTCCAATGAGCAATTGTGATATGGGACTCTCTAGTCAAGGGCACAGACAGACGTTTCTATGGCTGTGAGCAAGATTCCAGGATGATGTGTTGCCTTCCTGGTGCTAAGGATGTTTTGGAGTAGTTACAGCAAATTCTCAAAGGAGAGCATTAGCGGCTGGAGATCGTTGTACACATTGGTTCAAATGGTATAAGTAGAAAACAACATGGTGGTTCATTGATTAGTACTGCTGCCTCGCAGTGCCAGGGACCAGGTTTGATTCCAGCCTCTGGTGGTGTTTGCATGTTTTCCCCATTTCTGCATGGCTTCCTCCAGCTGCTTCACTTTCCTCCCACAGTCCAGAGATGTGCAGAGTAGGTGAAGTAGCTATGCTAATTTGCCCATAATTTCCAAAGATATGCAGGCTACATGGATTAGCCATGGTAAATGTATGGTTACAGGGATAAGGTGGAGAGAGGGTGGGTTTGAGAGGGATGTTCATCAGAGGACTGGTGTGGACTTGATGGGCTGAATTGGCAGCTTCCAAATAGTCATAGAGTTGTACAGCATGGAAACAGACCCTTCGGTCCAATTTGTCCATGGTGACCAGATACCCGAACCCAATCTAGTCCCACCTGCCAGCACGTGGCTCACATACCTCCAAACCCTTCCTATTCATATATCCATCCAGATGTATATTAAATTTGCAGTTGTACTAGCCTCCTCTGGCAGCTGATTCCATACACACACCAAACAGTAGGGATCCTATGAAAAAGGGATGAGGTCCGCAGAGTGAATATAGGGAGTTAGGCACAAGGTTAAAAAGCAGGGTCTCAAGGGTAGTAATCCATGGATTATTCCTGGTATCATGTGCTAGTGAGAGGATAGGGTAGATGAACGCATGGCTGAGGAGCTGGTGCAGGGGGTGGGAGTTCAGATTTTTGGAACAATGGGATGTCTTCTCAGGCAGTAGTGACCTGTTCAAGAAGGAACTTGAGGTGGATCAATATTCTGGTGGGGAGATTTGCTAGAGCTACTCTGGGTTTAATCTAGTCAGATGGAGTTGTGGTTGGGGGGTTGGGGGGGGGGGGGGGGGGGGTGTCCCTAAGCAGTAGTGAGACAAGAGGAAAGTTTGGGACTTGTACAGAAGTTAAAGGGAGCAAGATAAAAAGGCAGGCAAGAGTTTGGTAGAGGAGAGAAGACTAATGAGTTAAAATGCATTTATTTCAATACAAGAGGCCTGACAAGTAAGAAAGATGAACTCAGGACATAGATGGGAATGCTGGTCGAGGATATCATAGCAATTATAGAAACAAGGCTGAGGGAGGGATAGGACTGCCAGCTCAATATTCTAGTATTCCAGGCTACAGACGCTATAGGAAGGATAGAAAGGGAAGGGTAAGAGAGGAGAGGGAGTGTTGTTTTTGATTAGGGAAAAAAATCACAGCAGTACTTGGGAAGGATATTCCTGAGGAATCATCCAGTGATGCAATATGGTGGAACTGAGAAATAAGAAAGGGGTGATCACTTTGATGCAATTGTACTATAGGCCCTCCAATAGTCAGTGGGAAACTGAGGAGCAAATATTTAGGGAGATCGCAGGTAGCTGTAAGAATAATAGTGTTAGTAGTGGATTTTACTTTCTAAACATAGACTGAGACTACCAGCATGCTAAGGATTTAGATGGAGAGCAATTTGTGAAATGTCACCACGAAAACTTTCTCATCAATATGTGGATGGCTCTACTAGAGAGGGAATAACTCGACCTCCCCTTGGAAAATAAGACAGGGCAAGTATTAGTGAGGGTAGCACTTTGCAACCGGTAAGCATAATTCTATTAGTTTTAAAATTGTTCCGGAAAAGGATAGGCCTCGTCCACAATTTAGTGCTAAATTGGGCAAGGCCAACTTTATTGGTATTAGACAGGAACTTTCAAAAGTTGATTTGAAGGATGCAGTTCGCATGTAAAGGCACGTCTGGCAAATGGGGGACTTTCAAAAGTGAGATAATGAGAGTTCAATCTAGCACGCGCCAGTTAGTGTGAAGGGTAAGGCTGGCAGGAGTAGGGAATACTGGATAACTAGAGATATTGAGGCTGTGGTCAAAAAAAGCATATGTCAGGTATAGACAGCTGGGATTGAGTGAATTGCTTAAGGGGGAGTAGGAATACACTTAAGAGGGCAAAAAGGGGACATAGTTTTGGCAGATTGGATTCTCCCTAACTTTAAGAGATTGTACAAGTATATTAAAGCTAAAGAACAACTAGGGATGCTTAAAGATCAATAAGGCCACTAGTGTGTGGGACCACCACATGAGATAGATGAGGTCTTAATGAATATCTCATGTCAATATTTACGGTACAGAAAGACATGGAAACTACAGAACTTGGGGAAATAAATAGTCATATCTTGAAAAGTGTCCATGTTACAAAAGAGGAGGGGCTGGAGGTCTTTTTAAAAAAAAACATAAAGGTGGATAAATCCCTGGGAATTGATGAAGTGTGTCACAGAATATCATGGGAAGCTAGGGAAGAATTTGCGGATCTCCTAGCAGAGATATTTATATCATCGACAGCCACAGGTGAGGTGTCGGAAGAATGGAAATTGACTAATGGGCTATTATTTAAGAAAGTTGGGAAGGAAAGGCCGGGGAACTACAGACTAGTGAGCCTGACGTCAGTGATAGGTAAGCTGTTGGACAGAATACTGAGAAACAGGATCTACATGCATTTGGAAAGCCAAGGCTTGACCTAGAGGTAGTCAACATGGCTTTGTGTAAAGGATGTTGTGCCTCCCTAAGTCTATTTTTGATTTTGATTTTATTGGCACGTGTATTTTACAATAAGCATACAATAAAATACAGCAGAAAAAATTTCATTTGTTGCCTCATAGGCGCCATTTTGAATAACTTAATAAGCCTGAAAAAGGAAAGACATAGCTTGAGTCCATCAGTCTTGAGACAGCTCATCACTATCAACAATGCCTCTGCTACTGCTTTGCCGCCATCTACACCAGACCTAATTAACATCGAAGTTGCCAATCCTCAGACGCTAGCTTTGCCACAGGACCAATACTCTTCTGCCACCATCTGCACTGGACCAACTGACATCAGTGTTGTGTTTTTCGTTGCTGGGTCCAACTCATCGATGTTGCTATGATGCTCTCCTGCTTCAACGCCAGCACTGGACCCAACCAACAGGTGCCATCTTTTGCCACTGGGCCCACCTTGCGAACGTTGCTTCTAACGATTGTAGCAGTCCCGATTCCAGGTCCCATGCTTGGTCCAGAAAAGTAAGTAGGGGTTCACTCTCCTCCATGCTGAGGATCTAAAACCTGAATGCAGGCTGAGGTCACTAGTTATTGTCAGGAGCAACCACTTAACAGATGTTCTTAATAACTTAGGTGGCTGTAAAATGGCTTCTCGATGCAAATAACATGACAAAATGGCTTTTTGATGCAAATAATATGACAAAATGGCTTCTAGGTTGCAAATTGACAATTCTGCTATAGCTGCATAATTGACTAACCACAGTCTGCTTCAATCGAGATTAGCAGACAATGCTCCCTTTACAGCATAGAAATAACTTGACTAGATAAGACATTACTGGCCATCTTAACTGACCTTCAGATGCAGGTGCAAAGGCTCGGCTAGTGAGATAAGGGTGACCTGAGTGTTGGAAAACAAAGTTAGTTCCCAGGAAATGTCATTGGACCAAGTAATTGTCAAGTAAAGCAGTATTGTGTATTGATTAGTAATTGTCAAATGTTCTATGCGATCATGGCCTGTACTCTTCTTTAAGAAAAGTATATAAATGTCTTTGTTTTAAGCCATATGAGCAGTGCTTCAGAGGAATATGGATGTACACAACCTCTGTTTCCGGATTGCTCTGTACTCAGCCGTATGAAGAAATAAAGAATGAAGTCTTAAATGATCGTCAGTGCTTATTGACAGATCTTCAGTGCTGTGTCCAATGTCCATGCCCTGGGCCAGGTTCAAGACAACTCAAGATCCACGCTCTGAGCCGAATCAAGTTCTGAGTGCTGGGGTCCCGCTGCCCCCATGCCATCTAAGCTCAGAACAAGGGAAGGGAAAAAAGACAAAACTGATCAGAGCAGATGGGCTTGGTCTCTGGAGTCCTACCCTGCCACTAGCTTTGACCGCATTGAGGTTTTTTAAGAGTTGACCAATAAGACAGATATCTGGAATGTAGGAGGCTAAGAGGTGACCTTAGAGCTTTATAAAATGAATCTCTAGAACATCTCCAGGACACCCACAACAACCAACCCCATTTTCCCGTGGCCGAACACTTCAACTCTCACCCCCCCACACTCCGCCAAGGACATGCAGGTCCTGGGCTGCCTCTATCGCCACACCATTATCACGTGACATTTGGAGGAAGAATGCCTCATCTTCTGTCTCAGGACCCTCCAACCCCATGGCATTTCATCAGTTTCTTCATTTCACCCCCGATCTTTATCCCAGTTCAGGAGCATTCCTGGAGTCTATATGCAGAAGTCAATGTTGTGGAATTTTGAAGGATATTTAAATAGGTATACAGTCAGTTCTGCTTTGACACAAATTGGTTATAATGCGATTGAAGAATTTCTACAAAAAATGGTATAACATGAACTTTGCTTACCTGTATTGGCTACAACGTGATTTTAGTCCCATTGGTTTAATTGGTGCTGCTATTGCAGGATTTTCTTATAATGTGGGATCGCTTGGAAATAGAACTATTGTGTTTTATCAGAACATACTGTACAGTGCTAGATTCTTGGCTTTTAGAAAGAGAGAGAGAGTGTGGGTTAAAGAATATCAAAATAAAGGAGCTATGATTAAATTAGATTACTTAGTGTGGAAACAGGCCCTTCGGCCCAACAAGTCCACACCGACCCTCCGAAGACTAACCCACCCAGACCCATTCCCCTACGCTTACCCCTTCAGCTATCACTACGGGCAATTTAGCATGGCCAATTCACCTAACCTGCACACTTTTGGACTGTGGGAGGAAACCCACACAGGCACTAGGAGGATGTGCAAACTCCACACAGAAAGTTGCCTGAGGTGGGGATTGAACTTGGGTCTCTGGCACTGTGAGGCAGCAGTGCTAACCACTGTGCCGCCCCAATATGCTAAGCATTTAATCATTTGGGACCAAACCTATTTTATAATGTGTCCAATTCTTGATTTGGGGAAGTTGTAGATGAGATTTGCTATCACCATACCAGGCATAAAAGAATTCAGTTATGTAGAGATACTGGAGAAATAATATTTTTCTTTTCCTTGGGCAGAAAAGTTTTAGGGAGATTTGACTGGGACTGTCAGGGAGCTTTAATAGTATAAACAAAAACAACCTGTTTCTAGAGGCAGAAGGATTAAAGACAAGATGACAACAGGGTGACTAATTTTGTACATTGAATTTTGAGAGATTGAGTAAGCTGCGAAGGTGACAAAATTATAAAGGGAAAAGAGACAGCTTCAGATATACAAATCTTTTAAATGGAAAACTGATGTAAAAGCCATAAAAGAGTAGGGGATTACATGTTTTATGTATGACGGCAGACAGCAAAGTAATACTAAATCTATACAAATCATTGACCATGCCACAGTGAGAATGCTACATTGAATTATGAATATCCTTGTTTATAAAAGATACCAAGGTAGTGGAGAACATGTAGAATCGATTTCAAAGATAAGTTGAATGCGATGCACTAGTCATAACATCATACATAATAGAAACGGACCCTTCAGTCCAACTCATCCATGCCAATCCGGTTTCCCAAACTAAACTAATCCCATGGCCTATATCCCTTTTCCTATTGTTATGGACCAGACCAGACCAGACCCCTCAAAGCATTTCAAGAAAATGGTCCAGACCCTAACTTTGTTAGTTGTTTTAAGCAGGTGTACAGTGAATATTTCAGGAGAGATGCAGCTGGTCAAACCACTTAATTTTAAACAAAACAGGATTTATTTACAAGATTATTGAATGAAACAGGAACAAAAGAGAATAGGATATCGAATAATTTAACGTATCCAAAAATCCAACAGATTATCCCAACTTAAAGATGCTGTTCCAAATACTTGCAACAATCCCCATAAACACCCCTTGGCACAAAGGTAAAGTCAAACACAAGTTCTTACAGGAGTGAAGTCAGAGAGAGATCAGCATGGACTTGCTTCTTTGGGGTCTGGAAGCTTTTTTTTTAAACTCTGCTGTGCTAAAACAAAAACCAAACCAGAGAAAAACTGGGCTGCCAGCACTGGCCGCGCCCCTTTCATTGTACAAGTTTTTTTAACTTGAAAGCCTTTTGCCTGACTCAGCTGTTATCTATAATCAAATTGGCCCTGAAACCTTCAACCCCAAATTTTTCAGAGTCTGTATCTTTTAGATCCCTCTGGGGAAAAACACCAAGGACAGCATAACCCGTTTAAAGGAGCAGCATCGTCACACCTCCCCCCCCCCCCCCCCCCCCCTTAAAAAAATGAACCATCAATATTCAAAGATAGCTTCATTTTAAAACCCCTCAATGTTAAACTGGTTAGTACTCTACAATGCGTATATGCGTTACATAGACAATAATCATGCAAACATGCACTTCTACCATTTTGTTTGCCTGTTTTTCTCCTACCACCGAACATCTCCATTTCTCGTTCAAGCCTCGACAATGCATCAGCAATAATGTTTTCTTGTCCTGCCACATGCTCAATTTTCAAATTGAATGGTGTAGCAACATACTCCACCTAAACAGTCTGGTATTTTTGTCCTTAAATTTCTTCACAAACTTCAAAGAGTTATGATCAGTGTATATATCTGAGACGTTTATATTACCAGTAATATGATTATTGAAATGTCGTATCTCCAACATCAAACTCAAAGTCTCCTTCTCAACTGTCAAATATTTCTGCTGATGAATGTTCAGTTTTCTGGAGAAATGCCCGACAGGTCTTTCTATCATCTTGTCATCGTCTTGTAAGAGCACAGCACATCACTTGCATCGATAGCCATTTTGAATGGCTTTGCACAGTGAGTTGTGGCTAATACTGGGACAGTGGTTAACACAGCGTTCAGGCTGTCAAATGCCTTCTGACAGTCCACTGATCACTGAAAGGTTTTGCCTTTCTTTAGCAATTCAGCGAGTGGAGCTGCCAAACTGCTAAAATTTGTTACCAATTGTCAATAAAATGCACTCAGTCCCAGGAATCGTAGTACTACTCTCTTTGTCGATGGTGTGGAAAACTCCCCAATTACCTTTCTTTTGGCATTCCATGCGGCCATTTTTTCATGTCCAATAACATGGCCCAGGAAGGTGACTTGGTCTTTGGCAAATTCACTTTTAGCCAGGTTTAACACCAAGCCTGCCATCCAAGGTCAATTGAACAAATCTGAAAAATGTTGCAAATGTTCCTTCCACGTGCAACTAAAAATCATCAGGTCATCTATGTATTCGACACAGTTGGGTAGTCTGGCAGTGACCTCATTGGTTTGTCTCTGAAATGTGGCTGGCTCATTTTTCATACCAAATGGTGTAACTTCAAACTGATACAGTTCATTTGGCATTATGAAAGCTGAAACTGCCTTCGCCCTTTCTGACAAAGGTACCAGCCAGTATCCTGTGAGCAAGTCCAACTTAGAAATATAAGTTGCTTGTCCCATCTTCTCAGCACAATCTTCCAAATGCAGAATCAGTCTTTATAGCTGGATTGATTTTTTATGGTGGTCCATATTTAATCATTGGGTACCATCTGGTTTTGGCACTATTATGGATGAGTTCCAGTTACTGTAAGCATGCATTCAATCTCTTTTGAACCTGTGCCAACTTCGGAGGGTTATGTCTACAAGAATGTCGCTTAATCGAAACAGCATCTCCTCTACTTACATCATGCATAATTAGGTTAGTATTTCTACATATCTCCCACGTGATAATAATAACTCTTTCAGGTCATTTTGATTTTCCTCTGGAAGGTAACTCAGTAATCTATTCCAATTTTTGACAACTTTCTCATTGTTCAATTTAATTTGAGGAAGGTCCAATTCGGAATCCTCTGACCTTTGTTCTTCACTGTGTTGTAATCAATAACACAGTCTCTTGTGGCTTTCCTTCCTGGTCAAAATATCTTTTGAATAAATTCACATGACACACTTTTTTGTGAGATTTCTTTCTGGAGTCCTTATCAAATAGTTCACCTCACTCAATTTCCTTTTGACTTGATAAGGTCCACTAAACTTTACTTTTAAAGGTTCACCTATCACTGGAAATAATACTAAAACCTTATCCCCGATAGCAAAATTGCAAATTTTTGATTTCTTGTCTGCTTCCTGTTTCATTTTATGCTGTGATACTTTTATATGCTGTTTAGCTAACTCTATTTAATCATTCCTGAAAATTTAGCCATAGTCCAAATATGTGGTTTCTGAATTCTGACTTACCTATTTGTCTTTAATCAATTTTAGCAGTCCTCTTGCTTCATGCCCAAAAACTAATTCAAAGGGACTGAATTTGGTCAAGTCCTTTGGTGCATCTCTGGCAAAAAGCACAGATGGGATTCCGTTAACCCAATCATCTGGTTAGTCTTGACTATAAGCCCTCAACATGGTCTTTAGTCTCTGATGCCACCTTTCTAATGCTCCCTATGACTCTGGATAGTACGCAGTAGATTTGAATTGTTTTATTCCTCAGCTATCTATAACTTGAATAACTTGGTGTGAAGTTTGACCCTTGATCTGATTGTATCTCTGTGGGTAGTCCATAGCTGGTGAAAAATTTAACCAATTCATCTATAATCCTTTTAGCTGTGATATTGCGTAGTGGAACAGTCTCTGGGAATCTAGTGAACACATTATTTATTGTTAACAAATACTGATTCCCATGTTTTGTTTTAGGTAATTACATCCTTTTAGGTAACTACATCCTTGTGCATCCAGGTCAGTAAAATTGTTTTTGCATTTTAGCTTGAGTTTTTATCACTCCTCAATAGCCTACTAATGGTAGCTCATGCACCACCCGTAACGCCACCTTTCTGTAACTCACTGGCAAATACAACTTCATGAACCTCTGCCCATTTCTCATCTGCCTAAATATGTGATAGTCTCCATTTCTTTATTAAGTCATTTTTATGAAAATAACATTCAGGGATACATTTAGATTCTTTTACTGTGTATGCCTTTTGATACAATTGCTTTAAATTTTCATCTTTCTGCTGTAACAGTTAATTTATCTGAACTAAAGATGCCTGCATTGTCATTTATCTGCTCCTGGTTTGTCTCCACCATCTGATCAAACAGAGTCTCTGCTAACTCCACTTCAACTTTCTTAGCTGTACTCTGATCTCTCCTGTTTCAAGTGCTGAATTTGTGACCTTGTTACCACATAGTCAGGAAACATTCCAGGATATGTGTCCTGCAATAGTTCAATTGCCTGAATTTCCACTGGCTTTTCAACCACAGTAGGCAGCACTCCTACCTGTGAACCAGCTGTATCATTAGCAAGGACAAATGGTATTGCTGGAGCTGGGAGTTTGTCCAGTACTCCTACCATGGCTTCTCCAGTCTTCACTGGATACTCTAATGTCATTTTACATAATTGAGTGTTTCTTGTCTCACCATGGATTTCTGTTACTATACCTTTTCTGGCAATAGTTCTTCAGAGTACATATCTCCTCCTCTTTCAACATCACAGATTGAGAGAATCCTGTATCTCTTAATAATTGTAACCTCTTTACCTGCTGCTCCTGGCCTATGTGAGTAAAGTTTACCTCTAGCCAGCTTGTACATTTTAGTGCAGCTTTCTATCCTCCACTCTGCTTTCTGTTACCATTCCAACAAAATTCACTGGCTTATTCTTTTTTCCTATATCTGGCTTCCCAGTGCTTTTCCTAATCCACCAACACTGTGATTTCATGTGGCCGTTTATTGCAGTGAAAGCACTGGAGCTTTTTACCTTATCTTTTTTCCCTTTCTTACTCTGTAGTAAGTTATCCTGATAACCTTCACTGAGATCTACCTTTCCCTTCCCGAGTGAAGATTTCTCTTTTCCTCAATTTCTATCCCTCATGGATTGGAATAAATTTTGGAAGCCAAACTTTGATTTATAGACCAACTCATGATCATCAGCCATTTCATCTGCTAATCCTGCAGTTTTAACTCTCTGCTCTTTCATGTGAGTTCTCACTACTTCAGAAAGTGAAATTTTGAACTCCTGTGCCAATTTCTGAAGTTCAAACTCTTTTTCTCTCTCTCTCCTTTTAATCATAATTCTTTTTCTTTTGCCTCTAACTCAAGGTGCTTCATTTTCAATTTAATTTTAGCCATCTCTAAAGATTCTTATAACCTTTCTAACAAATTTAAATGTTGAACTATTGCTGTAATTATCTCTCCTGCTCCAACCCCAGCTTGTCTGCTAATTCCAGTAGCTTGGCCTTTGTCACCTTTTGTAAAAACCCCCCCAAAGTCACTTCTTCCACTCCCAGAAAGAGTAACTGAAAGAGCCATTGCTATCTCAAGCACAATTTTAAACCAACTGAATTCAACACCCGGAACAAAAGGCGCCAACACCTACCACTCTCTGCCTTCGAGTCCCAACAGCCCTAATCTCAATTTTGGAACTTTAGAATAAATCCTGGATGAGCCCCCATCTGTTATGGACCAGGCCAGACTCCCCTCAAAACATTTCAAGTAAGTAGCACATATCCTAACTTTGCTAGATGTTTTAAGCAAGTGTACAGTGGATATTCCAAGAGAGATGCCACTGGTCAAACCACTTGATTTTAAACAAAACAATTTATTTACGAGATTGCTGAATGAAGCACGAACAAAAGAGAGTAGGATACCGAATAACAACCTATCCAAAAACCCAAGAGATCATCTTAATGTAATAATGATGTTTCAAATACTTGCAACAATCCCTATAAGCACCCCTTGACACAAAAAGTAAAATCAAACACAGGTTTTTACAGGAGAGATTAGCAGGGACCTGCTGCTTTGGGGTCCAGCAGCTTTTTGTAACTCTACTGTGCTAAAAGCAAAGAAAAACAGATGGGATAACTGGCCATTCCCCTTTTATTGTACAAGTGTTTTTTTTAAACTTGAAAGTCTTTTGCTGAGACAGTATCTGTTAGCTGCAATCAAATTGGTCCTGAAACCCTTCAACCCCAGACTTCTAAGTCTGTCTTTTAGACCTCTCTGGGGGGGAGGGGAGAGGGAGCAGAGTCCAAGATATCATAACCTTTTAAAAGGAGCAACATCGCCACGCTATTCATGTACCTGTACAAGTGGGTTACGGGTGGTGCATGAGCTACCTGTAAATGTTGTTACTGTACCTGCATTTACCACTTCCTCTGGCAGTTTATTCCACATATTAACTACTCTCTGTGTAAAAAGGTTTCCGCTCGGGTCCCTTTTAAATCTTTCTCCCCTCACCTTCCAAAATAAGCCCCCTGGTTTTGAACTCCCCTACCCGAGGAAAAAAGCATTTGCTTTTCACCTTATCTGTGCCCCTCGTGAGTTTATAAACTTCCTCCGTTCCAATGAAAAACTCCCAGCCTATCTATGCTCTCCTTATAACTCAAATCCTCGAACAGCCATGTAAATCCTTTCTACACCCGTTTCAATTTAATAATTATACACAGTACTCCCAAAGTGGCTGAACCAATGTCTTGTACAACTTCAATATGATGCCTCAACCCTTATACTCAGTGATCTAAATAATGAAGATAAGCATGTTAAATGCCACTTTAACCACCCTGCCTACCTGTGATACAACTTTCAAGGAACTATGGTTCAACAACAATCCCCAGAGCCATACCATTGACTTATAATTCCTGCAACACCTTGCATTTATCAAAATTAAATTCCATCTGCCACTGTTTGGCCCATTGGCCCAATTTAGCAAAATCCCTTTGTAATCTTAGATAATGTTCTTCACTGTCTACTGGTCTAACTCCATATATCTGCCTGTGGCCCATATCCTTTAGTAATTTGCTTTACAAAAAATTATTTGTCCCAGATTTAAAATTCACAACTGATCTAGCCTCAACTGCTATTTGTGGAAGAGAGAGTTAAACATCTATTACCCTATGTGTAGAAGTGCTTCATAATATCTTTCCTGAATGGTCTGGTCCTAATTCTCTAACTGCCCTACCAGTGAAAATAATCCATTTTTATCAATGCTGTCTTTTCCTGTTCATATTTTGAAGACTTGAATCATATCACCCACCTTCCTAACCTTCTACGTTCTAGAAAAAACAGGCCTAATTTGTATAAACTCTCCTCATTCTTGTAAACCAGTGTTGTACTCCTGGCAAGGTCAATATATCCTTCCTAAGGTATGGATCCCAGAATTTAGCGCAAGATTCTAGTTGAGGCTGAGAGTGTTTTATAAAGGACTTAAATTCACTGAAGTAGTTGTATTCTGTGACCCCCTGCCGACCTGTCTCATCTTGCACCTCTTTGAGAATAGGAGCTCTCATTTTATCGTGTTCCTTTGCCTTAGTCCCACCAAAGTTAAACACTTCACATTTCTCCACGTTAAGTTTATCTACCCATTCCACGCTGGTCCTCTTCAAGTCCATGACTGCCCTCTCACAGTTCACAATATTTTGTACTTTTTTGTTTCATCCAAACATTTTGAAAGTTGCCGCCTGGCCAGCCCAAGCATAGCTCAGCTTCCCAACTGTGGAATTGCCCACTGGGATTTAAACTCGTGTCTCGATCTGAAACCACCAGGCGCTTGGGTTTAAACTCCCCCAGCAACGTAACAATAAAGTTGTCATGCTGTTGCAATGTGGCTTTCGGTGTGTGCATAGCTTACAAAGAACATGGGCAGTGTATGATGGACTGAGATTGATATCGACTGTCAGCGATTCTGTGATTGATCAGTCGATTGCAGTCTCCTTGTAGAGATCACAGCCCTAGCAGCGTGAGGCATTAAAAGGAAAACGTATGATGAAACATGATGTGGTGGACTCATCTGAAAACTATTAGAAAAAGATTACTGAGTTTTTAATGGAACTCACTGTCTAAAAGGATGGTAAAGGTTGGAACCCTCAAGGGATTTAGGGAGTATTTAGGTGAGCACTTAAATTGCCATAGCACAGAAGGTGACAGGATTGGTCCTGTAAAATGGAATTGAGGGTATATAGATACTTGATATAGAATTGCTGGTGTTGGACTGGGGTGGACAAAGTTAAAAATCTCACAACGCCAGGTTGTATTCCAATAGGTTTATTTGCAAGTACAAGCTTTCGGAGCGCTGCTCCTTTGTCAGGTACCTGATGAAGGAACAGCGCTCTGAAACCTTGGGTACTTCCAAATAAACCCGTTGGACTATAACCTGGTGTTGAGTGATTCTTAACTAGGTACTTGATGACTAGCATGAACATGATAGGCTGAAGGGCCTCTTTCCACACTATAAAACTTTTTTCCAGCGCTAACCTCAATGTTTTTGAATTCCTTTGATGTATAAGGTCAGGTAAGGTGTGAACAACTTAAAAATAAAGGCTCTGTAAAAGTATTTTCAACATCACAATTTTCATTTGGCTTTCCTTGATTTTGAGCTCATTTGCAGACAAATTATGTTACAAGTGGACTTTCTCAAATGTTTATGAAACAAATTTGCATGTATGAACTGAATCTTTTATCCAGAAAATGTTCATTGTGGAGTATTCATTACTGAATGGTTTGAAGTCAAATTTGATTGTTCTACTCATCAGTGTATATGATATTTTAAAAAATGTAAGGTATTTACCAAAAGAGTAGAGGCTAGTAGGAAATGTAGGATTGTTGACATATGAAATATTAAACTAGAAGCAATGATTTGAATCTGTCTAATACTTCGAAGTGGATAAGCATTATTTTTACAAATATGTTAGGGAAGTGGAGATGGATAGAATATGAAAGATCAGTGGATGTAGTTTGCTCGCTGAGCTGCAAGGTTCATTTTCAGGCGTTTCATCACCATATTATGTAATGTCTTCAGTGAGCCTCTGAATGAAGCCACTGAAGATGTTACCTAGTATGGTGATGAAACGTCTGAAAATGAACCTTCCAGCTCAGCAAGCAAGCCTCCATCCAGAACCTCAACCTGAGCTACAAATCTTCTCAACTCGCTAATGAAAGAACAATGATGTGGTGGTGTAAAAATTCTGTGAATTGAGAAGATATTGGGAAGATGTATGTGTAGTTCGTACCTAAACGTGCAAAAGGAAGTACAGTTGGAGAAATAATGTAAAAGGAATTGATTTAATTAATTTGTGGAAAGGCTGTTAATGGGAACATATAATAATGTAGGATCAGACCAGCTGAGTTTGTGTAAACAGCAAGGTACAAAAGTTTAAACTATGTTAAATAATTGATTTTGTTCTTCTATGAACAGTTTTACCAAAGTAGTTTTATAAAATTAATTTTTCTCTTCCTGATTGATTACGTATTTTCAGTCCTGTGCCGACTGAGGTTTCTTTAGGACCCAGCGAAGGAGATTGGTAGATTTGTGGTTAGACGTATGACCGGTTGCGCATTAGGACCCGGGGAGGGAGCAGGATTTCAGTTCTGTTGTCTGACTGGATTGAAAATTCGCCATGAGTCTGTCGTTTTAGGCCCTGGTGGTGCGGTGTTGGTAGAATTTGTTATCCCGTTTGATTTGAGTGCAAAGAAAACGCATACCTTGTAAAGTACAATTAGGTGTGTAGAGAATTGAATTGAGTTTCAATTTTGCATTGCGGGTAAAGGGCAGGCGTTAATACCGAGGTGAATGTGTTTGTAGTGTGTATGGTGTTTGACCCGACTCTGTCTCATTGCAGCAAACCAAGATGGAGTACGAGTGGAAACCCGATGAGCAAGGGCTCCAACAGATTCTGCAGCTACTGAAGGAATCGCAGTCTCCAGACACAGCCATACAGAGATCCGTTCAGCAAGTATCCTTTGCAAAGCGGCCAGGCCTGATTTGTTTATCTTAAAATTGTTCGGCCTAACATGCTCGAGGAATGCTCCGTATTGTCGTATTCGAGAATTCAGAATGAAGTAGTTTAAGGTTGTGCCTAAGTCGAAGAGGCTGAAGAAGACGCCCCCCCCCCCCCCCTTTGGAAATGTCTCTTTTAATTTAAAAATTTAGAATACTTTTTAAAAACCTTTTAAGTGGTTTGACGCTTCCATGTTCTGGTTACAAGGTGCCACCACCAGATTGAGCTTGAAGCCTATGGCGTATACAGTTTTACAGAACCTTTTTAAACTGGTGCTTTAACACGAATGGCATGCTTAACACACAATCGCCATGCGCCTCACGTTGTATAAATTGAGTGATGGGGGAGGTGAATATTGTAATACGCTGTTTTAATTACTGCGGATACCTTTATTCGTTCCATTAGAACGATGCATTTACGTCTGCTTAGCAGATTCAATTATTTGATAAACTATTAAAATAACCTGTAATAAATCAGACTGTTTGAACATCATCTCAATTTTATCTGGACTGTGCCGTATTTTGACTTCAGATGTGCTTTGTTTTTGTGATTGCTTCATTATAAAATATTTCCTTAGCTGCTGCTTAAGAAACTGGAGCAACTTAATCAATATCCTGACTTCAATAACTATCTAATTTTTGTTCTAACAAAGTTAAAATCAGAAGGTACGTGCATTTGGTAGTTTTGGGTTACATTTATTGACTCATTCCAGTTTGCTTTTAAGCACCATTATCTGACTGAAAAATTTGAGCAGTTCATGTATAATAAATCTTGACAAAAAATGTAAACGTTGAAAAATTTTTACAAGTGTTTACTTTCTAAAAACGCTGTGCAGCATTTTTTTATTTTATAATCTCAAATTGAGATATGTCTGTGCCGATTTTAGTACTGCCTAATCATTTAGCTCATCATATATCCTCCCTTGGTAGTCATCTGGACTATGAATCATTAATTAAAGCATCTTAATTTTTAAAAAAAGTTGGCATATTCGAATTTATTGAGCCTTATTCGGTTCATAAGTGCATTTTATGTTCGTAGTCTAAAGGAGCTATCGTTTACTGCAATCGAGCATCAAAATTTTGGGCATTAAGTCTCTCCCATTGTGTCAGAAGTAATTTATGTGCAGGCTTTTTTTTCTAATTGAACATGGGAAGTACAGTAAAGAAGGCCAATGGCTTAAGTTAACTTCAGATTTCGGCATACATTTCATGGTGAGTCTGTCCATCAATTACATTTTTGCATTCTAGTCTTGTAATTACTGTATCATTTGATTTAACCTTTATTTCTAATCTCATAAATGACAGAGACAATGCAAGTTCAAATATATTACAAGTTCTCTTTGGTAAGAAAGCATCTTCAGCTTAAGAAAGCATAAGATAAAGGAGTGGAATAAGACCAATTCGGCCCATCGAGTCCACTCCTCCATTTAATCATGGCTCTTGGGCATTTCAGCTCCACTTAGCCGCACTCTCCCCATAGCCCTTAACTCCTTGCGAAGTCAAGAACTTATCAGCCTCTGCCTTGAAGACATTTCACGTCCCAGCCTCCACTGCGCTCCGTGGCAATGAATTCCACAGGCCCACCACTCTCTGGCTGAAGAAATGTCTCGTCATTTCTTAACTGTTATGTTAGATGTTGTAGACAGTTATACATTGCATGATGACCAAATTTGTGTTTCATATATTAAAACTAGAGGAAAAAGTTTAGAAGTAGACACTTTGTATAAATGTAAATCCCTGATGTGTTGTGAAAAGTATTCAATGCTCACCTTTTGATCTGTAGAGTGAAATTGCATCATCTGACATTTGAGTTAGTGAAACACAGATTCAGTTTGTTCTGGCATTGTGAATAGTGGCACTGTGGCACAGGTGACCTTTTAAAGACGTTTGGTGAAGAACTTGTATTTATCCAATACCTTTCTTCTCCTTTATTTGTTCCAAAGTGGTTTACGGATAGCAGGTTGCTTTTGATGTGAAGTCTCTGTTTTGTGGCAATTAATTCTATCTGCACAGATGATGGAGGAAGTCAATTAATAAAAGTAAGATGCTGTGAATTCTGGAAATAAAAACTAAAAATGCTTCAGCATTAGGCAGTATTTAAGGAGAAATATACTTTACGTCCGTGATCTTTTATCTGAACTGGCTTATAATCAGTCATTTTGTTTTGGTGGTATGGAGCCAACAGCATTGGCCAGGATATTTCAAAAACCTCTGGGGTTGTTTTCCCAACCTTTTGTTGCACGGCAATGTATGGAACATAGTTTCTTTGCTCTCATGACTAATATTGATTGAGTGTCACTTGCACAGATTTTAATTTATCCCATTGGTAGCAGTGTATTGCTATTCATATTACTAAAGGCTAACCATTGTAAATTTGCTTTACGTGAGATTTCTACCTTTTAGAAAAGCTGAAATAGGCATTTCATTTTCTCATGTTTGTGTGCTTTTTTGTTTTATCAAAAGAAAGTATCTGATTTCATCTTTTAAAATTTATTCTGGTTATAGAAATGGACCTAGCTTCAATTTTAAACATGTTTATGACTTGGGTTGTGAGATATAACATGTTTTCATAGCCTTGGCCATGAGCTAAAAGAATGTTTATCATTTAGGTTTTGTCATTTTGTTTTCAGTGCAGATGTGGTTTGTTTTCCTATACAGTCTCAAAGGTTTCAAGTCATCACTGCGTACATTTCCACTGGTCACTCTGAGTATGTTGAATTCAGTGACCATTATCCCTATATTAGCTGTAATGAGTGGCATACAGCTTGACCATTGGCATTCCCATTCGCCCTTGACTGTGTTATGAAATCCAAAGGGAATTTCCTGAAATCTATTTTGAATTGGTTGCAAAGTTTCTCCTGTTTTCTTTGCTTGTCTCAGGACGTGGGAGTGGATGAATGGTATGAGAACGTATAAAGAATAGAGTCAATAGAGATGTACAGCATGGAAACAGACCCTTCGATCCAACTCGTCCATGCTGACCAGATCTCCCACCTGCCAGCACTCAGTCCATATACCTTCAAGCCCATTCTCTTCATATATCCATCCAGATGCCTTTTAAATGTTGCAATTGTACCAGCCTCCACTACTTTCTCTGGCAGCTGATTCCATACACACACTACCCTCTGCGTGAAAGAATTGCCCCTTAGGTCTCTTTTATATCTTTCCCTCTCACCCTAAACCTATGCCCTCTAGTTCTGGACTCCCCCACTAAGGAAAAGGCCTTGTCTATTTAACCTATCTGTACCCCTCATGATTATATAAACCTCTATCAGGTCACCCCTCAGCCTCCGATGCTCCAGGGAAAACAGCCCCAGCCTACTCAACCTCTTCCTGTAGCTCAAATCCTCCAACCCTGGCAATGATCTTGCAAATCTTTTCTGAGCCCTTTCTTGTTTCACAACATCTTTCCAATAGGAAAGAGGCCAGAATTGCACGCAAAATTCCAAAAGTGGCCTAACCAATGTCCTAGACAGCTGCAATATGACCTCCCAACTCCTGAATTCAAAGCTCTGACCAATAAAGGAAAGCATATCAAACTCCTCCTTCACTAGCCTATCTACCTGCGACTCTGTTTTCAAGGAGCTATGAACCTGCACTTCAAGATCTCTTTGTTCAGCAACACTCCCTAGGACCTTGCCATTAAGTGTATAAATCCTGCTAAGATTTGCTTTCTCAAAATGCAGCACCTCGCATTTATCCAAAGCAAACTCCATTTGCCACTCCTCAGCCTATTTGCCCATCTGATCAAGATCCTGTTGTAATTCGAGGTAACCTCCTTCACTGTCCATTATACCTCCAATTTGTAAACTAACTACAGAGGAACCTTGGTTATCTGAATATGAATTATCCGAATTTTGGATTATCCAAAGAAACATCAAAAAGGTCTTTCCAACACCGATCGCGTCTTTTGTTTACAACGATTAAAAATGAACTCTTCTCGGCAGCATTTCAGTAAGCACAGTCCTGGACATTGGGAGCCGAGGCATCTTCTCCAAATAACCGCTCATTTGCTCTAGCTCTCTTGTTCGCTCTCTTCCACCACCGACATCAGACTCATTGGTCTGTAGTTCCCTGGCTTGTCCTTACCAACTTTCTGTGACAGGTTTGGTTTGATGGTCCTTTTTTGTTCTTCCCCCTCACTTATAATTGTATTCACGTAATGCTGCCAACTGGGGTTTCTGTCAGCTGATAACTGAGGGGTATGGGATCTTATACACCTCAAGGTACTGAAGTTAAATGTAGCATTCCGTTTGAGATCTGCTATCCTGGAAGACCAGACATCAAACCACTGACCTTTCCGAAATGCTCAATTAATTAATCAGTAAGGATGCCACAGTTCAGTTCAAGCATATTCTGGATTCAATTTTGAGAGCAGCTCAGTTTCTAAAATAGTTTAAAGTAATGTCGTTAGAGCAATGTGAATAGTTTCTAGTCATGTGATTAATTCACTTATTCGACTTGAGGGATATTTGTCTGCTAAGGTTGGATTTCTTGAGTATAGCTTCATACTGAATGTAAAGAAAAATACTGTTAAAGAAAATAAATTACTAATTTAGCATGTCACTTGTCAGTGATTTAAATGTGGTTCGGTAACAGGGAGGTGACATGCATTAATATTCATTATCGCATGGCTCAATTATGTTGCTCGTGGCTCAACTTTCTCATTGTTTACTTTGTGATCTATTTGAACTTATTATTAGCTGCAAATGTCAAAAAATGGACAGTAATGAAGGGAGTAAAATTAAAATTTTGCGTAATTTTAGTTTTTGCTGCAAATGTGCTGATGTTAAGATTATGTTTTAAGGTAATGTTGGGGGTATTTGTAAGAATTGAGACATGCTTAATGTGTGCTGATTAGGAACTTCGAAAGTTTTGTTGTTGGCTGACAAACAAACTTGCAATAAAAATGTCGGAGATGTAAAACATTTAATTCTGTTTCTCTCTTCACAGATGAGCTATGCATGCTGAGTGTTTCCAATATTTTTTTACTTGGTTTCTGGGTTCTATAGTATTTTACTTTTGATTTTCAACTGGGTTATAGCTTTGACTCCAGAAGTAAATTTAGTTTCACTTTTGAGTTTTCGCTAGCATCTGAAGTACTCTCAATTTATATGTTTTTTAAAAGTATTCAGAGAGAATTTTCCTTAATTGGAAATTAGTTGGGATGATTGCTCTTCAAATACTTTGAAGCAGAAGTTCCTAGAATATGGCATTAACGGATAGACAGTGGCTATATAAAAGGTGCATTAAGGCTGTCTTCATCCTTGTACCAATCTCTAATTATTTTCTCCCAGACAAAGTGCAATTTTTAAAGTAATTGTCAATTAGTTTTCTAAAGCACAAAAAGAAATGACTTCGAAGTTTAGGAAAAAGCCACCATTGTACTTTGGGAGACTAGTGGCTGTCCCTGCAGTTTGCAATCACTTGAGTTCCAGACTTTCTTCTTTTAAATAAAAAGTAATTTGACAGAAATTATTTCAGTCCAAATACTATTTGAGAACACAGTGATTGTACTATTTTTTCAAATTAAAAGTTGGCAAAAATTGAGCTGAAACTTATAGGTGATTTCTTCTTTGCTAACTGGTTTGAATTTGCATTTTCATATTAGCATCTAGAGTGAATACCATCAACTCACTATGCACATTAATGCACAGTCTGTAGTGTGGGCATAAATGAGTTAACTACAGTAATGTCTATTAGCAGAAGTAATATTCACCATACTTAGCTCACTTTCTGTGTGGGGCATGCTGATTTCATTTTAGATTAAACAGGACATTTGTTTGCTTTTTTGAAGCCAATAATAAATATGCACATAGTAAGTGCATAGAAGGGAAGCTTGATTCATATTTTGATTACAGATAGTTAGGATTGAAGCTATTATTAAGGAGTGAACGTGTTACACCTTACAGTTTGTACTGGCACAGGATGTTTGCTATATTATGAAGAATTCATGACTGTCGCAATTAATTCAAGAATTTATATTATTTTGTTGGATGAATTCACAGTAAGTTGAAAATATAAAATACAACTATGCAAAGTTGAACATAATTCTTTTGGTTTTTGTTGTATTATCCCTTGTTATTTCATTATTAAAAAAGTAAGACATAAAGAATTCCGAGTTGGATTTACAGAAGCATGTAAATACAAAATCATCTATTACCTGTTAGGCCATGGACAATTCTGAAGATGCATCAGACCTTTTTAACTGCCTGTTTGAGATCTTTGGTAAGATTTTTGAAGAACTTCTAATTTTCTTTGGGCAGGTGATTATAACTATACATAGGCTACCACTTCACATAGAATAGTAAATCAGTTGAAACCCTACACCATGCACAAATTGGTTTGCAGCTTGTCTGTCTGTATACTGACCAGCTGACTTGAACCTAAAATATTCGAACATGCAGGCTGCATCTGGTTAGAATTTTGAATTTTTAGTGCACCTTGGTATGATTGGAACACTACATACATCATTTGATCCTTTGGAGTGGGGGGTTTTGCCAGTGTTCAACCCAATTAATATGGCGTAGGTAAGAATTAGCCACGCCGTTTGAAAAACCTCTGAGAAGTGTAGTTGAAGTGGATTAGATCTGAGTTTGCTGTTTTAACAATACTGGGAAATGTATAGTGGACATATACCACAAAGGTTTTCAGAGCTGTATTCTCTGAATCGCTTTGATTTTAGTTTTTCTTTTTGTCAAACCTTTAGGAACTGAAAGCACCTGTTTTGTGTTTTTAGCTGACTTTTCTCACATCTCATTCCTCAATGCAAACGTTGGCATTAAAATGAATATGCAGAGGTGTTGTTTAATGGTTTTTTCCATTTAAAAAATGTTTAGCATATAGTTATATATGGGAAAGCTATTTTAATACATTCATATACAAATGGTCATTTGAAACACTATTTGACTTGAAACGTAGTGCTTGCTTGGTTCCAGTGTGCAGTGGAATGGTTACCTTTTGCTTTCTTTCAGTAGTTGATAATGTCAAAAAGAGAGATATGTTAGCTAAATTTTGAATGCTGAATGGGAAGGTTGATATTTAAATTAGTCTGATCATTTATGACATGAAAATATGATGGTTGTTTTTAAAAGCAAGGCAAAATGATCAGTGGGTAGGGTCAGGTTCTCACAGACCCAAAAGATTTTGGTTTAGCTTCCAGTTAGTTGGTTTTTGCTGGCTGCTGGAACTGAAAGCTTGAGTTCTCTGCTGCTAGAATGAAGTCTTACACAGAGAGGCTTCCTCTTTAAAAAATCAAAAAGGGTGGATTGTTTCTTTTGGTGTTTCCTTCTGCTGAATTGGAGAGAGATAGCATGTGAGAATAACAACTGTGTGGCTGAATTGCCTTTGCCAAGATTGTGTTTTATGGGATGCTGCTTATATTGGAACAGTTGATGACTAGTTATTAAATCAGATATTATCTTTTTAAGTCTGTCAATAGATTAAGATATGCCTGTTCTTGTATTTTAACTGTTGTAAGAATAAAGTGTGCTTTGATTAAAGCTCAGTGATGGACCAAATTAATCCTATCTGGAACACAGTGCCTTACACTTATCTTTAAAAAATATATAAAAGTTAGGGTATAGACTATCTCCATATTATACATTCTGAGGGTGCAGGAGCCTGGTCTGATATATAATACCAGAGCTAGACACCCAACGTAATAACCAGTTCCATTTTTCCCCAATATCTATTGATCACTTTAACCCCAAGTGTTATATCCAACTCTTCCTGCAATCATACAATGTTTTGGCCTTCTCTGCTTTCTGTGGTAATGAATTTCACAGGCTCACACATTAAATTTCTCCTCTTTTCAGTCCTAAGTGGTTTTACCCCATATCTTCAGACTTGTGACCCCTGTTTCTGGATTCCCTTCATCAGTCCTGCATTTACTCTGTCTAGTTCTGTTAGAATTTTATAGTTTCTATGACATCACACCTTTTTCTTCTGAGCTCCGGTGAATTCAACCTCTCCTTACACATCAGACCTGCCATCCCAGACGTCAGTCTGGTAAGCCTTTGCTGCACTTCACCTATTACAAGAACATTGTTCACCAGATAAGGAGACCAGGACTGTACATAATATCCAAGGGCATGTTCTTACGATAGCTCTGTATAATTGCACTAAGACTTCCTTGCTCTTGTATCCAAATCCTGTCATTATGAAAGCCAACATTCCGTTTGTCGCCTTGATTGCCTACTGCATCTGCATGCTGACTTTCAGTGACGTGTACGCAGGCATGTTGCAAATTCCCTTTCTCAATTTAAGGGCATTCAGATGACAATCCACTGTTCTGCTTTTGCCTCCAAAGTGAATAACCTCGTACATATCCAGATTATACTGCATCTACCCTGTCTTTGCCCACTCACTCAGCCTGTCCAAATCAGACTAAAGCATCTTTGCATCATCCTCACCTCTCACCCTCTGACCCACAAGCAGGACATGTAATGTATCCTACTTATTCAAATTCTCACTACCTATGTTAGCTTTCATCCCTTTGACTTAAAATTTCCATTCTCATATGTGCTGCTCCTGGCCTTGCCATTCCTTATCTGCATGGCTTCCTCCAACTCTTCGCCTTTAACTACCTCAGCTCTTCGTTTCAGGACTTTACTTCCTTAAACTTGCTATCTCTCTGCTTCTGTCAGAGACATGGAATGTTTCATCGAGAGCTGCAGTTTCTCAACAGGATTAACACCAATGTATGACAGTGTTTTAAAGTTATGTTACTGATTAACTTTGTATTCCAGTAAGTATAACATGTAGGCTTTGAAGTGAAATTTGCCATAGTCCTTGTGGGCCATAGACTTTTCTCCCCCTAGAAAGGGATGATTGGCAGTGAATTTAATCTGAGGGTTGCTGCACTTGAAACAAGAGGCAAGGTTGAGAAGGCAAACCTTTATGGCCACCTTAACTGAGTCTGCACTGTTGGTATCAATCTGTACTGCAAGCCATTTGTCCACCATGGAGCTGATATTCTCTCAGAAGTTCGATTGTTTGGGACTGTTGGGACCTAACCATTGTGAATACTCTGGATAAATAGCTATAAAGATGTTGATATGAACAGAGATCTCAAAAAATTATTCTAAGGCTAGAAATGGGATATTTCAGGAGACAATTTTTATTAGTCATGGGTAACTACGATATGTGGTAATCTCACATCTAACCTGATTAGATGATGTCAGAATAGACTTTAATTTCATGATGTAAATAAAGACTTCAAACCATATATTGGTAACGTATGGTTGCAAAGGACTTTTACTGAATGGCGAGGTCTTGTTTAATTATATAGTCATCGAGATGTACAGCATTGGAAACAGACACTTTGGTCCAACCCGTCCATGCCGACCAGATATCCCAACCCATTGAGAAAATACCGTGTATAAAACAATTGCTACCACCAAAATGTGGTAGTCTCAGTCCAGTTGTCCCATAGGAGAACCTTAAAGGATTGCTTTTTTTTTGTAGAATATGGTTTTTGTTGGCAAGGCCAACATTTGTTGTCCTTGACCATGCCCTTATTAGGTCATTTCAAAAGACAGTTATGACACCACTCCATTATTGTGGATCTTGAATCCCACATAAGCCAGACCAAGAAATTATAACAGATTTCTTCTCCTGAAGAACATTAATAAGCCAGATTTTTAGAATAATCAATAATCGTTCCAATAGTCACCTTTACTGAGCTTCAATTTGGTGCCGAATCTATTTAATTGAATTTAAATTCCACCAGTGCAGTTGTTTGATTTGAACCTATTTCTCTTGAGCCTTAGCCAAAGACCCAGGACTACTACCAAATACATTACCTCTACACCACTACCCCTCGTGGACTCCACAGCAAACTCCCTTCTCATCAGAAAAACACTCCTTTCCAGCCATCTACTGGAAATTTCATAGCTCAATTTTAAAAGCTAGCCTCCACTCAGAAGGTATACATAATCATTTTAAACAAGGATTCTCAAACTTGTTGTCTGAAGATTCCCAGAGAACTCATGCAAAACTTTTACGTTTAAGAATGTTTTTGAGATATTTTCTGGTCTCTTTGTAATGTAATCTCATTTTGTGGAGAATTTTGATGGCTGGGGTGTTGGATAAGTAGATTGCCCTATCTTGAGTTTGTGAAGTTAGTTATAGTACAGCTGTGCCATTTCAAGTGAGTTTTGAGTCCTGTAACCACTTTGTCTCTTGTGGGTGATGAAGTTGATTTTGTGTAATTACACCAGTTTTTCATTAGAGTGTAGTTTAATCATTATCTTGGTCTGTTGTTGATCTGACTAATCCAGTTATATTTCTAGTTGTTGGTAACCTTTCCAAACTGATGTTGGTCAGAAATTTGGCAGTGGTGCTGCCTTGAATACTGGAGTGACTGGTTGACATTTGAAGTTGTCACAAATAATCCATAAGAAATGAGAGAGAGGAGGAGAGTTAGGTCATTTGGCTCATTTGAGTCTGCCATCGTTTAACCACAACTCTATTCTCCTGCTTTCTCCCCATAACCCTTGATTCCTTTACTAAAAAGAGAACCTGTCTTATCTATGCCTTAAATACACTCAATGACTTGGCCTCCACACTCTGTCAATGAGTTTCACAGATTCAGGTACCAGGTAACATGGAGCAAACGTTAGGTAACATTGCTTGATTATTTAATATTTCAGATTGGTACTGAATTCTAATCGTCAGCAAACATGCTGTCTATTGACCTTGCAAAAGAGGAAGCTTCTTCGATGTGACATTAAGTGTTTGGATCAGGGACTTCCATGATGAAAATATAAACCAGTGTTGTGTGATTACACTGGTCCAGTGTTATCTTGCCTTTTTGTAAGGTATTTCTCCAATTGTTGGAGGGTTTCATCCACTTCCATTGACTTCCAATTTGATGGGCTCCTTTGTTGTATTTATTATGATATGAAGAACTTCTATTCATACTTTCCCCTCACTTTCATCTCTTGTATCTCTGTCTGGATCAATACTGAAGGGATTTGGAACTGTGTACTCCTGGTTGAATCCAAATTTAGCATTGGCCAGCAGTTTGTTAATCTGTCTGTATATGCATGATGATTCAGTGCATTACTAATTGCATGTCTGTTTGTAGGTGAAGTCTGAACTGCATTTAATTATTTTAAAATAAGACATGTAATGTGCTTGGTTTTTATTAGTTTTTTTAAATCAGTGTGACACTTTGTTTTTGAATCAGACGGATTCAGACTTTTCAAAAATGTGAATACTTAATTGAAATAGGCTACTGGTCCATAAGGCTACTTCCCCAATAGAAAGAGACTAGTGCTGGTTTAAACTGAAGGTCAGCATACCTCCAGAGAGAGGAGAGGTTGAAAAGTAGAGTCCTACATGGTAATCCCAGATAGTACAGGAGTTGAACTCGTACTGTTGGCATCACGAAGTATGACAAACGAACTGCTGAGCCAACTGAGCTAACTAAACTCTGTCATATCAATGGCTCCACCTTTTGAATTCGATGCAGAAGTAAAAGATTGCATTGGACTATTTGAAGAGAAGCGACATTGTCCCACTCCCTAAGCATCATACTCTTTGAACAACAAAAATGTAATAAACTTTTGTGTATTTATTGTGCATAAATTAGCTTACAGTAAAATAGTGACTGTGTTTAAAAGTTCTTTATGTTCATTGAATAGCTTTTGGTTATCATGAAGATGTGAAAGGCATGATATGAATGTAATTCCATTTTTGTATGCATCTGTTTGTACCAGTATTGCGATGGCTTTAAAAACACAATGCACTGTGTAAAAGTGCTGACCTTTTTATTGTTCCATTACAGATGAACCCACGCGATCCTTAAGTGGTCTGATTTTGAAGAACAATGTGAAAGCACATTTACACAATTTCCCTAATGGGGTAACAGATTTCATTAAAAATGAGTGCCTGAAAAACATTGGTGATTCCTCACCCTTAATAAGAGCTACTGTTGGTAAGATGTTTGTGAATTAATGTTTTGATTCTTGATACTTTCATAATCTTCACTTGTATAGTTTAAAATAACTTATTGCAGATAATACCTTACTTTTCTTTCAGGAGAATCATCCAAGTATAGTAGATTTAATTGTACCTTCCTTTATAAGAGCATGTAAAATAGGTGCAGAGTTAGGCTGTACAGTTGTTCAAGCCTGCTCCACAATTCACCAGAATTACTTAACATCATCTTATTCAACATCATCTTCCGTACCATCCCCATATGCCTTACCATCCGTATCCACAGGTAGGTCAGTCACTGCATTCAATAAATTTAATGACTGTGTATCCACAGCCCTCCCTAAGATAGAGAATTCTGAAAGTCCGCAGCCTTTTGAATGAAGAAAGTTCTCCTTTCAGTCTTAAATGACTGACCCCTAGTTCCGAGTTCCCCAGCTGGGCAAAATGTTCCCTCAGCATCTACCCTATAACATCCCTTAAAAAGTCTAATGTTTCAATTAGATGTATTCTTTTTTTGTGGCATATAGGCATGGTTTCTTTGATCTCTTCTCATCCCAGGGATGTATTTCGAAGTTTTGTTGCACTTCCTTGAAGACTGGTGGTTACTCCTCCCTTAGGTCAGGAGACTAAAATTATGCCTGGGGCAATGACTTTGTAGTGTCTTCGTATCAAGAATGATTTGCTTCAGCTTTGGTTCAGTTAGTTCAAGATGGGTTGCATAGGCTAAGAACTGGGCCGCATGTAAGGCCATGATGCTTGGAGAGTTAGTAGGTGGGATTGTATTCTTTTTCTGATGTCTCAACTTGGTCTCTTTGTGTTACCAACCAAATCTCTTGGTGCTTGGCATCTTCCTGAAAAACCACAAGTCGTGGACTTCACATGAGTCAATGGGGATGTTTGACTTTCTCAGGTATGATTTGAACACTGCCCAAAAATGTTGCAGTCTGTCCATTCCCAGCCATGACTGTATTCAAATAAGCCTCTTGTATAAGGAGTCGTGTCAAGTATAAACATGACCAGCCCAATGGAGCTGGTTTACAGTGATGAACCACACTGTGTTATTAACACTTCATACCTTTATTTCCACATTATCCTGTTATTAAAGATTAACATACATTTTTCTTTCATACATACTTGCTATGCCTGTACATTAACTTGGTAATTCATGTGCAAATGCACCCAAATATCTACACTTAACAAATATTCCATTCTTCAATAATTTTCTTTCCAGAGTGCGTTTCATCTAACGTGTCTTTGCCGAGCTGGTACAGATCTTTTATATCACCCTCTTTCAAGGTCTCTCCAATGTTACGTTGCTGCCTAACTTTGTGTTATTAGTAACCTTGGATGCATTCTGACCACATTACTCGTCCAGATCTTTTCTAAACTTGATATTATATACCCTTAGAGCAGGAGGGACTTGAACCTGGGCCTCATGACTCAGATCATATCACTCTTCTAAGTCAGTGTTGTAAATTGTAAATATCAGAAATCTATTCTTTGTCCATTTGTGGTTTTGCACATTCTGTGCAATACTTTCATCCTTTCATTGTTGCTGTTTGCTCTATAACAGATACTGTTCAAGTCCTTCACTATTTAAACTTGTCTTATTATTGAGTTTAATTGATAGGTTTGCATGGGGTAAAAAACAACTGTTTTAGATAGCTTTAGCAATTGATTCAATCCTGTACCTACACTGAGGTATGATGATTGTATAAGGCCAAATTTTAGGTTTTGAATTCCCAAAAGATTTATTAATCAGCAAGTTTTTAAGTCACTTAACTGCAAAAATCTGATTTTCGAGGTTGTTTTTCTAACTCCTCATACAACAGAAAATAGAGAACAGTATAATTCTTGTGAAAGCAATTGCAGTTATTCCTCTTGCAAATTAAGTTTTTTTTTCCCCTTAACATCAATCAAGGGATCATTTACCATAATTCATGCACTTTGAATCCTAGATAGCTTCAGCTGTAACTCTTCCATACAGCCACAGGTTATACTGCAGAAGGAGATCATTTTCCCTATGTATCTACTAACTTTTTAGTACAGCAACCTGGAGCTAATTCTGCAGAACTTCATTCTCTTCGTAGTGCTGAGTCTTTTGTTTCAATTATTTATCCAAACGTCCCTTAAAAATGCTTTCATGTCTGATTCAGCAAGTCCCTTGGAATGCATTATCAAAGACCCTAGCATGTTTATGTCACAAAATTTCCTTTAACTCAGTTCCTCCTAAAGTAGTTAACAATGTAACTTCATTTTAACACTTAAAAATTAGTGTGACACCATATGCCAACAAAATTAATGCCTCAACAAAGCTGCATCGTAGTACAGGTTGTTCTGTTATAATGCAAGGTTTGTGAACACAAATTTGCTGTAATGTAATTGACGAATTGAGAGTGCAGTTTCTAAAGCACGAACTTGTAAAACGTGTTGGCTGTAACACCATTACAACCCCAAAACTTTTGACGCTTTTTCTAAAACATGATTTTTCTATATCGGGTTGCATAAGAATGCAATCTTGTTATAGCAGAACTGACTGGTATTTATTAAAGTTTGCATGTTGCAAATCAACATAAAATTATGAAAATTTGTTTAAAGTGCTTTGTTATTTTGTTCAATGTTATTTTATGTCCTCACTATTCCATTATTTTCTATGACCACCTTCACCCCATAAACCTTGACCGGAAATAGTGGACAGGTTAGGTCTGCACAATTGCATTCAGCATTACTGATCTTTAACAACATGGGTAAAGTTCCCTCAAGACTGTCTTGATATTGGTATTGTGTGAGACTAGTCAAATAAAGTTGACATTTTGAACTGAGAATTTTAATTTTCTCTCCCCTTTTCTCCATCTCTCAGCATGCACAAAAGCATATGCATGCAATAATCCCTCCCTTTGGTGCCCCTTCCCACCCCCTCTCTCCCCACCCACAGATCAATGAGTGGGAAAATGTGGCAGCTGTGACACCCTCAGCCTGTGCTGGTGTATAGCTGCGAACCTACACACCAGCACAGGCTGAGGGTGTTTTTAAATGCTCTTGAGCATGTTTTTAAATGCTCTTGAGATGAAGGCTGCTGGTGCCAATATTGGGTCCAGGTGCAACGTTCATTGAGAGAAGGCTGAAGTATGCTGCTTTTGTTTTGGGTGATTGAGGTTGAGCATTTGGGCATTTCTTTTGAAAACAATCTTGGTGAATTACTGTTTTTCATTATGTAGATGTGGGAATTTATTAGCTTTAAAGCTATGTGTAGTGCAAGTAGTTATAGCTGTTATTATCTATAAAACTCAAATGAAACCTGATTGAATAGCCACCTGGAAGGAAGGTAACATGAGAAACATGGTCGCTTACTAGAAAATTAGCCGATCTCTGCCATTGAATTCAATATCTACTATGTCTACTCTCAATACAATGCAGCAACTCACCCACCACAATTGAACAACATCTCCCTTCTTCGCAACCACAAGCACCAAAATGAGTAGTGTTAATGTAGGAAAGCTGACAAAGTGGAGTTTCCTTGGTTGTTTACTGTTCTGATTTGTCATGTGTATAGCTGGGTCCACCATAATCATGGAGTCAGTGTCCTAGAATTCAGTAATTGCCACAAGCAGTGGACTAGTCAAAGGAAAAGATGTATCATAATTTTTGGGTAACCCGTGAGGGGCAGAAAGTGTACTCTTGACAAGATCACTAATATCTCAAGAACAAATATATTTTGTAATGCAAGTACATGAACTTTTTATAAATGAAAGGATGTATGCCAGATTTAGTTAATTTATACAGAATATGTGATAGTTTTGATTACTCTTGCCCCACTTATCTAGCTTTTTGTATTTCTGATGCTGAAGCTTGAGACAGAAATGTTGCTAATCTTATGTTACAGGAATTTTAATTACAACAATAGCATCAAAGGGTGAACTGCAAAACTGGCCAGACCTCCTGCCTAAGTTGTGCGCACTGTTGGATTCAGAAGATTACAACACATGTGAGGTAAGTTTGTTCTGTAGACTTCGTGATTTTAGATCTTCAATTTGTTTAGGTGTCAAGACAATTTTTGACTCCCAGATCTTCCTCTGGGCAGCAGAATACTTTGAATATCGTAAACTTAGAAAAGAAGGATAGTCTTATCTGAAGGCCAGTCTAGAAAATAATATTTTGCATTTTTTATTTCCTCTTTGCTACATTTCTGGCAACTTGAGTAACTAGAAGTAGAAAATAAGGTATTGACATGCATTGTGATGACCTTATCTTTAATAATGCACTTAAGATATTTCCAGCAGAAGTGATGTCCGGTGTGGCAAGTGACCACATAAGTCTCTGACAATACACAAGTTTTATTTAAAAAAGTACTGTGGTGAAAGTTTTCACTTTTCTCAATGTCGCCACCTATAGTCTATCTGTTGCTGCAAATGCATTTGTGAGTGGTGCAGCATTACTACTTGATTACTGACAGGTACAAGTGTATTTAGAGGATTTTAACTTGGAGTCAGTTTGATACCTAATTAATTGCTTTTTTTTTTAATTGTTTATTTTCATCAAAACCTCAGCTTAGTATTTAAGGCTGAGCTTTTAATGCCTTCTCTTCAACTCCTCATGCATTCCACAAACAAGGTATTAGTATATCCATTATAGTTTCCCTTGCATTTTTGTTTTCCAGGCACTTGAAAAGAAGAATAATTGAAAGTATCAATTTCTCCTTTTAAACCAATGTTTAGAAAATCTGCTTCATTTGTGAGGTTGTACTGAAGTTATACTTACTCTGTACTTGCAGCCATCTTCAGCAATGCAATGTTGTCAGCGTCAGCAAAGCTTAACTTTTATACCACAGGATAATTTCAAACTGCGTTGGAGACATACATAACATGAGCCTTCAGCCTGCACCAATGCACAACACAATTCATTGGTTGCATTGGTTAGTACATATTACATACCTCTGGACTCTGTCAGTGTAACAGGCTTTTTTTTAAAATGTGTTTAGAGACAAAAAAAACTGCAGATGCTGGAATCCAAAATAGACAAGATAGGAGGCTGGAAGAACATAGCAAGCCAGACAGCATCCGGAGGTGGAGAGGTCGATGAAGGGTTACATCCGAACTGTTGACTCCTCCACCTCCTGGCTGGCTGGTTTGCTGTGTTCTTCCAGCCTCCTGTCTATCTATTTTTTTTTAAATGTGGCAAGATTCCCAAAGTTGTATGTTTTTATTAATTCCACATATTCTTCTCTGCAGAGTACAGTTGTCTTTTGTGGCAGAAAAGAGTTTCACTTGGTGAATGTCCTGTTGCTCAGTCATTGTAAACACCAAAAAGAAATAGCAGACTTGCAATAATGTTTAGGTTTTCATGACCATTCATTGCTTTGTAGTAAATGAAATCCTATTTGAAGCATAGATACTGTTGTAATGCAAGAAACATGGCAGCCAATTTTGTGCACAAACAGCTCCCAAAGTGAAGTAAATTGGAGCTACCATAATTCTTTGAGCAGGTGAGCACCAGTGAGTTATCATGTTCAGTACCGCCCAATTAGGTTGTCAAGAACATAGTGTGCAGTACCTTTTCAAATCAAGCTGTTCAAGCATGGAGAAATGAATGACCAGAACTTTGAACAGCAATTAAAGAACTGCTGTCAGAAGTTGTATAGAAGACTCTTTCTCTGGCTATATGATATCCAAAAGAGGAGCTAAAAAGGTGCATGATTTTCCAACTTGCTGTTGCTATACTTGTCACAGCCCGATTCTCCTCCTAGCCAAAAACACTAAACTTTCATATATATCTGTTTGACACTTGTGTCTACGTTTGTAGTAATAGTATGTTCTCCTGTGTCACCAGAAAAATATAATGCTGATTTGTTTAGTAACATTAATTATCCTATTTTTCTATAGTTTTAATCCATTGTGACTTTTTTACTCCCTTTTTAGTCCTGTTATCTGATTTGTAGGGAGTGGTGATACAGTGGTCATGTCACTAGATTAGTTATCAAGAAGCACAGGCCGATACCACAGAGACATCAATTTGTTGCATTGTAACAGTGACAATTAGTACAATCTATAATTGAAACCTAGTGCTACTAATAATGACAAACTGTCTTTAATTGTCATAGCACCCTTATGATTCATTGATTTTTGTTTTAGTGAAGGAAATCAACCCCTTGTTGCATGGTCTGACTGCATATGACTCTAGGTCCCTGGTACTGTGGTTGACACACTTGCCCTTTGAAATGACCTGGCAAGCCACTCAGTTCTCAAAGGCAAGTAATGATGGGCATTAGATGTGAGCTATGCCCGTAATGCTTGCATCCCATGACAGAATTTTTAAAATTTCTCCTCCGTTCTCCGTCCTCCTTCAGGGACAGTAAGACTTAAAATTGTTGCTTTGCTTTCTCATCGCAGGCCATCTCCAACCCTCTTGGGAACTGCTGCAAGTTGTTTTCTGTCATGTTATGCGGCTTCTGAAAAAGCTGGAGAAAGACTTATTAGTACACTCTGTAGACAGAATTCGGGGATTTGAGGAAATTTGACAGTGACATCTGAGTTGTTCTAGCATTTTATTTTTATTCTAGATTTCCAGCATCTGCAATATTTTGCTTGTAACCACTTAGTATTTTGAAGTTGTAAGTGAACCTGCTGACCCATTTTAGGCACCAAAAGTGTCTCGCAGCAGTATCTTCTAATGAGTGCAGCACACTTGGTAGCCATTTGGCCTACTAAAACTGCACCAACCAATGCTTTTCTAAGCCAAAAACTTTTGGCCCCTGCACAACCCTTATCCCTTTATTCCTTGACTATTAATATATCGATAGAGATGTCGGACAGATTGCACCTAAATTGGAAGGAGACTAATATACTGGCAGAGAAATTTGCTAGAACTGCTTGGGAAGACTTAAACCAGTAAGGTGGGGGTTTGGGACCCAGGGAGATAGTGAGGAAAGAGATCGATCTGAGACAGTTACAGCTGAGAACAGAAGTGAGTCAAACAGTCAGGGCAGGGAGGGACAAGGTAGGACTAATAAAATAAACTGCATTTATTTCAATGCAAGGGGCCTAACAGGGAAGGCAGATGAACTCGGGGCATGGTTAGGAACATGGGACTGGGATATCATAGCAATTACGGAAACATGGCTCAGGGATGGGCAGAACTGGCCGCTGAATGTTCCCGGATAAAAATGCTACAGGAAGGATAGAAAGGGAAGCAAAAGAGGAGGGGGAGTGGCATTTTTGATGAGGGATAGCATTACAGCTGTGCTGAGGGAGGATATTCCCGGAAATACATCCAGGGAAGTTATTGGGTGGAACTGAGAAATAAGAAAGGGATGATCACCTTATTGGGATTGTATTATAGACCCCACAATAGTCAGAGGGAAATTGAGAAACAACCTTTGTAAGGAGATCTCGGCTATCTGTAAGAATAATAGGGTAGTTATGGTCGGGGATTTTTAACTTTCCAAACATCGACTGGGACTGCCATAGTGTTAAAGGTTTAGATAGAAAGGAATTTCTTAAGTATGCACAAGACAATTTTCTGATTCAGTATGTGGATGTATCTACTAGAGAAGGTGGAAAACTTGACCTACTCTTGGGAAATAAGGCAGGGCAAGTGACTGAGGTGTCATTGGGGGAGCACTTTGGGGCTAGTGACCATAATTCTATTAGTTTTAAAATAGTGATGGAAAAGGATAGACCAGATCTAAAAGCTGAAATTCTAAATTGGAGAAAGGCCAATTTTGATGGTATCAGGCAAGAACTTTTGAAACTTTATTGGAGGCAGATGTTCGCAGGTAAAGGGATGGCTGGAAAATGGGAAGCCTTCAGAAACGAGATAACAAGAATCCAGAGAAAGTATATTCCTGTAAGGGTGAAAGGGAAGGCTGGTAGGTATAGGGAATGCTGGATGACTAAAGAAATTGAGGGTTTGGTTAAGAAAAAGAAGGAAGCATATGTCAGGTACAGACAGGATAGATCGAGTGAATCCTTAGAAGAGTATAAAGAAAGTAGAAGTATACCTAAGAGGGAAATCGGGAGGGCAAAAAGGGGCCATGAGATAGCTTTGGAAAATAGAATTAAGGAGAATCCAAAGAGGTTTTACAAATCTATTAAGGACAAAAGGGTGACTAGGGAGAGAATAGGGCCCCTCGAAGATCAGCAAGGTGGCCTTTATGTGGAGCCACAGAAAATGGGGGAGATACTAAATGAAAATTTTGCATCAGCATTTACTGTGGAAAAGGATATGGAAGATATAGACTGTAGGGAAATAGATGGTGATGTCTTGCAAAATGTCCAAATTACAGAGGAGGAAGTGCTGGATGTTTTGAAACGGTTGAAAGTGGATAAATCCCCAGGACCTGATCAGGTGTACCCAAGAACTCTGTGGGAAGTTAAAGAAGTGATTGCTGGGCCTCTTGCTGAGATATTTGTATCATCGATAGTCACAGGTGAGGTGCCGGAAGACTGGAAGTTGGCAAACGTGGTGCCACTGTTTAAGAAGGGTGGCAAGGACAAGCCAGGGAACTGTAGACCAGTGAGCCTGACCTCGGTGGTGGGCACGCTGTTGGAGGGAATTCTGAGGGACAGGATGTACATGTATTTGGAAAGGCAAGGACTGATTTGGGATAGTCAACATGGCTTTGTGCGTGGGAAATCATGTCTCACAAACTTGATTGAGTTTTTTGATGAAGTAACAAAGAGGATTGATGAGGGCAGAGCAGTAGATGTGATCTATATGGACTTCAGTAAAGCGTTCGACAAGGTTCCCCATGGGAGACTGATTAGCAAGGTTAGATCTCATGGAATACAGGGAGAACGAGCCACTTGGATTCAGAACTGGCTCAAAGGTAGAAGACAGAGAATGGTGGTGGAGGGTTGTTTTTCAGACTGGAGGCCTGTGACCAGTGGAGTGCCACAAGGATCGGTGTTGGGACCTCTACTTTTTGTCATTCACATAAATGATTTGGATGCGAGCATAAGAGGTACAGTTAGTAAGTTTGCAGATGACACCAACATTGGAGATGTCGTGGACATCGAAGAGGGTTACCTCAGATTACAACAGGATCTTGACCAGATGGGCCAATGGGCTGAGAAATGGCAGATGGAGTTTAATTCAGATAAATGCGAGGTGCTGCATTTTGGGAAAGCAAATCTTAGCAGGACTTATACACTTAATGGTAAGGTCCTAGGGAGTGTTGCTGAACAAAGAGACCTTGGAGTGCAGATTCATAGCTCCTTGAAAGTGGAGTCGCAGATAGATAGGATAGTGAAGAAGTCGTTTGGTATGCTTTCCTTTATTGGTCAGAGTATTGAGTACAGGAGTTGAGAGGTCATGTTGCGGCTGTACAGGACATTGGTTAGGCCACTGCTGGCATATTGCGTGCAATTCTGGTCTCCTTCCTATCGGAAGGATGTTGTGAAACTTGAGAGGGTTCAGAAAAGATTTACAAGGATGTTGCCAGGGTTGGAGGATTTGAGCTACAGGGAGAGGCTGAACAGTCTGGGGCTGTTTTCCCTGGAGTGTCGGATGCTGAGGGGTGACCTTATAGATGTTTACAAAATTATGAGGGGCATGGATAGGATAAATAGGCAAAGTCTTTTCCCTAGGGTCAGGGAGTCCAGAACTAGAGGGCATAGGTTGAGGGTGAGAGGGGAAAGATATAAAAGACACCTAAGGGGCAACGTTTTCACGCAGAGGGTGTTGTGTGTATGGAATGAGCTGCCAGAGGATGTGGTGGAGGCTGGTACAAATTGCAACATTTAAGAGGCATTTAGATGGGTATATGAATAGGAAGGGTTTGGAGGGATATGGGCCAGGTGCTGGCAGGTGGGACTAGATTGGGTTGGGATATCTGGTTGCCATGGACGGGTTGGACCGAAGGGTCTGTTTCCGTGCTGTACATCTCTGTCTCTATGATTTGGACATACTGGTGTTGGGCTGGTGTGGACAAAGTTGAAATTCACACAACACCAGGTTATAGCCCAACAAGTTTATTTGGAGGCTGTACATCTCTATGACTCTCAGACATTGCTATTGTATCCACCACCATTTCTGGCAGTCCAATCCAGGCACATACCCCGATCTGTGTTTTTAAAAAAAATATACAACTTGCTTCTCTTTTTTTATCCCCTTTTATCTTAAACCTTTTGTCCTCTGTAATCAATGTTTCTACCCTCTGAAAAAGACTGTTGATGCCACGCATAATTTTGTAAATGTCTATCAGGTCACCCCTTAATGTTCATTCGAAAGCAAACCACGTTTGTCCAATCTCTTCTCAGAGCTAATACACTCCAAACCAGGCTACATCTGGTAAACAGTTTCTGTACCCTGTCCAAAGCCTCCACATCCTTCTGGTAGTATGGCAACCAGAACAGCACACGATATTCCTAATATGGCCTCACAAAGATCTTTTGTATATGGCCCCAGCAATTTCCTCACCTGCCTCCCTAGGCATTCTGAAATAGCTTGAGCCCAAACTCTACCTTAATGCTTTTCAAAACACCCAAGTTAACCTCTTTTCTTCACATGAACATGCCTTAGAATACCCCTCCCAATTCACATCATCCTTTGTGAATACTGATGCAAAGGTTTTGTTAAGGACATCACCCATTTTCGCCGTCTCTACACATAAATTCCCTCCTTTGTCCATGAATAGACCTATCCCTTCCCTAGCTATCCTCTTGCTTGTCATAAATGTATAAAATGCCCTGGAATTTTCCTTAATCCTGTCAGCCAAAGATATTTCATGGTGAGTCCCAGTCACTTCTGGCTCAGCTGTTATGTCTCTCCTGTATCCTTTTGGGTAGATTATTAGCACTTTCTGGGAAATACCCAATTAATTTTCTAGTGCATAGAGGTAGCACTTGCAGAATCTGAAAATACATGAAAATTAATTTTAGTTATAAAGTCATACAGCACAGAAACAGATCTTTTGGTCCAACCAGTCCATGCTGACCATTTAACCCAAATTAAACTATTCCCACCTGCCTGTGCTTGTAAATGTACTCTCATCCACCACTTCCTCTGGTAGCTCATTACACACGCGAATCATTTTGTGTAGAACAAAAAGCAATACCCTCATGTCTTTTTAAAATCTTTTCTCCTCTCACCTGAAAAATTTCCCCCCCAGTTTTGAAATCACCAATCTTAGGGCAAAGACACCTGCCAATCACCTTAGCTGTAGCCCTCATAATTTAAAAATCTTTGTTACCTTTTATGCTCCGGTGAAAAATGTCCCAGCCTGTATAGCCTCATTATAAAATAATCTCTCCATTCCTGGCAACATCCTGGTAAATCTTTTCTGAACCCCCTCCAGCTTAATAATATCTTTTCTATAGCAGGTTGACCAGAACTGTACGCAGTACTCTAGAAGAGACCTCACCAACATCCTGTACAATCTCCACATGATGCCCCGACTCCTATACTCAGGTCTGAACAATGAAGCCAAGCATGCTAAACACCACCTTAACCACCCTGTATGTGATGCAAACTTCAAAGAATTATGTACCTGAGCTCCTCGATCTCTCTATTCTATAATAATACCCAAGGCCCTAGTTTTAATCGTATAAGTTTTGCCTTTTATTTGTTTTACCAAATGCAATATCCAAATGCATATTTATCCAAATTAAACTCTCATCTGCCACTCTTCAGCCCATTGATTTAATTGATCAGGATCTCTTTGTAATCTTAGGTGACCTCCGTCATTGTTCACTGTGCCACCAATCTTGGTTAATACATTTGCAGATAATACCTTGCTTTCTATATTCTAATCTAAATGATTTGTATAAATAACAAACCAAAGTGAACCAGCACAGGTCCCTATGGAACATGGCTGGTCGCAGGCCACCAGTCCAAAAAACACTTCACCATCACTCTGTCTCCTACCATTAAGCCAATTTTGTATAGAGTTGGCAAGCTGTTGACATAAAACTGGGACTTGCTTGGCTGTTTTCATGTCTTTCTTTGTATTTTTTTTTACAAGAATTCTTCCAGTAGGTTGAGAATCAGAGGCTGGGAATTCCAATACAAACAGATCAACTATGACCTAGTAGAATGGCGGTGCTCTGGGAGCTGAATGGTCTGCCCCTTGTCCTAATTTGTACATTCGTCTATGTTCATGGTTAACCAGCTGCATTGGCAAATAATGCTACCCATTTCCATTAAAATTGATTGCAAAAGTGACAGCTATTTTGAGTAGTATGGATCAGATTGTCATATCACACATCTTTATTTTCATATACACAATCTGTGTCAATAGCTTGTGCAATTGCTTTCCAAATCAAGCCCTTCATTCATGGAGAAGTGAAAAAGCAGAACTTTGAACAACCGTCAAAGAACCACTAGAGAAGATATTGCACGGAATCTTCCTTGAGCTGCATGATATCCAAGGGAGCTAAAAAGGGGCATAGTTTTCCAACTTACCGTTGATATCGTTTCCATGGCCATGCTTTCCTCCTTTCCAAAGGCATTAAACAGAAATGGAATATAATTGTCTTAAAAGTTATTTCTCCAACTGTGAGCAGTAGAGGTCCCAGGAGCATTGGGTCTGTCTTGGCCACAGATGTCCAATTTGATTTGGCAGTTTAAAATCTCTTATTTTCACAGAGACAATTTTGGTTAGAGTGGCAGATATTTCCCAAGCTCAGTTATATTTCATATTTTGAATCTAATATTTTTCAGCTTTGTTAGATTCATTGCATCATGACACCAATTAACTCGCTCAGTACTCAACATTCTAAGTTTTTTTTTTAAAAAACTCGCCGACAAATGCAAAATTGCATTCACTGAAAAAGGGGATTTTTAAACAGGAGGGAACCAAAGCAATGGATATTGTGTCCAAAAGTGTGTCGAAATTAGTAGCAAGATCTAAAAATGCCATTCTTAAACATCATCACACGAGAATTATACATGCTACTAATAATGTACTTGCAGTGGACAATACGGATTAATACCAATATGACTGTTTACACTTACAGATATACAATAGTTAATTATCATGTATCAGTAATAAAAATGATAGAAAAGTCATGGAATGGTTCAGCACTGAAAAGTGACCATTTGGCACATCATGTCATGGTCTCCTGAAAGACTGCCACTCTCCTTTTTTCTCATGGCTCTGCAGCTTTTCCTTTTCAAATAATGATTCCCCAATTTCCCCTCGAATGCCTATACTGTACTCTGGTGGTGCCATTTTTGTTTCCTCATCACAATTGCTGCATTTGTCAATTATTTTAATTCTGTGCCTTTTAGCTCTAGATGTTTCCAGCAAGAAGGAACTGTTTCCTGTTTACTTTGTCCAGATCCTGTTTTTCCAATGACTTAATTTAGTTACCCCTCAAATTGCTCCTTCCCAAGGAGAGCAGTCCCAACTTCTTCACTTTTTCCATATACAGGTAACTGGTTCCAGGGATGAACTTTGTTCCTGTGAGTGTTTCCTGCACCGGATCTAATGCCTTTAAATTCTTCAAATATGGTGCACAGGACTGGATACTGGAATCTGGAATGCACTGCCTGGGAGAGTAGGTGAGGTGGGAATCCTCGCATCCTTTAAAAGGTACTTGGTTGAACACTTGAAATGTCATACATTTCAAGACTATGGACCAAGTGCTGGAAAGTGGGACTGGTGTAGATTAAATAGTTTTTGTCATTACAGACTTGATGGGTTCAAGAGCGTCTTCTGCAGTGTATGTTTCCAGACACAGGACTCCAGTTGAAACCAACAAATGTTTTACACCGATTTATAAGTTACTTGTTTTTGTTCACTGCCAGGATGCTAAATGATTGATTAAATCCTCTCTCAACCTTGTCCTTTGATCACCACTGATCTATGCAAGTATACCCTAAAGTTGCTTTGTTCTTGCACCCCCACCTCCTTGGAATTTGACTTTAATTTTGTTGGACAATGTAAAATTCATCATTCTACGCTTCCTACTTTAACTTGCATCTGTCTCTTGTCCAGCTCTTCAACCAATCCATATATGTCCTTTTGAGTTCTATGCACTTAACCTCCTCATAACTCAGTACCTCAATTTCATGCCATCTTCAATCTTTAAGAATAATATGTGCTGTAGAAAAAATAAAATTTCATTCTCTGTTTCCTATCATGCTCTGTTTTTCTGCACCAATGAATAATGCAAATTTTTCAGAGGAGTTCTTATATGGAATACTTAACAAGTCACTACTTTTGAAAATGCATGCATATGAGTGTTTTATATAGGTCCTTTGTGATGTTTCCCTTTTAAGTGTTTTGACATCATTAGCATATGAATACAGGAGAAGTAGCATTATAAAACATTTTATAGTTGAATTTATAGTTATCTAGCCTATGTACAAGTCAACAAAGTTAGTTTAGTTGTAAATGGTTTCTCTGTAGCCTTGGGTTACTTTCAGTACTTTCAAACTAAATCTGCCTGCTGAACCAAAGCTTTTGTGCAAGTTTAAGCCACTTTTAAAATTTATTGTAAGTTGAAGTAAATGAATCTTTAATCAATTTGTTTCAAAGCGTTCAACCTTTAACACTGTAAAAGTAATTGTGCAACAAACAATGTTATTTGATGACTTGTTTCTAAGTGCTCTTCGAAATTAAGATTCTAGTCATTAATACTGACAAAATTCTTAAGAAATTTGCTAGGTATAGATGTTTTGAATGTTAAAAATTTCTTCGGTCAGTATCAGTTCAAAAGTTTCAATGATCTGGTGTGACTAGATCTTGGGGTTGAGATTTTTATCTTTACAGTTTTTAAATAGTTGAAATTATTTGAATAGATTAATTACTGTGTGAGATAAAATCAAATCCAGTGTTTGTTACTGCTGTGTGGCCTTATTGTTTTCTGCTTCGTTTCTAAATACACACACAACATTGCTCAGGGTATTGTTGCGGATCATGAAGGTCTACTTGTAGTGGTGGAAATTATATCAGACAGGGATGCAGTGCCATATGGCATGTGATGTAGAATCATAGAGTTACAGAGATGTACAGCAAAATTAACAGACCCATGCCGACCAGATATCCTAAACTAATCTAGTCCCTTTGCCAGAACTTGGCCCATACCTCTCAAAATCCTTTCTATTCATCTACCCATCCAGCTGCCTTTTAAATGTTGTCATTGTACCAGCCTCCTCCACTTCCTCTGGCGGCTCAATCCATACACCACCCTGTATGTGAAAAAGTTGCCTCTCCAGTCCCTTGTAAATCTTACTCCTCTAACCTTAAACCTATAGTTTTGGACTCCCCCACCTAAGGGTAAAGATCTTGTCAATTTATCCTATCTATGCCCTTCATGATTATATAAGCCTCTACGGTCACCTCCCAGCCTCCAAAGTTCAAGGCAAAACAGCACCAGCCTATTCAGCCTCTCTCCGTAGCTCAAATCGTCCAACCCTGGCAACGTGTTTGTAAATCTTTTCTGAACCCTTTCAAGTTTCACAAAATCCTTCCAATAGGAAGGAGACCAGAATTGTATAAATCCTGTCCTGATTTGCATTTCCAAAATGCAGCACTTTGCATTTATCGAAATTAAACTCCCATCTGCCACTCCTCGGCCTGTTGGCCCATCTGATCAAGATTCCGTTGTAATTTGGGGTAACCTTCTTCACTGTCCACTATACCTCCAATTCTGCAAACTTACTAACTGTACCTCTTACGCTCGCATCCAAATCATTTATATGAATGATGAAAGGCAATGGACCCAGCACCAATCTTTGTAGCACACCACTGGCCACAGGACTCCAGTCTGAAAGGCAACCTCTACCACCACCCTCTGTCTTCTATCTTCGAGCCAGTTCTATATCCAAATGGCTAGTTCTCCCAGTATTCCATTTGATCTAACCTTGCTAACCAATCTCCCATGAGGAACCATGTCAAATGCCTTACTGAGGTCCATATAGATCGCATCCACCACTCTGCCCTCATCCATCCTCTTCGTTACTTCTTCAGAAAATTCTATCAAGTTAGTGAGACGTGGTTTCCAACGCACTGGTACAGTGTGTTATAAAATAGATCTCTGGTGGTGATTTTAAGATGCATGGTTTGACTTCCTTGATGCCAGTTTTTTTTTAAAAGCATTGGTAGGGTTAATTAAAAACAGGAAATTCAAACTGGCATTGTAGCTGTAAGGCTGCTTCCTCACTATATATGAATATACCTTCATGTTTGTTCAGACTCCTCGAACAGCTGTACCTCCTTCAGTCATATGCTATATCAATGTTCCCTTAGCAACCACAATTCTACTAGTAAACATAAAATCCAAATAGTTAGAATGCCGTCTTGGTACACAGCTTTCATAATTACACAACTCATGATTTTCTTTCCATCACTTTGAAAGGAATTTGTGCTTGCATTGCATTGTTAGGTGAGCATCGCTTAAAGTCTACCTCCTTGAACTGCTAAATAACATGGTAACACTGTTGTAGAATTTTAAATGATTAGAGGATAGAAGTTGGAGGCATATCTAATTTTTAATCTAACAGGTAGACATTACAGTGCAGGTGTATGTTCACTTTTGTGTATTATGCTTTCTTAGCTTTTATGTAGTGAGTCATCAGTTCTTACTCTTTGTATCCTTATACAGCTAGCTCAGCTGCTAGTGTTATACATTGTTATTAATAGATTATATTGTATGGATGTCATTAAATTATCACAATCAAAAATGCTGTCGAAGTTGATTGACTAATAGAGCCTAATTAATATTTGTGTTGAATTTTGGAATTGATTTGCTGTATTTTCTCCATTTATCAGGGTGCCTTTGGTGCTCTTCAGAAGATATGTGAAGACTCTGCTGAGATTTTAGACAGTGACATTTTGGATAGACCTCTCAATGTCATGATTCCGAAATTTCTGCAATTTTTTAAACACAGCAGTTCTAAGATTAGGCAAGTTCAATTTCTGTTCATATTCATATGATTTTGATATTCGAGCTGCTTATAATTCATGTAACTCCTTTTCAAATAATCTGATCTTTGTGTTTATTTAAACATTTTCATGTATTTCAGTTAACATTCCTACTTTCATTGCAGCTGCTTATTAATTTTTCCTGGCACCTTTATAAGCATACCTTCTTTCTGGTGAAATTTCTCTGCTAATCTTGAAAGATTATCCTACTCTTAAATGGCAATTAGGCTAAATCTAGGCATATCATATAAAGGTGAGAAACATAATTGGAGGAAGTAATGGGACAGTTGGCCAAGAAGCTAAAACGAGTGTTTTGAGATGAACATGTCCCTAGTCGGTCAAGGCTTCTGACTACTCCACATAATTAGGACCTCAAAAGATCCAAGCACTTGTTTCTTAAATATGTAGTATGTGTGTTTTTGTGGGCATTTCTTTCAGGAAAAGTGATTATGAATGCTTATTAAATAACAGGAAAAAATTGGTTTTATTTAGCCAAGACCTGGTGCACATGACACTGTGCATCAATCATTTTACATCCAAAATGTTTGTGCATGCAGCAACATTCAAGTTTGACCGTATCCTTCAAAAAATGTCGTGATCAAATGTATCTTCTGAAATCCAGATTTTTGTTTTCTTGCTTGAGATTTACTCATCACCTTTCCCTTGAATATGTAACTGAATGTGTTTTAACCTCTTTCTCGGCCTTCGGTTTTGATTGAATACTCTCCTCGACCCCCTTTTTTTAAACTAAAGGTGATTCATCTTTCTTAGAGTCTTTTAACTTGAATAAAAGTTTGAGCATGAAATATCTGGCACAGTTGCTGATCTTCCCCTTAGCCTGTTTCCCCAGTCTGCTTTGGGGGACTTGGGAGAAGGAAGAATTAACTAGAGAATAAGTACTGGGGAATCTGCTGGGAATAAATGCTGCTAAATCCTCTAGACCTGATGGATTGCATTCTAGAACTTTAAAGGAAGTAGCTGCAGATCTCATGGGTGTATTGATGATGATCTTTGATGAAACCCTATATTTTGGCAAAGTTCCAGAATATTGGAAATATAATACCCTTCTTCAAAAGGGGAGGACGATCAAAAAAGCAAACTATAGATCACTTAGCTTAAGTCTGACATTGGAAAAATTCTTCTATCAATTAAAAAGGGTGTAATAACAGAGCATTTAGAAATATGTAATCTAGCAGAGTCAGAATGGCTTCCTGAAGGAAAATCAGGCCTGACAGATCTGTTGCCATTCTTTTGAGAGGTAACGAGCAAGGTAGCTAATGGGGATACAAGCAGATGTAATATATTTAAATTTCCTGAAGTAATTTAATAAAGCACCACACTCAAGACTACTCAGTAAGATAAGAGCCCAGTAATACATTTCCATGGATAGAGGATTGGTTTTCTAATAGAAGACAGTGTTGGGATAAAGGGGGCACTTTAAGATAACCTGTAACTAATGAGTGCCACAGGGATCAGTACTCAGGCTACGATTACTTGCAATGTATAAATATAACTTGGACGAGGGGAGTGAATGTCCTATTGCCTGATGAATATACAATTAATCAGGGATTGCTTCCCAAGAGCAGTACACAAATAGTTGAGAAGGCAAGTAGTCAGGATGATTTTCAATCTGTAGAGGCGTGTAGACTAGTTAAGCAGCTGGGCAAACCTTGACAAATGGAATATAATGTGTGAAAATATGCACTTTGGCAGGAAGAATAGGGAAGCTGAATATTATTCAAATTGAGAAAGCTGCAATGTGGAGTGATTTGGGTGTTCTAATGCATGAATCACAAAAAGCTACCATCCAGGTTCAACAGATAACAGAAGGCAAATGGGATATTAGCCTTTATTTCAAAGGAAGTGGACTATAAAAGTAGAGGGGACTTGGCTAAAACTATTTGGATCACAACTGGAGCCCAGTGAACAATTTAGCTTATCTTATTAAAGGAAAGTGTACTGGCATTGGAGGCAATCCAGAGAAAGTTTGGGCTTGTACTCATTGAAGTTTAGAAGAATAAGAGGTGACCTTATTGAAACATACAAGTTTCTTCAGTGACTTAACAGGGTCGATGTAAACAGGTTGTTTCCCCTTGTGGGAATGTTTAGTACCAGAGGTTATAATTCCGAACAAAGGGGTCGCACATTTAAGACAGCTGAGGAGGAATATTTTTCTTGGAGGTTAGTGATTCTGTACAATTTCTTTACAATATCAGATTATCGAGGTTGGATCGTTAAGTATATTCAAGGCTGAGGTAGAAAGGCGTTCTAATCATTAAGAGAATCATGGTTTATGGGGAAAAGCTGGAAAGAAGAGTTGAGGATTATCGCGTCAGCCATGAATGGCGAAGCAGACTCTTTGGACATTATGGCCGGCAATTCTTTTTTCATACCTCTGCAATTGCCCTCATATAAACTGAGGACACCAGTTTGAGACCTGATTTGCTCTATCAAACTGTTTGAAATCCTACCTTAGTATTATCACAACTTCTTAGGGGATCCTTAACTAGATCGCTTACTAAATCCACCTTCTTGCACAATACAAGATCTAAGCCAGCCTGATCTTGGATAGGGTGTGCAAGGAAGCAGGAAGCAATCCCTGATTAATTGTATATTCACCTTCCATGTTATCTGTGCTCATCCAATTTAAACTACATATTTACTGGACAAAATCGCTCATGACAATTTTACGAGCCCTTCTTATGCACCTCCATTATTTTCCAATTTAAATTTTGTCCTACAGTGACGCAATTCTTCAGGGATCCTCAGATGACTCTCACTCATGACTTTTTTGCTATTCCTTATTTCATCCCAAACTGATTTCGCATCAGAATATACAAAATATGGTTGTCTTGCAGACTTGAGTGTTGAATTTTATTCTGCACATTTTAGTCTGCTGTGATTCCAGACCAGCAAGGGTATGGGAGTTTTAAGGTGACAGAGGAAATACTTGAGTGACCTGATGGGGCAACTTTATCACAGAGGAAGAGGTAGCTACAGGTACAGTTACAACATTTAACATATATTTAGACAGGTACATGAATAAGAAAAGTTTAGAGGGATTTGGGCAAATGGAGCTAGTTTGGTTTGGGAAATCTGGTTGGCATGGACGAGTTGAAACGAATGGTCTATTTCCGTGTTCTATGGCTCTAGGGCTGTTGATGTCTGAGGGAAGTGCTACATTTGAAGACAGTTGAATTTTTACTTTTTGCAACAATAATCTGTATTTCAGTTTGAAAATGTAAAGGATTTTGTTTGAAGAATGATTGATTGGTTCCAAATAATTTTGCAAATCATTCACATTGGATTACAGCAGGAAAGTTGAATGTGATAGACATAACTGATTTTGAAATAATGTTTTCTCATAGAAACATATTGTCATGCTTTTAGGTCTCATGCTGTTGCTTGTGTGAACCAGTTCATCATCAGTAGAACTCAAGCTTTGATGTTGCATATTGATTCTTTTATTGAGGTATGTTTACTTGTGTATTTTAGTAAATGACTTTTACGACTTAAATCATCACATTTATTAACTTCTCAATACATCATATTTTTATATCTGAACTGCAGTGATATTATAGGATTACTGACCAGAAAACTTTTCAAATTAACAGTGCAAGGAATGCTGATCAAACCACTGATGGAACCATCATTAACTGTTGAAATTGAATGTGTCATTTTTCCTTAAAATGGTTGATTTGGTACTCCATGTTCAAGTTCTAATATTTACAGTTATTTATCATTTGAATAGTGTTTTTATAACCTAGGACATGTGGTGTTTTAATGGAAATCTTGTACCTATGTAATGTAAATAGACTTAAACTTACTTTCAGTTAAGACAAAGCTTAAAAATGACAATTCAATCCTGTGATTTTCTGTAGTAAAAAGTGAACTATATTTATTCAGTCAGCATAAACTTGAGACATGGTGCCTCACAATTACTGTAAATCTTGGTTGCTGAAAGTATAAGACTCCATGTTTCTGGCTCAAATTATGTTTTTGGACATATTTCCGGTATAAATTGACCTATTCTCTTAGCCAAGGTACTATAAATGCATTAATAAGACAGCTTCAATTTTCCATGTTTTGCTAACCAGTGTTTTATAAGTGGCTGCATGGGCTCACAATTGTGATTCAAGTTCTGTTGAAAAGATGTGTGAGATTAAGACTTGCCCAGTCTTCGCAACCCATGGTGATGAGTTTTCAAAACGCTAATCTCTTACCAACACTGACTGTTGATTATTATACTCAACATATAATTTATTTGTCCTCTTTGAGGGAATTTTTTGCAATTTGAAGTGTTGACTTGCAGTGTCCTCTGAGATGTCTCATTTATCATTAATAATAGAGTTGTACTTGTGGCCACCTGTTTGTGTTAGAGTACACTTGTCTGCTGTATAAGTCATTCCTCCTCCTCCATCCTCCACTTCTGTCTCCCCTTTTTTAAATTTTTTTTTACATTGTACGATACAGGTGTTGCTGGCTGGCTCGCTCACATTTATTGCCCATCCCTACTTGCCCTTAAGAAGCTACCTTCTTGAACCACTGCAGTCCACCTGTTGTGGGTTGATCCTTAATGTCATTAGGGAGGGAATTCCAGAATTTTTGACCCAGTAACCGTGAAGGAACGGCGATATATTTCCAAGTCAGGACAGTTGGGGCGTGGAGGACTCTACCCCCCAATATCCTGAGACTGTGATCCTAATTTTAGACACTTCTGGCATAAGTGCTTCATCAGGAATAAGGCTTATAGACCAAGGGGGCTGAGAAATAAATGGGAGGGTGGTTGGGGCTGGGAGGCAAGATAGCTGAGAATGTGATGGGGGTGAAGGTGATAACTCGGATAGGAGGCTGGAATGCTTAGATGGGAAGGAAGATGGGCTGGTCAAGAGGGTGCTACAGAGTTGAAAGGTTGGATCTGGGTTAAGAATGGTGGGGAGGAGAAATGAGGAAACTGGTGAAATTCACATTGACCCCATGTGGTTGGAGGGTCCCAGAGTAGAAGATGAGGCGTTCTCTTTCCAGGCGTCGGGTTTGGTGATCGAGGAGGCCCAGGACCTGCAAGTCCTTGGGGGAGTGAGAGCAGGAGTTCGTGCTCGGACATGGGGCAGTGGGGTTCTTTTGTGCGTTTCCAGGAGATGTTCTCTGAAGTGTTCCGCAAGCAGGCATCCAGTCTCTCTGATGTAGAGGAGACCGTATCGGGAGCAATGGATACAGTAAATGACGTGTGTGGAAGTGCAGGTAAATCTGTTGGGTGTGGATGGCTCCTTTGGGGCCTTGGGCGGAGGTAAGATTGCACGCATTGCAATTCTTGCTGTGGCAGGGAAGGTGCCAGGAGTGGAGGATGGGTTGGTGGCGGTGTTGGAGGAGGTGGGGAGTGGAGGAAATGCATTGGAAGGCATCATCCACCACTTGGGAGGGGAAATTGCAGTTGTCGAAGGAGGAGACCATCTGGTAAGTTATGTGGTGGAATTGGTCCTCCTGGAAGCAGATGCGGTGGTGGTTGAACTGGGAATAAGAGTGTTTTTACAGGAAGCAGAGTGGTAGAAGGTGGAGTCCAGGTAGCTGTGAGAGTCTGTGGGTTTGGAATAGATATCCATATCGAGTCGGTCACCGTTAACTGAGATGGAGAGGACCAGGAAGAGGAGGGAAGGGTGGAACGTGTTCAACCTCATCGGATCATAAGGTGGCTCCGATATAATCATGATGTAGCGGAGGAAAAGGTGGGAAATAGTGCCAGTGTGGCTGCGGAAGATGGACTGTTCCACGTACCCGACAAAGAGACGCGCACAGCCGGGGCCCATGTGGGTGCTCGTTGGTGAGACAGAACACTTGTGGAATGCTTCAGATCACATCTCTGGGACACACGCATGAAGCAACCCCACTGCCTCATGGCTGAACACTTTAACTCCTCCTCCCACTCGCTCAAGGATATGCAGGTCCTGGACCACAATCGCCAAACCCTTGCCATCCGACGCCTGGAGGAAGAACACCTCCTCTTCCACCTTGGGACCCTCCAATCTCACAGGATCAATATTGTTTTCACCAGTTTCCTCATTTCCCCTGCCGCCACCTTATCCCAGATCCAACCTTCCAACTCAGCACCACCATCGTGACCTGTACTATCTGTGCACCTTCCTTCCTAACTATCTGCCATCACCTATTCCCCCATCTTCATCTACCCATCGCATTCTCAGGGCCCACCTTCCCCCCCATTTATCTCAAAAGCAATTTTGTGGCCTGCTATTGAGAAGGCACAAAATTTCAAAACTCTTATTCTTTAAAATGGCAACATTGTAAGTTACTCATGTCAGTCATTGTATGAACATTTAGGATCTTTTATGCTGGATATTCATCAAATAATGAAACTTTAAATTCAGGTTGTGCTGCTTACCAGTGTAATATGTGCTGTCGGTTTATGGCACATACTAGCAGTATATGCAGTCTGTATGTGTTCATCAGGTGTATTGAATTCTGATCGTTGAATGCAGTTTCACTCTTGATACTGACATCTGGACACTTAAATTCGTTGCACATAAACCTCATACAGAAAAATGGGCAGTGCCTTGCAGTAGTGCAGTGTCTAAATTTATGCAATTCTAAATACTCAAAATTGTTCTCTCAGAACTTGTTTGCATTGGCTGGAGATGAAGAATCTGAAGTACGGAAAAATGTATGTCGTGCGCTTGTTATGCTGCTTGAAGTTAGAATGGATCGCTTGCTCCCTCAGATGCACAACATTGTTGAGGTGAAAACTATACTAAACTGCTCTCAGCTTGTTTTTTGCACAACTGCTGCCCCTTTTCTGAATTAAATGTTATGAATTCTTGTTTCCATATGGCATATGGTTTTGTAATGTGCTTTATAGGTAGAAATTTGTCTTGGGATTGCACAGATCTTTGAAAAAACTTTCTCAAATCAGTGGCAAACTTTGTTTTCCCATGTTACTTTTGCTTTAAATTTAATCTTGTTGTTCCACCAACTGATTTCTGGTTTGTTTTAGCAATATTCTCAACTTTAAAATGGAAATATACTTTTAGGGTATAAGCACTGATGCTCAATTAGGCAATTACCTGGAGGTATCTTGACAATTCTGTTTATTTTAATTTGTGCGAGGTAGAATTGTTCCTTTCAAAGGCATATGCTATTTTATGTAATTGCATATTTTAAACAATTAAATATGAACAGCTGCTGATTACTACTCATAATCATGACATTACTCTGCTGTAGTACATGTTGCAGAGGACACAGGATCAAGATGAAAATGTAGCACTGGAAGCTTGCGAGTTCTGGCTAACATTGGCTGAACAGCCCATTTGCAAGGATGTACTTTCTGGACATATGTCTCTGTGAGTAACTATCTTTCACTGTAAGAAGATTAGTTTTGAATGTGGTAATTTTTACAAAGCATTTTCTGTTGCCGTACAGCATCTAAAATGTATCTTTTTTTTAGTAAAGTTGGCAATCTGGTAGCTGAAATCACTGACTACTTGGGCAATTATCTCTTCAAACAAATAGGAAATATTAAAACATTCAATTGAAATGGGAACCTTATTGTAGTAACCTTTTATGTACTTATTAAAAAAAAGTGAGAGCTGGACATTATAGCCAAGTTTCTACGGGCAGCAAATTACTTTTAAACTGACTAAGCACACTGACCAGATTTTTCTTTTCAGTGAAATACTGTAAATGTACCTATTTATATTGGCTGTTGAGAATGATATTTTATCCCTTTCCTGCACATACCTGCTCTGACTTAATGCCAGATAGAGTTTGGGAAGGTCATTTAGTATGTGATATCCTTTTATTTAGTTAAGCATGCTTCACATTCAGCAAGTCTGTTGTAATGTCACAATTTAAATGCCAAGTGATTAATAAACTAACAAGAATTAGAGGTTAGCTGACACTGGAAACATTTATGTAATTGTTCTTCAACAGGTCAACTGGTAGAGGAAAAAATAGGAGAACAAAATCTAGACTGGTCTGTGACTTTAGAATTGTAAGGTATCAGAAATCCTGTCACATAATACCTGTCAGCAATATGTGGGCAGCACTTACACTGTAATATGCTAATTCCTACAGCTGTGTAAAAGGTGATTTTGCTGTAGCCTGCATAACTAAGTGACATGCCAGCTGCAGCTCATCTGAAACTGCAGTTGAGATTGAACATGATGGATTTGGCTGCTAGTCATATCCGAAACATTCAATTATGAAACCCATGTGGAAATCACTTATTCCTTTGGAATTATTAATTTAATATTCTCCATTTATTAAAAATTTTCTTCAGAAGATCCAATTTTGCTTAGAAATTGGCGCGCTCACAGTTTGCAGTGAAAAGAATATGGTGATGAGGTTCTGTATGAATATAGGATGGCTGCATAATACAAATTACATGACATGGCTATCAGTTTCAGAATGAACTGATAAATTACTTATATTTCCAGTAGACCTAAGGCAGTGGTGAGGGAAAAAAATTAAAAGGTTAGAAAATGTGAACCAGTGTATTGAGGGTGTGCTTAGAAGGCTACTCCTGAAAATTTAAGAGTGTGGAAATGACAAATGATGTGAAATGCAGACAGGTGGATTTGTGGTTTCCTCCACTTTTGTTTCCTTCTATTCTTTGTCTTTTTCTTTTCCAAATTCATTTCATCTTGTCCATTCTCTTATGTTAGTTGTGATTTACTTGCTATGCAGCAGCACCGCTCATGATTGTTGCACCAACCGTGCTGCTGTTATCCATATTCAGGACAGTAGGTTCTGCTATAACGCGTGTTTCGAGAATCGGCTTTAAAGCGATTGAAGAATTTAGACCATTGTTCACAGAATGCGAACTTGCCTTAACTGAAATGGCTATAACATGATTCCAGCTGCATTAGTTTAAATGGCATGGCTATTGCGCGATTTTCTTAACACGAGATCACATGAGAATTGATCTGTCGTGTTATATCAGAACCAACTATACTGAGTATCCATTAATCCATGTTCTTGTGGAACATCTGAAATATATTTTGATTCCTTATAGCCTGATGTATGGCTTCCTTCATGAATTGCCTTTTCTTGATCACTGCCTGGATTTTTAAACCTTAATGACTTGAGGGCAGAGTTGCTCCTTAAAGAAAAGCTTTAAGTATGAAATACAGCAGTCAAGATGCTGTTTATATAATGGTGTCAGAATCCTGAATTATCTAAAGACTTCCATCCTGTATGGGTACTACGTGTGACTAGCTTAACTAATTTAATTGAGGAAAATGATTAAGAAAAAAAGATGTGTAATATATTCAAACTCTCAACACCCTGACTTTTAAAATGCATTTAATTTTAGGTCCTTAGAACCTCAAGGTTATCCATACTAAGGCTAGACACTACATACTTTTGGTTTTTATTTTGTACTTGTCTCCTGTGGCTCAAGATATAGTTTTTAAACATACTCTCTGTACAGTTTGTTAATACTCTTAAAGTACTTTGGAGGTTCTGTTTGTTCTTCGTGGCACATCATCCTTAAATTTTGGCTTGCTTTGATGCTTTTCCAAAATCTTTTTCAATGCTATTACATAGTCTTGTAGAGTTAAATGCTGCTTCAAAGCTGACCATATCTGTTCATTGTCCATCTATCCGTTGGTAAGTTTTTGCATGACCTCCAGAGTTACAAGTCTAGATTTATGGCTGATTATGTAAGAATGTGGAGGTTGAGATACTTCTCTCTTGACTTGACACAGAGACACAGAGTTCACAAAGGTTTCAGCAACTTGCTTTAGCTTAACTTGCAACCACAGGCACTGTACTGCCAATGAACAGAAATTCCAGGATTCTCTAAGAGTTCAAGAAGCCATATTTCTCTTATAATATAAACAACTTTTGTTCTTTTTTGGTAGCTGTCTAATTCTCATAGTGTTAATGATTCCAGTATTAAACAGACTTTTCTGAGTGAAACAATGAAAATTTTGATGTTCAGGCATAGCTATTGAGACCTGTCCACTTTGTCAGGTCATTGCTAAAATAATGGTGAACTCTACCACCAGAGAAATCAAATCTGCATGCAGTTAGAATGTTGAAAGCATGCTTCAGGTGCCTGACCGGTCTGGATGCCATGCCATGCAAGTTATTTGGGGTTGATGGTACCCTAAATGCCTTACAATATTTGGAGCCTGGGAAGAGACAGCACACAAGTATTGTGTGGTGGGTTACCAAAGAGCAGGAAAAAGCCTTTTTAAAAAAAAAGTTTCTGTATTGACTAGTCTGTTTCTAGCTGCATCTCGTTAAAGTACAACATTATTGTTTGTCATGACAATAATCTATTGTGTTCTAATATTTTTGCACCTTTCTGTGTGCGTTTCACACTGCTCCCTTTTCTTACTGACAATTAATCCTGACCAGGTCAATACGTGTCACAATTTTGGTCCAGCCTATTCATTCTGTGTTGTTCTACTTATGTCTCTCTCGCATATTCTTAGTATTTGGGAGTTCAGGGCTACAGTTGCCCAGGCAGTCATTCATTCATTCGTAATTTTCAGGTAATTAAATTTGTAAATAAGCAGCTGTTTAGATACGCTGACCAGTTAATTAGACAGAACATTTAAATAATGTCACAATTGAGGATGTTTCACTGATACCAGATGATGAACAGGAAGCTGTCAAACTCAACAAAGTTGTGAAGGCAGCATCCTGCTCTCTAGCTGACATATCGGAACTATTCCCTGGGTCTTCCCCAATCTCTTCTGCCATCTTTCATTTGAAGAAGACACCTTTCCAAAAGAGAACTGCCCTCTGACTGAGAATTCATTGGTGTTCCTTATTTTTAAGGCTGGCAGTTTACATGTTGTCAATAACTTATCCAAATCCTTACATCAGTGAACATGGGGTAGCTACTCACATTGTTAGAAAAACATTAGTTGCCTTGCTCACTTTCATCTGAATGATGGCTTTCATTCTTTTTGGAATAAAGCTTTACTTTCTTCAACACTGTATTGATAATAAGTAGTTTTGGCACTAGACAATTATTTGATGTCAGCTTATGGAATGAGTGGAATTTTTGTCACCTCCCTTTTGTACTCGTTGATTAGAAATTGTTTGGAAGGAGGAAGTAACTGCTGTAGCAGTTATTACAAGGGATCTTGTGCAACTATAGAAAGCAATAGAAAAAGTAGTTTTAAATAGACTCCAAATTCCAACAGTATGCTTAGTGATATTTGTCATAATGTTTACTGCTGGTGCAAATTTTATTTGACTCTAGGTACCTGATAGATGCTGTAGACATGCATAAGATAGCTGACTACATTTTATTTTGATAAGCTGTTTAAATTGAGATGGCTTTTCTCTTTGGTTTGTTAGCTGCTAGGTGTGCTACTGTTTGGAGAGAGTCACAGATAAAAGTTTATCTCTAGATAAGTGAGTTCATCATGCCAGCAATATTTGCCAAATAGAACTCTTCAAATCTCATGAAAACAGAGTGGGTTTTTCACAATTATTCAACAAGTTATGTCTTTGCTGTTGACTATCAGTTTTACAAACTAATACACAACATATCTGGGTCTTTATTACTGTGCTAGAGGAATTTGTAATCTTTCAATTTAGTTGTTATTCAAAGCATCCAATTTTGAAGGTCAGTGAATCGTGTTCATGTGAGCAAAACTAATAGTGTAGGAACAGAGTTTGCATACATATCAGTAGTAGAAAAGCTTTGTTAGACTTTAATAACTAACTTATCCATCTTGGTACACCGGTTTCAAATATCTGATATTGTGTGCTACAAAATTTATAGCAATTTGATATCATTTGAATGAATAATTGTAGTAAATATTTAATCATGCTTAACTGCATACATTTTTTAAAAAACCTTGACTTGAGAAAATTTTATTTCAGATTAATACCTGTCCTTGTGAATGGGATGAAATATTCAGAGATTGATATTATTCTTCTTAAGGTGAGTTATATTGTTTATATCTAAGCTCAGTAATTTTGAAGTAGCTTGTTAATAAGCAGTCCACATCCATATGCAGCAAGATCTATTCGTATGAAGTAATCCACTTCCATTAGCAGCAAAACCTGGACAGCGTTCAGACTTAGGCTGATAAGTGGCGAGTAACACTCATGCCATGCAATTTCCAGAAAATGTCAGTTTCCAACAGGAAGGAATCTAACTATATCTTGATATTCAATTGCATAACTGACAGTGAACCCACTTTCAAAATCCTGAAGGTAACTGACCAGAAACTGAATTTGGCTGATCACATAAATATAGTGGCTACAAGACAAATTTGAGGTCACTGAGGTAACTCACCTCCTAACTAATCAAAACCTGTTTGCCAAGTTCAAAGAACAAGCTGAAACTTTCACTTCCATGGCATCTACTCCCAAGGGGACCAATTCCACCATAGAACGTCCCAGGTAGCCTCCTTCATCAAAAACTGCAATTTCCCCTCCCACATGGTCAAGGATGCCCTCCAGCGCATCTCCTCCACTTCCCGCACCTTGACCCTTGAACCCCACCCCTCTGATTGTACCAAGGACAAAACTGCCACCCACCCCCTAGTCCTTACCTTCCACCCACCAATCTCTGGATTCAACACATCATCCTCTGCCACTTATAAATGGACCCCACCACCAGAGATTTATTTCCATCTCCACTCCTCTCTGTATTCCACAGAGATAATTTCCTCTGCAACTCCCTTATTAGGTCCATACACCCCACTGGCATCTTCTGTGCCCACACCTCCCTGCTCACTTCCATCCAAGGCCCCAAAGGATCCTTCCACATCCGACAGATTTTCCTGCACCTCCACACACACCCTCTACTGTGTTCATTACTCCCAATGTGGTCTCCTGTATATTGGGGAGACAGAACAACAACTTGTGGAACATTTCAGAGAACATCTCTGGGACACACTCACTAAACAAACCCATTGCCCTGTGACCAAATACTTCAACTCCCTCTCCCACTCCACCAAGGACATGCAAATCCTGGACTGCCTCCAGCACCAGATTCTAGCCTGGAGGAAGAACAACTCATCTTCTGCCTTGGGTCCTTCCAACCACGTGGGATCAATGTTGACTTCACCAGTTTGCTCATCTGCCTCCTATCTCTCTCTCTCTCTCGCTCTCTCTCTCGCTCTCGCTCTCGCTCTCGCTCTCGCTCTCGCTCTCTCTCGCTCTCTATCTCCCCCCCCATCCCAGATCCAACCCTCCAACTTTGAACTGTCCTGCCAGTCCATTATCTTTCCTACTTATCTGCTCCAATCTATCACCATCACCCCCCTCCCCACCTCACCATCATCTACCTATCACATTGCCAGCTACCTTCCTCCCAGCCCCCTTCCATTTATCTCCCTTGGACCACCCCACATTCCCGATGAAGAGCTTATGCTCAAGACGCCAACTCTCCAGCTCCTTGGGTGCTGCCTGACTGGCTGTGCTTTTCCATTTGCCTGGATGCGTTCTGTTCTAACAACACCAACCAGCTCCATTACTGATGCAGAGTGGCAGTATTTCTGAGATGCACTGCAACAACTCAATTGGACTTGACTGTCTGTACTTTTCAAATCTGTTACCTCTACCACAGGGCTACACAAACTGTGTGCCGTTATCAGCCAAACATTGGGGCTTTTGAGCATCAGTGCAGTTTCTGCTCCCATGTGCCTTTATCCATCCTCCACTCATAGCATTTTTCCCTCACCTTCCTCTCTCAGACATTTCTGTCCCACATGATGCCCACATCCTGTGAATAAATAAAATCATTTTACAAGCAGCCTGGATGCTGTGAGAAAATTGTTTTTAATGGTTAAAAGTAAATAACAATGAACTACTAAATTTTCTTCTTCAGGGTGATGTTGAGGAAGATGAAGCTGTTCCTGATAATGAACAAGACATTAAACCTCGCTTTCACCGATCCCGAACCGTTGCTCAGCAGCATGAAGAAGATGGAATTGGTGAAGAAGAGGAGGACGATGATGATCTCGATGATGATGATACGATTTCTGATTGGAATTTAAGTATGTTCAAATGAAAAATGTTACTTATTAAATTGATTTGCTTTCCTGTTCTGCATCCCTTATTAATATCAAATTTAACCCTGCTTTTTTTAAATAAAAAGTATAATTTCCAGGACCGTTTTTAATTCAGGATGTAATTCAATTATCTGTGTACACTCATTTGCCGTGGGAAATGTTTGCAAGGAATGGTTGAAGCTGGGGCGGTACTATAAGCACCTTACCATTGCAGTATACTGATCACTGTGATGTTGAATACTAAATGAAAACACTATCTCCAACAAAGTGCCCCAGCCTCATTCTGTTCGAGTAATTTTAAAAACAAGTAGAATTTGATGCACTTTATAAATTAATTGTACATCACATGTCCAATGAGCTGGAATTTAGGTTTTGGAATTATTTGTTTTTGTCGGGTTTAACATCAATACTTACTTTGAACTGAGTCCTTGTTACAGAAAGCATCTGTACAACGCTTTGGGAATAAAATCAATGGATGCTTTGTGAACAAAGTTTAATGTCATCGTACTATCTGAATCAAAGAGCTGGCCATTAAAATTTCACAGAGTCTGTCAACTTAGGAGTTTTAATAGTGTCTCTTAAAGGGGAGTTCAAACAGGACATGAGAATTATAGGGGAGCCAGACGAAAGTATGCTTCTGGGAATAGGACTGCAAAACTAGGTAGCAGTGTTGAAGCTTTGCTGAAAGGAAACTTGTGAAGCAATGTATCAAAATTTGTAATAATAGTACTGTGTTACAGCATATGTTTGTAAGGCATGATATGAAAAGTTCAATTTTAATAGACCTCTAGTTCCTGAACAGTGTTTGCATAATTTTTCTCTTTTTAAAAGATGATTAAATAATATCCAGAAGATATGCTGTCATCTCCATTATGTACTAGTAATTGACATGACTATTCTCTTGAGTCCAAAAAAAGAATAATATTATCCATTGAATATTTTTATTTTTAAGGAAGTGTTTTCTTTTATGATTACCTATTCTATCAGTTTCACGAAATCAGTAAAATTCTTGAAACATTAAACTCAAAACTTGCATCCATTAAGCTTTTGATCTGTATAATTAAAAAGTAACACTCATAGTTTGTGTCTGATCAAATCCTGCAAATCCTTATTAAAATTTTTCACATTTTATATATTTCTGTTCTGGCTTGTCCTCTTATCACATCATTACATCCAAAGAAGTCCCTTCTTAACAGCACTAAGGGCATACTTACACTCCAAGAGCTGAAACATTCAAGACAACCTTCCCCTGCGTAGTTTGGAATGGACAGGCAATGCTGGCCCAGCCAGTGATACACTCATCCCATAAGGAAGGTTCTGTTCATGCTTTGTCTGGTTTAAATAGCCAGCTAGCTTGATTGATTCTGATTCTGCTTTTAAAGACACTGCACTGTTCCTACAATAATTTTTATTTGTCTGCAGAAGTTGAGGTCCAATTTAAGGGTCTACTTTTATATACTCTTAAGTTCTAAATAAGGCATAATAAATGTAGCATAAATTATTCTTTAGGAAAGTGTTCTGCTGCTGCATTGGATGTGCTAGCTAATGTTTTCCGGGATGAATTGTTGCCTCACGTGCTGCCGCTCCTGAAAGAGCTGCTGTTTCACCCAGATTGGGTGGTGAAGGAATCTGGAATTCTGGTGCTTGGAGCTATTGCTGAAGGTGGGTTCAAGATTGCATTCTGGAAAAATTAATTTACGTTTGGTTTTTTAAAAAAAAATCATCATCCATAACATTGAAACATGGAATCTTATTATTGATTTAATGCATGTAAATTTTATTGGGTGCATACATTTTTAGTAAAAGCACATTAACATTGCAATCAACTTTGAATACATCGATCATAAACAACTTCTTCTACATAGGCATGCATTTTAGATGGATTTTGAGATGCCTTTCAGTGAATAAAGAGAAATTAGTGTGTGAGAGTAACCTTGACCACTTCTGGGGGGAAAATTATTTCCTTGCTGTATTTTCGATTGGAGATTGAGCTGTAGTTAAGCTATTTTGTTATTTGTTAGATGTAGCATTAAAAAAAATCATAATGAAGGGAAGAAAAGTTGTGTATTATTTGCTAGCTGTAGTTTGATGAGCAAGAACTAAAATTGTTGCATGCATCGCTTCGTGACTTGTCTTGCAATTAAAATTGAGCCCTTGCCTTGGAATAATTAATGTTTCAGTCAAATTATAGCATCCCCATCTTGCTAGAGAAGTATTAATTCAGCTGATGAATTTTTAAAATTAGAATGTGATGCAATCATTTTATATAAAATTAAAATTTGATTGATATGAGTCCAGGTTTTCTGCTGCAATTTTTGATCGTTTCTAACTCTTGTTTGCTGAGTGAAGATTTAAGCTTGTTCTGCACCAAGGGACAGTATTCAAAGGAAAATAACTGCTGTGATGTTGCATGATATGGTGTGTTGCAGGCTGGGAGCACTAGAGATTGTTAGCATATTGGCAAGAAAATACAGTACTTCACACTTGTTGAACATAGATTTTAATTTTGTAAAATGATCAATGAATTTTCCCCAATTGTTTTATAGGCTGTATGCAGGGTATGATCCCTTTCCTGCCTGAGCTTATCCCTCATCTTATTCAGTGCCTCTCTGATAAAAAAGCACTTGTGCGTTCTATAACCTGTTGGACACTCAGCCGCTATGCACATTGGGTAGTAAGTCAGCCCCCAGATACTTATTTGAAGCCATTAATGACTGAGCTGCTGAAGCGTATCTTGGACAGCAATAAACGAGTACAAGAGGCTGCCTGCAGGTATGTTACTGGATAATATTTTGAGAAGTCATTAAAAGTTTTCTGGATAGAATTATAAATTTTACATGTTTGTATTGCTGTATAAGGGAGAAGTAAATAAGATTCAAGCACCATGTGAATTGCCTTTGAACCTGATTCCCAACTGCTTGGCTTCTGAGGCTGAACTCGACTTTTTGTTTGCAATGTGGGTATTGTACTTGGCCCTGAAAAGAACTTTTTCTCACGTTTATCTATGATGTCTTATTTTTACTTCCATGACCTCACCTAACTGCCTTGATCTCAGCTTATCTGCTAAAATCTTATCTATGTTTTTCTTAGCTTCAGACTTGTCTATTCCAATTCTCTCCTGGTTAGCCCCTCACATTCTTTCCTCTATAAACTTAAGGTCATCTAATGCTGCGACCGTGTCCTTAATACCACCAAGCCACTTCACACTTTCTCCTCTGCTTGTGGACATACTTTAGCTTCCGTTTAGGCAATGCCTTGATTTTTGAATCTCATCTTTGCTTTCAGATTCCTTCCTTGGCCTCGAACTTCCTTATCGTTGAAACACTATATAATACCTGCAATATATGTGCTGATATAATTGTGGCTTCTTGAGCATTCCAGGTTTTAATTGCTCTGACTTAAAGGCCATACTTTCAGTTGTTAGGTCTTAAACTTTGGGATTCCTACTCTTCCTAATCATCTCCACTTCTGTTTCCGATTTTAAAGCGCTTCTTAAAATGCACATCCTTGACAAGGTTTTAGCCACTTGCTCTAATGTTGCCTGATGTGGCTTATTCAAATTTTGTGAAGCACCAAAGGACATTTTATACATTATTGGTGATATAAATACAAGTTTTAATTTTGCTAAATATCTTCAGGATGAATGTGCTATGCCAGTATTGTGTAAAACAACTGAATTTGCATTCTGCAAATGTTTCCTCAAGTAAATTTCAGTCATTGCTTCAATGGTTTATATTTTTGCTGTTGCCATTTTTCACTGTTATTTACTTTGAAACACAACATTGTACAGCATAGAAGGAAGTGGCTAACTCTGACGTTTTGAAAGAATTGTCCGATTTATCTGAAAATGGAGCATTCCCCCTATGATTCTGCAAATTAGTACTATTGTGTTTTTAAAAGTGAAATTTAATTCTGCCACTATTTTAGATAATGTGCTTTAGATTCTAATAAACCTTAAATAATTTGCTACTTTTACAAACAAAAAACTAATTCTGAGTTAACTGACCAAACTATATTGGCTGTTTAAAGCCCCTTTGTGCAATTTTGTTAGCATAACCCTCAGTAGGTGCTATAATGACCAGAAGTAAGCTTCATAGTTGATTTGAAGTTTGTTCAGCTCGTGTCCCTATAATTTGAGTAATTGTAGATTTTGGGGGTGCACTTAACTTATAGTTGACATAGGTCTTTAATTAGTCTGAGTTTGGAAGAACCAATCTAAAGTTTACCAGTTCGGTTTAGTTTCAAGACCTATTTATTCCATCCACAAATATTTTTCACTAGTTTGTCTGAATTCATTAAGTTCAAAAAAAGTGCCAAAGAAAGGTGTTTAATGAATTAGTGGTTTTACAAGCAGTTCACTTCAGAATGCCCAATTGTGACACTGATTAACTGGGTACCAGTTCTGTTCTATTGACTGAACTTCTTGTGCATCAAATCACTAAAACCCAGGCTATCCCTTGTTGGCCACAATTTCCTGTGCATGATCAAGCACATCATGTACTCTATTGGACAGTTAATGCATGAACTGTCATGGACAATTCATTGTCAAACATTAATTGGCTAGGTAGTGTCTGAAAAATGTGTTGCTGGAAAAGCACGGCAGGTCAGGCAGCATCAAAGGAGCAGGAGAATCGACGTTTCGGGCATAAGCCCTTCAGGAATGAGGAGGGTGTGCCAAGCAGGCTAAGATAAAAGGTAGGGAGGAGGGCCTTGGGAGAGGGGCGTTGGGAATGCGATAGGTGGAAGGAGGTTAAGGTGAGGGTGATAGGCCGGAGAGGGGTTGGAGGGTTCCTAGGCAGAAGATTTTAGATTAGATTACATTACAGTGTGGAAACAGGCCCTTCGGCCCAACAAGTCCACACCGACCCGCCGAAGCGCAACCCACCCATACCCCTATATTTACCCCTTACCTAACACTACATGGCCAATTCACCTGACCTGCACATCTTTGGACTGTGGGAGGAAACCGGAGCACCCGGAAGAAACCCACGCAGACACTGGGAGAACATGCAAACTCTACAACAGTCGCCTGAGGTGGGAATTGAACCCGGGTCTCTGGCACTGTGAGGCAGCAGTGCTAACCACTGTGCCACCGTGCCACCCACCCAGGGCGCTCTTCCTCCAGGCGTTGTGTTGCCATGGTCTGGCAATGGAGGAGACCAAGACCTGCAGCTGCCCCCTGGCTGAACACTTTAACTCCCCCTCCCACTCCGCTTAGGAACCCTCCAACCACAAAGGATGAATGCAGATTTCTCCAGCTTCCTCACTTCCCCCCCCCCCCCCCCCCCCCCCCACCTTTTGTCAGTTCCGACCCTCCGACTCAGCACCACCTTCTTGATCTGCAATCTTCTTCCCGACCTCTCCGCACCCACCCCCTCTCTGGCCTATCACCCTCATCTTAACGTCCTTCCACCTATCGCATTCCCAACGCCCCTCTCCCAAGTCCCTCCTCCCTACCTTTTATCTTAGCCTGCTTGGCACACCCTCCTCATTCCTGAAGAATGGCTTATACCCGAAGCATCGATTCTCCTGCTCCTTTGATGCTACCTGACCTGCTGTGCTTTTCCAGCAACATATTTTTCAGCTCTGATCTCCAGCATCTGCAATCCTCACTTTCTCCTAGGTAGTGTCTGCCCTATTTCCGATTTAGCTTATTAAAATTAGTGGTCACCTTAGTGACAAAACTTCTCATTGTCACTTCATTAATCCTTTAATGTGTTTGTCATTTGATAAGATTGTCCCTTTTGTAACAGCTTGTCCCTCTAAACATAGCAATTCCATAGATATTTACCATGGTAAAATGACACCAGTGAACAATTAGTGTCTACTTAGAGCATGTAGTGTCATTTCCTAGTGATTAACTATTATTCCAGCTGTCTTAATTGATGCATCTAAGAATTCTCCAAAATCTATGAAAATTCTTTAACTAAAGAACTACGTGTGATATCATAATAACTGTTTAAACTGAAATGCACAGCTTTGAGTAACAGTTAAGTCCACTTTAAAGTATTCACTGTTGTTAACCTAAATTTGCATTGATCTGAGTTACAAAGCAGCAGTGAAACCATACATTATCCTTATTTTTGACCTTGTCATATGACTACTTCCCCACAGAAAATATTGAACAACATACCATATTTAAATATAATGTAATTAATTTCTCTTTTGCTTAGTTAAGTGAAATTTATTAATTATTGAAAAATAATTCAATCCTATATTTTATTCATAGTGTTGTCAGAACTGTCCCCAAACTATACTTGTGTCGCTGAAAAGCCCAGTAATAGATTTCACTGATGAGGATATTGTCTCTGTGATGACAGCCAACTTTGTCATTTCCAACCACTACTTCAACTGAATCTGTTCATCGTTGATCTCTCATGCAATATCAGTTTATATCCACTAAACTTAGGGTAGTCTTCAGCTCTAGCTTTTAAAAAGTAATTCTGCTGCTGCTGACGAGAATAAAGATGCATTTAGTAAGATGGGTGGACATTCTGAAAAACACATGGAAATTGAAACCAATATAACACAAAACATTTTCCAAGACCATGCAAGTCCATTACTTAACCTGGAGGCAGAGTAATTAAAGTGACAACACTACAATATTTGAACTCTAAAGAAGTGCTGATTTGATGTGCCTAACTCTCATTAGTATGTACTTATGTATAAGTTAGGATTTTATAAATTTGTTATTGATATGTTTGTAACAAATTCCATTATTTTGACCATGGGCAGATTTGAAGAATTAGTTCTGTGGCTGCAATTGTCCTGACTTATAGAGGTCTCTATATAAAATATTAAGTGTGTTTAAGTCAAAAATATAAACTGTATATGTTACCCTTTTTTTTTATTTGCTTTCCAGTGCTTTTGCTACCCTAGAGGAAGAAGCTTGCACAGAGTTGGTGCCATACCTTGGTTACATACTTGATACACTTGTCTTTGCTTTTAACAAATACCAACATAAGAATCTTCTAATTCTGTATGATGCTATTGGAACCCTTGCTGACTCAGTAGGGCACCATTTAAATAAGCAGGTGAGGGAAAGAAAATGCTGCAGTATAATCAATATCTTGAGTTATTAGAAGTGAGAGGAAGTAAAAACTGAACACGGTGGGGTGTAATTCAGTGGATGCCTTTTAAGATTGTGAAAAGGTTTGATAGACTGGAGGTGGTGACAGTGTTTCCACTTGTGGGTGTTGCAATCTAGGGGTGATAATTACTAATGAATGGTTAGAAGGTGGAGCAAGGAGTAATTGAGATAAAGATTATAGGTATGTTAATGAGGAAGTTAGGTACAATCAAGAAGGACAAGAGATTGAATCATTGAGCAGATTATTTGAGTGGAAGAGGGATGTGAAGTATTGTTACCTGTGGACTGTATGACCTGTTGCTGTGCTCTAAATTATGTGCAATATACCTGTTAAGTTAGCTGTGTTCAAGTACAGTGATGTGGCAGTGTAATGTTTTAGTACTGTTTAGATACTATGTAAAAGTTTTGCTTTACTGCTTAATTTAAAACTCACCACTTGTTAGTTTATTAGTAACCTTGGAAAATATTGGGTTTGCTGTAGCTACTGCCATGATTTTGTTACATCAATCATTTGTCGCTTACAGTCAGGAGTTTACTACTTAATATTCCCATCTCTGGCTCTTTATGTTTAAACAGTTTTGTTTCAGTACTGATTATAAGATCTTTTTCAGAACCAGCAGTTTTAATCTAAATGTCACATTGATTAGGTATAGAGAAAAGCTTCGATAACGCTTCCTGTTTTTGGTTATAATTCCAAATTTCAAAAGCTTTCAAATTATGATATGTAACATAAGGAATGGGAGCAGGCTAGGCTATTAGGCCTTTGAACCTGCTCTGCCATTTAATAAGGTAACGATTGATCAATTATAGCCTCAATTTCACTGCATCTCCCATCCCCACACTGCACCCATCCAGTAATCCTTTTGTACCTTGCAGAAGATACTTCTTTCCCCCCCCCCCCAAAAAAAAAAACAACCACTTCCCAACAACCCCGTAGCAGTACAAGCACATTTTCTATGATCCTATACGGAAAAATCAAGGAATTCTTAACCCCGAGAATGTAAGATGGTTTTCTTGAGCAGGTTTTCAAAGCTTTTCTAAATATGATATGGAATTCGCAGAATTTATTTCTGAGGCGGAAAATGAACATATTCAGTTAAGATAAACTTTATTTCAGAACAGTGGACTGGATTTTGATGTCTTGTTATGACTGGATGGCCTTGTCGGTTTATTATTTTTTTCCAGCAGATTTTCTAAGGCTTTTTGCATTAGGACTTCTGACAATGAATGTTTAAAAAATAAAAATGAAATTATTGGAGAATGTAAAAATTAAACACTGAAGGAATAAGACTCCATACTTAGAACAGTTTATCAAACTACACTGGCACTGAAAATAACGATAAAGATGTATTGTAATATTCTAAATTCATTTAAACTTCAGTGCTCCTTTATCTTCTAGCGCATTTATCTAAATTTGTAAGAGAGTATGTCTCATGTACCCCATATGCCTTTCCACATATTAACTGTCTAGTCTTGATGCATTACTGTTATAGCAAAACTTCTGGAAAATGAGGCTTCTTTGGCACATGATCACAAGAGGTTACAGTCTGATTTAATAATTAGTAATAATGGTCTTTGAAAGCCTCATCACTGTATTGCAAAGTTTGGACCATAATGTTGCAAGGATAGATTTTTTTCAGGTCATTCCTGCTACTTTTCTGATATAGTTAAGTGTTTCTAAATTAAGGTGCTTTGTCTTGTTGACTAATTTACAATATTTCAGTAGAGCCATAAAATTAACCCACTTTGTGTCTCTCACAAGGAATATATACAAATGTTGATGCCTCCTCTCATTCAGAAGTGGAACATGTTGCAAGATGAAGACAAAGATCTTTTTCCCTTACTTGAGGTATTGTAGAGCTTCATGTGTTATTTGCAAAGAATATTTCATGTTAGTAGATTTATTGAAAAAGAGTTTTGGGGATAGCAAACTCCTTTGGTCAGAGACCACTTCTCCATTTCTTTTCAAACAGAATTCCATCAGATTTGCCACTGTCTGAAGAATATTCTCCTTATTTCAGTCCTAAATGGCTACCCCATCTCCTTAGAGGGTGACCTCTGCTTCTGAACTCCTTCGTCATCCTTTTTGCAGTTTCCTGTCAAGTCTTGTAAGAAATTTATAGGTTTCTGACATGCCTCCTCATTCTTCCACATTTCAGTGCATTTGGTCCTAACTGATCTATGCCTCTTTACATATCAGTACTGTCATCCCAGGAATCCATTTGTTAACGTTTCTTGCACTCCCTCCCTAGCCAGAACATCCTCAGGTAAGATGATCAAAATGCATATGATACTGGAAATGTGGTCTCATCAAGGTACTGTGCAATTGCAGCAAGGTGTTCCTGCTGCTGTACGCAAATCCTTTCACTACGAAGGCCAATGTACCATTTGCCGCCTTCACTGCCTATTGCATCTGCATACTTACTTTCAGTGACTAACGTGTATGGACACCAGGTCTTGTTGCATCTCCCTCTTTCCCAGTCTCTCACCATTCAGATAATCTGCTGTTTTGTCTTTGCTACCTAAGTGGATGATCTCGTATCTATCCATATTATGTTATACATCCATCTGTTATGCCTTTGTTCACTTACTCGACTTGTCCAAATTCACTGAAGCATCTCTGCACCATCCTCACAGTTTAACCTTCTACCCAGCTTTGTATCATCTACAAACTTGGAGATATTGAACTTAGTTCCCTCCATTGATACATTGTGAACAGCTGAGGTCATTATGCTGATCCCCACAGTATTAAACTGATCACTAGCTGCCACTCAGAAAATAGGTTCCTATTCTTTGTTTCCTGTCTGCAAACCAGTTCTGTCTATTTCAATGAACTACCCCAATCCCATGTGCTTTAATTTTGCATGCTGATTTCTTGTGTGCGACCTTATCAAAGGTCCAAGTAAACCACATCCACCCTTTTATCAACTTTACTAAATACATTATAGAGTCATAGAGATGTACAACACGGAAACAGACCCTTCGGTCCAACTCGTCCATGCCGACCAGATATCCCAACCTAATCCAATCCCATTTGCCAGCACTTGGTCCATATTTCTCTAAATCCTTCCTATTCATATACCCACCTAGGTGCCTTTTGAAATGTTGCAATTGTACCAGCCTCAATCACTTCCTCTGGCAGCTCATTCTATACCACCCTTTGCATGAAAATGTTGCCCCTTAGGCCGCTTTTCTTTCTTTCCCCTCTCACTCTAAACCTATCCCCTCTAGTTCTGGATTCCCCCACCACAAGGAAAAGACTTTGTCTGTTTATTCTATCTATGTCCATCATGATTTTATAAACCTAAATAATGTCACCTGTCAGACTTCAACGCTCCAGGGAAACAGCCCTTGCCTACTCAGCCTTTCCCTATGGCTGAAAACCTCCAACCCTGGCAACATCCTTGTAAATCTTTTCTGAACCCTTCTAATTTTAACAACATCCTTCTGATAGGAAGGAGACCAGAATTGCACACAATATTCCAAAAGTGGCTTAATCAATGTCCTGTACAGCCGCAACATGACCTCCCAACTCCTATAAACTCAATGCTCCGACCAATAAAGGAAAGTATACCAAATGCTGCCTTCACTATCTATCTGTGACTCTACTTTCAAGGAGCTATGAACCTGCACTCCAAGGTTTCTTTGTTCAGCAACACTTACCAGGACCTTACCGTTAAATGTATAAGTCCTGCTAAGATTTCGTTGTCAAAGCAATTCCAGTAGATTTGTCAAACATGATTTCCTTTTTATAAATCCATGCTGACTCTATCCAATCCTGTCACTGTTTTCCAGACGCTCTACTATTAAGTCTTTTGTAACGGACTCTAGCCTTTTTCCTACTACTGATGTCAGTTTAACTGGTCTATAATTCCTTGTTTTCTTTTTACCTTTTTTTTAAATAAGGAGCTTATATTAGCTATTCTCCTAATCCAGAGGATCTGTTACAGAGTCTATGAAATCTTAAAAGAGACCATCAATACATCCACTATTTTTAGGGCCATGTTCGTGAATAGTGTTAAGTATACCCAGGTTTTAATGCACCTCCCCTTTTCTCAGTCTGTCTTCTTGATTTTACTGCTCCTCGGATGCTACCTGAACTGTTGTGTTTTTCCAGCACCACTCTAATCTAGACTCTGGTTTCCAGCATCTGCAGTCATTGTTTTTACCTTTTCAGATAGTCCGCCTTCCTGTTTTTAATTATGGTAGTGGATAACATCACATTATCCGCGTCATACTTCATCTGTCATATATTGACTTTTTCTTGCTGGTTGTGCCCTAACTGAATTAATACAGGTAACACTCGATGAAGAATTTCACTAAGTTCTACCAATCTCCATGGCAATGTGATGTAAATGACTTATTGCCAGATAAAAATTAAAATTAATTCCAGCACATTCCTTAATTCTGGCAAACCATGTGAGAAGCTTCCTTTGTTGGAATAACTGCAAACATCATGTTATCAATTTTTCAGCTAATTAAGCTTTCTTCTAGTTGAATAATGTTGCCTTTCTAGCTGTTACCCTTGTAATTTAACGTGATCCTGACCTTTATACATGTTCTGAAGTCCAGGCTTGTTTCAGTTCTGTTTTCTTTGTGGTTATTACCAGTTTCTCAATCAAGACTTCCCATTTAACATCTAAACTAGGTTGTAAATAATATGAATCACAACGTGGATATTTGTGAGAATGAGCATAGCTGGTCAGGCCAGCACTTGCAAGTCTATCCCGAGTTTCCCTTGAAAACCTGATGTTGAACTAAAATAATTTGTATGGAAAAATAATAGGCAAAGCTTTGCTCAAGTTTGAACATTAACCATTTTATTGGTCTTGTTATTATCTGTCTTGCACCCAATTTACTTTATCCATGCTGACACTGATCCTCTTGTTCCAAGACCCTCAATTTTATTATCCAGCCTTTCTCATAATACTTTGTCAAAGGATATATTGAAATCTATGAGGCTTGACTGCTGTAGTGATTGTGCCCCTATTCTGAGCCAGAAAGACCAATTTCAAGTCCCATATGCCACAGAAATGTTTGTCATAAGGTTAATTTAAAATAATTAACTTAAAATCTGTGGTGAGACCATCCGTAGTGTTCTCCTTCTCAACCTACTTTCTTACTACCTCAAGAAATGTATTGTAATTAGTAAATAATTGTTTTGTATTACAGAATCTGCGAATTGCTTAAAAATGACTGTTCAAGCTTTTAATGTTGCTGTCGTCAGGACAAGTTGCAAGAATACCAATTCAAGGGAAAAAATTGCATGCTTCATGAGAAAGAAATGTTGACTGATGGTTGCATTCACCATGGCAGTGCCTCTTAATGTTGATTGGCAGTTAACTGTGCTGCCAAGTGTATAGACTCTATGTCCCAAAGACTGGGGTGGGGTGGGTGGATTGTATCAAACAATATCAATTCAGCTGTTCTCAAAAAAGCAAGGCAATAACTGTACCCAAGCAGTCAATGATTACAGAAGTCTTGGCAAAGTCTAACATTAAATTATTCTGCAGTTTGACATTATTTGCTGGATAATCCTGAGTGTACGAAGAATTACACTAACAACAAATTTAGGATTGTCAGCCAAACTCAGAATACCACATTTGCGTGTAGTGGAGGCTAGCCATAATGATACACAGGCCCTGTTCTTTGCAGATGGAAAGATAACATACAAGCACTGTGTCTGCTTCACTCAACAGAATATGTGACAGCTATTCTCTGATTCATTTTGCAAAGCAATGCTTTGACCAATCAAAATGTCCATGCTCTCTTGCTTTAGGAATCTCGGGTGTAACATATTCCGACAAGGCAGTTTATCTGTTTTAAACAGCTTATATCTTAAATTCTATTGGTCAGTTTTCACCCTATATCTGCAGTCTCCATTCACAACAATATTCTGTTAGCATCCATGCAAGTTGTAGTTAATGCAGGAGAGGAACAACTTTAATTGGCAATCCCAGTTAACCAGTTAGACTCCACTTGTAATATTTTCCTCTTTCCTTCTACTATGACAACTTGTGTTTTAGAAGGTCATGGAGGAAAGTACACTCACAACATTTTAAGAAGCATCTGGAGGAGTTTATAAAATGCCAGGGCATAGTTGGCTATGAACCATGTACAGATAAATAGAATTAGTATAGTTTGATGTTTGTTTGGTGTGGACATGATGTAAGACTCTATAACTGTATTAAACTATCCCAAGCTGTGCCACTGGCAATTTAAAGTATGACACCAAAACCCTTGAGAGATTGTAATTTTGGAGAAGATTTGTAGTTCAGGTTGTAAGTTTGCTTGCTAAACTGGTAGATTTGTTCTCAGACGTTTCATTAGCATACTAGGTAACATCATCACTGAGCCTCCAATGAAGCACTGGTGTTCTGTCCAGCTTGCTATTTGTGTCTTGGTCTGTTGTGGTGGGTGATATCGCTTCTTGTTCTTTTTCTGAGAGGTTGGTAAATGGGGTCCAAATTGATATGTATGTTAATAGAGTAACGGTTTGAATGCCAGGGCTTGAGGAAATACCCTATATGTCTTTGTTTCGCCTGTCCCAGGGTGGATGTATTATCCCAGTTGAACTAGTGTGCCTCTTCGTCTGTGTATATGGATATTAGTGAAAGTTGGTCAGGTCTTTTGGTGGCTAGTTGGTGCTCATGTATTCTGGTGGCTTGCACAGACAGGCAGGAAACTAGCCACTAAAATACCTGACCAACTTTCACTGGTATCCATATACACAGATGAAGAGGCACATCAGTTCAACTGGGACAATACATCCATCTTGGGAGAGGCTAAACAAAGACATATAGGGTATTTCCTAGAGGCCTGGCATTCAGACCAGAACTCCACAAACATATCAATTTGGATCCCATTTACCAATCTGTCAGAAAAAGAACCGAAGTGTTATCACCCACTACAACAAACCAAGACACACACGTAGCAAGAGGGACAGAGCACCAACACTTCATTGGAGGCTCACTGATGAGAACAAATCTACCAGCTCAGCAAGGAAATGTACAACCTTTGAGAGATTACAGTAAACTATCAAAAGCTCAAAGTTAAGTTGTAAGAACTGTCTTAATTGAGGAAAAGAAAGTAGACACACACGTTTTAGTGAATTTCAGCGCTTAAGGCCCAGACAATTGAAACCATGGCCACTACAGAATCTCAGAATTTTTATGGTGCAGAAGGACTCTATTTAGCCTATTGTGTCTGCATCAACTCTGTTATTGCCAATTTCCTGCCTTTTTCCTGTATTTTCCCACACACCATTCTTATCCAAAAAAAACGATAGCCCTCCTGAATGGCTCAATTGAAACTGCTTCTAACCACCATGTTTCCAGGTAGTGATTCCATACCCTAACAAGGTGCTGTGTGGAAAGTTTGTTTTTCACATGACCCTTGCTTTGTTTACGCATCGCTTTAAATCTGTGCCCTCTCATTCTTGTTTTTAAATTAAACAACAGCTTCATCCTATGTACTCTACCAGCCCACTCTCAATTTTGATAACTTCAATCAGGTCTCCTTTCAGACCCTCCTCTCCAGGGAGAACAGTCCCAACTTCTTCACTCTATCAGCTGAAATTTCTCCTATCTGGGACCGTTCCTTTAATCACTTCTTTTAATTTTTCTGATGTATTTGTATCTTTCTTCTAATATGGCACAACAATTATATGCACTATTCCATTTGAGATTGCACAAGTGACTTCTACAATTTCAGCATCACTTTCTTGCTCTTGGACTCTAAGCCCCTATTAATAACTCATTCTATGCTTGTTGCTCTCTCGCATTTGTCCTGTCACCTTCAATTATCCTTGCATATACACATCCCAATCCCTCTGCTCCTGCATCCACCTCGAAATTGTATCCTTTATTTAATATTGTATTATAAAATCCATCACCCCCCACTTTTCTGCATTCAACCTCATCTGCCACCTATCCACGCACTGCACCAACTTGTCACCGAATTCCACGGTGGGTGGCACAGTGGTTAGCACTGCTGCCTCACAGCGCCAGAGACCCGGGTTCAATTCCCGCCTTAGGCGACTGACTGTGTGGAGTTTGCACGTTCTCCCCGTGTCTGCTTGGGTTTCCTCCGGGTGCTCCGGTTTCCTCCCACAGTCCAAAAGATGTGCAGGTTAGGTGAATTGGCCATGCTAAATTGCCCATAGTGTTAGGTAAGGGGTAGATGTAGATGTAGGGGTATGGGTGGGTTACGCTTCGGCGGGGCGGTGTGGACTTGTTGGGCCGAAGGGCCTGTTTCTACACTGTAAAGTAATCTAATCTAATCCACACTATCCTTTTTAGTTTACAATTCTTTCACATTTGGTGCCATCTGCAAACATTGAAATTGTCCCTTGCACACCAAGATCCAAATCAAGAAAAGCAAGCTTCCCAATACCAACCCCTGGGGAACTCCACTACAAACCTTCCTAGAGTTTAGAAAAATATCCATTGACCTTTGCTTTCCATTTCTATCACTCACCAGATTTAGTATCCATGTTGTCACTCACTTTTATACTATTATCAACAAATAACACTAAAGTCTGTTGTGTTGCACTGTACCTAATGTTTTCTGGTAATCCATGTATATTACATCAAAAGCATTAACATCATCAACCCTTCCTGTTACCTCTTCATAAAACTCCAAGTGAGTTAAGCATCCCTTCCTCTTCAGAAATCCATGCTGACTTTCTTCCTAATGAGCCTACCTCCTTTCACCTTTTGACCATTCTATCCCACATAATTGTTTACAAAAGTTTCATGTTAATTGCTGGAGTTATCCTTGTAATCTTATTAAACAGGCCATAATGTTGGCAATTCTCCAGTCTTCTGGCACTTCCTCAGAGTTCAGGGAAGACTGAAGTCTCATGGCCAGTACCTTCGAAATTTCCATTCTCACTTCCTTCTAAATCCTTGATTGCATCTCATCCAGTCCTGGTGTGTTGTTAACTTCTAAATGTCAACAGTCTATCCAATCATATCTTTACTTCTTCTAAAGAATAGAACAATCGATGTATCTTCCTCCTTAATTTTGATCCCTTCTAGTGACGAAGTTGCATCCTGTGTCAGCATGGCCTGGGCAGCATCCTCTTTCATCAATACATTTGCAAAGTATTTATTTAATAACCTCAGCCATGATCCAGCCTCCATCTGTAAATCCCTTTTTTGGTCTCTGATCAGCTGTATTCCACCTTTAACCACTACTGTTTATATGCCCATAGAAAACATGTTTTTTTAATGTTGCTGATGGTCTTTTCTCATCATTCCCCGTTGCCCTTCTCATTTGGTTTTTCATCTCCCCCATAACCTTTTGGTATTGCTGTTGAACCTCATTTATATTTTCTCCCTTACACCTGTCATAGTAACACCTCTAATGTTAGTTTCTACCTCCTTTACCTTGACTACATTGTAATTACACCCTCTTTATTCCATAGTTCTACACAAATTGCCTCTGTCTTGAACCCTCTGAGACATGCTCCTTCTCTGGCACTGTAATATCCTTAACCAACACAGCTACCCCTTTTTTTCCTTTTTTTATCTTTCATAGCCAACTTATACCTAGGAGTATTTAATAACCAGTTTTGCCCTTCGTTGAGTAAGGCCGTTACAACAGCATGATTCCAAATTACAATCTCTGCCTTTAAATGCCCAACCTTCGCTATTGTATTGGCTATACTCTATACATTCACATAATTGTACATTTAACTCTTGTTTAGACTTTTTTTTCCCTTCAATCCATCTTCACCGATTATCTTACTACTTGCTGTGCAGGTGCTAGTTGTATCTTTGAGCATTTTGAGAGCCCATGCTATTTACTTCTAATGTTGTCTCTTGATTCCCACACCCCTGCCAAGTTAACTTAAAGCATGAGCACAGTGCCCTTGAAGGGCTTCAGTCCCAGCTCTGTTTAAGTGCAACCCATCTGGTTTATACAGGTGCCATCTCCCCCAGAGTCAGTCCTAATGTCCAAGGAGTTTGAAGTTCCCCCTCCAGCATCATCTTTCCAGCCATGCATTCATCTGCCTTATCTGCACTCAACTAATGGAACAATTACAGCTGTGTACTTTAGAGATCAGAATAAGAGAAGTGCAGTTATCAGAGTTTTCTGCCAACTAAAAGTGGACACTGCTCCCTCTGTAACTAAGAACTGTGCCATTTGGAGGGAACGTTGCAAGGAGGCATTTATTTTTTAAACGTCGTGATTCATAAGTATGAAATCAAAATGCTCTTCTCCGGCTGCTGTGCTTTGAATCATTTTTGTAGTGCAGGTTTCTCATTGGATTTCTAAACATTAAGGCAGAATAGTGACCTGGCATATGCAGTCTATCCAGATAAACATCACTTTTTTTCTACATTAGTCTTTGATTAGTTTTGTGTTGGTTAAATTCTGAAATAAATGACCAGTTCAGGTCTGAGCACATTGTTGCTTAGATACCAGTAATCTACACTTGTATTTTACCTAATTTAAATAATAAATGGTCAACTGGTGTTGGAGTAAGGAGGAGAATAAAATTAATATCAGTAGATGGAGCTGGCATTAAGCAACTGATTCACTGGATTTTTAAAAAAAATTGTTATCCGCATTAGAAACTGTTACTGTTATTTACAATTACAAGTGATCTGTAAGTACAAATGGATGGGCAGTTTCTGAAGCTAAGCCTTCCTTAATATACTGGTGCCATTAAAATGTATTCACGATCCCTCTACTTTTAAAGCTGTCTCCTGTTTTCAAAATTTAAATTGCAACAAATCGATAATCTGTTGATATAAGAGCAGTTTTAGATATGTCATAAATTTTGCAGTAATGTAATAAAAGCTCTATTTTCTCAATTGAGTTTTCAGATGTAGCATTCTATTAAATCTAATACGTTGTATATTACAGTGCCTGTCTTCTGTTGCCACTGCCTTGCAGTCTGGCTTTCTTCCATACTGTGAACCCGTATACCAGCGTTGTGTAAATCTAGTCCAAAAGACACTTTCCCAAGCTATGGCAAGTATTTTATTACTACATCTAAATTGTCCTAAAGAACAGTGATTTCCTATATGTTAATATGTATGATGATTGCAATAAGTCCAATCAAGAAGTTATAAGCAGTCTTTTTATCCAATGATGAGTTCAAATGTTAAATATGATACTACACGGAGTTGTTAAGAACAGTATTCACCTTGAAGTTGAATTCAGATGTTCTAGTTTGTGTGTTTTAAGATGGAGGGCAGACATGGTTCAGTTTTATTTGAATGTTTTTGTGGGTTAGTGTTTATTTACCTTTTTGAAAGGATTTAAAACCCTTCATATAGACAGTTGCGTACATTAAATAAAGGGAAAGGACTGGGCTGTTGCTTAGCAACAAGGGTCCAATAACATAAAGGCAGAATGATCAATGAAGTCAATAAATGTGATATATGCCAGAAAATGAATGTTATACACTGAGTTTGGGGAACATGAGCTGTTGCTCTGAAATTAAAGTAGCGTTTTAGTTTGCAGCTTATTTTCAGTGTCTTGGGGGAGACAAATGAGAGGAAAAACACTTACCAACTGCAGAGCAATTTATTGAAAAGAAGCAGTTGACACTGTACCAGCCTAGACCTGCTTTTTCATGTGAAAATAGTGATGGCTCTTCAGCTTGGGATACTTATAAACAGCATTCCTTCTAAGCTGCACGATGCACAGCTGCTCCAGTGTTCAGCACATGTTGATTGGTATAATGACACAGATAAAAGGAATAGTGTAAATTTGAACTCTTTTCTGATGTATGCAATATATTTCCAGTCTTTCACTTTATTTTTCTTGTTTGATAAATGTTTATTCTTCGTGTAAAGATATGCTAAAAGTACACTGGAAGCCTCTTGTGAATGTATTCAGTAACTGACATGCAGATTAAAAAAAGTTAGGATCTAACAAGCCAGTTTTCACCATGGGATCTGACTTGGCCTATACTAACATTAGGACAGTAACAGGTTGAACAGTGCAAAATTGATATAAGAGAAATTTAGATAATAGGTGACAGAGAATGCTCTGTTAATAGGATTAAACAAAGATGGGTGGGAAGAGGCCGAACCAATTGGATAGACTAGTCGTCTTTGGCATGAATTCTACAGACTTTAGTTTAGCATACTTAGTTGTCAGTTTGTTTGAACTGTTTATTTTATCCAATGTTCACTAATATTAATTTTGAATGAATATTGTTTACCATACATAGTTGATTCATGGTCACAATCAGGAAATATCTCAGCTCAAATTTGTTTTTATTTCCTTTTTGAATTTAACAACCCCCCATGAAGGCCCATGGGTCATTTCACAGCACAACACCAAGATTGCAAGGAATAGAAGAGAGGATTAGATCAATGGAATAATGATTTCATCATTATTTAGATATACATTCAGACTTCAACTACAGATCATCTGAGAGCGCCTAGTTTCAGGCAGATAAAATCAATACAATATTATTTTGATTAAAATTGGTCTTCGCTTATGTCATTGGTTCTTGTATCACAGTTGCATGGTTCCCAGCCTGATCAGTGCGAGGCCCCGGATAAAGATTTTATGATTGTGGCACTTGATTTACTAAGTGGGCTGGCTGAAGGCCTTGGAGGAAGTATTGAACAGCTTGTTGCACGGAGCAATATTTTGTCATTAATGTACCAGTGTATGCAGGTAAGCAAATGTTCTGTTAAAACCAAATATATTTTATTTCTTAATCCAAAAAGGAAATCAAACAAATTTTTTTCTTTTAATTATAGGATAAGATGCCTGAAGTACGACAGAGTTCATTTGCCTTATTGGGTGATTTAACAAAAGCGTGCTTTCAACATGTGAAGCCTTGCATTGGTATGCAATGTTGTCTTTGTTCACATCGTTCTCTCACTATCTCACAGCTAAGAAAATAAATTAGAGGATGTATATTTTGTTCTATGTATATATTTTTAATTGGGCATCGATTAGAACTTTAACTTTGTTTCTTATTACAGCTGATTTCATGCCAGTTCTTGGAACTAATCTGAACCCAGAATTTATTTCTGTCTGTAATAATGCTACATGGGCAATTGGAGAGATCTCAATTCAGATGGGTTAGTATTTGATGGATGTACATCAAACCGTGAACTTGGTAAGAAATGTATGTTTAGAACCAGAGATGTTTTCAACACCTGATAAATGACTAGTTTATCATGAAATGCACTTTCTATGTGTGATGCATCTTAATTTGAAGACTCCAAAATAAATTCCTCCTTGTCCTGTCCTTTTTATTTCATCATGTATTCACCTGTGCATATGTTTATTTTTTGCTTAAGAATTTGGTAAGGCGTTGGACAAGGTTCCTCTTGGTAGACTGGTTAGTGAAGTTAGACCTCATTGGAATACAGGGAGAACTAGCCATTTGGATACAGAACTGGCTCGAAGGTAGAAGGCAGGGGCTGGTGGTGGGGGGTTGCTTTTTAGACTGGAGGCCTGTGACCAGTGGTGTGCCGCAAGTTCGGTACTGGGTCTACTGCTTTTGTCATTTATATAAATGATTTTAATGTGAACTTAGGAGGTAAAGTTAGTAAGTTTGCAGATGACACCAAAATTGGAGGTGTAGTGGACAGCGAAGAAAGTTACCTCAAAACAATAGGATCTTGATCAGATGTGCCAGTGGGCCTAGAAGTGACAGATTGAGTTTGATTTAGATAAATGTGAGGAGTTGCATTTTTGAAAGGCATATCTTAGCAGGACTTAAGGTCCTCTGGAGTGTTGCTGAACAAAGAGACCTTGGAGTGCAGATTCATAGTTCCTTGAAAGTGGAGTCGCTGGTAGATAGGATAGTGAAGAAGGCGTTTGATATGTTTTCCTTTATTGGTCAGAGCATTGATATAGGAATTGGGAGGTCATATTGCAACTGGACATTGGTTAGGCCACTTTTGGAATATTGTGTGCAATTCTGGTTTCCCTTCTGTCGGAAGGATGCTGTAAAACTTGAAAAGGTTCAGAAAAGATTTACATGGATGTTGCCAGGGCTGGAGGATTTGTGGTAACTTTTTCCTTTGCTCCAATAAACAAATCTGCAAAATATTGGCAAGCACCTGGACAAGTAGGTTATTCTCCTGATTTAGTTCTTACCACCTTCCAGAAGCCCAGTCCTGCAGCTACTTCCTTCTGTACTGAGGACCCCTGATGTTTGTACCAAGAGCCCCACGCAACTGTACGACTGAAAGGGATCGTTGCTATGGACAGAACCAAACGATCCCATGTACAATAGAACAGATTAAAGTTCTGCCAGTTGTTGATTGTGGTGAACGGTTAAGAACAGGAGGAGCATGCTCCATGAAGTTTCCCAGCTCAGCAAAACCTGAGTTCATATTGTAGATACAAATGGCTTAACTGAAGCCTTTGTAGCTATCTTCAGAGAATTGCCAGATGGCTGATTTCTTGGTATCTGCACATTGTTTACCTGTTTTAACCAGTTCAGTTTGTAACAGGTGATTGCTGAGTGTATGGGATGTAACGTCTGTGCCCAGCAACAGCTGTCCTTTGGTAAAAACAGTTGGGCTCCATAAGTAGCAGTACTCATAGTTAAATTGTTCCACTACAGCTATAACTATTTGCATTCTGAAGTTATGGGGTATTGCTCTTTGTGCAAGAATGCTAATCTAGTGCAAGAACAAATTGATGATTAGTTGTGAACAATGTTATCAAGTAACCCTTACTGCAAATAATGCAACTGGAACACTCATACCAATACAGTATCTAATAAAACAGGTCACAGCCTAGCTATCTTGCAGTACTCATCTTAGCATCTGACGTCTTAGTTTCTTCACCATGTTGATCAGATATATGATGGTATAGTGTATCACAAAATACTGACTTGGGGATATGTTACCATTCCTTCAATTTTGCTGAGTCATCGTCTTGAAACTCCCTAACTAATAGCCCTATTATACTTTCAGTGTGTATTGCAGTAGTTCAAGACGACCCACTGCTGTCACCTTGAGGCCAGCTAGGAGTAGGCAATAAATATTGGGCTTGTCGGCTTCCATATTCCAAAGAATGATTTAAATATACTTTTCCACTTCTGTGTTTTGTATCCTGGCATGTCCAAAACTGAACGCTGTGCTTCTTTCTAACTCTGACCAAAGCCACTTCCAAATTAGAATAAACAGATCAGTGAAATGAATGAATGGAGGAGACTTGTTTGTTTGCCTGGGAAGTAGGTTTTGATTCTTGGGTACTGGAACAATTTTCTGGTTGATGACTTTTCATCAGATCTGAGATATGTAGGAAACATAACTGGTTTGAAGAAAGTGACGTGTGATAAAGAACAAATCGGAAGGTTTGTGTTGAGATGAACAGAATTACAGGATGGTTGCAGCACAGGGAAAAGCATTGCCCTATTATGCCTATGACAGGTTTCTGCCAGGGCATTTCAGTTGGCCCCACTTCTGCACGCTTTATTAAGGGGAACCCCAACTTTATTAATAAAGAGTAAAACTAAATCCACTTAATTACTGAATTCTTAAGGACATTTGTTCCGTCTTGGTCTAGACAGGGTTCAAGCATAAAAAAGATTGCTTGAAGAGTCAAGAGTGAAAAGTCATAGAGTGGTGTAATGATTTACATAAAGGTGAGCAGAGCATTACAGATTGGGACACAGTTTAGTGGCAATAATACATCAGCTTAGGAGAATTTGAGGGAAAACGTTAAAAAAATTTAAAAGCACTGTATGTGATTGCATGAAGCATCTGTGATTCTTTGCCACGATCTTGAATAAAGGCAGAGGTAGTACACAAATTTGTGCCTTCCTTTTAGAAGGCTCAAATCAGAAATAATGTGAAACCAGAATCTAATCAGAGTGAGGAACTGAAGGTATTGAAATTTACTGAAATTAAAGAAATTCATGCCAATAATTTTCATGCATCTAATGGCTGAATAAGAGAGAGAAGATATATCTTAGATAGTAGGTGCATTGATTGTGACCGTCCAAAGTTTCCTACATTCTGAAAGGCCCCTGTACATTTGAAGGTAGTAAACATGCCACTGCTGTTCAAGAAAGAGAGAAGAAAATTGGCTAACTGGTTTCAAAATCCCAATCTTCAAGAAAATGTTGGAATCTGTTGATTTTCAAAAACAAAATCAGTGTATTTACAAAAATATACAACTAGACAGATTCACAATGGTTGATAGTGTTTCTGAAGATGGAACCAGCAGGAAGGACAAAGGGTGTCTGGGTAGAGGCAAAAATCAGTAGATGTAATACATTTATATACAAAAAGATCCTACAAAATGTTATTGCATAACATACTGTTTTAGAATTGGAGTAAAAATATTACCATGCCCTCAATTCGCATGCATATCATTGCACAGTGAGGAATTTGGGTGGTTTCTTTTCTCTGCTGTATGTGATTACCGATTTGATTCAAGAAATTGATGTTAACCGAAGACATTTGGAAAAGTGAGCACTATGTATTCTACCCTGAAGGTCTCTGACAGTGCTTGCAGTTAGTCACGTTCAAGGACGCAATTGTGTTTGCATCTAAATTTACTGAAAAAGTGTAGAATTTTAAAACTTAATGGGTGAAGATCTGCCTTTAGCTGGTAACCTCTTCACTCGACTAATTTTACTTTTTCATTAGGCATTGAAATGCAGCCTTATGTGCCAATGGTCTTGCCCCGGCTGGTGGATATCATTAATAGACCTAACACACCCAAAACATTACTGGAAAATACAGGTAATTTAAATACTGGTTTTATAGAATGTTTAATTTGTTGTGTTGTGCTTAAGAATGTATGAAATAAATATTTAAACTGCTTAAGTAGTATATTTGGATGCTGACAAGAAAATTATGGGTCTGTTTGAAAAACATTTTATTCAACATAAGTTCAATCAAATTACTTGATTTAAGCTTATAGATCAGGCTGCTGGCCCCCGTCAAGGAGAGTGGTTCTACCTATCAGGTTGCCCTCTTGAGGGAGTCTGATTAGGATGGGACGATGTTTAATTTGTGCTGTTTGCTGTATTCATTGCATAGTGGAATGAGTCTTTATGAGCCTCAAATTTAGAAATGCTAAACAAACTTATGATATTGGGTTTCTAAAGTTACAAAACTTCAAAATCACAAAAGGATATTTTGTCTTTGATTTACGAAGTTCAGTCTTAAAAGTGAAATTCAGTAAAATAAAATATTTAGCTAGTTTGCATGATTTTGAGTCATGTAAGTGTTTGATAATTGGAACAAGCTTGTTAATTCACTGTCAAATGCACGGTCTGTTGAATTACCTTGAGAAACTATTGCTAGCAACAAATCAATTTAAGAATGCTGAATTAATTAAGAATTATATTTACTGTTAAAAATGAACCTGTTTGACACAGCAGCAAAAATAGGCTACTCAGCCCATCGGTCTGCTGTACATTCAATGAGTTCATGACTAATCTAATAATCCTCAACTCCACTTTCCTGCAAAATAAGTATTACAGGTCATGGATTTGATGGAAAATCCTCCACTTGCCTGTATTAGTGTGGTTCCAACAAAATTCTCAAAGCTCAACACACTCCAGGACAAAGTAGCCCACGTGATCAACCAATCCACTAGCTTAAATTTTCATCCCCTCTGTTGCCAGCACAGAGAGTTAGTAAAAGCCAAAAATTGAGTGTCTATCATCCATTTCTCCTTCAACAGTACCTTTCAAAGTGCAGTCTCACCACAGAAAGACAAGACAGCAGATCCATGAGTACACCACAACCTTCTTTACTGTTACTGATCAGAATCCTTGAATCCCTATCTAAAACAGTGTATCTCCACCAGGTGGACTGTAGCAGTTCAAGCCTTCTGGGCAGTTAGGAATGGGCAACGGCTGCTGGGGCTCCAAGGGATGTTCACTTCTTATGATTGAATAAAAATATAATTGTTAGCTATAATATTTTTTCTGTCACATGATATTTATTTCATTCATAGAATCCTGTGGATTGTTCAGTACTTATGAATGAATCTTTTTTTTAAAACATGTACAGACCTTGCAACTGACATGGAGTTCATTTGACTCCCTTTAGTGTATCTTTTGATGACTTTGGTTAATGAGTGCCTAAAATGAGGACATTTATATTTTATAAGCTTGTTCCTCTTTCTCAGCATTTCAGTAATATTTAGATTCTTCAAATGTAGCTGCAGATTTGCAGCAAGATGCTGCACAGCAACAGTAAATGTGAATAAATGTTGCACGTTTAATGAAGGATAACTGATCAACTGTATTTTCTAAATATGCTGTATTTAGATTTGGGGTTGAAGAATTACATTTTGTGTCAACCTGCCGTCTTAGACTACGAAAAGAAACTTGCTGTTTTTCTGCAATGCACGGACACTTGTGCATTGAGTATCATGTATAGAAGCTGCCAGTGCTTTCTTAATTCAGTCTTAAACTTCCAAAATATTTCAAGTATACATTTTAGATGGCCTTAATGCAGTTCCAAAGGTGGTTTTAAAGTCTTACTTTGTGCTTTGGCAACCTGATTGCTTAGCTGGATCTTTCTCTGCCTGATATCAAACAATAGACTGCTGAGGCTGGAAATATGAAATAAAAAGAGAAAATGCTAGAAATACCCAACAGACTCGGGCAGGATTTGGAAGTGGAAACAGGCAAATGTTTCAGGTCAATGTGTTCTATCTCAACTTTTTCTACTTCTGACATATAGCCACCAGCCTGAAGTATTAGCTGGTTTCCTTTCCACAAATGCTCCTGACCTGCTGAAATTTGTTCAAGCATTTGTTTCTGCCATTTTCAGATCTATGCTTTGTGAACAGAATAAAATTCAAGCTGTTTTTCAAATTTGAAATTTTGTAATCTTATTTATTTTCCCATGACTCTGGTCTTGAATGAAGTGTTTAAAGAAAATAGTCTATAAATATAAAGGGCAGTTTCCATAGTTAATGGATTTTTGGACAATGATTAGAAATTTTATGTAAATATTTATAATTTAAGCAATTTGGTTACAAAGTGGAGAGTTTTGTGCTAGTTCACTATTTGAAATGAAAAATTATTTTGTGTGCAACTTACATGTTACACAACTTGCAAGAAATATCATGTTAATTGGCCTACATCGTACAGTTTAATCAGTATATCCTACACTGAACTTTATTTTTGAATGAACATTCATCTGCTTTTCTGCATGTCTCATCAGATTGTTCATGAATGCTTGTTTTAATGAGAATGTTGCATAGTTTGTGTCTCTTGAACATAGGTTTCCCTCCTCTGCTTTATATGAATCTGCTGGATTTTTGTAATGTCCTTGTAGTTAGCTTGGAGTAATCCTTAAGCCATTACTTTTTCTTTCTGAATGATAACCTTTTGTGAGTTTAAAGAGGAACACTTCTAAAACACTTGTTCATTTCCATGTTTTACATTATTTGATTTTCTGAAATATCTAAGAGGATATTGCAAGGTATTTTGAAAAGAAAACTAGCTGATTTAAATTAAGGGCAGAATTTCTGTTATAGAGTAATAAAGATGTACAGCACGGAAACAGACCCTTCGGCCCAACCCGTCCATGCCGACCAGATATCCCAACCCAATCTAGTCCCACTTGCCACTGTTCTTGAAAGTTTCTGCTGCTTTGAAGGAAGCTGTTAGTTTTCTTTCTGCTATTAGTAACTAATAACTGTATAAGTGAAATAATACTTATTTTGAAGGCATTAATAATGTATTCATTTCCCACTCGTAATTTTACGAATGCATGGAGCATCATCCTTAGTAATTACTAACTCAGTGTGGAAATCTCAATGACTTTGATTTCTTGTGATGGATAAATTGGCATTTTGCATTGTATAAAATTCTCAAATATACTACATGATAAGCATCAGTAGGTGCTTCTGTATTTTCCATACTTGGCTCAAATTAATTAGGTCTATTAGCATACAAAGTGAGGGGTGAGCACAGCTATACAGTCACTTGACATTAACAGTGATTTTGCCTGTGTTTGGTCATTTTAGAGAAACAATATAATGCAAGAGACTGATGAGTACTCAGATGCCCTTTCTTGGAATATGCTTCATAATTTGAGTTTGAACATGTAGTTATACTGCACTATGCATAGGGAAGAGAACTTGACATTTAGCACTAACATTAAGAAATCCTGAATGGTAAAAGTTGTTTGCTACCCTATAGGAATTGGAAGGGCTGTTAAGTATGATGCATTTTTGTTCAGTTGAAAGGGTTAGTTTAAAATGTAGGTGTGTTTTGGGAGTGTTCCCTCTTTTAACGTACTTTTTAAATTTTTTTTAAAGATTGCACCATAACTTCTGCCTCCCGTCAGTGGGTGGTAGTTAATCTAATAATCAACATAAAAAGATGATCTTAATTTTGTTATCATACACAGATTCTGTTGATTTCTGTTTCTGAGTTATTTGTTGTTTTTCTTTATTTTTCTCCTCCCCCTCATTTGCTCATGTCTTGGTTGGCGTTTGGTGGTGTATAACCGTGATTGCGTTACCGTAGCAATAACAATTGGTCGTCTTGGTTACGTTTGTCCTCAAGAGGTGGCCCCCATGCTACAGCAGTTTATAAGACCCTGGTGTGTATTATTCAATCTTTATTTAATTCATTTTCCTCTTCACTCTTTCTCTATCTCTTTCTCACTTATAGCAATAGTTTTCAGTTGATTGCAAATTCACAATCCTTAACCATTGCCAACCATGTGACTAATCTTGTCCTATCAGGTTTGTGATTTTTCAGTAGCACTGTTATGTGTGTATTTTTATTTTTATGTTGTGGCTAACAACTAACTGATGCATGGGATAAGATTGTCACATGCTTGCTGTGTTGAGAGGCTTGGTTATGAACGTAAAAGCATTAAAGAAATTTTCATCAGAATTGCATGCAGAAATCTTCTTTTAAAAAATATGGAAATACAGAACTTTAAGCTTCTATTGATTGAGAAACGTTGTGAAATTTTTAACTTTAAAGGTCAAACACTTTGCTTGCAAACCGTGGAAGTCTTTTGTTGTATTCAGCTTGTATGAATACCGGCTTGTGTTACACCTTGTCTTATATTCAGTCATTTGTCTTTCACATGCTGCTTCTTTAAAATTGAATGCCTAAAGTAAATCTTATATAACTGAAAATCTTGTACTTCAAAGGAGGCATTGTTGCAATGATGGGTTAATTGAGGTACTTTCTAAAATGAACTTAAAGTGTTTGATGGAATAATTAAGTCACAAAGAATACATGTATGCACTTTTCAATTTTTATTTTGGCAGTGATTTTAAATAATACTTGATGCATAGATTTCATGAAAATAAAGCACCTGAAATATAAAATTGAAAACATTTAATATATTGTTTATAACAAAGCTTATCAGAAACCATATTGATCTACGTGGAATACATTAAACTGTCCAGTTTACGTTCAGAGTTTGAATATTAATTGTATTACTGCTGTCAGATTTGCCAAGAGGGCAAAAACAAACCTAAATTAACTGCGGTGTATACATTCCATTAAATACTATATATAGATTTGTTGTGTGTAATGCATAGTGCATTAAAATCCAGTTCTGCACGTAACCTCCGTTTATACATGACCTTTTTTAAACACTATTGAACAGGTGTACTTCCCTGCGAAACATAAGGGATAATGAAGAAAAAGATTCTGCTTTCCGTGGCATTTGCAGTATGATTGGTGTCAATCCAGGAGGAGTTGTACAGGTGATAAGCTGAGACTGGTTAATGTGCTAACCTTTTAGTAATCATGGTTACAGCGAGATTAAAAATGGGAGTTAAGATACTGCTATTACATTTGATTTGCTAAACTACGGCTTTTTTATTGAACAAAAAGAAATGGAATGCTTTCTAAAATCTTTAGAATAATTGAAAGCATTATAGCACTTTTCAATATATTTTACCAGCAGTTTTTTTTTTGAATGTTAGTTGAGAACTGAATTATATGATTAAGGTCTTGCTTAAAGCAATATTTCTGTTTTGGTTTCTGTGTGAAGGTCTGTTCTGTATTTGTGAAGAACTGTTTTGGTTTGTGCAGAAGGTACTTGATAATAGCTTGACATGTGCAACAAACGTCACTGTGCCTGAAATGTTGGGGTTCCTATTGGCTTAATACTCAACAGATTTATTCTTTTCTTTTGAGATTTTTCGATGGAAATGTTAAAGGGGCGGGGAGAGGAAATTCAGATATTTTCAATTGGTTTTTTAGGTCGTTACTGCTTAGAATTATAGCCATGTCAGTTTTTTTACTGAATTATTTTTGGCTTTTCTTTCTTCATTCATGGGATGTGGGTGTCGCTGGCTAGGCCAGCATTTATTGCCCATCTCTAATTACTCGGCAGGCAGTTCAGAGTTAGCCATATTGCTGAGAGTCTGGAATCACATGGAGGCGAGACCAAATGAGGATGGTAATTTTCTTGCCTAAAGGACATCAGTAAACCTAATAGGTTATTCCTTATGATTGACAATGTTTCATGTCGTTATTAGGCTTTCAATTTCAGAATTTTATTGACTTCAAAATGGGAGTCATCTGCCATGGTGGGTTCAAACCCAGAACATTATCCGGATCTCTGGATTAATAGTCCAGTGCTAATACCACTAGGTCACCTACTGTCCTCCTAATGCAGGTTGTCATTAATCCAACCAATCCAAGATAAGTGAATATCCAGCATGACACGCTAATTAACCAGGAATGAGTACATGATCTGTTCAGATTAAGTGCTTTGCTTCAGTCGTGTTGGGGTAATGGTTGGAACCTCTGACAAACCAGAAAAGAAGACAATACCTCGAAGATGGAACTTTACTGGTTGCATGATACATAAAATGAAGTAATGATTCCAAGACACTTCAGCATTGTTTATAACAGAGAAATAAGCCAAACCAACATTATCAAGCAGGTTAATAAGTAGAAGTGTACAGAAAAAGAAAAAAAATTCCATGGAAAGAATGGCAAAACCTTCAACATAACAATAAATTCACCTACACCGCATACCAGAAAATCCAAATGTCTTGTAGTCTGAAATTATGGTGCAACTGGAATCCAACTGAAAGATGAGGGACATACTACTATCAATCTAATGCTAAGTCTGGTAAGTGGTCTAAATTATGTTGTCTTCTGCTTTTATGGTTACAACATATTGTATAATAGTCTTGTAAATGTGCATGACAGTAATATTTGGAAAGACTTTTCAGCTGCTAAAATATTATAGATCTCTTACCTTTACAATAAATGTGAAAAGTACCTTATTGCTTAAACAGATGTAGCTCATGCAATTCTGTTTCTCCAGGTAACACCCATTGGAATTTCCAAGAAAGGTGCATTTGAAGTTGACATCATTTTGGCCACTTCTGACCTTCAGAACCAGAGTTGAACCTGTAGCTATGACTGCTGCAGAAGATGAAGATCAGAAGCTGCTGTTTATTTTAATTACCAAATTGTAACCTGTAAAAGCTTGACCCATTACCATCAGAGGCAGTGATACTGTTCGTGGATAGTGATGCTGCATTTTTTCCATTTCTGTTCCAAGATCAAATATGCCATTTATTTACTTCACAAGCAGTGTAAAATATTAACACCACAATCTAGCTACATCAAAATGGATGTCGGTTATGCACAGTGTCATATTGAAATGTTGGGCCTATTTGATTTTTCAGATATCTGGAGCTGGGACTCAAGACAGGCATTTGGCTCCTTTCATGTGCTAATTGAAGGCTGAATGCTTATCTTTGGTTTCCCAAAATTGAGCTTAAATGTTTTTGCCAAAATAATGTGGAACAAGTAGGAGTAGCACCTTCCAGATCAGCAGTGCTTCTGACTGGTGTAATTGCTTGCAATCCCGGAGAGATGATCGTCCCAAACTTCAGTGGCCTCAGTAGGCATGAGGCAGGCAGCATGTGAAGGCTTGACAGGACCCCACTCCTTGGTTGTTTAAATAAGCCCTGACTCTTCATTTTGTACTGGCCTCAAACCAGAAATGGGCCCAGGTGAATTTCTACTTCATTAAGGCTTGTTGCTAGTTATGATGAATTCTATTCACAAAATAACACTTTGCTCTAGGCATGGTCAGAACAATATGCAAGTGCAGCACTGTGGACGTACACTGTGTGTGTGTGTGTGTGTGTGTTTGTGATGTATCAGACAGCTTTTAATTCTTGAATTGTAGGTTTCAAGGATAACACAGAATATATTGCTCAAGTTTGTTGGCAGTGAGTAGTTGTTGGCAAGCTATCTCAAACTGCTTATTCCACATGGTGAAGATGCTCCCATAATACTATCCAGTGCATCAGTCAGGTAGATACGTAGTTCAATGATTTTTGCCCCATGAATAAAGGAACAATTATAGGAGGCTGTGGTGTTTCCTTGCAACTGTTGCTTTTGTTTCTCTAGGTGTTGGAGCTTACTGGTAAGGAGGTCTACCAGCAAAGATTATTTGGTAACTTGCTGTAGTCAACCCATGTAGATTGTGTGTCTGTTATGGAGGGGGTGGGTGTTTGATTGATGGTGTGCTGATCAAATGGACTGGTTTATCCTAGATATTGTGTTTCTTGAATAATGTTGCAGTTGCACTGATCCTGACCTGAGTGTCATCATTTGTATTTGTAAACACTGCTGTTTTTTTTTGGATGATACTACCAACGTATATCAAAAATGAGAGAGGGGCAAAGATTGTAATCCATTTTTCCACAATTCAAGGATTATAACTACTCAGTCAGGAGTTTCTGTCTTGGTCTTCATGTTACTGAACCGGCTGATTCTGAACCTGCAGATCTTTGGACGTATTGTGAGGTAGTGGAATCTGGAATACTGGTTCTGCTTTTCTCTTCTGCTCTGCTTCATCATTCAGATATTATGATTCAAAGCATAATTCAGTTTGATGGACGAGTTGTCAGTATTTTGAACATTTGGAGCACGTCTCTCTCAAGTCGTTCATGTCAATGCTGCCATACTTCAGGATGACCTTGCAGCATGCCTTTTAAGCATTTTCTCTCTGTACATTCTGCATTCCCTTTCATTTTTTTTCTCTTAAAGTCTTTTTTATTTCAACTTAGGTTTCATATCAATGGCTATCATTCTTTATCTGAGACATTATTGTGTGGTTGCTGCTGTCTGAATGTTCACTTGCAAGTCTCTTGTGTGGCTGCTTGAGTAAAACTGAAAATTACATGAAATTAGAATAAAGCAGTAATATTTTCATTTCAGTTGTGCTTGATCATTATTGACCTATTTTCATCTGGGAAAATGAACAGGAAAGCTAAAACTGAAAAGAAGGGCATCACGTGCTTTAATTCATATGCATCACTACTTTAGTTTCTTAATTTTCATGTTGAGAAATAAGGTTAATTGGTAACTTATACTCTGGGTCTACAGCCCCATTTAGATTCCTGATTTTGTTTCTGATATGGTTATCAAACTAGCCTGTTTCAGATGTTCTTTTACTTGTTACTAAAAGAACTGAGCTTCATTGTTGTTTAACACCGCTCTGAACTCTGTGATTGGTAGCTTATTTTTTAAATGTGTGAAAACTTCAAGACAGAACTACTTTCCAAATGGTGAATTGACTTTTATTTGCATCTCTTTAGGGAGCTTTTGCAAGTCTGCTTACTTTATTTTTTTTTAAAAATGTTTATATCAGCGATTTTTCGTTTTACAGGACTTCATTTTTTTCTGTGATGCAGTAGCATCTTGGATTAGTCCAAAGGATGACCTTCGAGATATGTTCTACAAGGTATGAGATTTCTTCCTTCTTAAAATTGATTGTTTTGGTGTATTTAGCAAAAAAATGAAGTCAGGAATAAGAAAAATCACAATTGTTATGTTTTTCATAATGTTTGATGTTTTATTTAGGTGTATAAGAATGCTGAAATTCACCAAGGAGAAATGGCATATTTTTGAAGTGCTTTTTCATTAGTATAAAAATCTGGATTAAGTTTGCTTGCTGAGCTGGAAGGTTCATTTCCAGACATTTTGTCACCATACTAGGTAATATCATCAGTGAGCCTCCGGTAAAGCATTGGTGTTATGCATCCTGCTGTTTGTGTTTAGGTTTCTTTGGGTTGGTAATGACATTTCCTGTTCTTTTTCTCAGAGGGTGGTAGATGGGGTCCAAATTGATGTGTGTGTGTGTGTTGATAGAGTTCCAATTGGGATGCCATGCTTCTAGGAATTTTCATGCATATCTCTGTTTTGCTTGGTCAAAGATGGATATGTTGTCCCAGTCAAAATGGTGTCCTTCCTCATCTGTATGTAAGGATACTAGCGATTGGGGGTCATGTCTTTTTGAGGCTAGTTGGTGTTCATGTATTCTGGTAGCTAGTATTCTGCCTGCTTGTCCAATATAGTGTTTGTTACAGTTCTTGCAAGGTATTTTGTAAATGACGTTCGTCTTGTCTGTATAGGGTCTTTTGAGTTCATTAGCTGGTGTTTTAGTGTGTTGATGGGTTTGTGGGCTACCATGATACCATACCATAAGTCTGAAAACAAACCTTTCAGCTGAGTGAGCGAACTTACATCCTGAACTACACATCTTCTCAAAACTTGCTAGTTTAAAAATGTTTTAACTGCAAATTGTCTTAGCTAGGGAAGTTTACCCTAGACACACAGAATCAAGACAGTCTTGACAAAATCATATGTAAACAAATTGAAACATGCATACAAATTGAAACAGCCATAGCTTGTAGTGTACAACTGAGTAATCTCATTTGCACCTCTTAATAGGTTAGTAAATATTTTGTGACATCACAGCCCTTTAATAATATCACTTTCCACCCAACAATTTGCAGAGCACAGCTCATGTGTTTTTTTAAATTTTATTGTAGGATATGGGATTTTCTAGCAAAGAAAAAGAACTGTCCTGTTCCTTTAAGCCCAGTAGGGTTTGTAGAGTATTGTGATAGAGCATTCATTGATTTCTTGATAATTATATTATTTGTTTCTGAGAAATGCTCATGTGACCATATATTGCTATTAGGGATGAATGACCAGGAAACAAAGTTAAATGGGAAGCTAATTTTGGTGGGACGGGACCTGCTTTTTTTTTTAAATTTGGCAGTTCATGTAAACAACACAAAATAGGATCAGAAGTAGACCACACAAATAAAAGCAAAATATGCAGATGCTGAAAATCAGAAATAAAAACAGAGAAACTCAACAGGTCTGGCACCATCTATGGAGAGAGAAACAGAATTAATGTGAATCTTCAGATGAAGGTCTAAAAGGGTGACTCCTAATTTTAAGCTGTACACCCTAATTCTGGACTAATCCACAAGAGGAAACGGTCAATGCATGTCAGCCTTGTCAAGACCATTCAGGATATTTATACACATGAATCAAGTCACCTCAATTTTTCAAACTCTAGTGAAAACAAGCCCAGTCTATCCAATATATTTTCATAGTACAACTCACTTATTCCAGGTATCAATCTAGTATATCATCACTTATATATTTATGTCCTTCTTTAAATAAGGAGGCTGCACACAATTTGAGATGTGGTCACATCATTCCCTCTATAACTGAACCATAACATTCTTACTATTATTCAGTTCCTAACATAATGAAGGATAGCAGCATCCCATTAACTGTCAGTTTATTCTGCTAACTTTTTATGACCCATGCGCTAAACCAGTTCAATCTCCCTGCACCTTGGAATTCCACGTTTGTTCTCCACCTGAGTAATTTCATTCTTCCTTATAAAGTGAACAATTTCACGCTTTTCCCACATTATACTCCACCTGTCCAAATTATGCCCTTTGCAGTCAACTCTGCATTCATCTACAACCTGTTCATGCTGTCTTCAGAATGTAATTCCTGCCTAACTTGGTGTCATTTGAGAAATTAGCAACTGTCTCTTCACCTCCCTTATCTAAGTCATTGGTGCAAATCTTCAAAAGTTGAGGCCCGAGCACAGACCCTTGCGATACTCTGCTCCCCTTGCCAATCAGACAAAAACTCATTTATGCATATTCTTGGCCGGCAGCAAACAATCATCTGTCCATGCTAATGTGTTACTTTCTATATCATATCATTTATGTTCCACAGAACTGTTAATATGGAACCTTATCGAATGACTCCAGGGAAACAAAGAATAATACACTTATCCACAGGAACTGTTACTATTTTAAAGACCTCATTGCTCTTTGACATAACCTGATTACCTTGAGTTTTTGTACATGCCTATCTTTAATCTCTTTTAATTGATTCTAACACATTCCCGTCAATGGATGTCATGCTAATCAGCTTATCATTTCCTGCTTCTGCCTCCCTACCTCCTTGAATGGAGAGGTTTTATTTGTGTGCAAGTTCACTTTGGCTGGTTCACCTTACATGCTCATATTGTTGCCCTTATTTCAATTTAGAACACTATTCTTAGATCAAATCTTCTCCCTTTTCAAACTGAATTTAATATTCTATCACATTGTGCTTACTGCTAACTAGGGACGCCTTCACTCTGAGTGCATTAGTTAATCCTTTCACATTCCTGAATTGAAGTCTTGACATAATTTGCTCTCTGGTTAATTCCAAAACCTACTGTGAACTCGTCATTCCGGGACTCTACTTAGTAAGGAAATAGAGGGTCTGGGTTTAAGGTAGGAAAGTGAAATTGGCCGATTCAGATCAGCCGCAATTTCATTGTGAATAGCAGAGCAGACTCAATGAACCAAGTAGGCTACATCTGAGTCATAATATCTAATGCTGATTTTTCAAGTTTCTGTGTAGATTAAAGTTGCCTATAATTATTACTGTCCTTTATTACAAGTTTCTTGTATTGTTTGTTCCAGTTAAAGAGCCTGTAAACCACTCTCTCACTAGAGATTTCTTTCCCCTTCTATTCGTCATCTCCACCCAAACTGATGATATATCCTGATGTTCTGAATTAAAGCCACCTCTAGCTATTGCACATATGCCACCCTTAATTAACAGTACTACACTTCCACCTTTATCTAGTTTCCTTTTTTTAATGTCATACAGTCACTCAGTATTCAAGATCCAATCCCTGCCACCCAGAAGCCATGCATCTGTAATGGCTATCAAATTACATTTATTTACTTCAGTAAGCTTTATCAATTTGTTATGAATGCCGTGTACATTCAGATACAGAGTATTTAGATTTAGCTTTGTTATTTTTCTAGTAGTTCTTTTAATGGTTGATGTATAGAGTCATCAGGATATTGTCTGGACTGGCATGTTTCAATTATGAAGAGAAAAAGATAGGTTAGGGTTGTTTTTCTTAAAGCAGAGAAGGCCGAGAGGAGTCCTGATTGAGGGACACAAAATTGAGGGGCATAGACAGGAGGTTTAAAGAGAATTAATAGACAAAATATTTTTCACTCAGACGGTGTTAGGTATCAGGAAGTCACTACCTGAAAGGGAGGTAAAGGTGGGAAATATCACAACATTTAAGAAATATTTAGATGAATGCTGGAAACACCATAGCTCACAAGAATTCAGATCAAGTGCTGGAAAATGGAATTAGAGTAGATAGCTGCACCAGTCATCAAGCACCTATGATGGATCAGTAGCCTCTTTACATGCTCTGAAACTCTGATTCCATTTCAGACAATGGTAAAGAGTGAACTGTGTTGCTGGGTTCTGGGGTCACATGTAGACCAGACTAAATAAGAATGTCAAATTTCATTCACTAAATCGCATAAGTGAAGCATGTGGTTTTGTATGACAGTAGACAATGTTTACATGGTCAACTTCAGACTAGCTTTTAATTCCAGATTTTTGCCGAATTCAAATTTCACCATTTGCCATCATGGGTGGAGTTTTAACCCACATCCCCAGAACATTAGTCTGAACCTCTGGATTACCATGCACTGGTATTACTGCTACATCACTGCTTCCCCATTATTGGTGGAATAATGTCATTTTGCGACATATAACTGTCAAGCATTTTCACACTAAATTCTGTTGCTTTGCATCTGGGGCCAGTTGTACCTTTGTTGTTTGAGGTGCCCAATCAACGCTGAGTAGTCTGTTTAATTTTGTTTGGTACAGCTATACTGATATTTCTTCTTTAACATGGGTGCGTTCTTGTGTTATAGAAGAATTGTGCTTTAGATATACGCTTAAAGCGTTGACGATGCAATCATGTTACAGCTAATGCACGTTTTAAAAGTTCACTCTTTAGAAACAGTGTCCCTAATTCATTGATTGATTGCATTGTAGTGAATTTGTGTTAATGAAATGAGCATTCTAGCAGAATGACCTCTAGCTTTTCCCTTGCTCTGTAATTCCCTTGCTCTGTGTACAGAATTTAGAATCACATAAAGACCAGACCAGCTAAGAATGCCAAATGTCCTTTTTTGAAGGAACATTAATTAATCAGCTGGGTTTTTAAAAACCATGTAGGCAGTTTGGTCACTGTTTGTGATACCAGCTTTCTGTTCTCCACCTACTGTTGTGGCATTTTATCATGTGTCTCTAGTTAATTTAATAAAGCTGGAGACTCATTTAGTAATTCTATAAAGTTACTGCAATTTTATCATACCAACTATATGTTGAAAATGGAAATGAAAACCATTATTTTGTCATTTTTGTACCCTGAAATGATTGGAAATTTGGGAGAATAATTGAAGCTGTAGAGGACGGTTATGAAAAAAAACTCTATTGATTTAATTGTTACTGTGGAAGAATAGATTATTCTTAGATTATTTTGAAGTTTAAGCTTATCACTGCAAATATGTTTGTGAAGTATTTTTATAAACTTCTGACATAAAAAATGTTTTGACTGCTTTTAACTAGTCCTTAGCAAATGTCAATTAGACAATTTAATTGGATTGAAATGCTTATTAAAATTCTTGATGATACAATGCATATTTTTGAAATTAATCATGTATATTTTAAGCATGTTCAAAATGCATTTTTTAATTTAATTTCAGATCCTTCATGGTTTTAAAAATCAGATTGGGAATGAGAATTGGACCCGTTTTTCAGACCAGTTCCCACCTCCCTTGAAAGAACGCCTTGCAGCGTATTATGGAGTCTAGCTGTGTACGCTGTTGTCAACCCATACTCATGGTAATTTCTAAAGTGCTTAGCTTCAGCTGAGAGATGAGTGTCAATTTCCATGAACATGTTGTTTCCACTCTTTAATATTGTCCAGCTTCATTACTTCCTCAACTTTGGCTGTTGCTGAGGTCTACATTCCAAGCTTTTGAAATTATGAAGAATAGAGACAACCATGTAACGCAGTTGGCCTTTCATGGTCTACTCTTTGTAAATTTTAGGTAATTCAAAACTACATGGATTGTGCCATTGGAACATAGAATTTGGGACAGGGAGGAGACCTTTTGGTTCTTCAGATCTGTTCTGTCATTAGATAAAATCAAGCTGATCTAATTGTGGCATGAACTGCATTTCCCTATACCTTTTATAGCTAACTAATCCTTCATGCATGCTAATATGTTGTTCTCTGCAAAATATTCTTTTGTTTAGTAACATTGGACACAGCTCCTTACCAAATGTTTTCTTTTTGAAATCGGAACAGCTTATCCACAGGAATTTCTTTATCCATCTTACTTGATCCTTCCTCAGTAACCTCTAGTAAGTTGAGAAGCATGATTACCCTTAACAAAACCAAGTCTATTCTACTGATTTTCTAAATATCCAGCTTTAGTTATGGCAAATAAGCTTTCTGTGTCCCTTTTACTTGAACAAGGGTGTTAAATTTGTTACTTTCAAACTCACTGGGGTTGTTCTAGAATCTAAGGAATTCGAAAGTTTCCAAGTAATACCTCGGCTGCATGTGCCACCAATTGCTTTCATACTGTAGGATGCAGACCATTTTGTTCTGTGGACATGATCTAATGATTTTCTCAGCACTTTTTCCCTGGTAGCGGTGATTCTTTTTAAGTTCATCCCTTCCTTTCACTTGTTGACTTTAATGATAGATGGAAAATACCTGTTATACACCTCTATCATTTCACAGAAAAAGAAATGGAAGAACTGCAGATGCTGGAAATCTGAAACTAAAACAGAAATTGCTTGGAGAATTCAACAGGTCTGGCAGCATCTGTGGATAGAAAGCAGACACTTAATTCTGAAGAAGTGTCACTGGACCCAAAATGTCAACTGAGCTTCTCTCTCCGTATATGCTGCTAGACCTGCTGAGTTTTTCCAGCCATTTCTGTTTTTATATCTATCATTTCATCATTTTCCATTACTAGTTCTGTGAACTCGCTCGCTAAAGTACTAACACTAGCTTCAGTTACTCTTTTCATAATTGAATACTTGCAGAAACTCTTATGATCTGCTTTTACATAGTGGCTAACTTTCTTTCATGCTTTACTTATTCCCTTTTTGATTTTAGTTATTCTTCACTGGTTCTTAAAATCTGACTAGTTTTCTGACCTACCACTACCATAGGGGTATGGGTGGGTTGCGCTTCGGCGGGGCGGTGTGGACTTGTTGGGCCGAAGGGCCTGTTTCCACACTGTAAGTAATCTAATCTAATCTAATTACAGAATAATGCATCCTTCTGAAAGAGCCTTTCTTTCTCACTGTGATAAGTCTTTGCTGGAAGTTATTAATCATCTCTTTAAAATTCTGTCACTGCATCTTTATTGACCTGTCAAAACTGCATTGCTTCTATCCTAAGTCATATGAAGTCCCATTTATCACGTGAACATGCATTAACCTGTAGTTACTTCTGGTTAACCAACATCCTCTTTTTCTAAAAGTTCTGAGTCCTCCATGACCTTTCACCACAGTAGCTCTGTACTGCACTTGTCCCAGAATCTACTGAGATGTGTCCCTGAATTCTGATCTCATGACCATTTCTGATTTTAACTGTTCTGACATAGTCATCAGCTCTGAAATTCCTTCCTTCTCTACTACCCCAACTCTTTTAACACATTCCATAGAATCATAGAATGTTTGCAGCATTGAAGTAGCCATCTGGCTTGCAAGTCTATGCCAATTTCCTGCAAGAACATGTGTGGTTAGTCCTACTCCACCACCCTTTCCCTGTAATAGAAACATAGATGTAGCCATAGATCTCAAACTATGGCCCTGAGATCCGAATCTTCAGCAAGTGGAAATAGTTACTTTGGCTTTGCCTGTTAATATCTTGGAAGACTTTAATTGGGTCACCTGTTGATCTGCTAAATTCTAGAGAAAACAGGCCTAATTTGTATGAGCTCTCCCCAACCTCTGAAGTCGAGGGATCATACTTATAAACATACATTATACTCCCTCCAAGGCCAATATAGTCTTTTAAGGTGTAATGTCCAGATCTGTTTACAGTACTCCCAAGTAACAGGGCTGTAACAGGGTTTTGTAACAATGCAGCACATGTTGTCCAGTCCTCTAAATAAAAAGACCAGCATTCCATTCGCCACCTCGATCATTTTTTGTACCTGTTAATGGCATTTTAAAGATTTAGGCATCCCAGCCCTAAGTCTCTCTGAGCATCTACTTTATTTAACTTTTATCATCTAGAAGAAAATACCTGGCCCTTTTTTGGTTAAGCACTGCTAACTTTCTACTTGCTTACGTTGAACTCCATTTGCTACAGTTTTGCTGAGTCCTTCAATATTCCTTTGTAATTTTGTGCTATCATCCACACTGTCTACAATGCCACCCAATTTTGGATGTGTGACTTGCTATACAAATTTTTATCCAAATTGTTAATGAATATTGTGAATACTTGAGCTACTAACACATCCTGCCGACTTGAATACCTAGCCATTAGCTTTTCCCTTTCTGGTATTATCCAATTCCCTTTTTGAAAGCTATAGTTGAGTCAGTCCTTTAGAACCCTTTGAGGTTGTGATTTTCATGTCACTTGTGATTATCTTCGCAGTGTGTACTCTTTGTCAGCCTTTCTGCCAGTAATTTTTTTTCCCCCATGTTGTTCTTGGATCCTTTGTTATTTGTTGATGCAAAGTTGATATTGCTAGTGAGGCCAGCATTTATTACACATCCTTAATGAGAAGATGGTGGTGAGCTGCTTTGTTGAACTGCTGCAGCCCTTACAGTCCAGGTACACCTACAGTGCTGATAAGAGGTTGCAAGATTCTGACCCAGCAACAGTAAAGACGTGGCAGTTATGCTTCTAATCATGTCCTAACATACTGCAACTTCCATGAAGTCAAACCACCTTTTCAAGATATGTTAAGTTAGTGGGCGGCACGGTGGCAGTGGTTAGCACTGCTGCCTCACAGCACCAGAGACCCGGGTTCAATTCCCCCCTCAGGCGACTGACTGTGTGGAGTTTACACATTCTCCCCGTGTCTGCATGGGTTTCCTCCGGGTGGTCCGGTTTCCTCCCACTGTCCAAAAATGTGCAGGTTAGGTGAATTGGTTATGCTAAATTGCCCGTAGCGGTAGGTGAAGGGGTGAAATGTAGGGGAATGGGTCTGGGTGAGTTGTGCGTAGGTGTGGGCTTGTTGGGCCGAAGGGCCTGTTTCCACACTGTAAGTAATCTAATCTAATCTAATCTAATCTAATCCCACCATCCTCCATATCACGTCATGCTCTGCCATTTCCACCACCTAAAAACGAATCCTACCACCAGAAATATATTTCCCTCTCCACCCCTATCTGCTTTCCATAAAGACCGTTCCTCATCAGTTCCATATCCGCTATCAACCTACCTTCCCCTCCTCGCACCGTTCCCTCCACCACAGGAATTGTAAAGCCTGCTCCCACACCTCTTTCCCCCCCCCCCCCCCCCCCCCCTCACCTCTGTCCAAGGCCCCAAAGGAGCCTTCCACTTCCGTCAAAATTTCACCTGCACTTTTTTTACGTCATTTACTGTATCCGTTACTCCTGATGCGGTCTCCTGTACGTTGAGGAGACAGGATGTCTATCGCAGAGCACTACAGAGAACATCTCCGGGACACCCGCACCAATCAACCCCACCACCCCGTGGCCGACCATTTCAACTCCCCACTCCCACACTGCCAAGGACATGCAGGTGCTGGGCCGCCTCCATCGTTGCACCCTTACCACCTGACGCCTGGAGGAAAAATGCCAGAGTGCCTCATCTTCCGCCTTGGGACCTTCCAACCCCATGGCATCAATGTAGATTTCATCAGTTTCCTCATTTCCCCTCCCTTCCACCTTTCCCCCAGTTCCAACCTTCCAGCACAGCACTGCTCTCGTGACCTGTCCCACCTGTCCATCTTCCTTCCCACCTATCCGCTCCATCCTCCTCTCTGATTTATCACCATTATCCCACCTCCATCCACTTATCACACTCTTAGCTACCTTCTCCCCAGCCCCACCCCCCTCCCATTTATCCTATGCACCCTGAGGCTCCCAGCTTCATTCCTGATGAAGGGCTTTTGCCCAAAATGACGATATTCCTGCTCCTCTCTTACTGCCTAGCCTGCTGTGCTTTTCCAGCAGCACACTCTTTCCAGCATCTGCAGTACTCACTTTCGCCTGTATTTACATAGCCTAGGATTGTTAACACCTTTTCAACCATGTTTTTGCCCTGTCCAGCCATCTCTTACCATTTATTCAACTGTATTCCCGGGTCTGATTATCTGTACTCCTTTTAGAACTCTGTCCTTTATACTGATTTTCATTCTTCCCGCCAAATTAAATGATTGTGCTTTTAAATTTCATCTGCATCATCTTTGGAAGTCTATCACTTTTCTCAGTTTACTGTTTGTTGAAGTTTTGTCATATGCAACTTTTGAAATTATTCCTGTAATCACATGTCTAATTGATTATAGAATATTGAGGAAAAACTTCATCCTAATCCAGACCCCTAGCCCTCCTCCTTTCCTTTTCTTTGTGAAAGAATAAGCCCACAAATCTGTTTCCTGGGTCTCCAACAAATTTGTACAAACATTACCACAATGCCTTTTAAACCTTGGGCTTTAACTTTGCTTTCAAACCTATTTTATTAAACACTTTCTATTAGTGTCCCTTAACACTTCATGCAGTTCAATCAAATCTTAAAGGTGAACCATGCCTACTTATATATTGACTTCCCTTAATCTGTATTTTTTTCAAACAATTAATTCGGCTCACATTATCATTTATGGAGCTTTCTTACCTCTGAGGTTAAGCATGTTTACTTATTTGGTTTATGCTTGATCTTTTTGGAACAAAAGTGTAATATTTATAATTCTCAAGTCCTCTGACACTTGTACCCTGTCCAAGGAGTATTGTGAGAATATGAACAGTATCTCCATTATTTTCCATCCTTATTTCCCTCCATATTCTCACTTGCATACCATCTGGTCCTAGTGGTTTAGCTTTTAAGGACAACCTTTCTATAGCCACCTTATCAATTTTAACCAATTTGGTATCTCAGTTACCTCCCTTTAGTATTTGTTATTTTTGATTTCTCCTCTGAACCATTTTATTCAGCGTTATTGACTGTATTTTTCCCCGTCATGAGAACGTATCATGGACTGTACCCGAACAGTCTCTTATCTGAACAATTTCCTCTTTAAAGGCATCCATTTTTTAATTGCAGTTCTCCCTGTGAATCTTTGCTTCCAATTTACCCAGAACAGATCAACCAGTGAAATTGGCCCTTCTCTAATTGTCTTTCAAGTAGATTGCTTCTTGTTCACGTGAATGATGCTGTGATCACTTTCATAAATGCTTGCCTTTTGACTCACCTCATTCTCTAGAATTAAGTCCAACAATATCTCCTTCCCTATTGGGCTAGAAACTACTGATCTCTTCTGCTTCTCAGCATTGTAACAATTAAAGTCGGTCTCTGGTCTGATATATTGTCTGATGTGGCTTGGTGAGATTTGCTTCGTAACACTTGTGAAGTGCCTTGTGATTATTTTATTTTGGTCAAACATGTAAAACATTTTTTTTTGTCTCTACAGGTCTTTCAAGCTGGGAAGTCCATAGGGAGACTCTGCACCCAGGGAAAACATTACCCTTTACGGGGGGGGAAGGGTAAACCAGTGGGGCATATAGTACAATCCCAACCCTACTGGGACGGGTGGGAGGGAGGTGTTTAGTCGTCGCACTGTTCAGTCGACATTGGGGAAAGTTGAACCCTGAAGTCTTTTTCGATGGACATTTGTCTCTTCTTTTTAGAGCTTCACACCAGAAGAGAAGAAACAAAGGAAGACATCTGACCCAAAAACATCATGTTTCTGACTAAGGGATAATGCAACAAATGCAGGAATATAGGCTTCAAAAGTGGGTTTAAGTGCAGAGAGAAAATCATAATCATTAGGTTAAAAGTTGGCAGCCAGAGACATGGGGGTTTTACATACAGACTAAGGCTGAAGGTAAGAACTAAGAAAACACTCGGGGATTAATAGGCATTTGCATGAATTTAGGAGAGCTACAAAAATGACAATGTTATTGCAATTCTAAAGTGCAGCTTGTTTCCAAAATTAATAGCAAACACCTAAATAAAATCATAGAAGTTAAAATGTAAGTTTCTGATGAAGTAATAGCGGTCAAAATGAATGGCTAACGATTGGTAACAAGGCTAAATGGCTCAAGAAACCCTAAATAGCTTATATTTTCACTGAGTGCATATCAGTTAAAAGTTTGACATATCTTTAGTTTTGCATTTAAAACACATGATAGTATAAGTATTTGGGTTGTAATGCCAGTATTCAGATTCTTTTTCTAAATGAAAAACTACAGTAAATCTTTGTAATGTACATGTTCAATTTAAGGTACAGGCATGTATTTGGTTCACTGTGGTTAACAGTAAGGTTGCTTTGTTTAGTGGGGCATTGGTCTAGCATGTGTGCATCATAGAAAGTGGAAATGGTAAGGTTTCTTTCCCACTAGAATTTTTTTTTAAGTATTGCAGCTCAACATATTACTAAGTAGACTTTGTGTAAACTACCCCGAGGTTTTTCATATAGGATTTTAATTTCTGTTAAGGTTATTCATAGGTATAACAGTTTGTAAGGATTTGAAATATCTTTAGGATCCAATAGGGTTAAGATTGTTATTGTATTGTGTGTAACCTGCACAATGTGGAAAGCTGAAATCTCCATGCAAATCTGTTGCCTCTGTGCTGTCAATGTGATGTGCTTTCTGCATGGTTATATACTATTGAAATTAATAGAACCTCCAGAGTTAAAAGAATTATGTAGTAGGACAATTGAGGGCTGCATAATTAGATGGCATGTAAGGACAATTGTACACGTGTTAAGAGACAGGTTTGCTTTATTTAGTGTTTTTTAATCTGACTTGATTGGTAATATTTTTGTTCAAAGCATGATCTCGTGAGATGCTTATTGTCCTGTACTGAGTCTTAAGCAGGATAGATCAAAATTTCAATCTGGAATATATGGTTTAAAAAAATTGGCACATTGGTGGCCCTTTGTGCCATAAAAGCTGCAGGAGTACAAAATGAAATGGATCCGTTTTCTTTAATTTGTTCCACTTTATGTTGCTTTCTATACTCCTTTGTGTAAATAAATCCTTTTACATTAAATTCTGCCCCTTCCCCGTAATGTGTATTTTGTTGTAAATCTTTTTTTTATTTTTATTAGTATGTACTGTGAATGTGGAAAACAAAAGCTGGTACACTTGACCTTTGTTATGCGTGAGTCTTTTATAATGCATTGACTGCCTGATAATTATCCCATGATGGTTAGATTTTTTTCAGATGGGACATAACCTCCCCCAGGGAAAACAGCAACTCTGCTGGTCAGAGTGCAGAGCGCAGCACAACTTTGGAGGCTGCAAGGCTAGAGTAAAGGATAACAAATAATTTTAAGTACTTTAAAAGCCATGACAGCTTTTGTATTTCTAATTTTCCCTACATTACATATTTTGCTACACAAAAAAGGGAGAAAAAGCTGAATGTTTGGCTGATTTTTGCTGCTTGCTTTTAAAGTTGTATGAGATGAATGAAATAATTAATGCACTGAAAAGGATGGGCTTTGTGTGCGTGTGCATGACTGAAATTGTGGCATGAAATTCAGTAGCTATGGTTTGCTTTCCATCGCTTTTGTTGACTTTTTTAAATTTGCATGACAATGCAGTTTATACATTCCTTAATTTTGCACAACTTGGTAAGTGTGATTAGACAAGAGTTTGTTATTTAGTTTTTCCTAACAACTGCATATTATATACAAATCATGTAATATGCTAGTTGATTAAGCTTTTTACTAAATAAAGGTCCTCTCAGCTTGCATGGTCTTTTTCAATATGTGCAACATTCATAAACTTTCATGCAATATACCTTCTTTAATTGCTAATACACAGATGATTAGAAAAAGACAGTTTGCTCAGGTTTTTAGAAAACAAGTCCATGGCTGCTTAATGAAGTTACCAGTATTTGTATTGTGAAGAGAAATTTATTTGCATGTTCTTCATGGGTTTAAACCAAAAGAAATTTCTGTGCTCAGTACCTGCAGTTGATTCCAAAATGTGCTTAATGCGCTTCTGATCTAAAAGGGCATTTTCTTCATGTCAGATACTGCCTAACCAGAAATACAATATTTCAGACTAAGTTCTTTTTCACTTTGAAAATGTCTAACAAAATTCCCTCAGTCGTCTGGATTTAAATCTCTACAGTGTTCAGGTGTGAAAAATAAAAGTTACAGTATTACAGCTGGTTGGACAGAATTATAAATGTACTTCCCTGGGTTGGAGGGCTTTTTAGGAAAGGAGAATGGGTGAAGATTATATTCTGTAAAACAAAATAGAAAGCTTACATGAATAAATTTCTTGAGTTTAATTTTAGGCTTTCTAGTTCGTCAGTTGCTGAAGAAAACACTAATTTTACAGTAATTCAGTTGAAAAATTCAGAGTAGCTTTATTACTGTAATATTAATTGTACTTGCTAAAACAAAGTGCTAAATACTTCACTTACTGACCTCCCTTTTATCCCTGTTTTCAGCTTTATTGTACTTATTGCTACCCCGTTTCCCCCATTCTGCGTTTTTAGTGCAAACATTGCTTTTACATTGCTTTCCCACCATCTATTTTAGAAATTGGAGAAGCATTTAAAAGTTAATTCCAAAGACTTAAAAGTGTAGAAATGTGAAGTTACCAGGTCAGTCCTGCATATTACATTAAGTTAATAACCCACCAGCAGCAAGATGAATTCTCATCCGGGAATGTGCTTTGATGAGATAAACCGTTCTTTGGTAGAAATTTTGCTTGGATAGCCAAGTGAAATGCTCATTGGTCACCTTTTTACGTCCAGTCTTCTTGCAATCTTCAGGTTTAAACTGCTATAACTTTATCAAATCTATATGCAGTATTTTAAAGTCTGATTGTAGTATAGTTTATTACGGTTAGTGCTAATCCAGAAATGGGATAATGTGGGATTGGAATTCTAGTAGTCTGGTTTAATCCCAAAAGTTAATAATATTTTTTCTTTATTAATGTCATCCATTTCTCCATTAAATAACTTTGAATGGTCAGACTCGACAGTCTGAAGTTTGATCATTTATTTGTAAAGTTTTATTTGGTCTTGATCTGCATACACGTACACCACAATATTGCATTTACATAACTGATTCTAACTGTGAAATTATAATTATTTCCAGTGCATTCACTGAAAAGTTTGTGTGGAATAACCCAAGGTTCGCTGTTCCAAAGAAAAATAACAGTAACTCCTCATGCCCAGTGTCTTCATTTTCAGTTTGCAGTTTTGTTTTTATTGACTTAAAATTCAGTGTTGCTAATTGTATAAATTTTCAAGTGAAAATTTACATAATTGGGGTTTGGGCTCATTCTGGTGGAGATAGCAAATACTGATAATTTTTCTGTAGTCTCCAGTCTCGTACACCATTTCTTTGAAATGCCATGAAGTTCACTTGAGTAAATAGGCGGTTTGCCAGCAGTGGATTGTCTGGGTTAATCTAAATAATTTTCCATTTCTTGAACAAGAAGTATTTAATATTAAATATGGCTCTTTTTCTCTGAAATTAGACTGTTCTAAACTCTTGACTTTGTTCATGTTGCATTTGGTCTGCCAGTGCTTCCTACTGAAGCACAAAGCTGGTTGTATCATCATAACCTAATTATCTGAAATATCAGTGTGCACAGATCATCACAACTGACTGGTAATCCATCTTTAATAATGCAGAATTTTAAAATAGCGACTGTGGAATAATACTACCGCAATTTAACAACATGTTTTCTTTAACTTTGAGCAACGTGACAATAGAATATTGTTAACTAATTGGAAAATATTGCAACTGCAAATGGCAGAATTTTAATTTGCTTTTGCAATCAGGTTAAATGGAAAGGCTTTGGTGCAGTAAAATTAAATTCAGTTAAGTGTGAGATTCATTTGCATTGATTTTATGGAGTTCATAAAGACTATGTTATAAAATATGTATGTACCTAGTAATGGAGACTGTCAATGAGTGAGTATGCTTTTTTTAAAGACGACTTGCAATTACCATTTCCCTGATTCTGAGTCCAGTAAATGGAACAATTATTAATTCCCCTTTCTTAGATCTTATCTAGCTTATTTTCAACCATTTGTGAAATTCCTGGAAAGCTTAAAAACTGAAAATGAGGAACCTGAGTTACCTTTAAATTTGCATGCACAATGCATTGCAGATGCATGGTTTATTGAATGATCCCTGCATCCTATTCAAAGCCCAAGGTTAAATTCAAGATTTATTGATCCTCATATTGCTGAGTGTGTAGGAAGGCACAAACATCCATTGTCAAAAAATGTTGCCCACACCCCTGCCCCCACCCCCCCCCCCCCATCAAAAAGATATGAACCTGAATATCAACACTCCTAAATTTTTGCACAAAGTAAATGCATCATGGGATATACAGAGCATTTTACCCGTTCGTTGTACAAATGTACCTTATTGTTTTTGAATGTTGGGAGAATGTTGATGGAGTCATGCGAATTAGTCTCATCACATTCCAGTGTTTTCTGCCTTTTTGGCATGCTCAAGCTTGATTTGTCTGCTCCTCACACTGAATGGAGTGCTGTCCTTGCAGAAACGGCCGCTACTGCTAATGTAGCTTTTCTACTTGAATATTTTTATGTTGTAGAGATCTCAGGTCAGCATTTACTGTTTTTATATATGCCTTTTACCTTCCCTTCCTGTTTGAGCTTCCCTCTTTCGAAGGGTTCTAACAGTGCATTATTTAGCAATTAGATATGTCAAGTTATTCACCATTGACACCATAGAATTTATTCATGTTTCTTTGTTGTCTTAGTCAATTAGACATGATCTGAAATAAAATTTTGTGGATGTTATCTCAGACATTTTCCACATGATCTTTTCTGCTCTTTAGGAGTGGAAGAGTGCAGAAGCTTCTATCTTGATTATCTACTAAGTAGAAGTCTACAGTGATAGATCATTATACGTTTTTTTGTTTTGTTTAAAAACTGCATATAGATTCAGTTTTAATTTGCAGCTTTAGCATTAGACATTTGTTTGTCAATATTTCATGATCAGGATAATCATAATTAGGCCGGATGTGAAATGGTACTTGTCCACCCTCCTTTGGATAACCTGTCATTTATTAGACGTGATGGTCATAAAATATAAAACTTATTTCTCGTAATATTTTAAAATCTTTATTAAAGTGACATCTCCAATTTTTAAAATACAAATAGTGTTAGCTTGATAGCATTTCTTGACTCCACTCCTGTGGGAAAAATATATACTAACAGCCTGAGATAACAGCGGCTTCAGTTTCAGTGGTCCTGGGGTACTTAGCTATTGACAGGCTTGTAGCGTGGCTACTTGTAGAATTGTGGAAGGTGGTATCTGCATTTGTGCATGGGTTTTTCCCCCTGATTTTAATGACCAAAGGATTCTTCAAAAGGAGCTTCACATGAGTAATGTGGTGTTAGAATTTACCCTTCAAAACCTCTCCTGCAACCTCTCAAGCTGTATGAACATAAGCAACATTTCTTGGAAGTATGCTTCGATGTAAACTTGACAAAACTTCATTTTAAATAGAAACATGGTTTTAATTTTTGATAAGCTGCTGAATTTTGAAGAAAGTTTTTGGGGCCACCAAATATTTTGGATCATGCAGAGAATATATATTGTATTGATCTTCTATGTAGTAATTTTTGTATTGATAAATGTTAGTTTGTATCTTGTAGTGAACTAGTAGATGTTAATGTTAACCACTGCTAGGAAATGTATGTTCAAAATAAATCATTTAAAGATAATGATGGAATTCAGTTTTTTTCCTCACTCTAAAATGCAAAATACTGTGAAATCTGATTCTATCTTAGAAAACTGTGCGTTTATCTGTCTTCTCTATACCTTCCTGACCTACCCGCCTGCTCAAATATTTACCACCACCACAAAAGGAAAATATTGTCCTTTTAGATAAATGGACTGATACAGTCCATCTATGGTCTTGCTATGGGACTATGTAAATTAACTTGCAGCATTGAAATTAGTATGCATATTCTGCTCATTCTTTTGACAGTTTGATGGAAATGGTAAAGTAGGCTTAGTAGGCTGAAAAATACATAGTTGTTATTCCTAACTCAGTAACCAGACTACCATGTAAGAGTTGATAAAGTGTGGAACCTTCCATCAGGACTGGGGTGGGGGAAGGGAGCTGAAAATAATTAGATGGGAAGATGAGGCTGGGGAAAATGGATGGCAGTAGGTGGCTGCAAGTAGAAGTGTTTGGTCAGTGGGAAGGGTGGAGTGGATAAGTGGGATGGAAGATGGACAGGTTAGGTCAGGTAAGGGGATGGGGTGGAGAGGGAGGACTGGACCCAGGATGGGGTGAGGAATGGGGAGATTTGAAAACTGGTGAATTCTACATTAAAGCTGTATGGCTGAAAGTTTCCAAGGTGGAAGATGAAGTGTTCTTCCTCCAACGTTGATGGTGGAGGAGGCCCAGGATGGACATGTCGGGAGAGTGGGAGGGGGTATTGAAATGGTTGACAACTGGAAAGTGGGGTTGATTGCAGTGCATGGACCATAGATGTTCTCTGCTTCGGTACGCAGGTTTGCACTCAGTCTTTCTGATGTAGAAGATATCACATCAGGCACAACAGATGCAAAAATTCAGATTAGAGGAAATGCCAGCCTTGGATGGGACTAAGAAGGGAGTTGTGAGAGCAGGTTTTGCACCTCCTGTGGCCGTAGGGAAAGGTGCCAGATGTGGAGGAGAGGTTAGTGGGGAGTGTGGACCTAATGGAGTTGCAGATGGAACAGTCCCTGCAGAATGCAGATGGAGAGGGAAATAGTTTGATGGTGGGGTCAGACTGTAGGTGGTGGAAATGACACAAGATGATACACTGGATTGGAGATTAGTGGGTGTAATGTGAGGACTGGTGGACTCCCATCCTTGTGAGATGGGGAGGTTTTATTTTGCAGGGTGGGAGGATTGTTGAGGTAGCTGCGGGAGTTGGTGGGTTTGAAATAGATGTTGGTGCTGAGGTCGTTGCAGAAGATGGGTTGACGAAAGTGGGGAGCTGGAAAAAGCAGAGCAGGTCAGGCAGCATCAGAAGAGGAAGGGAGTCGACATTCCAGGTCAGAACCTTTCATTAAGGCTCCCACTTGCCACAAACCAGAGAAGTGGCTGTGGTTACCCGAAAGGGTCCGGGTTACGCCTCTGTTAGGATACGTGCGGCACTCTTTCTTCCACAGCTACACTGGCACCATACCTCACCTTTTCCTCTGCTACATTCATGACTATTGGCACTTCAGTTCTCACAAGGAGCTGGAACAGTTCATCAACTTCACCCACACCTTCCACCCTGATCTCAAATTCACCTGGACCATCTCTGACTCCTCCCTCTTTGTGGATATTTCCATCTCCAGCAACTTGACTCAGCACTGACATTTTATTTCAATCCCGCTAATCTCACCCCCAACTCCTGCAAAAATGCAACACTGTCATCTGCCATATCTGCTCCCAGGATGTGGGAATCTGCTCCAAGGACTATTATTTCCCCTCCCCAATGATCAACAATGCTCTTAACCATATCTACTCCATTTCCCACGCTTCTGCCCTCGATGCTGCCCTTCCCCTCCCCCCACAACCACCACCATCATCACTACTACGCAAGGATAAAGTCCCCTGGTTCTCTCATTTGATTCCACTCCTCACCCTCAATACGCAGCCCTCAGCACCAAACCCAACCTCACCATCAAACTAGCAGACAAGGTGGGGCGGGGGGTGTTGGAGGGGAGGTGATGGGGGAAATGGGCACAGTGGTAATTTGGCGCCGCAAACTGTAAATCACTGAAGCCAAGTACTAACCTACTGCCCCCTTTGACCGTGACCTCCCCGCTCATCACCAAACCATAATCTCCCAGTCATTACAATACCTCATCACTTCAGGGGATCTTCCACCCACAGCTTCCAAACTCATAATCTGGGCACCCCGCACTGTTCTGTTCTACCTCCTACCCAAGATTCACAAACCTGACTGCCCTGGCCGACCTATCATCTCAGCCTGCTCCTGCCCCACCAAACTCTTCTCCACATACCTTGATGCTGTCCTATCCCCCCGGTCCAGGAACACCTCACCTACATTTGGGAAACCACCCACGCTTTTCACCTCCTTCATGACTTTAATTTACCCAGCCCCCAAAGCCTTGTCCACCCCATGGACATCCAGTCCCTATACACAGTGCAGCACGGTGGATCAGTGGTTAGCACTGCTGCCTTAGGTGACTGTGCAAACTACACATTCTCACCATGTCTGCATGGGTTTCCTCTGCGTGCTCTGGTTTCTTCCCACAATCCAAAGATGTGCAGGTTAGGTGAATTGGCCATGCTAAATAGCCCATGGTGTCATAATGCACCTAACACAGAACACCCAGAGGAAAGCCATGCAGTCACTGGGAGAATGTGCAAACTACACAGTCACCTGAGTCAGAGGGAAATGGATCTGAGTGGTTTACTCTTCGGAGGTTCAGTGTGGACTTGGCCGAATGACCTTTTTCCACACTGTACTTTCAAAACTCTATCCATCATGATGAAAGCCTCCAAGCAGTACCCTTCCACTGACACTTGTTTGTTTGGCTGAACTGGTCATCATCAATAATTTCTCCTTTGAATCGTCCCGCTTCCTCCAGACCAAAGGGGTAGCCATGGGCCCTGGCTATGCCTGTTTCTTCGTCACATATATGGAACAGTCCAACTTCCACAGCTACACCAGCACCATTACTCACCTTTGTCTCTGCTACATTTATGACTATTGGCACCGTCTCACGCTCCCATGAGGAGACTGAAGAGTTCATCAACTTTGCTAACATGTTCCACCCAAACCTTGAGTTCACCTGGACTATCTTGGACACCTCCCACCCCTTTCTCGAACACTCTCCATCAACTGTGATCAACTCAACATGGACATTTACAAACCCACTGACTCCCACCCTGCCTCCTATAAAAATGCTATCCTTTATTCCCAATTCCTCTGCCTCTGCTCTATCTGCTCCTAAAAGGACCAATTCTACAACAGAACACACCAGATGGCCACCTCCTCCAAAGACTGCACTGGGGAGACAGGATGCCTACTTGCAGAATGCTTCAGAGAACATCTCCAGGACACAAGCACCAAGCAACCCCACAGCCCCATGGCTGAATACTTTATCTACACCTCCCAGTCACCCAAGGACATGCAGGTCCTGGGCTTCCTCCATTGCCAAACCCTTATCACCCCCCACCTGGAGGGAGAGTGCCCTATCTTGTGCCTTGAGACCCTCCAACCACATAGGATCAATGTGGGTTTCACCTCCCCCTACCTTATCTCCGATCCAACTTTCCAACTTGGCACCACCCTCTTGATCTGTCCTACCTGTCCATCTTCCTTCCCACCTCAACACTTCTCTCCATCTTATCACCTTCATCTACCTATCCCACTCTTAGCTACCTTCCCCTCAGCCCTAATCCCATTTATCTCTCAGACCCTTTGGCCCACAAGCATCATTCCTGATAAAGGGCTTGTGTCCGAAACATTGATTCTCCTGCTCCTTGGATGCTTCCTGACTGGCTGTCCTTCTCCAGCACGATGTTGTCAACTCTGATCTCCAGCATCTGCAGCTCTCACCTCTCTTAGGCTTCCCCTTTTGGACCATACTCTCACCAACCTCTCCTCCATACCTGGCACCTTTCCCTAAGGCTGCAGGGCCAAATCTGGCCTCACCACAACCCCCCCGCTTACCTCTGTCCCAGTCCCAAAGAACCATTCCAAGTCCAACAGAGATTCACCTGCATTTCCTGTAATCTGATTTATTGCATCCATTGCTCCTGAAGAGGTCTGTACATCGAAGAGACTGAGCATAAGCTTGAGGACCAGTTGAGGGAACCAGGAGTCTGTACGCTCCAATCAACCCCACTTTCTGGTTGCCAACTATTTCAACCTCTCCTCCCACTCCCCTGAAAATCCATCCTGGGCCTCCAACGCCAAAATAAGGCTATGCAAACTAGAGGAAGAACACCTCGTCTTCTGTCTCCGGAGCTTACAACCATACAGCCATCGCACACAATACACCAGCTTTCAAACTTTCCCATCTGCCATCTCATTCCACGTCCAGCCCTCCCTCTGTGCTCCGAACCCTTGACTGATCTAACTTGTCCATCTTCCTTCTCATTTATCCACTCCACCCTTCCCACTAACCAATCACAATCACTTTGTATCTGCATCCACCTATCACCATCCCACTAACTTTTTCTCAGCCCCATCCCTTCGTTTATTTCTCTTGCCCCCCCTCCCCAGTCCTGATGAAAGGTTCTGAACTGAAATGCAGATTCCCCCGCTCCTCTGATATTTGACCTGCTGTGCTTTTACTAGCTCCAACTTAATTGACTTTCCAGCATCTGCCGTCCTCACTCTCTCCATACTACCATATAAAGCAAGAATATCTCCTCTGAATTGTGATCTTTTTAATTGAGAACGTTTGGTGTTATAAAATATTTCTTCCCTTTCCAGTCTGTTATAGTTTAAATCACAGCAGGACACAGACTGTGACAACTTGGTGACAGAAGTAGAAAAATATTGAGATGTATATTGGAAATGCTGTGTTTTGAAATCTGATTTTAATTGCAAATGGTCAATTTCAAGGTTTTAGGATTTCTAATGACTCCTTTAATCATGCTTTAATTTATAAATCTGTGTTTTCCTGTTTATGTAAAATCTTTATCTCAATTTCTGTGCATTTCCTTAGATTCGTACATTCTCATATCTTCACAGTCCTCCTTTAGTATATCTTCGACTTTCCTTAAGAATATGTGTTGTCTTGTTGTGCTAAAAGATGTTCTGGCTCCTTCCTAGCTTAGTGTATTTTGATACTAAACTTTTTTCTTATTGTTCTCCCTGTCTTCTCTGCATATATCCTTTAATAACTTACTTCTCTAAATTCTGTTTCAAATGCTTCAGTTAACCTTGTGGCCCACTGAAACAGTATGTTCTGTTTCCATTTAATACTTTGTGAATCACTTTACAATGACTTAGCTTAAATTCTAAAATTGTTTCTTTCTACTTTCCAATCCTAGAGGAATAGTTATAGACTTTAGACTTCAATCTTCCAACAATTTATCTACGGAATAAATGGAATATGTCCACAATCTCATGTTATGCTGTGAAGCAACAGGGATGTTTAGGCCCAAATTTTCCAAAGCTTTCAATGGTTTGGATTTTCTTTTGGCTTATATCTGAATCTCTCAACTATTGTTTTGATTACCATGATTAGTCAAGTAAGTTATGTAACTACCAGGATTGTTGAACGTAAACTATGTTGATATTTTCTTGTTTTTGTGTATCATAGCTCAGTCTATTTGGTGAGTCACTGCTGAGGATCTTGTGGCACTATTTGAATAAGAGCAACAAATCTCCCGGTAACCTATCTAATATCTTTATCTCAGTTAATCAGCACCATTTGGTTAGCTGGCTACTCATTTGCAATTAGTGGAATCTTGACATATACAATTCGCTTTCCTGGGCTGGTACAATTACAACATTTTAAAAAGCATCTGGATGGGTACATGAATAAGAAATCTTTAGAGGGATATGAGCCAAATGCTGGCAAGTGGGACTAGATTATGTTAGGATATGTGATGAGTTGGGTCTGTTTCTGTGCTGTACATCTGACTCTAAGTAGTATGTCAAAGGCAATTGGGTTGTGTCATGCTTTTACAGCATGGTTTCTATATCCAGGAAAGGTTTCTTAATCCTAAAAGTTATAATTCGATTTGTTAGATTACATCTATCTTTCTGCTATTTTTGTCTTTTTTGATGCAGCCCTCATTTGCTTTCCTGTTTCTCTTTTTCTAAAATCTTACATCCTGATATAACATATTTCTTTAGATTATAACCAGATCTTTATACTTGATATCACAAAAGCCACATACTTCCTCCATTTTATTCTCTATCAGCTATACCATCACAGCTCTGCATGTTTTCTGTGGAACTGCACCCAGCTCTCTTCCCTGATTTATCACCTGTTGAGGTATTTACCTAATTTTTAACCATGTTTTAAATGTATTCCATTGTGGAATTCATGGCTGGCCAGCATTTATTGCATGTCCTGAGCTGCCCTTGAGAAGGTGATGGTGAGCTGCCTTCGTGAACCACTGCAGAACGCCTGCTGTGGGTTGACCCAAAATGCTATTAGGGAGGGAATTCCAGGACTTGACCCAGCAACAGTGAAGGAATGGTGGTGTATTTCCAAATCAGGATGATGAATGGCTTTGAGGGGAAGTTGAAGGTGGTGGTGGTGGTGTTCCCATATATCTGCTGTCCTCACCCTTCTAGATGGTGGTGGTGGTGGTGGGTTTGAAAGGTCTAAGGATTTTTGATGAATTTCTGCAGTGCATTTTGTAAATAGTACTTACTGCTACTACTGCGTGTTGATACTTGTGGATGTAGTGCCAACCAAGCAGGCTGTTTTGGATGGTGTCGTGCTTTTTGACTGTTGGGCAAGTGGGGAGTATTCCATCACACTTCTGACTTGTGCTTTATAGATAGTGGGCAGGCTGTGCGGAGTCAGGAGGTGAGTTACTCACTGCAGTATTCCTAGCCTCTAACCTGCTCTCGTTGTCACTGATTTTATGTGGTGAGTCCAGTTGAGTTTCTGATCAATGATAACTCAATGATGTTGGGGATTCAATGATGGTAACACTATTGAATATCAAGGGGTAGTGGTTAGATTGTCTATTGTTAGTGATGGTCACAGCCTGGCATTTGTTTGGCATGAATGTTACTTACCACTTCTCAGCCTAAGCCTTTGATATTGTCCAGATCTTAATTGCATTGGGACATGGACTGCTTCAATATCTGAGGAGTTGTGAATGGTGCTGAGCATTGTGCAATCATTGGTGAACAGTGAACTTCTGATCTTATGATGGAGGGAAGGTCATTGATGGAGCAGCTAAAGGTGGTTAGGCCGAGGACACTACACTGAGGAACTCTTGTAGAGATGTCCTGGAGCTGTGATGACTGAACTCCAACAACCAGAACCATCTTCCGTGTCAAGTATGACTCTAACCACTGGAGATTTTGCCCCTGATACCCACTGATTCCAGTTATGCTAAGACTCCTAAATGCCACATTCAGTCGAATGCAGATTTGATGTCAAGGGCTGTCACTTTCACATCATCTCTGGAATTCAGCTGTTTTGTCCATGTTTGACCTGTAATGAGGTCAGGAGCTGAGTGCCCCTGGCAGTACCAAACTAAGCATTGGTGAGCAGGTGCTGCTTGATAGCACTGTTGATGATCCCTTTGATGATCAATAGTATACTGATGGGGCACTAATTGGCTGTGTTGGATTTGTCCTGCTTTTTATGTACAGGGCAATTTCCTGTGTCGGGTGGATGCCAGTTTTGTAACCGTACTGGAACAGCTTAACTAGGGGAGCAGCAAGTTCTGGAGCATAATTCTTCAGTAGTATTGCCAGAATGTTGTCAGGGCTTGTGGCCTTTGCAGTATCTAGTGCCTCCAACCATTGCTTAATATCACGAAGAGTGAATTGAATTGGCTAGACTAGTATCTGTAATCTGTCATCTCTGCATACCTCAACATGGTGCTGCCCCCCTTAGTCCAAGAACTCCCCACCTACGTTCGGGACACCACCCACGCCCTCCACCTCCTCCATGATTTTCGCTTCCCCAGTGCCCAACGCCTTACCTTCACCATGGATATCCAGTCCCTATACACCTCCATCCCCCATCATGAAGGACTCAAAGCCCTCCGCTTCTTCCTTTCCCGCTGTACCAACCAGTATCCTTCCACTGACACCCTCCTTCGACTGACTGAACTGGTCCTCACTCTGAACAACTTCTCTTTCCAATCCTCCCACTTCCTCCAAACCAAAGGAGTAGCCATGGGCACCCACATGGGCCCCAGCTATGCCTGCCTCTTCGTAGGATATGTGGAACAGTCCATCTTCCGCAGCTACACTGGCCCCACCCCCCACCTTTTCCTCCGCTACATCGATGACTGTATCAGCGCTGCCTCGTGCTCCCACGAGGAGGTTGAACAGTTCATCCACTTTACTAATACCTTTCACCCCGACCTCAAATTTACCTGGACCATCTCAGACTCCTCCCTCCCCTTCCTAGACCTCTCCATTTCTATCTCGGGCAACCGAATCAACATGGACGTTTACTATAAACCGACCGACTCCCACAGCTACCTAGACTACACCTCCTCCCACCCTGCCCCCCTGTAAAAATGCCATCCCATATTCCCAATTCCTTCGTCTCCGCCGCATCTGCTCCCAGGAGGACCAATTCCAATACCGCACAACCCAGCTGGCCTCTTTCTTCAAAGACCGCGATTTCCCCCCAGAGGTGGTCGACGATGCTGTCCACCGCATCTCCTCCACTTCCCGCTCCTGTGCCCTTGAGCCCCGGCCTTCCAATCGCCACCAGGACAGAACCCCACTGGTCCTCACCTACCACCCCACCAACCTCCATATACATCGTATCATCCGTCATTATTTCCAAACAGACCCCACCACCAAGGATATGTTTCCCTCCCCTCCCATATCAGCATTCCAAAAAGACCACTCCCTCCATGATTCCCTCGTCAGGTCCACACCCCCCACCAACCCAACCTCCACTCCCGGCACCTTCCACTGCAACCGCAAGAAATGCAAAACTTGCACCCAAACCTCCCCCCCCTTACTTCCCTCCAAAGCCCCAAGGGGTCCTTCCATATCTGCCACAAATTCACCTGCACCTCCACACACATCGTTTACTGCACCCGATGTGGCCTCCTCTATATTGGGGAGAAGGCTGCCTACTTGCGGAACGTTTCTGAGAACACCTCTGGGACACCTGGACCAACCAACCCAGCCACGTCGTGGTTCAACACTTCAACTCCCCCTCCCACTCCACCAAGGACATGCAGGTCCTTGGACTCCTCCACTGCCAGACCATAGCAATACAATGGCTGGAGGAAGAGCGCCTCATCTTCTACCTAGGAACCCTCCAACCACAAGGGATGAACTCCGATTTCTCCAGTTTCCTCATTTCCCCTCCCCCCACCTTGTCTCAGTCCCAACCATCGAACTCAGCACCACCTTCCTAACCTGCAATCTTCTTCCTGACCTCTCTGCCCCCGCCCCATTCCGGCCTACCACCCTCACCTTGACCTCCTTCCACCTATCGCATTTCCAACGCCCTTCCCCCAAGTCCCTCCTCCCTACCTTTTATCTTGGCCTGCTTGGCACACTTTCCTCATTCCTGAAGAAGGGCTCATGCCCGAAACGTCGATTCTCCTGCTCCTTGGATGCTGCCTGACCTGCTGCGCTTTTCCAGCAACATTTTCAGCTAGTATCTGTAATGCTGGGGACCATTGGAACAGCAGAAAGGAATCATTGAATCAACACTTCTAGCTGAAGATTGCTGTGAAAACTTCAACCTTACCTTTTTTGCACTGACGTGCTGGGAATTTCAATTTAGGATGGGGATATTTGTGGAGCCTCCTCCTCCAAAGAATTGTTTAATCACCACCACCGTTCATAACTGGATGTGGAGGATTGAGCTTTAGGGAGAGGCTGAATAGGCTGGGACTGTTTTTACTGCAGCATTGGAGGCTGAAGGGTGACCATAGAGGTTTATAAAATCATGAGGGGCGTGGATAAGGTAAATAGACAAGGTCTTTTCCCTGGGGTGGGGGAGTTCAGAACTAGAGGGCCTAGGTTTAGGGTGAGAGGGGAAGGATTTAAAAGGGATGTAAGGGGCAAAATTTTCACGTAAAGGGTAGTACGTGTATGGAATGAGCTGCCAGAGGAAGTGGTCCATTTACAACATTTAAAAGGCATCTGGATGGGTATATGAATAAGAAGGGTTTAGAGGGATGTGGGCCAAGTGCTGGCAAATGGGACTAGATTAGGTTAGGATATCTGGTTGGCATGGATAAGTTGAACCGAAGGGTCTGTTTCCATGCTTTACATCTGACTGCAAAGCTTAGATCTGATCCAATGGTTGTAGAATCGTTTTGCTCTGTCTATCACTTGCTGCTTATGGTGTTTGGCATGCAAGTAGTCCTGTTTGATGGCTTCACCATATTACTGAATTTGTGGAAAATCTCCTGTCTTTGCAACCATCATTCTTTCCTTTTCATTTACCAACACTCCTTTGAGAAGGTCTTGCAAACCTGCAGCCACTTCCATTTTGAAGGATAATGGTGACAGATACATGGGAACGCCACCACCTGCAAATTACCTTCCAAACCACTCCATCTTGACTTTTAAATATATTGCTGTTCCTTCAGTGTCATGGAGTCAAAATTCTGGAAATCCCTACTTAATGGCATTGTCGGTCTCCCAACAACAACCTGGACTGCTGTAGTTCAAGAAGGCAGCTCTTCTCCAACTTGTGGACGGCACGGTGGCACAGTGGTTAGCACTGCTGCCTCACAGCGCCAGAGACCTGGGTTCAATTCCCACCTCAGGCGACTGACTGTGTGGAGTTTGCACGTTCTCCCCGTATCTGCGTGGGTTTCCTCCAGGTGCTCCGGTTTCCTCCCACAATCCAAAGATGTGCAGGTCAGGTGAATTGGCCATGTTAAATTACCCGTAGTGTTAGGTAGGGGTAGATGTAGGGGTATGGGTGGGTTGCGCTTCGGCGGGGCGGTGTGGACTTGTTGGGCCGAAGGGCCTGTTTCCACACTCTAAGTAATCTAATCTAAAAAAAAATTCTCAAGGGCAACTGGGAAAAGCAATAAATGTGATCCCGGCTAGGGACACTGTGGTCTAATTCGTGAATAAAAGAAAACTTGCTGTACTATTTTAAACTTTACCATTTGCTTCTATTTTTCTACAATGATCCCTCCACCTTTGCAAATTTATGTTTAGACATACTAACTAACTAGTTCCAATATCTTTGGCAGTTGTGCAAAATTATTAGTGTGTAATAATCGTTCAGTTTCATCTGAGAATACCAAATAGTTTTCTAACCATAATTAAAGGAAATATTTTCTGAGCAGTTATCAAGTTAATGAAAGGATGAGCTTGGTTGAGCAAGGCCAAAGAATTTTCTGAATAAAACTTGATTTTTATGGTATCTGTTTCCTGAGAAGCAACCCAATGCTTAATCCAAGAGGTGGATTTCAAAAAACTAACATCAAGGAAGAGTGAAGTAGTGATATAGGAAAGGTATTCCAGAGATGAGGAAACAGTAGTAGAAGGAAATAGGTGCACAAGATAAAAGTTGGATGAACTCTTGAGTTTAAAAATCAAAAGGCTCAAATTCACTACCTCCTTTAACAACCACAAGACTTTTGAAATTGCTTTACAGCCACTAGAATACATCTGAACTGGAGTCACTTGCAGGGAGTGTAGTAGCCAATCTGTATCAGAAACCTCCACAAACAGCGAAGTAACGTATCTTTTGTGATGTCAACTGAGGGATAAATATTGGCCAGAGCTAACTCCAGTTAAGTGCCATGGAATCTTTACATTCAGACAGGTTCTTTGCTTCTAATGTCTCAACCTGAAGATGGTGTAGCATTCCCTTAATATTGCATTTGAGTGTTAGCATTGATTTTTGCCTAATGTTCTGGATGGGGACTTGATCCCTCAAACTCAGGTGACCAATTTGTCCAAATGCTAACACAGCTGACTAGGTTTGGAGAGGTTGCGGTGGAATGGGTAAGTGAGCACACAGATTTGAACAGGAGAATGTTTTAAAAATTAAAATAGAGGCAGAATTTGGAGTGTGACTGAAACATATTAAAGTTTCATCTGTGTTCACTGATACTGGTTGGAAATCAATTCAGAGATTCAACCTATATCAGCTCTTTGGACTTGAATTTCTAAGGAGTTGGAACTTTTCTTTCCCCCAGAATTTAGAGCTATGTCCAACAGTACAGTGTTAGTATCACTATCCCTGAACTGACACCTGGGTTCAACTCCTACCTGCTCCAGAGGTGTGTAATAACATCTCTGAACAGGTTGATTAAAAAAATTTAACTCCTGGGTAGAAAAGAAAAAGCAGACACTTTTTAAGCCCCTTCCCCCTCTCTCTGATCCCCTTCATCTCTGACTATAGTTTGCGTTGCCCATAATGGACTATGCATGTTAATGTTGAAAAATAAAGAGAAAAAAAAAATGGGGTACTTTAGGGCCCTCTTGTGGTGCAGTATTGTCCCTACCCTTTGACTGGGTGACCCAGGTTCAAGTCTCACTTGCTCCAGAGGAGCTTAATTACTTCTCTTTGAACAGGCTGATTTGAACATTTACATTTTCTGTATACTCCTAGGCTTTCCACTCTTGGTGTCTGAAGTGAGCATCCTTTTATTCTTTATCTTACCATCTACCATCTACCTATCCTTAACTTAATCTGACTCAGTCCAAAATTAAAATGTTTTACTTCTAACTGCTGCACTAAATGATCAAGTAAGCCACTCAATGGTTCAAAAAAAGTTACACCTGACGCATCTAGAGAGTAGTATACTCTTGACACCCACGTCCTGAGAATAATAGTAAATATTATTCTACTTGCTTCGTATGTTTCACCTTATTTATAACAATGCAACATTTGTTAATGTTTACCGTGCTTCTTTTGTGTTAGGCTTCAGAGTTACAATGCAACTCTACAGGTGACACTTTGATTTCATAAGTGGAGCCCGTGTTGTAAATTGTCTGAATATTAGCTTTTCATTATGGAGTACGGCCAGCCCTGCCTGGTTCAGCCTTCCAAAATAAGCAGTAGTTTATATTTGCGCTCAAAATGTGAATCCTATTCTGATTTGGCTTAATCAAGGAAAGTATGCAGGCATGCGTCCATAAAGCTACATATACACTTCCTTTAATTTTCTTATCACATCCATTGGTGATACAGAAAGTTTGATGTTGCTGCTTGTGCAGGTATGAAATTGGGACTAATATGGAGGATGTACATACAACATCGAATGAAAATATTTTGCAAGATGTTTTTGTGGTGATTTTGTTTTGGATGCATTTTGTTGTGTAGGAGCATTTTGTTGTGTATTCAATTGAATTGTAACATTCAGGGTACGGACAGTTCCAACAGTTTCTACATGTATGTCCTGTGGCTGGTTGCTGCTTTTGATTCTGCCTAGCAATAGGAATGGGTTTGTTACAAAGTTTTCAATAAGTTATTCCAACAAGTGCAGTGGAGAATAAGACAAGTAGAAATGGAGGCAGGCTGTGCGCATAAAAGAACTGTTAAACTGCTCAAAATGTGGTTTGTTTCCTCCCCTCAAACCCGTATTCAAAATCCAGACGAACCAGAATCTTCACAACAATTTCCAAAAAATGAAAAACCAAAAGAATTGTGGAGGCAGCAAAGCAGAAACAAAAACAAATTGCTGGAAAAACTCAGCAGGTCTGGCAGCCAGGAGAGATGAATTGGCCATGCTAAATTGCCCGTAGTGTTAGGTGAAGGGGTAAATGTAGGGGTATGGGTGGGTTGCGCTTCGGCGGGTCGGTGTGGACTTGTTGGGCCAAAGGGCCTGTTTCCACACTGTAAAATAATCTAATCTAATCTAAAACAGTTAACGTTTGGATCCGGTGACCATCCTTCAGAACTGATAAAAATGGAAATAAGTTGGTATTTATATTATGTGTTTGCTCGTATCAAACTGGGATGGCTGCAGTTAAGTTATAGAGTTGTACAGCATGGAGACAGTTGGTGTGAACTAGTTGGACCAAAGGGTCTATGTTCACAATCTAAATTAGTCCCACTTGCTTGCATTTGGTCCATACCCCTCCAAACCTTTCTTTCTTATGTACCTGTTCAAATGTCTTTTAAATATTGTAACGGTACCTGCATCGACCACTTCCTCTGGCAGTTCATTCCATGCACAAACTAACCTGGTTTTTTCAAAAATAAAATTGCCTCTCGTATCCTTTTCTTAAACCTTTCTCCTATCACCTTAAAAATATGCCCCGTAGTTTTGAACACTCCCACCCTAGGGAAAAGACCCTTGCTATTCACCTTATCTATGGCCCTCATGATTTTATAAACCTTTATAACATGCCGCCTCAATCTCCTATGCTCCAATGAAGAAGGTCTCAGCTTATCCAGCATAGTTTTATCACTCAAACCCTTCATTCCATGCTAAGTCCGAGTAGATCTTTTCTGAACCCTCTCCAATTTCATGATAACCTTCCTACAGCAGGTAAATCAGAACTGTACATAGGACTCCAGAAGGGTACTCAGCAAAGTCCCGTACAATTTCAACATGACATTCCAACAAAGTTTGAACAAAGATTTAATAATTTGCAAAAGATTATGACAAGTTTTTAGATAAAGCAAACAAAAAAAATTCTGATGGTACTAGAGACATGACATTTATGCAAAGATCTAGTATTGAAGACAAGCATACTAAATGCCGCCTTAACCGTCTTGTCTACCTGTGACACAAATTTCAAAGAATTAAGTATCTGATGCCTTAGGTGTCTCTGTACTACAACATTACCCAGGGCCCTACCATCATTTCTTTAAGGCCCACCCTTGTTTGTTTTACCAAAATTCAATACCTGACATTATCCAAATTAAACACCACCTGCCACCCCCTAGGCCCATTGACCCAATTGATTAAGATTTTTCTGTAATCTTAGATAACCTTCACTGTCCATAATACCACTATTTTTGGTTGTCATCTGCAAATTTACTAACCATGCCTCCTAAATTCTGATCCAAATTGTTTTTGTAAATGACAAACAAAAGCGGACCTACTACCGATCCTTGTGGAACACCACTGGTCACAGGCCTCCATCTGGAAAACAATCCTCTACCACTACCCTCTGTCTCCCATCATCAAGCCAATTTTGTATCCAATTTGCAAGGTCACCCTGCATCTCATGTGATCTAACTTTATTAATTAGTTTCTCATGCAGAACCTTGTCAAAGGTTTTATTGATGTCCACATAAATAATATCTACCACTCTGCCCTCATCAATCTTTTTGGTTACTTGTGCAAAAAACTCAAGTCTTTTATGTTGCATGTGATAAGCAGGAAATATCGGCTCTAGGGATGAGGGATTTCAACCACAAAGTTACGTTGGGAAAGCTGACCTAATTGAAGCAGTGGGGTTTGAACAAAGATTTAATAATTTGCAAAAGATTATGACAAGTTTTTAGATAAAGCAAACAAAAAAAATTCTGATGGTACTAGAGCTAGTGAACACAGATTGAAGATTTGGAGCAAAATACAGAGGTGATACAAGGGAACACTTTTTTTTTAATGTGCTGGAGGATAATGACATGGAACTTGAAACAGCCAACGGTTGTGCAGGTGAAGACAAAGAATGCTTTCTAAAAGAAATTGGATGGTTAAGAGAAACAGATTTACTGTACCATGGAGATAGAGTGAGGGAATGGAATTGACTGGATTGCTCAGAGCAAAGCTGACATATAAAAATCGTGTTCTGACATGTATCAACTGATTTTCATGATAACCCATCATTTTATGACTAATGGATAGAAGTACAATCTAGTAAAAAGGCAGGTTTGGCAGTCATAGAGTCATAGAGATGTACAGCATGGAAACAGACCCTTCGGTCCAACCTGTCCATGCCAACCAGATATCCCAACCCAATCTAGTCCCACCTGCCAGCACCTGGCCCATATCCCTCCAAACCTTTCCTATTCATATACCCATCCAAATGTCTCTTAAATGTTGCAATTGTACCAGCCTCCACCACATCCTCTGGCAGCTCATTCCATACATGTACCACCCTCTGCGTGAAAAAGTTGCCCCTTAGGTCTCTTTTATATCTTTCCCCTCTCACCCTAAACCTATGCCCTCTAGTTCTGGACTCCCCGACTGCAGGGAAAAGACTTTGCCTATTTATCCTATCCATGCCCCTCATAATTTTGTAAACCTCTATAAGGTCACCCCTCAACCGCTGAAGCTCCAGGGAAAATAGCCCCAGCCTGTTTAGCCTCTCCCTATAGATCAAATTCTCCAACCCTGGCAACGTACTTGTAAATCTTTACTGAACCCTTTCAAGTTTCACAACATCCTTCCGATAGGAAGGAGACCAGAATTGTATGCAATATTCCAGCAGTGGCCTAACCAATGTCCTGTACAGCCGCAACATGACCTCCCAACTCCTGTACTCAATACTCTGACCAATAAAAGAAAGCATACCAAACGCTGCCTTCACTATCCTATCCACCTGCGACTCCACTTTCAAGGAACTATGAACCTGCACTCCAAGGTCTCTTTGTTCAGCAACACTCCCTAGGACCTTACCATTAAGTGTATAAGTCCTGCTAAGATTTGCTTTCCCAAAATGCAGCGCCTCGCATTTATCTGAATTAAACTCCATCTGCCACTTCTCAGCCTATTGGCTCATCTGGTCAAGATCCTGTTGTAATCTGAGGTAACCCTCTTCGCTGTCCACTACACCTCCAATCATGTCAAGAAGAAGAATGATTAATGCCTGGTATAGTGGAGCTAAATCATTGGAATAATCTTTAGTTGGATGCTGTGTTGGTGTGACTTCGGTTTTAAATTAATCTGAGAAATTGCTTCCCATGCTCATCTACAAAGTCAGTAGAAAATTGTTTTAGACATATTTATCTCCAATGTTAATGTTTAATTCATTAGCTGGAGACAGATATTGCATTTTTTAAAGTACAGTGTTTAACTAAAACGACACTGACTAAAATTAATAAAATTGCTGCCCATTTGTATTATTATGCAGTTTACTTTCTACTTATTTGGGAAGATGGTGCAGGGTAAATGAAAACTCCATTAGAGATGACAAACCCTTGGGGTGGTGCAAACAGCTTCCTTTCTTCTCTCAATTCTGAAGATCAGTCGTGAAGAAGGGTCACAGGACCTGAAGCATTAACTTTGATTTCTTTCCACAGATGCTGCCAAACCTGAGCTTTTCCAGCAATTTTTGCTTTTGTTCCTTCCTTCTCTCATTGTTTTTAAAGGACTCTCCATGGCTACACCTTGGCCAATTAAAGTACACTTACCAACCTATTGGCAGCATATGTTGTTATCCCAGATGCAATTGTTTGCATATAAGTAGGACCCAATCCATTTGTTTACAATTCAACCAATGCTGAAATGGAGCATAGCAAAGCCACCTTGATCAAATAATTTCTTACTGTAGAGAGCACAAATTGATTAAAGGCCTTACAGAAGTCCTTTTTGTCCTGGAAAATGTGCAGTCTACCTCTGTTTATCCCAGACAATATCTTAAAGGTTTGAGCAATAGGTGAAGTTAGTTATTTCATGCTTCTACAATACAGTAGCAACATATGGTAATTACCACTAATGGGATGTAGTCATGAAGTAAAAACTATATTCTGCCTATCACTAAGATGTGGTATGTGAGAAAAGAAAGGGAGAACTTATGTGAGTATGTAAGAGAGCTCACTAGAAATGTAAAAACAGAGTTTCTTCAGGTATTTCAAGAGAAAAATGATCACTAAATTGAACATTGGAACCGGAGAGTCTGAGTTATGGGAAATAAGGAAATGACAAATGTTAAACAGATATTTTTTGACTGTCTTAACCATAGAAGACACACAATATTCAAGAAATACCTGTAAATTAAGAAATAAGAGATGGAGGAATTTAAAACATGACATACAGAAGGGAAAGATACTGAGAAGACTTGGAGCCAAAACAGGCAAGTCTCTGATGATCTGCAACCTAAGATCTTAAAAGGAGTGGCTACTGCAACAGTAAATGTATTAGTTATTACTTTAAAACAAAATCCCCTAGATTATAAAAGATTCCATCAGTTTGGACGATAGCAAATATAATTTCTTTACTCCAGAAAAGAGGGAGACAGAAAGACATATGGAGCATAAAGAAAGTGCTACATTAAGATTATAGCAAGGGATTTAGAAACAATGTAATCCAGTTTTGTGAAATGGAAATTATGTGAGACTAATTTATTAGAGTTTATTTGAGGAAGTAAAAAAATAAAATGGGTGAAAGCAAACAGTAGATGTGATGTACTTGGATTTCCAAAAGATGTTGATAAGTATTCTAGCAAAGGTTACTGAGCAAAAGCTCTTGTAGTGGATTACTTATTTGCATGGTTAGAGGATTGATTAGCAAACAAAGTAGAAAATAGGGATAAGTTGGTTATTTTTGGGTTGGCAACCTGTCATAAGTGGAGTGTCACAGGAATCTAATATTGGAACTTCATCTATTTACAATTTAGATTTTTTTTTAGATTAGATTCCCTAATTTACATCAACATCTTAGGTGAAAGGACAAATGTATGATTGCTAAATTCAGACATCTTATCCCACGAAGTTTTATAACATCAGTTCAAACATGGGTAAAGAAGCCTCCTTCCTACCACCCTCCCTGAGCTGATGTACCTGGACTCCTGCATGTTGAATACCATTGGAAAAAAGCATTGACTGTGGCAAGGGCGCAGAATGTACACTGGGTGAGGAAACCTAATGCCTGTCATCAAGAGTGGGTTGGCAGTATAACTACTGACTTGAGCTGGCCAAGTACTAAATGACTTAACTACATACTACTAAGTATGTAGTAATTAGCAAGAGAACAACAAAGAAAGGACAAACCTACATGTCCTCATAATCGCCAATCTTTGCTTCCGATCCCTTTATGTTTAACTGATATAGCCCTTTACTAAGTTTTAATAATTTCCAAACTGTTCTTTTCAGGATTTTGTAGTAGCAAGTATCAGCCACTAGATGGCATTTGTGCCAAGTACGATGTAACGACATTATGTTGGCTTCCCTCTGTTCTGGCACTAAATTAGAGGGGCAAAGTGGTGGAACCAACTGACCTCTGTGCACAGGTAAACTGTCTTAAGTTAGAAAAGTGCATTTTAGCCTTTTAAAAGTAGTATTTCCAATCAGGAGGGCATTGTATTTAAGGAGAGAGTAGACATTGGTTGTTACTTTTAGCTTGGTAGGATTTAAACTTTAACAATGTAAGTCTGCCTCCTGGCTATTGGATCTGCAAATCTTTGCTCTCAGAAATTGAGACTGCTGATTTTCTTAAATGCTCTGATATCCAGGGCTGTTTGATCTTCAGTGAGGATTCCAAGTGTCTGCTATTAAAAGCTTGGATCCTTTTGTCGGTGGCCATTGCTGCTTACAATCATGTTACCAATGCAATCTGCCACAAAGGTGTGGGCTTTATGTTCAGCAAGGTATTTGTACTGATAATACTTAGCCCTTGTAACATAGGAACAAGATGTGGATTGCATAATATTGAAAGAGTCAATAGATGTGTATTACATCTCCTGGTCTATATGTATAGTACAGTCAAGGGACTTTGGTGCATAGGCAAATACTAAACTAGTCAGTTACCAGTAGTAGTATCCTTCTATCAGCATGTCATTTTTTGTGTCTCTTGGTTAAGAAATGAACATATGAATTAGGAGCAGAAGTAGGCCATTTAGCTCTTCAAGTGTACCTATTGTATTCTTTACCACCTTCTCCCCAGCACACACCCCCTCCCCTCCCCATTTATCTCTCCACTCTGGAGGCTTCCTGCCTCTATTCCTGATGAAGGGCTTTTGCCTGAAACGTCGTTGATTTTCCTGCACCTCGGATGCTGCCTGACCTGCTGTGTTTTTCCAGCACCATTCTGATCTAAACTCTGGTTTCCAGCATCTGCAGTCCTCACTTTTGTCCATTTAGCTCTTCAAGTCAGTTCTGTCCTTCAATAATGTTATGGCCGGTCTGTTTATGTTCCAAATTCCACATTCCAATCCGTCCCTTATAACCTTTGATTTCCTTGCTTAAGAATCTACCTACCTCCACTTCATTAAATATTTAATAATCTCATATTCTGAGGCAGAGTTACAAACTCTCTCAATCCTCTGAGAAAAAAACCTTCATCTTTGTCCTAAAAGGGCAACAAAGGCAATGTCATCAGTAGGGAAACAGTGTGGACCTACCCACAACAATGAACATCTTTGTCAAGACCATTCAGGATCCATTTGTTCACAAATTCACCCAATGCTGAAATGGAGCATAGCAAAGCCACCTTCATCAGATACTTTCTTACTGTATATAGCAGAATGCAGTTCTGATCATCATACTTTAAGAAAATTGTGGAGACTTTGGAGAGGACCAAAAAAAAGGGTTTATGATGAAGTTGCCAAGATTCAAGTGTATTTGCTGTAAAGAGAGATTGGACAGACATGGGTTGTTTTTGTTAGAGTGTCAGAGATTTAGCTGATAGAAGTGAATCAAATTATGAGAGAAATGGATACAGTGAGTACTTAAGTCTTTCTCCCAGGGTGGAAATATCACATTCTAGGTGTTAAAAGTGAGAAAGGGAAAGTTTAAAGGAGATAGAATGACAGAGAAGTATAACACAGGAACAAGCCCTTTGGCTCTCCAAGCCTATACTGATCATCCTGCCCTAACTAAACTAAAAAACAAATCTTCTGCCCTTATTCAGTCCGTACCCCTCTATTCCCTCCCTATTTATGTAACCATCCAAATGCCTCTTAAATGTTGCCAGCGTGCCTGTTTCCACCACTTCTGGCAGTGCGTTCCAGGCTTCTATCACTTTCTACGTGAAGAACTCTTCTCGCACATCTCCCTTGAACTTTTCCCCCTCTCACCTTGAACCTGTGCTCCCATGTAATTGAGACTTCAACCATGGGAAGAAAGCCTCTTCCCATGGTTATCTCCACCCTATCTATGCCTGTCATACCTTTGTAGACATCTATCAGGTCTCCTATCTGTTGCTGTCTTTGCAGTGAAAACAATCCTAGTCTTTTCAACCTTTGCTCATAACCAATGCCCTCGAGACCAGGCAATAACTGGTGAACCTTCTCTGCACTCTCTCCAAAGCTTCCACATCCTTCTGGTAGTGTGGAGACCACGTCCGCAAACAATATTCCAAATGCGGTCTAACAATGGTTTTCTTTAGCTGCAACGTGAGAGGAACTTTTTTTTTACACAGCGTGGTAGATGCCTGAAGTGTGCTGCTGGGGAGATTGCAGAAACATGCAAAATAGAAATGTTTAACAGCTATTTAGACAGACATGTGAACAGGCAGGGCATAGAAGGATCGAGACCACGTGCAGGCAGATAGAATTAGTTTAGACAGGCAGGAGGCTGGAAGAACACAGCAAGCCAGGCAGCATGAGGAAGTGGAGAAGTCGACATTTCAGGTGTAACCCTCCTTCAGGACTGGGAGTGGGTGTATGGGGATCTGCAGATAAAGGGCAGTGGTGAAGTGGGGAAAGGTGAAGTCAGGTAGAGGGTACGGCCTGGTTGGTCAATGGGAAGAATTAGTCCGGCAGGTGGCACCAACAGGACTAATTCCTCCCACTGACCAACCAGGTCATACCCTCTACCTGTCTTCACCTATCCTCACTTGACCCTGCCCTGCCCTGCCCCCCAACTCCCTTTATCTGCAGCTCCCCTTCCACCCACCCTCAGTCCTAAAGAAGGGTTACACCTGAAAAGTCGACTTCTCCATCTCCTGATGCTCCCTGGCTTACTGTGTTCTTCCAGTCTCGTGCCTGTCTACTTTGGATTCCAGCATCGACAGTTGTTTTTGTCTCTCACCAAGATGGAATTAGGTTAGCATGTCATCGTGGTCAGCACAAATGTGTGGGGCAGAAGGCCAGACCCCACTCTGTACTGTTCTATGAATGGCCTGCTTTTGCTTCTCTATCTTATGATCTTGTAATCAAAATCAGCCATTATCTTATTGGATAGTGGTTCAAGCTTAATGGCACCAAATGGACTACTTTCAAACTCAATGATTATTATGATTATGATTTACTCTCATGAGCAAACTGATAAATAGCTTCTAATAATATGCCTGGAATTTGGTGTTTTGGTGTAAACTTTTACTTTCTGACGCTTTTATGGGCCTTTAATAAAAAGTGCCATATAAATTCAAGTTCTTGTTGTTATTTATCTATCTTTCATAGATATCAAGATCAGTACAATGTTAGGTTTAACCTCTTCTTCAGACCTGAAGTGTAGTGTGCAGGGACAGCATTTACTGTATTCTATAGTTTGGTGGGGGTGGGGGTGGGGGTGGTAGTGGGCGTAGGGTGCTGGTGGCAAAAAGATGTCACTTTATATTAAGTGATCGGAATGTGAAAATGGCAGAACAATGGTGTGTCTCTTGCGAGACTTGAAAGCACAATAAGTGGAATGGGGGAGGGAAGGACATGATAACAAGCTAAAAGGAAAGAAATGGTTCACAATTTAAAGGTGTTGAACTCAATACAAAGTCCCGAAGGCTGTAAAATGCCTAGTCTGAAGAGGAGATGTTGTTCCTCCTGTTTGCGCTGTATTTCACTGGAACACTGTGGCATGCTGAGGACAGATGTGTGGGCGTGGGAGCAGGATGTTGTGTTTAAAATGACTGACTACAGGAAGGTCGGTCATGATTGCGCACAGACTTGGAGGTGTTCCGCAAAGTGGTCACCCAATCTGCATCTGGTTTCTGGAATGTAGAGTAGGTCACATTGGATGCAGTGAATACAATATACAAGATTGGAGGAGGTACTGGTGCATGCTGCTTCACCTGGAAAGACTGTTTAGGCCCATAGATAGTGAGCAGGGAGGATGTGAAGGGGCAGGTGTTACACCTTATGTGGTTATGTGGGAAGGTGCTATAGAGGGGAGAGGAGCTGGGGTGTGGTTGTGGAATGGACTGTGGTGTCCCAGAGGGACAGATTTCTGCAAAATACAGATGACGTAGTGAGGGGAAGATGTGTTTGGTGGTGGCATTCTGCTAGAGATACCTGAAATGGTAGAGAATGATCCTTTGAATGCGGAGGCTGTTGGAATGAAAAGTGAGGACAAGGGGAATCTCTTCATGCTGTTGTGAGTGATGGGAAGAGTCAAGAGTAGAAACACTTGTGATAGGTCGGATGCAGTTGAGGGCCCTGTCAATGACAGTGTTTGGGGAAATTATGGTCATGGAAGAAGCAAGCCATGTTAGCAGTACTATTTTGGAGGGGGGACATCATCCAAACAGCTGTGACATTGGAAAAGGAACTGAGACAATGGGATGAAGTCCATTCTCCAAAGTGGAGACAGAGAGGTCAGGAAAAGGAAGTGTCAGAAATGGGACAGTGTGGAAATTTATAGAGGGGTGGAAATTAGAGGCAAAGTGAACAAATTTTTCAAGGGCCAAGTGGGATCATGAAGCGCCACCGAAGCAGTTGTCAATGTACTGAAACAAACATTGTTGGAGAGGGCCAATGTAAGTCTGGATCAAGGATTGTTCCACATACCCCATAAAGAGGCAGGCATAGCCCGTAGCCATTCCTTTGACTTGGCAGAAGAGGGATGAATCAAAGGAGAAATCGTTCAGAGACCGGATACATTTAACCATGTGAAGGAGAGTGATGGTGGATGAGGGTTATTCAGGCCTTTGGTTGAGGAAGAAGCTGAGGGTTTTCAGACCATCCTGGTAGAGAATGGAGGTATATAGAGATTGGAGACCTGGAAATTGTCAGTATGGTGGAGGGCATCAGAGGAATCGCAGATATAGGTGGGCAGGGTATGGACAAGTGGAGAGAGGGTGGAGTCAAGGTAAGAGAAATGAGCTCAGTGGGGCAGGAACAGGCTGATATGATGAGTCTGCCGGGGCAGTCTGATTTGTGAATTTTGGGGAGCAGGCTGTCCAGAGCTGGGAGACTGCTAGGTTGGAGGCAGTGAGGGAAAAAATCTCAGGAGGTAATGAGGTCGGTGACAGTTCTGATAATAATGGATTGATGTTCAGATGGGTATTATAGTCCAAAAAAATCTAATAAACTTGAAGGGCTTTTTAATGAATATGTTTATTGACCTGACACATTAACAATAGGAAAAATAAAATCCACAGAGACCATAGCTAAACCACATGACTCACTGACCAGAAGAATGAGGGGATTCACTAACATGCAACACAGACATGTAAGCAGCAATAACCTAAAAGATGCATTGAGCAGCAGGTGTATCACCATAATGAAATTATGGGTTCCAGCACTGTATTAATAAACTTAAACCAGCTGGACAATGAATAATTAGAGCAAGTACTCAGGCAGAGGAACAAATCAAATGAGGCAGGCGGTAACACATTGAGAATTTCTAGTGCCAATTATTCTTCACACTCCTTTCCCCTCTGCAAGATTGTCTGTCAAACCTTGGGTAACTCGATATTGTTCGGTCAGGATTTGGAGATGCTGGTGTTGGATTGGGGTGTACAAAGTTAAAAATCACACAACACCAGGTTATAGTCCAACAGGATTAATTGGAAGCACTAGCTTTCGGAGCATTGCTCCTTCATCAGGTGGTTGTGGAGAACACAATTGTAAGGCACAGAATTTATAGCAAAAATTTACAGTGTGATGTAACTGAAATTATACATTGAAAAATACCTTGATTGTTTGTTGAGTCTTTCATCTTTTCGAATACCATGATAGTTTCACTTCTTTCATGTGTAAATCACAAACTTTTTTTAAAAAGTTGCATTCTCAGGTTAACTGTAACAATTGGTGTTAGCCACAATATGTTGATGGTGTTGGCCTCCTGTGTTCTGTCTGTGCCATAATGTTTGGACTGATTCTAATCAAAAAAGTGAGATAACAGAATTTTACATGAATTCATGCAGTTTTTGAGCAAAGCACAATGTAACTCTGCAAGTACAAATTCACTCCACAAGCGTATATGTGTGCGTGTGTGTGTCTCTGTCTGGGGTGGGGGGTTGTGAGTGTAAGAGTGTGTATATGTGAGTGTAGATTGTCTAAGTCTGTGAGGGGGTGCATATGGGAGTGTGTGTGTCTGTAAGGGTGGGTGTGAGTGCCTGTGTATAGTGCAGTGGTGATCACCTGTAGTGTGACATGAACCCAAGGTCGCGGTTGAGGCCCTCCCTATAGGTACAGAACTTAGCTATCAGCCTCTGCTTGGCCACTTTACGCCGCTGCCCCCGAACTCCGCCTTGGAGGATCGTCACCTGAAGGTCCGAGGTTGAATGTCCCGGACCGCTGAAGAGTTCCCCAACTGAGAGGGAACATTCCTGTCTGTTGTGCGGTGCCCATTCATCCGTTGCCGTAGCCTTTGCTCGGTTTCCCCAATGTACCAATGTGGTCTATCTTATACGTTGCAGACAAGGATGCCCTGAGGCATGGTACATTGGGGAAGCTGAGCAAAGGCTATAACAGATGAATGGGCACTGCACAACAATCAACAGACAGGAGTGTTCTCTCCCAGTTGGGGAACACTTCAGCGGTCTGGGACATTCGACCTCAGACATTTGGGTGACCAGCCTCCAAGGCGGACTTTGGGACAGGCAGCGGCGAAAAGTGGCCGAACAGAGGCTGATAGCAAAGTTCTGTACCCATAGGGAGGGCCTCAGCTGGGACCTTGGGTTCATGTCACACTACAGGTGACCACCATTGCCCTATACATACACCCAGACACTCCTACACACACACACCCACACAGGCACTCCTATACACAAACATACACTCCCACACTGAGACATGCAAGCTCTCACAGACTTAGACCATTTTACACTCACCCACACATATACACTCTCTCACAGACACTCAACCCCCCCACCCAAGACACACACACACGCACACATATTCGTTTGTGGGGTGAATTTGTACTTAGAGTTACATTGTACTTTGGTCAAAAACTGCATGAATTCACGTAAGACTCTTATCTCACTTTTTTTGATTAGAATCAGTCCAAACATTATGGCACAGACTGAGAACACAGGAGGGCTAACACCTTCAACACATTGTCTGGCTAACACCAGTTGTTACAGTTAACCCGAGAATGCAACTTTTTTATTTGTGATTAACACATGAAAGAAGTGAAACTATCATGGTATTCCAACAGATGAAAGACTCAACAAACGATCAAGGTATTTTTCAATGTATAATTTCAGTTACATCACCCTGTAAACTTTTGCTATAAATTGTGTCCTCTACAACCACCTGATGAAGGAGCGTCCCTCCGAAATCTAGTGTGCTTCCAATTAAACCTGTTGGACTATAAGCTGCTGTTGTGTGATTTTTAAACTTCGTTCGGTTAGGGACTTGTAAATGAGATGATGATTGTGACTTCGTCGGGTGTGACAGCTGCTGTGAGCTGGTAACGTATTTAACTTATAAAGTTACGTGCAGAGGTTTAGGAAGGATGCATTTACAAGAAAGCACTCCTTTTATTTTCTGGAATTAGGGAAAAGGGGTTGGGGGAGGTCACTATCCGTGTATCCCCCACACCGCAGTTTCCTCTCACTCTTTACCACATTGTTGCAGATACAGGCGCCGTTCTGTGGCGAGCTGCGCGCTGTTCCCGCAGACGCGCGCCGAGAGGAGACGGGGACGAGGAGGGGAGGGGGGGGGGGAGAAGTCGCGCGCCGCGGCGTGCTCGTCCGCGTGCACGCGCCGTGCGGACAGGCTGCTCTGGGGCCGGCCGGACCGTGGCAGCGCCGCGGGAATTTTCCACTGCGGCGTCGCGCTTCCTCTCCCTGGTTTCTTTGAGGAAAGGGAACGACATCTCATCTCACCTGTAAATAAAAGAAAAAAAAAATTACAAAACGACAGCCAACAGAACAAATCATTCCTGTTTGTACACCCCCCCCCTCTCTCTCTCTCTCTCTGTGAAACCGAGAGCAGGCCAACATCACACAGGAGGAGGAGGAGCAGGAGCAGGCGACGACGGCTCCAACATGTCGCAGTTCGTCGATCATTTCTGGGTACGTCGGTTGGTTCTCGATTTATTTTAGTTGTTATTAATCGCGGCGGATTAGTCATTGGCGTCTGCCTGCTTCACCCCACCCCCCATATTCTTATATTCCCCCCCAAACCCGGGTGGGGTCGGGGTCAGAGTGCGGGTGTGCCGGGGCCGTGCAGCCGGTATGTGGGAGGGTGGGGGCGGGGGGGGTTACGCGAGTCTCCAGGATCGGGCCTGCTCGGTGCAACCAAACCCGCTGGTTGTCCGGGGTTGGGCGTGGGGGCGGGCCAGCGTACTCTCCCTTGATTGGCCCAGCGCCGCCGGCCGTGCGGTTTCGGCTCCTCCGATTGGCCGCACGGGCTGTCCGTCAAGAGTCTCGTTCTTCCGTAAACAAGTTAGTGGGAGCGGAAAGGGGCGGGGCCGGAGCCTGTTCTCTCTCTCTCCCCCCCCCCCCCCCCAGTCTCATCCATGCCCGTGAGGAATTCGACATTGATGAGCAAAAATTAAACGAGCGTCTTCTCGCTCTGAATTTTGTTTTTATAATTAACCAGTTAGAGATGAGTGACTTATTGCTGCACCTGGAGTTCAAGGGAGGTCCAAATGGCGCTTGGAAACTGGCTGTATGCCATTCTCCCGAGAGTGCGATTGCACTGAACTCCCCAACCCACTTCAGGGACCACATTGTACCTTCTGGTGGAGTCGGCATGTCAGTGTTTATTTAAAATAAACAGCTTTTCTTTTGTTAGTCGCACCCCCTGTCTTAGTTAACTTAATTATACACTAAAATCTGAGATAGTGTTGGTAGTGCTTGTGTTCAATTCTCCCGTGTTAGTTGAGTTGAAAAGAAACCGACCTTGTTTCTTAACATCATTCGTGAGGTGTTTGCGTCGCCGGTTAGCACAGCATTTATCGCTGGCCCCTCATTGCTCTGGAAAAAGGGGTGGTCCCAGAGCTTTTAAAACACGGAAAGAGGCCCCGCGGCCCATCGTTGGTCATCGAAATATCATTTTATTCTACTCACTTTTTCCAGCACTTGGCCTGTACCCTTGTATGGTAAAACCAATGACTGCAGGTGCTGGAAATCTGAGTCTAGATTAGAGTGGTGCTGGAAAAGCACAGCAGGTCAGGCAGCATCCAAGGAGCAGGAAAATCGACGTTTCGGGCAAAAGCCCTTCATCAGGCATAGAGGCGGGGTGCCTGAAGTGGAGAGATGAATCGACCCCACTGCCCTGTGGCCCAACATTTCAACTCCCCCTCCCACTCTGCCAAGGACATGCAGGTCCTGGGCCGCCTCCATCGCCAATCCCTCACCACCCGACACCTGGAGGAATAACACCTCATCTTCTGCCTCGGAACACTTCAACCCCAGGGCATCAACGTGGACTTCACCAGTTTCCTCATTTCCCCTGCTCTCCACCACCCCCCACCTTACCCCAGTTCCAACCTTCCAGCTCAGCATTGTCCTCATGACCTGTCCTACCTGCCAATCTCCCCACCTATCCACTCCACCCTCCCCTCTGACCTATCACCTCCATCCCCACCCCCATTCACATATTGTACTCATTGCTATTCTGCCCCCCCCCCCCCATTTATCTCTCCATCCTGGAGGCTCCCTGCCTCTATTCCTGATGAAGGGCTTTTGCCCGAAACGTCGATTTTCCTGCTCCTCGGATGCTGTCTGACCTGAAGTGCTTTTCCAGCACCACTCTTACCTAGACTATACCCTTGTATGCAATGGTGTTTCAAGTCGTCATGGTGAATAACTCTTAAATATCTTGAAGGTTCCTGGCTTTACTACACTTTTAAGACAAAGAAAGTGAGGGCTGGAGATCAGAGTCGAGAGAGTGGTACTGGAAAAGCACAGCAGGTCAGGCAGTTTCTGAGGAGCAGGAGAATCGACATTTCAAGCATAAACCCTCCATCAGGAATGAGAAGGGCTCATTCCTGGTGAAGGGCTTATGCCTGAAATGTCGATTCTCCTGCTCCTCAGGTGCTACCTGACCTGTTGTGCTTTTCCAGTAACACTCTGATCTGGAACTCACTGCCTTAGTGTGGAGAGTGTGGTGTTGGAAAAGCACAGCAAGTCAGGTAGCATCCGAGGAGCAGGAAAATCGATGTTTCGGGCAAAAGACCCTGATGAAGCACGCACGGAGAGTGTGGTGTTGGAAAAGCACAGCAAGTCAGGTAGCATCCGAGGAGCAGGAAAATCGATGTTTCGGGCAAAAGACCCTGATGAAGCACGCACGGAAAGCCCACACAGAAATGGGGACTTCATGCAAATTCCTAATGAAGGCTACAATCGAACCCAGGTCCCTGGCGATGTGAGGCAGCAGTGCTGACCACGGAGCCACCGTGCCTCCCAATGGCCAATAAGTGCTGATCTAGATAGCAATTTCCAAATTGCCTGCAGTGTCCAGGAATGTTCAGATTAGGTGGGCTAACCATGGGAAACGTTGGATTGCAGGAAAAGGGTGTGATGCTTTTCTTTAACTTTGTCTATCTCAGCCCAACACCAGCACCTCCTTTTCATGACTGTACAAAGGACAGAAAGAAGTTCCTCTCAGTCTATCCTGTCTGTGCCCCTCAAACTTTGTACTTTGGTAAACTGCCTTCTTCAAACTGCTAGGTTTTAAAACATTCCTTTCTCACAAGTCATATCAATTTATATTTAGATCTTTTCAAGTCAAATATAAATGGCTTGAAAATCCCATTGATTTGTTTAAGCAGATTCTTTTTGTACTGGTTCAACCTAATAGTTGTCAGATGCTTCACAGTTACAATTAGTTTTTTTATTTGTTTCATAGGATGACCATATCACTGGCTAGGTCAGCATTTATCGCCCATCCTTCATTCCATAGAGGGCAGTTAAAAGTCACCCGCATTGCTGTGGCTCTGGAGTCACATGTAGGCCAGACTGGTTCGGATGGCAGATTTCCTTCCCTAAAGGGCATTAGTGAACCAGATGGATTTTTTCAACAATCTGGCAGTGGATTCATGGTCATCATTAGACTCCTAATTCCAGATCTTTATTGAATTCAAGTTCTATCATTGGCTATGGCAGGATTCGAACCTGGGTTCCCAGAACATTACATGGGTCCCTGGATTAACAGTCCACCGATAATACCACTAGGCTATTGCCTCCACAGTAAAATCAGCAAAATATATGAATGTAGTAATTTACTGGATTTGTCCTTTGAAATGCAAAGATGTAATATATCTTTTGTTTTCAGGTTCCCATCTTAAAATTAAACATGCTACCTTGTATATCGTGGTATAAAAATTAATAAGTCATATTTTAATTAGAGACAGAGGCCTACTCCTCTGAATGTGGTCCCTTAGCTACACAATCCCAATGGGGGCCTCACTCTTATTTATATCGAGCCTTTGTCAAATCCAATTCGAATTCCGCATCCAATTCAATGTTGTGAACTTCAGGAAGGAAATATTGCCATTAAAATAGTTTACAATGCAGATCCACCAGAGTGTTCCTGAGTTTATATTGTTAACTTACAAAGACTTGTTAAACTAAATATGCCTTGTATTCTGAATTAAAAACAAAAAGTTCTGGAGAAACCCAGCAGGTCTTGTGGCATCCATGGAGAGCAAAACAGTATTAATGTTTTCAGTCTGATGTGATTCTTCAGAACTTCCATCTCCCAGACCTGCTCAGTTTCTCCAGCATTTCTTTATTTCACATCTCCAGCAGCCATGGTTGTTTGCTTTAGTTGGCATGTGCTCTATGAAAGGACTGAGGAGTTAAACTGAGGTGCTTAAAATGTTTAAAAGACAGAACTGTTTCCTCAGGGGCATTGAGAATGAGGAGACATAATCTTAAAATTAGGGTTAGAACACATGAAAAGACAGGAAATCTTTTTCCATACACTCTCTGCCTGTTGGGATTGTCAGACCTGGGACTGTCAGTCGGTCTTTCAACACTGAAATTGATTTCAGTTTATGCTATAACAATGTTAAGGGCTTAAGCAAGTGAATGGAGTTGAGCTGCGGATAAGTTATGATCTAATTAAATGCAAAAGCAGACTGGAGAGCCTGAATGGGTTACCCCTGTTTCCGGACTTTAGCACCCCTTCAGCAATGTATCTAACATAGCAAATGAGTAAATTTTGTTTTGTTTCTGAAACCAGCCATTGTGCTTTGGAGTGAGATTGAAGATTAGTGTCAAATTAAGGCTACTTTTGGCAGTAGACCCATGTCCAGTAGGAATTGATTAAGACTACTCCGACTCATTTCACATAATACCTTTGCAACTATTATCCTGAGATGGATTTCGGACTTGAAGGCCATATCTATTTTGTCTGACCATGGTTGTTTTGTATCATTGAATGCTAATCCAAGATGGTGGAGGGAAAAAAACTGCGGCTGTAGGAGCTCCTCCTTTTTTGAAATGGAGACGCTGGTGTTGGACTGGGGTGTACAGAGTTAAAAATCGCACAACACCAGGTTATAGTCCAACAGGTTTATTTGGAAGCACTTGCTTTCGGAGCGCTATTCCGTCATCAGGTGGTTGTGGAGAGTACGAATGTAAGACACAGAACTTATAGCAAAAGTTTAAATGTGATGTAACTGAAATTATATATTGAAAAAGACCTGGGTTGTTTGTTAAGTCTCTCATCTTTTAGAATGACCATATTGGTTTCAGTTCTTTCATATCTAAATTGTGAATCTTTTTTAAAAAAAGTTACATTCTCAAGTGAACTTTAACAATTGGTGTCATGTCGGCCCAGATAATATATCGAAGGTGTGAGGCTGTCTGTGCCACAATGATCAGACTGATTCTAATCCAAAAAACAGATTTACAGAATCTTACATGGATTCATGCAGTTTTTGAGCAAAGTAAAATGTAACTCTGCAAGTACAAATTCACCCCACAAACCTATATGTGTGTGTGTGTCTGGGCGGGTGGGGTGGGGGGGGGGGGGTATATGAGTGAATGTGAGAGAGTGTGTATGTGAGTGTAAAAGTGTATAAATCTGTGAGATGAAAATCACACAACACTAGGTTATAGTCCAACAGGTTTAATTGGAAGCACACTAGCTTTTGGAGCGTCGCTCCTTCATCAGATTTTTAACTTTGTACACCCCAGTCCAACACCGGCATCTCCAAATCAAATTTGCCAGAGTATGTGTGTGAGCGCATGAGAGATTGTCTGTGTGAGTGTGTGTGTGTGTCTGTGAGAGGGAGAGAGAGAGAGTCTGTATGTGTGTAGTGCAATGGGGTCATCTGTAGTGTGACATAAACCCAAGTACATTTTACTTTGCTCAAAAACTGCACAAATCCATATAAAGAGTCTGTAAATCCATTTTTAAGATTAGAATCAATTTGACCATTGTGGCACAGGGATGCTCACACCTTCAATACATTATCTGGGCTAACATGACACTAGTTGTTAAAGTTCACTTGAGAATGTCACTTTTTAAGTATGAAAGAACTGAAACCAACATGGCTATTCTAAAAGACAACAGACTTAACAAACAATCCAGATCTTTTTCAATATATAATTTCAGTTACATCACACTAAACTTTTGCTATAAATTCTGTGTCTTACAATCATATTCTCCACAACCACCTGATGAAGAAGCAGGGCTCTGAAAGCTATTGCTTCCAAATAAACCTGTTGGGCTATAACTTAGTGTTGTGTGATTTTTAACTCCTTTTTTGAGGTATTTTATGTATTGAAGGTGATTCCCTCAAATTCCAGGAGCAGCAATTACTGTTTTATATGTTGTATTGTTTTGGAACTTTGGGGGGAAAAGATCAAAACAATGGCACTTTTAAAAGGAGGAAGACAGACAAAAGGCAGGGACTACATGGCCAGTGAGGGAGAGAGATAAGGAAGTCTACACTGCTAACTGACACAGCAGCGAATCTGCAGAGTTACTGCCTTTGCTGTTCAAGTTCATGTATTTCTGGACATCAGCGTGCATCTAAGAAAAATTAACAAAACAGTGAAATTCATAGCTGACCTCGGAGGAACCTGTGTGGGAGAGCTCACAGCACAGGAACACACAAGTGCATAGTTTTTAAGTGTAACCTTGCTGTAAGTCTGCAGTGGTGAGTAGAGTGGGTTCTTTCTTGATTATATGTTTTATTGCGATCTGTCTCTTGATTAAATTTTAAAAATATAAACCATAAGTACTGAGTTAGCCTGGAGCACTTTTTTAGGGGAAAAAGACGGTGCTATTTTCAGGGTCTGTAGATTGTGAAGGAGCAAAGATGACCTTTAGTAGAGTGATGTGCGCTTCTTATCAGATGTGGAAGTTTAGATAGAGCTTCCATGTTACTGATGATTATGTCTGCAAGAAGTGTCTTTGATTGCAAATCCTATCAGTTTGAATGGCAAATAGAGGCAATAAGGAATTTACAGGAGATGGAGGTGTGATGATGGCAGTTATAGGAAGGGAGAAAAGCCACAGATACAGTCAGGTAGATGGGTTAACTCCAAGTAAGGTAGGAGGGTAGGCAGGTAGTGCAGGAGTCTTCTGTGGCTATCCCCATTTCAAACACATATGCTGTTTTGGAAAATGTAGGAGGTGATGGACCCTCAGGGGAATGTAGCACAAACAGCCAAATTTCTAGTATCAAGACTGGCTCTAATGTAATGAGGGGATAGGTCGGGTTCCAAACGATCGATTGTGATTGGGGACTCTCTAGTCAGAGGCACAGATAGATGTTTATGGGGCCACCAGCGAAAAATCAGAATGGTGTGTTGCCTCCCTGGTGGCAAAATCTCAGAGGATGCAGAATGTTCTCAAAGGGGAGAGGGGCCAGCAGAAGATCGTTGTACACATTGAAACTAATAACATTGGAAGGGAAAAGGATGAGATTCTGAAGCGAGAATATAGAAAGTTAGGCAGGAGTTTACAAAGGATCTCCTCAAGGGTAGTAATATCCAGATTACTCCTGGTGCTACGAGCTAGTGAGGGTAGGAATAGGAGGATAAAACAGATGAATGCGTGGCTGAACAGTTGGTGCAGGGGAGAAGGGTTCACATTTCTGGATCATTGGAATCCCTTCTGGAGTAGATGTGACCTGTACAAAAAAGATGGATTGTGCCCCACTGAATTGGAAGGGGACTAATCTTACTGGCAGGAAGATTTGCTAGAGCTGCTTGAGACGACTTAAACCAGTAAGGTGGAGGGTTGGGACCCAGGGAAGTAGTGAGCAAAGAAATCAATCTGAGAATGGTACAGGTAGGAAAAGGGTGAGTCAAACAGTCAGGGCATGCAGGAGCAAAGCAGAGAACAAGGTAGGACTGATAAATTAAACTGCATTTATTTAAATGCAAGAGGTCTAACAGGGAAGGCTGATGAACTCGGTGCATGGTTAGGAACGTGGGAGTGGTAATTACAGAAACATGGCTCAGGAATGGGCAGGGCCTTCTATAGGTATATAAGGGATAAAAGAATGACTAGAGTAAGATTAGGGCGAATCAAGGGCAGTAGTGGGAAATTGTGCTTGGAGTCAGAGGAGACAGGGGGAAGCACTAAATGAATATTGTTCATCAGTGTTCTCACTGGAAGAAGACAATGTTGTTGAGAATACTGAGAAACAGGCTACCAGACTAGATGGGATTGAGGTTCACAAGGAGGAGGTGAAATTCTGAAAAGTGTGAAAATAAATAAATCCCTTGGGCCAGATGGGATTTATCCTAGGATTCTCTGGCAAGCCAGGCAGGAGATCGCCAAGCTTTTGGCTTTGAACTTTATGTCGTCATTGTCCACAGGAATAGTGCCAGAAGACTGGACGATAGCAAATTTTGTTCCCTTGTTCAAGAAGGGGAGTAGAGACAACCCTGGTAATTATAGATCAGTGAGCCTTACTCCAGTTGTGGGTAAAGTGTTGGAAAAGGTTATAAGAGATAGGATTTCTAATTATCTCGATAGGAATAAGTTGATTAGCAATAGTCAGCAGGGTTTTGTGAAGGATAGGTCGTGCCTCACAAACCTTATTGAGTTCTTTGAGAAGGTGACCAAACAGGTGGGTGAGGGTAACGCCATTGATGTGGTGTATATGGATTTAAGTAAGGCGTTTAATAAGGTTCCTCACGGTAGGCTACTGCACAAAATATGGAGGCATGGGATTGAAATGATTTAATGGTTTGGATCAGAAATTGGCAAGCTGAAAGAAGACAGGGTGGTGGTTCGGATATGTTCATCCTGGAGTTCAGTTACTAGTGGTGTACCGCAGGGATCTGTTTTGAGTGCACTGCTGTTTGTCAAAATAACAAACATTTTTAAATGGGTGGCACGGTGGCTCAGTGGTTAGCACTGCTGCCTGACAGCGCCAGGCGGGTGACTGTATGGAGTTTGCACATTGTCCCTGTGTCTGCGTGGGTTTCTGCCAGGTGCTCCGGTTTCCTCCCGTAATCCAAAGACATGCAGGTTAGGTGTGTTGGCCGTTCTAAATTGCCCGTAGTACTCAGGGATGTGTACATTAGGTGCATTAGTACGGGTAAATGTAGAGCAATAGGATAGGGGAATGAGTCTGGGTGGTTACTCTTCGGTGGGGGGGGGGTTGCGAGGAGGAGGTGAGGTGGGGTTGGTATGGATTTGTTGGGCCACAGGGCCAGTTTCCTACTGGAGAGATTCTATGATTCTACTCTAAATGATCCGGATGAGGACATAGAAGGGTGGGTTAGTAAATTTGTGGACGACACTAAGGTCAGCACAGTTGTGGATAGTGCCAAAGGATGTTGTAGGTTACAGGATATAGATAAGCTGCAGAAGTGGGTTGGGAGGTGGCAAACAGGGTTTAATGCAGAAAAATTTGAGGTAATTGTTCAGTCACTGCATTATAGGAAGGATGTGGAAGTTTTTGAAAGGGTTCAGAGGGGATTTACTAGGATGTTGCCTGATATGGAGGGAAGATCTTACGAGGAAAGATTGAGGGACTTGAACTGTAATCGTTAGAGAGAAGAGGTTGAGAGGTGACTGAATTGAGACAAGTAAGATAATCAGAGGGTTAGATCAGGTAAACAGTGAGATCCTTTTTCCTTAGATGGTGATGGCTAGCATGAGAGGGCATGGCTTCATATTGAGGGGTGATAGATACAGGACAGATGTTCTTTATTCAGAGAGTAGTAGGGGCATGGAACGCACTGCCTGCGGCAGTAGTAGATGGGCATTTAAATGGTTATCGGATAGGCATATGGACAAACATGGAATAGTGTAAGTTAGATGGGCTTCAGATTGCGCCGTCCTACAAAACCAACATCAAGGGCCGAAGGGTCTATACTGTGCTGTAATGTTTTCTGATCTATGACTGACAGCTTAATGTTCCTGAACACAAATGCTGCAAGAAGGTTAGAAAGGGGGACAAGTGAGGAGAGGAAGTGGCGATTTTGATAAGTGCTTACTGCTGTACTTAGGGAGAATATTCGTTGGAATACATCCAGGGAAGTTATTTGGGCGGAACTAAGAAATAAGAAAGGGATGATCACCTTATTGGGATTGTATTATAGACCCACCTGATAGCGGGACATTGAGAAGGAAGTTTGTAAGGCATTTTCAGTTATCTGTAAGAATAATACAGTGGCTATGGGTAGGGGATTTTAACTTTCCAAACGTAGACTGGGACTGCCGTACTGTTAAGGGTTTAGATAGAGAGGAATTTGTTAAGTGTGTACAAGCAAAGTTTCTTATTCAGTATGTGGATGTACCTATTAGAGAAGGGGCAAAACATGACCTACTCTTGGGAAATAAAGCAGGTCAGGTGATTAAGGTGTTAGTGGGGGAGCGCTTTGGGACCAGCGACCCTCATTTTATTAGTTTTAAAATAGGGATAGAAAGGGATAGAATGGATCTAAAAGTTGGAGTTCTAAATTGGAGGAAGTTTGATGGTATTAGGCAAAAAATTTCAAAAACTGATTGGGGGCATATGTTTGCAGGTAAAGGGATGGCTGGAAAATGGGAAGCCTTTAAAAATGAGATAACAAGAATACAGAGACAGTATATTGCTGTTAGGATGAAAGGAAAGGATGGTAGGTGTATGGAAAGCTGGATGATGAGAGAAATTGTGGGTTTGGTTAAGAAAAAGAAGGGAGCGTATATCAGGTGTAGACAGGAGAGATAGAAAAAATCCTTAGAGTATAAGGGCAGTAGGAGTATACTTAAGAGAGAAATCAGGAGGGCAAATAGGGGACATGAGATAGCTTTGGTAAATAGGGTTAATGAGAATCCAAAGGAATTTTATACATACATTAAGGACAAAAGGGTAACTAGGGAGAGAATTCAGCCCCTCAAAGATCAGCAAGGCAGTGCATGTGTGGAGGTGGAGGAGATACTAAATGAGTATTTTGCGTCAGTGTTTACTGTGGAGAAGGACATGGAAGATATAGAATGTGGGGAAATAGATGGTGACATCTTGAAAAAAGTCCACATTACAGAAGAGGAGATGCTGGATGTCTTAAAAGGTATAAAGGTGGATAACTGCCCAGAATCAGATCAGGTGTACCTTAGAACTCTGTGGGGAGCTAGGAAAGTGATTGCTGAGATATTTGTATCATTGATAGTCACAGGTGAGGTGCTGGAAGACTGGAGGTTGGCTAATATGGTGCCGCGATTTAAGAAAGGTGGTAAGGACAAGCCAGGGAACTACAAGCAGGTGAGCCTAACATTGGTGGTGGGCAAATTGTTGAGAATCCTGCGGGACAGGATTTAAATGTATTTAGAAAGGCAAGGACTGATTAGGGATTGTCAGCATGGCTTTGTGCAAGGGAAATCATGTCTCACGGACTTGATTGGGTTTTTTGAAGAAGAAACTAAGAGGATTGATGAGGGCAGAGCAGTAGACATGATCAATATAGACTTCAGTAAGGCGTTAGACAAGATTCCTCGTGAGAAACTGGATAACAATGTTAGATCTCATGGAATACAGGGAGAACTAGCCATTTGGATACTGAACTGGCTTAAAGGTAGAAGACAGAGGGAGGTGGTGCAGGGTTGTTTTCAGACTGGAGGCCTGAGATCAGTGGAGTGCCACAAGGATTTGTGTTGGGTCCTTGCTATTTCTCATTTATATAAATGGTTTGGATTTGAACACAGGAGGTATTGTTAGTAAGTTTGCAGATGACACCAAAATTGAAGGTGTAGTGGACAGCAAAGAAGTTTACCTCTGATTACAACAGTATCTTGACCAGATGGGCCAATGGGCTGAGGAGCGGCAGGTGGACTTTAATTTAGATAAATGCAAAGTGCTGTATTTTGGAAAAACAAATTAGAGCAGGACTTATACACTTCATGGTAAGGTCCTAGGGAGTGTTGCTGAACAAACAGAACTTAAGAGTGCAGGTTCATAGTTCCTTGAAAGTAGAGTTACAGGCAGATAGGATAGTGAAGAAGGCGTCTAGCATGCTTTCCTTCATTGGTCAGAGCATTAAGTATAGGAGTTGAGAGGTCTTGTTGCTGTTGTACAGGACATTGGTTAGGCCACTTTTGGAATATTGCATGCAATTCTGGTCTCTTTCCTATTGGAAAGATATTTGAAAGGGTTCAGAAAAGATTTACAAGGATGTTGCCAGGGTTGGATGATTTGAGCTGTAGGAAAAGGTTGGATAGGGTGGGGCTGTTTTCCCTGGAGCGTCAGAGGCTGAGGGGTGACCTTATAGAGATTTACAAAATCATGAGGGGTGTGGATTGGACAAATAGATAAGGTATTTTCCCTGGTGTGGAGGAGTCCAGATTGAGAGGGCATAGGTTTAAGGTGAGAGGGGAAAGATATAAAAGGGATATATGGGGCAACTTTTTCACACAGAGTGGTGCATGTATCGAATGAGCTGCCAGAGGACATGGTGGCGGCTGGTACAATTACAGCATTGAAAAGGCACCTAGATGGTTGTATGAATAGGAAGGGTTAAGAGGGATATCGACCAATGGAACTAGATTAGTTTAGGATATCTGGTAAGCATGGACAAGTTGGACCACAGGGTCTGTTTCTGTGCTGTACAGCTCTATGACTCCATGACTTAGCTGCAGTTCCCTTTGTGTAATATCGATGACGATATTTAGTTTGATCTTAATTCTGCAGTACCAGTGGTGCTGAAACAACAGAAATCATCTTCATGTTTGCTTTAGTGTATTCTTGAATAGTATAAAGGTACTGTATAAATCTGTGTGCAAACATGCTAGACATGACTGACTGAGAAAGCATGCTTTGTAATCAGAGGTATTTTCTATTGCTTGATGTTGGCATGTAACATAGGGGACAAAAGAATTACGGTTATTGGCCTTTGATTCAAAGAAAGTGGGTTAGCATTTAATTTATCTTTCTAAAGTAGGAAGGTCAAGGTTTTGCTTAAATATTAACTCTGAACCTTTGCCCCTTAATGTACCAGTGTATCTAAAGTCTTGCCTTTGAATGCTTATCATCAGATTGATGTTTTGAAATGTGAAAACCTACCTATATTATACTTTTCATTAGAATTTGTTAATTTATTGCATGCCTTGCTTGTGTTGTATAAATTGCGTTTCTATCAGATATCGATTAAAGCAGGTAATGCCTGGTTAAAGACATCCAACATTTTAAAATAATTAATGGTTTTGCCTCTTCATTTATGTTGGAAACATTTTAGTGTTTTTAGCATTTTAACATCGTCATTATAAATAATGGCACAACATCTCAAATCATTCTAGAATGTCTTGTGTCATGTGACAGCTACGTGATGGCTGCCTATAGCTAATAAAATCTGTATATTTGAAGTGTGAAAATTGACACCCTCTTAAAAAGTTGCATGCAATTGTGTTTAGTCTTATTTCAGTATTTACTGGCAAAATCTGTAAATTTACATTTACGGAAGAACATATGATAAAAGAACATATGACAACTAATTCTCTTTACCATCTTAGTGGCATGTTACAACAATAATATAGAGTTTTTGATTAACTCTAGCAATCAATCTTTATTAGTCTACGACAAAATCAGCAGAGGCGAGGAAGTACTCTCATGGCTTTATGAACCATATTTCCATGTCACCTCATCCTCCACAATCTGTTATTTTATACATGTCTCAAATTATGTAATCTGCATCCTAAAATCTTCAGTTTTGGACATAAGGTTTTTAGCTAATTTACATCGGAGTGTAAACTTGATCTATTTTTAAGTCTGTCATTGGATTTACTATTTGCTTCAGAATATTTCTGAATTTATCCTCTAAGTGCAAATCATGCACTTTGGCTGTATAGTTCTGATAAAATGAAGTAACAGTCACGCTCTAACTACCTAGTTCCTTTGGAATCTCCAAACCAGCATTCTTATCCATCTCTAAATATGTTTTTTGTGACAATGTACCCAGTTTACATAATTATCTCTGATCAGTTTCCCATACCTGTAATCATTCTGCTTATTCTCTTCTGTACCTATGACTGCAATTTTCTTTCTGTTCCAACTGGCCTATTCCTGTTAGTGTCTAGTCATTTATACTTTGTCTGGATGATTATTTTGCTATAGTTTCTCCAGTTGGAAGTGGTGTAACCAATATGTTAACTAAGATTAAATTGTTAATTCTTCTCAGTTGTGTGCCTTTTCAACATTTAAGATAATACCTCTGAAGGTGTTTATATTGTGAAGAATATTATTCTTTTATAGAAACACGCATTATTATGGCAGTGTCTGTGGAGAGGAAGGTTTAAAATTTAAGGACAGTGGTGTCTTAAGATAATGTCTCTATATTTGAACTTCATAAGCTGTGTTGAAAATTCAAGGTTTTTATTCAGAAATGTGGGTTCTAAAGTCAACAGAACTATGTGTAGTTGTGTATTTGATTTTTTTAAAGTTATGTTAAGAATGAGAAACATAGTTTAGTTTTGAATTCTGATTATATTACATAGTCTAGAAATTTGTTTACATGCATTTAAATGAAGCTTTTGTCTCTGAAATGGCCTGCTATTATCTACAGGACTAATAAAGTATTCTTAACCACCTGCTTTGCTAACTTCAGGGATCTGAGGGCATGCACTCTAAAGAGCCTCTGTTTCTCTGCAACTCTCTGTATCCTAACATTTTTCTCTCTTTGATGCATTACCTTGCATTGCTGTGAATTGATTTTCAATTACCATTTTCCTGCCAATCTGAGCTGTCCATAAATATCTTCCTGCAGTCATCTTTCCCTCACTTAACTACAGAACCAATTTTTGAGCTATCAGGAAACTACTTGATGATGCCCAACATTGTCACAAAAAACATGTTTAGAGATGGATAAGAATGCTGGTTTGGAGATTCCAAAGGAACTAGGTAGTTAGAGCGTGACTGTTACTTCACTTTATCAGAACTATACAGCCAAAGTGCATGATTTGCACTTAGAGGATAAATTCAGAAATATTCTGAAGCAAATGGTAAATCCAACAACAGACTTAAAAATAGATCAAGTTTACACTCCAACGTAAATGGTTTAAATTATTGGTTAAAAACCAGAAAAAACAATGGATCTGGTACTGACCCCTACAGAATGAGAGTTGATGGTGTAAAAGTAATGTTACTGGACCAATATTTCTGACAGTGGAGGAATTTAACTTCAATTACAATCATTCCTCCATATGCATGAGAGTTCAGTTTCTGAGAACCCCCTGGTCAAAATTAAATCTGAGAGTGCGAAGGTTAAAATTTGTGGATACGTGAGTTTGCCCACCGAAGTTGAATTTTGTTGCTACTTGCTTTTGGCACAGATAGGCAAATTTGTGAGTCGTAAGCTGACGGATACAGAGGACTTTCTGTAACTGTGCGGCACGGTGGCTCACAGCACTAGGGTCCCAGGTTCGATTCCAGCCTCAGGCAACTGTCTGTGTGGAGTTTGCACATTCTCTCCGTGTTTGCATGGATTCCCTCCAGGTGTTCCGGTTTCCTCCCACAGTCCAAAGATGTGAATTGGCCATGCTAAATTACCCATAGTGTTAGGTGCATTAGTCAGATGGAAATGGGTATGGGTGGGTTACTCTTCGGAAGATCGGTGTGGACTTGTTGGCTGAAGGGCCTGTTTCCACACTGTAGGAAATCTAATATAACCTAATCTAAATGTAATTGAAGGCCCTTCTCAGTATTGGCGGCCAATAAAACTATGTCTATATAATATCTCTTTAGAGAAGGAATTATAAAAAAATTGGTCATGAATTGTGGGTGTCACTGGCTAGGCTAGCATTTTATGCTCATTCATAATTGCCCGACTGTGCTGCCATCTCTAGTGGGTTTGTCTTGCAGGTAGGACAGCAGTAATAGTGATGTCCAGGATACTATTTGGTGTGTTTGCATAAGTATGATTCTTGACTTGTTCGGTAGCACATGCCCCCATATGTTTGTAAACAGGACGTTTATTGTTGACATGGTTGTTTGCGGTTGTCATTTGTGGTGTCTTGATTAATGCTGGGCTATTCTGTCCAGTTTCATTCCTTCGTTTAAACTTCATAGAGCTTTGATTCAGCTAAGTGGTTTGCAATTCTTACCTTTTCTGGCTCCAGATCTGTTCGAAGGCAATTGGGAATAGGCAACAAAATGCTGGCTTTTTCAGTCATACCACCTCTCGTGAAAGAATAACAGAAAAAAAAACTCCACTGGAAACAACTTTGCAGCCACAAAGATATGAGTTGACCATTACCCTTTGTTTCCTGCTACTGAGCCAATTTTGGATCTACCTTGCCATTATCCTTAGATTCCATGCGCTCTTGCTCTTCTGACCAGCCCACCATAAACCTTGTCAAAAGTCTTGCTCAGTCCTTGTAGACTGCATCAAATATGCTATGCTCCTCTATTCTCCTTTTACTTTCTCAAAAAATTCATTGAATTTAATCAGGCCTGATCTTCCAGTAAACAAATATGCTAAGTATTCCTGGTTAATCTGTTTTGGAGGTGCCGGTGTTGGGCTGGGGTGGACAAAGTTTAAAATCACACAACACCAGGTTATAGTCCAGCAGCGTTAAAAATCCTACAACACCAGGTTATAAGGCAATAGGTTTAAATGGAGGCACTTGCTTGCGGAGCGCTGCTCCTTCATGAGATAGGTATAGCGTACACAGTTTAAAGACACAGAATTTATAGCAAAAGTTTACAGTGTGATGTAACTGAAGTTATATGATGAAAAATACCTTTATTGTTTGTTAAGTCTCTCATCTGTTAGAATGACCATGTTAGTTTCGTTTCTTTCATATGTAAATCGAAGTGCTGCTTCATCATGTGATTGTAGAGCAAAATCATAAGGCACAGACTTTATAGCAACAGGATTGCAGTGTCATGGAATGTAATATTAAACAAATTTAGCTTTTAGAATGATCATATTAGTTTTGGTTCCTTCATATGTAAGTCCCAGAACTTTTTAAAAGTTACATTCTCAAGATAGCTTTTAACAATAGGTGTCATCTCAACTCAGATTGAAGGTGTCAATTTAAAGTCTGTCTGTGTCCCAATGTTAGGTCAGAGTGATTCTATTTCTAAAGTGGGATTTACAGTATCTTGCATGGATTTATGCAGTTTTTGAACAAACTAAAATGTAATTCTGCAAGTACAAATTCATCCCACAAACTTATATGTGTGTGTGGGGGGGAGGGGGGAGGAGGTGAGTGTCTGTGTGAGTGAAATGGGGTATAAGTCTGTCAGAGGGAGCATGTATGTATGCTGTTAAACAAGGGAACGAAAGCTGCTTTTGGCACTCCAGATGAGGTCTTACTTGCGTCTTGTACAGTTGCAGTAAGACTTCCCTATTATATTCCAACCCCCTTGAAATAAGGGTCAACATTCCAGTAGCTTTCTTGACTACCTGCTGCATCTGTGTGCTAGCTTTCTGTGTTTCATACACTTACCGGTCAGGGGAGTGTTGCTGAACAAAGAGCCCTTGGAGTGCAGATTTATAGTTCCTTGAAAGTGGAGTTGGTAAATAGGATGGTGAAGAAGGCATTTAGCATGTTTTCATTATTGGTTAGAGCATTGAGTCTCGGAGTTGGGAGGTCATTTTGCATTGTACAGGACACTAGTTAGGCCACTTTTGGATTATTGTGTGCAATTCTGATCTTCCTATCGGAAGGATGTTGTGAAACTTGAAAGGGTTTAGAAAAGATTTACAAGCATGTTGCCAAGGTTTGAGAATTTGAACTACAGGGAGAGGCTGAATAGGCTGGGGCTGTTTTCCCTGGAGTGTCGGGGGCTGAGTGATGACCTTTTAGTGGTTTATAAAATCAAGAGGTGCATGGATAGGATAAATAGACAAGGTCTTTTCCCTGGGGTGAGGGAATCCAGAACTAGAGGGCATAGGTTTAGGGTGAGAAGGGAAAGATATAAAAGGGACCTAAGGAGTAACTTGTTCACACAAAGTGGTGCGTGTATGGAATGAGCTGCCAGAGGAAGTGGTGGAGGCTAGTGCAATTACATCATCTAAAAGGCAGTTGGATGGATTTATAAATAGAAATGGTTTAGAGAGATATGGGCCAATTGTTGGCAAATGAGACTGGAATAGGTTAGGATGTCTGATTAGCATGGATGAGTTGGACTGAAGGGTCTGTTTCAGTGTTGTACATCCCCATGACTCTAAATATACCCAAGTCTGTGTGTTGCAACTTTTTGCAAATTTTCTCCATTTAAATAATATTCTGTTCTTTTGTTCTCCCTTTCAAAATGAACAATTTCACATTTTCCACATTATACTCTATTCACCAACTTAACCTATAAATATCTCTCTGTAAACTGTACCTTGCAGTCTGTCTTTCCACCTATTTTGTGTCATTTACAAAGTTGGCTCCAGTACATTTGCTCGCTTCCTTCCTCCAAGTCATTAATATATATTATACACAGTAGCAGTTCCACATGATTCCTGTAGAACCTCAGGTTGCCAACCTGGAAAAGAACTCCTATCCCTGCTCACTTTCCTATTTGTTAGTACATTGGAATGGATGGAAAGTTGGCTCCAACATACGGTGCTCCTATGACTTAAGCTCTTGTGAGGTACCATGTTAAATGCCTTCTGGAAGTCCATAAGCAGTACATCTGCTGGCTCTTCTCTGTTTGAGACTTCTCAAAAAAACCCAATAAATCAGACATGACTTCCCTTTCATGAAGCCATGCTGACTCTGCTTGATTAGATTGTGATTTTATAGATGCTCAATAGGGGTGTCACATTGGCTGTGTTTCAGTCCTGTACTTTTCCAGAATCCAAGGATGTTGCCAGGGTTGGAGGATTTGAGCTATAGGGAGAGGCTGAATAGGCTAGGGCTGTTTTCCCTGGAGTGTTGGAGGCCGAGGGGTGACCTTTAGAGGTTTATATAATCATGAGAGCATGGATAGGATAAATAGACAAGGTCTTTTCCGGATGGGGGAGTCCAGAACTAGAGGGCATAGGTTTAGGGTGAGAGGAAAGATATGAAAGAGACCTAAGGGGCAACTTTTCGCACAGTATGGAATGAGCTGCCAGAGGAAGTGATGGAGGCTGGCACAATTGCAACATTTAAAAGACATCTGGATGGGTATGTGAATAGTGTTTCCGTGCTGTACATCTCAATGACTCTATGACTAAGTCACCAGGTCAAGGGACCTATCTGCCTTTAGTCCCATTAATTTGTCTAATGCCACTTGCCTGGTGATGGTGGTGGTACATATTATTTAGTATTAATGGGGCATTCGAAGGTTCCACCATAAAAAAGTATGCTAAGTACTAATGTTCTGCTATTAAATCCTTTTATAATTAGTCTTTAACATTTTCCAGTTATAGGTGTAAGCTAACTGGCCTATAGCTTCATGTTTTTGATAATTTTTTGAGTATAGCTATTACATAGTATTTTATTCCTCTGGAACGTTTCCAGAATCTAAGATTCTTAGATACTGGATGCACTAGTAATATTCTCTGTAGCTACTTCCTTTAATATCCTAGAATGCATCCCATCAGATCGTGAGGTCTTATCAATCTTTAGACCTGAAAGTTTCCCAATTAAATTTTTTCCAGTGATAGTTATTTTATTTGTTTCCTCTTCTTTTCCCCCCCCAACCCCTCTTTTGCCCCCAATTTGATTATTTAGTATTTTTGGAATGCTATTCAAGTCTTCTGCCTTTCAAAATATTTATTCAGCTCTCCTGCTGTTTTCTGACTTCCTGTTATTAAATCCTCAGCATCATTCTGTAAAGACCGGTGTTCACTTTGGCCTCTCTCTCCTTTTTATATGCTTTAAGAAGCACTTAGTGTTAATAATAGCTCAAAGTTTATCCTCTCAAGCAATTCTTCGGCGGCACAGTGGTTAGCACTGCTGCCTCATAGCACCAGAGACCCGGGTTCAATTCCCGCCTCAGCCAATTGACATTCTCCCAGTGTCTGCCTGGGTTTCCTCCCACAGTCCAAAAATGTGTAGGTTAGGTGAATTGGCCATGCTAAATTGCCCATAGTATTAGGTGAAGGGGTAAATGTAGAGGAATGGGTTTGGGTGGGTTGCTCTTCGGAGGGTCGGTGTGGACTTGTTGCGCCGAAGGGCCTGTTTCCACACTGAGTAATCTAATCGTTTGGTTTCTGTAACTTTCCAAATCCTTTGATTTACCATTGATTTTTGCCACATTGGATGTATTTTTTCTTCCAATTTGATGCAATCTGTAACTTCCTTGATTGGTTTATCCCCTTCTGAGATTCCTTCTTCCTGTCTTTGTTGCAAGTCATGAGCTACTTTCTTAAATGTTTGCCATTTTTCATCATTGTTTATTCTGAGCCTTTGCAATCTCTTTTTAAAAATGTACTGTGCTATCGCTCCTCAATCCTATTTGTTAATTTTATCTTTTCACCTTGCTTTCAGCTAATGTAGTTTGGTTACTGATTTCATAATCTCATGGGATTTAGTTCTCCAACCTGATTCTAGTCATGGCTTAAAAGCAGATGCAGCCAGACCTCTCCTTGTAGATGTTGCACACTGCTGTATTGGTTTTTGGAGTTTAATTTCTTTTTCTGTATTCTACCTCCACACTCCCAAAAATGCGAAAAGTTAAAATCTGCTGATTCATACGTGTCTTCTCTTCATTTTCTTTTCACAATTTGGAAATCTGAAAAACTCACCAATAATATAGTTGGTCTTTTTCAAGTCCTTGAGATCTAACCATATTGATTATATATTCACCTAATCTCTCTGTTAATAAATGTTCATTTTTTCCCCAATATGACACTTTTGCTTTTTATCTTATCAGCCCACCTTTATTATATTTGCAGTATGTTTCTTTTTTTAATTCTGTTTTGTTTGCAGCCCGATTTGTTACTCACAGTAAGTCTTGATCTTACTTTAAAATAATTTCTTCCAGTTTCTCAGTTTATATTTGCCGTTCTTTGCATTGCAATAGGATTAAATCCCAATGAGTTGAATCCCAGAGATTTGCCCTCAAGTTTAGGTTAAGCAGAACTTTCATATAGCCAAGGTGACAACGTAAAAATATTTGTCTGTGGATGCGCCCTGTCAAAAAATGCCAAATGAAGACACAGTAAATGTGTGAAAAATAAGTCTTTACAACTTTGCAATAACCTGATCTTGTAAACGGCATTGAAAAATGATAGAACTGACCTCGAGAAAAGTGAAGCTTGATGCGCTCCTTTCAGATGAATGCAATGTAGCCATGTCAACAATGCAGACAAATATATTTTTGGTGCTTTCATGCTGTAATACAAATTTCCAGATCATGTCTACAGTTTTTGTTGAGTCAAAAAGTATGGTGCTGGAAAAGCATAACCGGTCAGGCAGCATTCGTGGAGCAGGAGAGTCGACGTTTTGAGCATAAGCACTTCAGAAATGCCAGCACAATGCTTTTTGACTTTTGGGTGAGTGGGGGGCACTCATTTGTTGTCTTTGCTGGAATTTCCATGCCATCAACTGCAGGTGAGCAGAAACAGGGTGAATGTTCGTCTCACCCTTTTGTGCTGAGCAGTTGTAACTTGTTTAAATGCCAAGATAGTGTAAACAGTTGACAAATATTGCCTCCATTGCCATTTCACCTTTAAACAAAGTGTGAATGACAAAAAAAAATGGAACAGCATGGCTTCATTTACTTTAAAAATATCTCTTGATGGATACCTGTTCAGGAGTTGGGCAAGGTCATTTTGGAGCCAGTCATTTGTCATTACTATTATTATTGCTAAACCATTGCTGCTTACCACACGGGATACAATGCTGTGCGTTGTCTTGAATCAATCTAGCCAAGTGTCAGTGCACATGAATTCCTTGTGCCTAGCCTCTTTGCCAGCGTGACTCCCATTTCTGGAGGATTGAACTGGATTTGGGGATTCTCTGCTTGGGCTGCCATGAGCCATATTAATATTAAGATAAGCAGCCATTCTCATTCTTTTTCTTGCTGGAACCTGTTTGTTTAGTATTCCAAGATGTTCATCATGTGTTTCAGAATGGTTACTTAAATGTGAATATATGCAAACTTATGAGTAATGAGCAGAAATTGGCCATTTGGCCCATAAAGTCAGCTAAGCTATTCAATAAGATCATGGATGATCTGTTTGTTCTCTAAATTCCATATTTCCATTTACCTCCAGTACTCTTTGATTCTCTTACCCAAGAAGAATTTTATCTACCATTAGCTTAAAAATATTCAATTACTCCATCCTCTCCATTACTTGGGGCAGAGAGTTCAAAAATCGCACAATCCTTCGAGGAAACAAAAATATTCTGTTACGGCACCCTCTAATTTTGAAACAATGTCCTTAATTCTAGACTCCCCACAGAAATAAATGTTTTCTCCATGTCCACCTAGTCAAGACCTTTCAGAATCTTGTATGTTTCAATAAAATAAGCCCATGCTCTTTCTCTTGTAATATTGTAATAAAAGGTAGCAACCTATTAGCCATCTTAATCATTTGATGTACTTGCATATTAATCTTCTGTGATTTACCCACTAGAAAACTTAGGTCTCTCCACATTTGAGAATTCTGCAGTTTTTCTCCATTTAAATAATGTTTTGCCTTTTTTGTTCTCACTACCAAAATAAACAACTTTGTGTGTCCCTACAATATACATCATCTGCCAGATTTTTGCCCAGTCAGTTAACGACATTGTAGATTGATACAGTAGGTTATGTCATCTTCATAACACTTTGTTACTTATCTTTGTCTCATCTGCAAATTTAGTTAACAGGTTTTCGATATTCTTATCTGAGTCCTTGAAACCAATTGTAAAATTGTTGGGCCCCCGTGCAGGCTGCTGTAGGACTCCACTTATCTTGTTCTGCCGATCTGGAAAAGATTCATTCATATGTACTCTGTTTGCTGTCAGCCAGCCAATCTTCCATCCATGCTGGTATGTTAGCCTCTACATCATGATTTGGAGGTGCCAGTTTTGGACTGGGGTGGACAAAGTTAAAAATCACACAACACCAGATTATATTCCAATAGGTTTTTTTGGAACATTAGCTTTCGAAGTGCTGCTTCTTCAGGTGGTTGTGAAGCAGGACAACCAGGCAGGGTTTTCCTCCCCAGTAAGGGAACACTTCAGTGATCAACGACATTCAGCCTCGGAACTTCAGGTGACCATTTTCCAAGGCAGACTTCGGCACAGGGAACAATGCAGAGTGGCCGAGCAGAGGCTGACAGCCAAGTTCGGTACCTACAAGGATGGCCTCAACCGGGACCTTGGGTTCATGTCACATTACGGGTGACCCCACTGCACTATACACTCAAACACATGTTCTGACATACTCACACACGCACACAGACTATCTCTCATACGCACGCACACACACCTCCCACACTCGCATCCATGTGTGCGCGCGACGCACACACGCACGCACACACACACACACACACACGCACACGCACACACACACACAACCAAGCTTTCACATGCACAAAAACACACTCTTCACATGCATACAAACACATTCACTCTGTGTTGCTCTCTCTGCTGCATGTGCACACACACATTGGTTTATGGGGTGAATTTGTATTTGCAGAATTATATTTACCGATACATTCTATTTTGCTCAAAAAATGCAGAACCTGCAAGCAGTCAATGCAGGCAGTGAATCCATATATATTTGTAAATTCCACTTGGGAAATAGAACCAGTCTGACACAAGATTGGTCTGATTCACACCTTCAAGGCATTGTCTGAGCTGAATGTCACCTTTTGTTATAAACCTTACATTATTTTAAGAATTGACTAAAAAGAAGTTTTGGGATTTACCTATTAAAGAACTGGAACCAGCAAATCCATTCTAAAAGATGAAAGACTTAACAATCTAGGTTTGTTCAATGCACCATTATATAACTGTATTTTTTTGCTATAAATTCTGTCTCTTGTGGTCCTGCTTCACAACCACCTGATGAAGAAGTAGAGCTTCGAAAGCTAATACTTCCAAATAATTCTGTTGGACTATAACCTGGTGTTGTGATTTTTAACTTTGTCCACCCGCTACATCGTGAGCTCATACTTCAGACAATAATGTTTTATATGGAGCTAAATCGAATGTCTGATTGCATGACAAACTCTGAGGTGGAATTTTCCCTTCTTTATCTGCATGTTGCTTCATGCCAGGATTTTCCACATGCAGTATCAGCTTCACCAACTCCCCAGTCAAAACACTTCAGGTTTAACCATATTGTCCAGCCTTGTATTGTACGGTCCATGTCTTTTATATTTTTTTCTTCAAAGTCTATGGATTGCATGAAGAAAGAACTGTTTTTAAAAATGGCTTTACAGGATGCATAATTTCACAGCAAGGAATTTGATACCTATTGTGAACTCTGTGGCTATGGGTTTTTGCAACGCACAGGTGATCAGGAGTTGAGAAGTTGTTTTCAGGAGAAGCTGATTGGTTCTCAGCTAATTGAGCAAGTTGGGACTGGTAACAAATTACAGAGATACAGACAGAGAGAGAGCGAAAGACCGGAGATTGTTCTGTTGTTCTCCTGAGCAGATGCTGCCTATTCTATGCATTCAACAAAATTCGGTTTTAAACTTGAAAACTGGTTACCTTTTGCAGCAGTTGCTGTGAGCTGTGATTTTTGAATTATTAAATCAAAAACATTTTCCAGCTGAATCAGTCTCTCTGTGCTACTTACAAAACAGTGGAAGCTTCTAGAGAAAGACAATTAGAATCATAGAGATGTACAGCACAGAAACACACCTTTCAGTCCAACTCGCCCACATTGACCAGATATCCTAACCTAATCTAGTCCCATTTGTCAGCAATTGGCCATACCCCTCTAAACCTTTCCTATTTATATGCCCATCTGGATGTTTTTTAAATTCTGTTAATTGTACCAGCTTCCACCAGTTCCTCTGCCAGCTTATTCCATTCAAGCACCATCCTCTGCATGAAAAAGTTGCCCCTTTGGTCCCTTGTAAATCTTTCTCCTCTCACCCTAAATCTATGCCCTCTAATTCTGGACTCCCCCATCCAAGGAAAAAATCCTTGCCTGTTTACCCTATCCATACCCCTCATGATTTTATAAACCTCTGTAAGGTCACTCCTCAACCTCCAATGTTCAAGGAAAATCAGCCCTAGCCTATTCAGCTTCTCCCTATAGCTCAAACCCTCCAAGCCTGGCAACATCCTTGGAAACGTTTTCTGAACACTTTCAATTTTCACAACATCCTTCCTATAAGAATTTCACACAATGTTACAAAAGTGGCTAAATCAATGTCCAGTCCAGCTGCAACATGATCTCCCAACACCTATACTCGATTCTCTGACCAATAAAGGAAAACATACTAAATGCCTTCTTCACTATCCTATCTACCTGCAACTCCACTTTCCAGGGACTATGAACATAGACTCCAAGATCACTTTGTTCAGCAACACTCCAAGACCTTACCATTAAGTCTCTATATAAGGCTGCCCTGATTTGCCTTTCTGATCAAGATTCCATTGCACTCTGAGGTAAGCTTCTTGGCTGTTCACTACATCTCCAATTTTGGTGTCATCTGCAAACTTACAAACTATACCTCCTATGTTCACCTCCAAATCTATATAATTGACGCAAAGCAGTGGTCCCAGCACCAATCCTTATGGCACACCATTGGTCACAGGCCTCCAGTCTGAAAAGCAACTCTCCACTACCACCGTCTGTCTTCTACCTTTAAGCCAGATCTGTATCCAAATGGCTAATTCTCTCTGCATTCCATGTGATCCAACCTTGCCAACCAGTCTACCATGAGGAACCTTGTCAAACACCTTACTGAAGTCCATAACTTCCACCTCACTGCCCTCATCAATCTTCTTTGTTACTTCTTCGAAAAACTCAATCAAGTTTGTGTGACATGATTTCTCTCACACAAAGCCATGTTGACTATCCTTAATCAGTCCTTGCCTTTCCAAATAATGTACATCCTGTCCCTCAGGCTCTCTCCAACAACTTGCCCACCACCGACGTCAGGCTTATGGTTCTATAGTTCCCTAACTTGTCCTTACCACCTTTCTTAAATAGTGGCACCAAATTAGCCAACCTCCAGTCTTCCACACCTCACCTGTGACTACCAATGATCCAACTACCTCAGCAAGGGGCCCAGCAATTACTTCCCTAACTTCCCACAGAGTTCCAGGGTACTCCTGATCAAGTAGGAGAAAGTGAGGATTGCTGAGGCTGGAGATCAGAGTTGAGAGTGTGGTGCTAGTAGAGCACAGCGGCTCAGGCATCGTCCAAGGAGCAGGAGAATTGACATTTCGGACATAAGTTCGGGCTTATGCCTGAAATGTCACTTCTCCTGCTCGGATGCTGCCTGACCTGCCATGCCGTTCCAGCACAGCACTCTCTACTCCTAATCAAGTCCTGGGGATTTATCCACCCTTATGCGTTTTAAGACATCCAGCAACACCATCTTTATGATATACACATTTTTCAAGATGTCACCATTTATTTCCCCACATTCTAGATCTTCCATTTCCTTCTCCACAGTATGTGGAGCTGCAGGTGATGGACTGGGGTGCAGAAAGTTAAAGATTACACAACACCAGGCTATAATCCAACAGGTTTATTTGGACGTACAAGCTTTCCAAGCATTGCTCCTTTGTCAGGTAGCTCATGGGCAGGATCATTGCCCAAAATTACCATCAAAATTAGTGTTCCTCCAATTTAGAACTTCAGCTTTTAGATCTGGTGTATATTTTTCCATCATCATTTCAAAACTAATAGAATTATGGTCGCTGGCCCCAAAGTGCTCCCTCACTGACACCTCAGTCACCTCTCCTGCCTTATTTCCCAATAGTAGGTCAATTTTTGCACTTCTCTAGTAGGTACAACCACATCCTGAATCAGAAAATTTTCTTGTACACACTTAACAAATTCCTCTCCATCTAAACCCTTAAGACTGTGGCAGTCCCAGTCTATGTTTGGAAAGTTAAAATCCCCTACCAATATCACCCTATTATTCTTACATATACTGGGATCTCCTTACAAATTTGTTTCTTAATTTCCCGCTGACTATTGTGGGGTCCATTGTATAATCCCAATAAGATACCCCTCCCTTTTTTATTTCTTAGTTGCACCCAAGTAATATCCCTGGATGTATTCCCAGGAATATCCTCCCTAAGTAAGCCATAATGTTATCCCTTATCAAAATCTCCCCTTCTCTCTTGTTCCCCCTCTTTCTATCCTTCCTGTAGCATTTGTATCCTGGAACATTAAACTGCCAGTCCTGTCCATCCCTGAGCCACAGCTCTGAAATTGCCATGATATGCCAGTCTCATGCCCTGAGTTCATCTGCCTTCCCTGTTAGGCCTCTTGCATTGAAATAAATGCAGTTTAATTGACCAGTCCTACCTCCATTCTATGCTTTGGCCCTGACTGTTTGACTTACTCCTTTTCCCAACTGTGCCAGTCTCACACTGATTGCTTTCCTCACTGTCTCCCTGGGTTTTAACCCACCACCTTATTAGTTTAAATCCTCCTGTGCAGTTCTCACGAATCTTCCTGCCAGTATGTTAGTCCCCTTCCAATTCAGGTGCAATCCGTCCTCCTTATATAGGTCACTTCTACCCCAGATGAGATTCCAATGATCTAAAAATATGAACCCTTCTCCCCTGCACCAGGTCTTCAGCCACGCAGTCATTTGCTTTATCCTCCTTTGGATGAGATGTTAAACTGAGATCCCGTCTGCCCTATTGAGTGAGGTATTGAATGGCACACTTCTGAAGTAGAGCTTGATGTCCTCAGAAATAGCTGAAAATGTGTTGCTGGAAAAGCGCAGCAGGTCAGGCAGCGTCCAAGGAGCAGGAGAATCGACGTTTCGGGCATGAGCCCTTCTTCAGGAATCATGCCCGAAACGTCGATTCTCCTGCTCCTTGTATGTTGCCTGACCTGCTGCGCATTTCCAGCAACACATTTTCAGCTCTGATCTCCAGCATCTGCAGTCCTCACTTTGTCCTCAGAAATAATTAATCTTCACCTGGCATTAATAAACTGGATTAATTGGTCATTATCATTTACTGTTCATGAGAACTTGCTGTGTGGTTTCCTATATTACAGTAGTAATAATACTGTATTTCGCAGTACTTCCTTTGTGGAAAAATGCTTTAGAACACGTAGGTACTATAAATATGCATGTCTTTCATAACTTCCCTTTTTTGCTTTTACCAACATATCTGCATCCATCAACTTCAGATAAAGCCAGGCACATTAAAACAGCAAAATACTGCAGAAGCTGGAAGTTTGAAATAAAAACAGGAATTGCTGGAAATGGCAATTTCATCCATGGAGATTACAGAATTAATATTTTAGATCAATAACTTTTTGCTAGAAGCAGAAAAATGTTAGAAATGCAACATTTTAAATAAACATTGAGTTATAGAAAGGAAGCAGTGGAGGAAAAAAGAGATAATCTATGGAAGACAACACAGATTAAACAGCAGAAGGGAGGATAATACAAGGTAAAAGGAGACAGAATTAAAATGCCTAAAAAAAGGGGCAAAAATTATGAAATTGTTAAATTTTGGATGTAGAAGGCTGTGAAGTGCCTAATTGAAAAGAAGGCTCTGTTTGCTCTACAAGTTAATGTTGATCTTAATTTGAACAGTGAAGTAGACCAAAGATAGAGATGCCAGAATGGAATGGTGAATTAAGATGACATATACTAGAAGTTCAGGCTCACTGTACAAAACTGAATGGGGGTGTTACACAAAATTGTCACTACAAAATATTTAATTCTTCCTACTGTGGAGGAAACTGCATCCTGGACAGAATATATCAGCATTGATTCTATAGATAAGGAAGATAATCACAGCCTAAATCCAGTGAACATGCCTGCCCTCAAGCATGTACACAGGAAAAACGAGGATATAATGTTGCTAAGAAGACAGAATCATAAGTGAGGACTTTGTCATAGAACAAGACTGATAATAAGGAAGCTGTTTTCTTTGACAACAGATGTTGAAATTACAACTGGCAGATTTTAAGGAAAGAAAGTTTATTCGTCAAATACAGTAAAGCCCTCCGATTCCATGCTACCTTTACAACTTGGCAGAAGATAATTTTTGAATAGACTTCATATTCTTTGACTTATAAAGAAAGCAAATGGCAATTTATATTTATATTTCTAGATGGACAGCTTTTGTACCTTTTTATTCTGGAATGAGAACTTTTGCTTTTCTTAACATCTTTGAAAATGTAACTAGAAATCCTGAATTTGAAAACAAAGTGTTGTTGTAATAAAGACACTGTTTGAACCCCAAATGTTTTGTGGACCTCTGACATTTCCCAAAAACTTTCTGTCTGTCCTTACTTTGATATTTGGCAGGGCAAGTAATTTTAAGGTTAACACTGTTCTGAGGAAGGATCACTGGATTTGAAATGTTAACTCCGTTTCCTGTCCTCGGATGCTGTGTTATTTCTGTCACTGAATGCTTATTAATACTTTTCAGAGTATTGTGGCATTTTTACCTACTTTTGGAAAATTAGGCATTCTGAAAGTATCCCATACATTTTCCAGTTTACCAACAGTTGCAAATGCAAATACACTCGTCCAAAGTCAGATATGTAAAAACTGGAGTTGTCAGAAAGCATTTTTCTCTTGGGCAATGCTCCTGGAGCAGAATTGGTGCATGAGTGAAGAGGCCATTCTTGGCTCAAGAGGTTAGAACTGCAAGTTGGTGCTTTTACGTGATCTAAGACCAATTCAGTGAATTAAAATCTGTGTTGGGGAAAAGGAGGTGTTGTAATCTCAACCTATAAGAAAACGTTTGGGATTACAAGTCAATGAGAGGTCTGTTTATTTTCCTTATTTCCGGTGGCCCTGATGCTGCTGGTTGTGATTGGGGTGATACGGTAAGCAGAGCCGGAAATGTTTTTACTGAGTTCTAGCTGGTGAGGTGATGCATTGCACTCCAAAGGACACGGTTAAGGGAGCAGGCACATTACAAATTTATTTTCCTATTATCAACAATACAGCACCTGGGATCATTATCACCATGTTTCTTCAATCTTGTTTAAAGTTGAACTAAAAACAGAAAACTATATCTAATTTTCATTCAGTATTAGAAGGGATAAAAATATGAGAGTTTAAGCAAAAAAAGTGTGAAAGATTTTAATACTCATATATAAACAATACTACCTGTTCCAATGCTGAGAACATTCTGATCGCAACATTCTGGCTGCTTTTAGGTCAGAGGTCCAGAAATCTGCAATTTCTGTCTATCCCTGTGAAAACGGTGTGAAGTAGTTCGTTGGTAATCCTAAATCTTGTAAAATACAAAATCTATCCTGATCTCAGTTGAGGGTGCCAGCTTGAGGATAATATGCGGTGAAGTTACTCTGAAGATGGACTACAGCAGTGCATATACTCAGAGTCATAGAGATGTACAGCACAGAAACATACCCTTCAGTCCAACACTTCCATGCTGACCAGATATCCCAACCCAATCTAGTCCCACCTGCCAGCACCCAGCCCATAGCCCTCCAAACCCTTCCTATTTAAATACCCATCCAGATGTCTTTTAAATGTTGCAATTGTACTAGCCTCCACCACTTCCTCTGGCAACCCATTCCACACACGCACCACCCTCTGTGTGAAAACGTTGCCTTTTAGGTCTCTTTCATATCTTTGCCCTCTCACTCTAAACTTATGCCCTCTAGTTCTGGACTCCACCACACCAGGGAAAGGACCTTGTCTATTTACCCTATCCATGCCCCTCATGGTCACCCCTCAGCCACTAACGCTCCAGGGTATTCAATCTCTCCCTTTTGCTCAAATCTGCCAACCCTGGCAACATCCTTGTAAATCTTTTCTGAACCCTTTCAAGTTTCCCAACATCCTTCTGCTAGGAAGGAGGCCAGAATTGCATGTAGTATTCCAAAAGTGGCCTAACCAATGTCCTGTACAACTGCAACAAGACCTCCCAACCCCTATACTCAATACTCTGACCAAAAAAGGAAAGCATACCTTCTTCACTATCCTATCTACCTGCGACTCTACTTTTTAGAAACTATAAACCTGTACTCCAAGGTCTCTTTGTTCAGCAACTCTCCCTAGGATCATACTATTAAGTGTATAGTCCTGCTAAGATTTGCTTTCCCAAAATGCAGCATCTCGCATTTATCTAAATTAACTTCATCTGCCACTCCTCAGCCCATTGGCCCCACCTGACCAAGATCCCATTGTAATCCATGGTAACCTTCTTCGCTGTCCACTATACCTCCAATTTTGGTGTCATCTGCAAACTTACTAACTATACGTCATGCTCACATCCAAATAATTTATGTAAATGATGAAAAGCAGTGGACCCAGCACTGATCCTTGTGGCACTTCACTGGTCTTAGGCCTCCAGTCTGAAAAACAATCTTCCACCACCACCCTCTGTCTTCTATCTTTGAACCAGTTCTGTATCCAAGTGGGTGGTTCTCCCTGTATTCCATAAGATTTAACCTTGCTAACCAATCTCCCATGAGGAACATTGTCGAACACCTTACTGAAATCCATATAAATCACGTTTACCGCTCTGCCCTCATCAATCCTCTTCATTACTTCTTCAAAAAACTCAATCAAGTTTGTAAGATATGATTTCCCATGCACAATGCCATGTTGACCACCCCAATCAGTCCTTCCCTTTCCAAATACATGTACATCTTGTCCTCAGGATTCCCTCCAACAACTTGCCCACCACGACATCAAGCTCACCGAGTTGTCTTTACCACCGTCCTTAAATAGTGGAATCATGTTAGCTATACTGCAGTCTTTCGGCACCTCACCTGTGACTATAGGTGTTACAAGTATCTCTTCAAGAGGCCCAGCATCCACTTCCCTAGCTTCCCACAGAGTTCTAGGGTACACCTCATCAGGTCCTGGGGATTTAGCTACTTCTATGCATTTCACGACATCCAGCACTTCCTCCTCTGTAAAGGCTGGTAGGTATAGGGAATGCTGGATGATTAAAGAAATTGAGGGTTTGGTTAAGAAAAAGAAGGAAGCATATGTCAGGTGTAGACAGGATAGATTGAGTGAATCCTTACAGTATAAAGGCACTAGGAGTATACTTAAGAGGGAAATAAGGAGGGCAAAAAGGGGACATGAGCGAGCTTGGCAAATAGAGTTAAAGAGAATCCAAAGGGTTTTTACCAATACATAAAAGACAAAAGGGTATTTAGGGAGAGAATAGGGCTCCTAAAATGCTCCCCCACTGACTCCTCAGTTACCTGTCCTGCCTTAATTCCCAAGAGTAGGTCAAGTTTTGTACCTTCTCTAGTAGGTACATCCACATACTGAATCAGAAAATTTTCTTGTGCACACTCAGCAAATTCTTCTCCATCTAAACCCTTAACACTATGGCAGTCCCAGTCTACTCAAATGTGAGAAAACTGAGGTACAGCTGTGGACGCATTTTTCATGCTTTCATTACGTATAATTCGGAATAAACTTTAGAATCATCAATACCAGACTGAGACTAGCTTTCACTTCCAGTTTTTTTTTATTAATTGAATATCAATAACACCAGATGTCCCTAAAACCTCTAGCCCATTTTTCTTGATTCGTGCAGTGACATGACCACAACTCCACTCTCTCCTCAGGTGGGAAAATGGCTAGAATGCTCAGCGTGGTATCATGGAAGACATTTCCAGGAGAAAGAATAGGTAACATAACTGCAACTGTGACTTAGCCTCTAGATGGATGTGTTGCCTCCTGAGCCCAAGAATAAAATAGTTCTCTGAGCAGCTAGAAGAAAATTTAGAAAGGAACCAGTGACATTGGGAAGAAAGGGAGGAAGTCATGATGAGAATATCGGAAGCTAGGAATGAAATTTCGAAAGAGAGGACCTCATTGGAGTAATCTTGGGATTACTACCTGAGTCATGTGAGAATTGACATAGGATTAGGCATGTGAGGAAAGTGAAGGTATGGCGGAAAGATTGATCTGAGAATTTGGGGTTCCATTTTGTGGTTGACTGGTACTATAAATGGAAGGAGCTTCCCACTCGGGCTCTACCTGAATTAGAATTATAACAAAGGTCCTACAGGAAAGGAAGAATAGAGCCTATGGATAAAATTTTTAAACTGAGAAAGTTGGGGAGGGAAATACGATGAAAAATAACAAAACTCTGAAGTTAAGGGAAAAGGAGCTGAGAATAAAGATCTGGCATTATTAAAGAATAAATGGTCAAGGAACATATAAAATAAACAAGTACAAAATAAGTTTAAATAGAGCAATTAATAAAAATGACTTAAATTGCTTGTCAAGCTAAATTTGTAGGCGCTGATAGCAGAATAAGGGAACTGGAGATACTAATTTGTAGCAAGGAGCCAAATGCAATGAGGATATTTTAAAAACCAAAACAAGTCTGCAGGTGCTGGAAATCAGAAACAAAAACAGAAATTGCTGGAAAAGCTCAGCCTGTCTGTAAAAATCTGTGGAGAGAAATCAAAGTTAACATTATGGGTCCATGACCTGTTCTGAAACATTAAGTTTGATTTCTCTTCTCAGATGCTGCCAGACCTTCTGAGATTTTCCAGGAATATTTTAAACATTGATTAATAGCAGGTCAAGGAATCTTTGCTCTCATAATGAGGAATGAATCAGGGCAGAAAACAGAAGTAAGCAAAGAGCATAAGGTAATAAATAGGCCATATTGTCCTTTTGAGCTTGTTCCATCAATCACAAGTCATGCATTATCTTCAACCTCATCTCTACTCTTGACAGTCAGGAAAAAAGACAGTTGATCTGGGTGACTGAGCATCCCAAGATTTATAAACTCTGGGTAAAGAAATGTTTTCCTATCTCAGTCCTAACTACTTGAATCTTGTCTGACTATGGTCCTAAAATCTCCAGGCAAGAGAAATAGATTTTCTATCTCCACCTTGCCGAGTCTTCTCAGAATCTTGTACATTTCAATGAGATCAGTTCATTCTTCTAAACTCCACAGAGAGTAGGTGAACTCAACTCAGTCTCTAAAAGACACATACTCATTCCAGGAACTAATCTAGTGAACCTTTTGTTGTGTCTCCTCTAAGGCAAGTATTTCTTTAGATAGAATCATAGAATTGTACAGCACAGAAACAGACCCTTCAGTCCAACTAGTCCATGGTGACCAGATGTTCTAAATTCATCTAGTTGCTTTTGACCCCTCTAAACCTCTAAATTCATGTGCCCATAATTGTATCAGTCTTCACCACTTTCTCTTTGGCAGTTCATTCTATACACGCACCATCCTCTGTGTAAAAAAAGTTGCCCCTCAGGTCCCTTTTATATCTTTCCCCTCAACTTAAACCTACGCGGTCTAGTTATGGACTCACCTACCCTCGGAAAAACACCATAGCTATTCTCCCTATCCATGATCCTTTATAAAATCACTCCTCGACCTCTGACACTTAAGGGAAAATAGCCCCAACGTCCTATTGCTCAAACTCTCCAACCTTGGCAACATTTTTCTGAACCCCTTCAAGTTTAACAACATCTGTTGGAGGGACACTAGAATTGAACATAGTACTCCAAAAATGGTCTGACCAATGTCCTGTACAGCCACACCATGACATCCTAATTCCTATATTAATCAATTAAGGCAAGTATATCAAATGTTGCCTTCACTACCCTATCTGCCTGCGACTCCACCTTCAAGGAAGTGTGAATCTGCATCCCAAGGTCTCTTCATTTGAAGAGGGAAACGTGAATTGTGCACACTAATACTGGTCTGATCTTGCCAAAACCTGCAAGACTTCCTTACTGTTGTATTTCATTCCCCTTAAAATCTAGACCTATACACGATGTATCTTTCCAATTGTTTGCTGTATACGGATGAAAACTTCATTTTTACGTACAAGCACTCATGAATCATATGATTATCAACATTTTTACTTATACCATTTGTAAAAAGTTCTGTGTTTCTATTCTTCATACTAAAGTGAATATCCCAATTTCTCCACATTATACTCCATCTGTCAGGTTTTTGCTCACTTACTTAACCTACTATACCCTTTTGTGGGTTCTCAAATTGTGTCCTCCTCAAAGCTCATATTCCTATTCAGCACTGTATCTTCAGCAAACTTGGATACATTACATTTAATGCCTTTAAATTATAAATATATTCTGTAAAACATTAAGGCCTAACGCCGACTTCGCAGCAACTAATTGATGACCTAATGGATTGTTAATCTAGAAATTCAGCTAAAGTTCTGGGGACCTGGGTTTGAATCCGACCACAGAAGATGGTGGAATTTAAATTCAATATCAAGTATCTGGCATTAAGAATCAACTGATGATCATTGTAGATTGTTGGAAAACCCAATCTGGTTCACGAATATCTTTCAGGGAAGAAATCTGCCATTCTCACCTGGTCTGGCCTACATATGACTCTCATCTGCCATCTGAAATGGCCTAGCAAGTCACTCATCTATAATAACAGTGCGAAGTCTCAAAAAAGAAATTAAGACTAACGGACGTTGATCTAAGCACTGAAACAATGGTAGCAACAGCCTTGTTGACCCTGCAAAGTCCTCCTTACTAACATTTGGGGGCTAGTACCAAATTTAGGAGAGCTGTCTCACAGATTAGTCAAGTAACAGCCTCATGTAATTATATTCACAGAATCATTGCTGAGAGATAATGTATCATGTACCATCATCACTGTCCTAACCCATCGACGGGACAGATACAGCAGAGGGGTGGCACAGTGGTATACAGTTGGGGAGCGGTTACCCTAGGAGTCTTTGACATCAAATCCAGACCCCCCAATGAGTTCTCATGGCTCCAGGTTAAACAGTGGCAAAGAAACCTCCCGCTGATTTACCACGTACCGTCCGTCCTCGACTGATGAATCAGTATTCCCGTAGTACTTGGGGAGAGCACTGAGACTGATCTTCCCAGGTAGCTAAGTTGATACTTGGAAGATTGTAATGAGCAATGGAGGTTAGAATTTTCAGCCTTAGCCATTGGACCATGCTGCTTTGTGGTATTGACTAGCATTTATGATGAGACACTTAGACCACTTTTTAGAGGAGTTAATCTTATAGTTGAATATGGAACTGTGGTTTTGTTGAGAGGAATCATCAGGATATTTGTTTTAAATACTGGCAATGTACATTTTTAATTTGTGTACCTACACTTTGGTTCCAGCTCATTACATTTGTTGCCTTAACATCTCAAACTTTGATTCATAGAAGAAGAAGCTCAATATTGTGTCGGCAGTACTGCCCGTACTTAAATTTAGCTCTTTCTATATACCAAACTAGGTTCAGAGCAGAGCTTAGTCATAACATTGTGAACACTGTCAGGAAACACAACACCCAAGTTGCAATTCTTACCACAAATTGCTAACTTCAATTAAAGTTGAGAACTACGTTGGACAAATGCAATCTAGATAAGCATTTCAGGCTGTTACAGAATTAAATACTTCAGGCTATTTTGAATATTGAAAACCGCTTGCAATGTCTTCACAACTTTTTCTACACAATCTAGAAATGAAAATATTGTTTAAAACTTCTACCATTCAGATTACTTATGAACTCATTTATTTTGTACATAAAAATGTTTTTAACTCAATTAATGTTTATGTATTTTTTCTGCCCTATGTTTCACTTTTTTTTAACGATTCCAGGCTGATTCTAGCTTTCCTCTTTCTTTGTGCTCTGTCACTTTTGTTAATTAAAGATGCATTAATATTTTGCACTGTAAAAATTTTAATGTTCCCAGGAAGGAAAACAAAAGAAAGTTTCCTCCAAGCGCATCCTGTTTTATCAAGTAATGGAAAATGAAAGCATCTAATTAACTATAAAAATAAGAACAGTTTGCTATGTCAGCTGTTCTACATTGCGAAGATACATCTCATGAATAGGAACAAAAGTTTATGGCTAACAATATCTGGTGATTATTTATAGGCAAGATGGAGTTTCTTTAGCTGAAATTATGAAAACAAGCATTCAGAAACCATTTTTGTTTCTGTCTTGATTATTTAATTAGGGTTGAGGCAACATTTGATTTTGTATGACACACAGAAAGCATAGCTAAACCAAGAACATTTGGAGTTCAGGGGAAAACCGTTCAACTGGAATTATAACTGAAACACCAGCAGATAGCTGGGCAAGGCCTTCAGAGTTTTGTCACTAGAGCTAAAGAACACCTCTTCAAGAATTCCTCAGCAATGGTCTTGAATCAGTAATTTCTAGCTGATTCAGCATTACCTCGTTTCTATTATGTCTTGGTTCATTCACAACTCCTTTTCACAATGTTAAAAATCACACAACATTGGGTTATAGTCCAACAAGTTTAATTGGAAGCACACTTCGACTATAACCTGGTGTTGTATGATTTTTAACTTTGTACACCCCAGTCCAACACCGGCATCTCCAAACCTTTTCACAATGGGACTGCTGATGTAGGACTTACAGAACACCCAGCCTTGAGCTGACACTTATCAGATACATTTATATCTCTTAGATGTTAGCTATTGACCATCTCTCAACAATTTAAAAAAAAGCAGCTACCTCCTCTGAACTTCAGTGAGCCATTAACATCTTGGTGTCACTGTTATTAAAGCCTAATCGGGCATCAAGTTTACAAAGGTAGAGGATGCATGCTGTGTGATCAGTGGCTAACCACTTGACCCCTTGAAGCATATCCTCCACCTTCTGGATGTACAGTGGTAGCAACACCCAAGGAGTTCAATACCATTCGGATAAAGCAGCCTGTTTTTTTGATGCTACAGGATGCTGTTCAACTACTTCACCATCAGTACACTGTTGTTGTACTTTGTGTTATGCAGAGGAGGAATTCAACTAGGAGAAAGTGAGGACTGCAGATGCTGGAGATCAGAGCTGAAAATGTGTTGCTGGAAAAGCGCAGCAGGTCAGGCAGCATCAAAGGAGCAGGAGAACCGATGTTTCGGGCATAAGCCCTTCTTCAGGATTGATTCCAGAAGAAGGGCTTATGCCCGAAATGTCGGTTCTCCTGCTCCTTTGATGCTGCCTGACCTGCGCTTTTCCAGCAACACATTTTTCAGAGGAGGAATTCAGCAGTTCACTGTTTATTATACACTTCTCCAAATCTTGCTATTACTATCATGAAAATGTAATCAAATTCCACTGTAAGTCATACACCTTCCTATTTTGGATATATTGTCTTTATTTTGTAGCTGCTGACTAAAAGTTTTGGAATTCTTTGTCTAATATTTTTATGGGAACACCATAATTGCAAGGATTGAATTATGAAACCTGGATCATATTTGCTCAACAAATTTTTTCCCCCTCGTTTCGAGAATGTGGAGGCCTGAGTGAATTGTGATTAGAAAGACATTAGCACCTTTTATTTTGTCTTGTCTTTTATATGTGAGCTTAATTATTTAAGCAACAGAATCTGGTTGAGTAGACAATATTGTAGACTTGTGCAATCATATTTTTGTTTGGTACATCTACAGTTCACTGCATGTCATAAGGCAGAAATTGGGAGTAGATATCTTAACAGAGCTCCTTTCATTCCCATAGTAAAAGCAACAAACTGCAAATGTTGGCAATCTGAAATAAAAATGGAGAGTGCTAGAAATAGCAGGTCTATCAATATATATGAGAGAGGAATAGAGATAATAATTCAAATATGAATTCTTTGTTTCTCAAATAAGAATATCACATTTTACTTGAAATATTAACTATTTCTCTCTTCAAAATTGCTTGCAGACTTGCTGACTGTTTCTAGCACTTCCCATTTTTGTACTCTTCCATCCCAAGTTGAGCAAGCTGATTGCTATCTCATCATTCTATTTCTGAGCCTCCATGACTGACATCAGATAACTTAGATTCTTGAGAGTTCAGTATGAGGCCTTTCAGGCTCTGTAAAACGAATGCAGTTCTTCACTGGAATATGGGATAACCCAATTTTGTTTTTAACATGTATGGTGTCCTTAAGGAAAATATAACCTTATCTTAAGTCTATATAATAAAACTGCGATGACATTTCTCTGTATCAAAGTAGTTTTATGATTCAGTTTACCTTGCTCAGTCTTACTTGTCTGCGCTTTTCAGCTGATTTCCTAAATATTAACAGATTTATATACAAGAGGCAATGGCCTGATGGTTCTTTAGTATCCATTAAGGCCAGATCTCTTCTTTCTACAATGTGTTATTCAGAACTATGTTAGTTTTTCTTTGCATTTGAGATGTTCAGCAGCAGAATAAATATCCAGTCTCACCGCTACTACTTTTCTGCCAGTGAGGTAACTAAACTCAGAGGGATCATCCATTCATGTAGAGGACAATAGCACAGGCCAGACCCAGTATAGAATCAGATAATATAGGCATCAGCACAGCGAAGTTGGCTTAGTTTAAAATACAGTGCAGCTAAATGTAATATCGAGATATTGCGATAGCAGTTTTGTAGGTCTGTACCCAGGGCCAGCACATTGGTATGTGGTACCCATGAGAAACCTTAAATTTGATATCCAGTACTTCCAAAACACATATGCACCCACAGTTAAGTTTTGAAAATGAACACAGTAAAATGGTTCCACTCTCTCTTAACTGCTAAAATTTGTCATACTCCAATGTAGTTGGTCTGCTTTGGTCTGGACTCTGCCTCCTTCTGTTCTGCAGCATCATCTGCTGTCCAACTAATTTGCATGCAGTATCCTTACACCTCTCATTTGACCTCAATCTGGGTCTCTGGATTCCTAGAGCATGACAATACCACAATGCCATTGTCTCCTTTTCATTGAATCATGCAGTACAGAAGAGGCCCATCGAGTCTGCACTGACAACAACTATTCTAATCTACTCTAGTTCCACTGCTCTTATAGTCTATGCCACGACTGACAAAGGCAAGTTTCCATATGCTTTATTAGCCACCCTATTATCTGCCTTGGCATTCAGGGATCTGTGGACAAACACCTCCAAATCACATTCTTCCACTGAGCTATCTAGCGTTCTGGCATTTATTTTGAGTCCTTCCTTGTTACTTCTTCCAAAGTACATCTGGCTCATATAGACATAACTGACTACACCCCAACCACTATGTTTCCAGCTCCCCACTTGATGATGCATGATTCGCTTGGCTTCTTTTGAAGTTTCTACAAGACTGACAGATGCCACCTCCCCAGACTGTAGTCAGACCGATCTCTTGACAGTGCTCAGCCGGAGCGGGCAAATGACTATGGTCAAGTCATAGGGTTTTACAGGCCCATTGGTCATGAAACATTGATCTGTTCTAATCCAGTTTTCCAGCACTTGACTCATAGCTGTGTATGCAGTGGAATTTCAAGCGTTAGTCTGAAATGTTCTTAAATATCATGACGCTTCTGTCTCTACCATCCATGCAGACTGTGAGTTCTACCCACAAACCTCCAAGTAAAAACATGTCATCAAAAAATGTGTGATGAAATATCGTCTAAAACACCTGCTCCTTATGTTAAAATTGTGCCTGTGGGTATTGACCCCATGGCTAACAGGAACAATTTCTCTCTATCTACCCTGTTTCTACTCCTCAGAATTATTTTTACATGTCAATCCCCCCACCCTCAACCATCACCACCACCAAGCATTCTCTGCTACAAGGAAAACTTCCCCAGCCTTTCTAGCCTCACTTCATAGTTGAATTGTTGCAGCACAACATCCTGGTGAATCTCTTCTGCACCCTTTCTAGTGCACTCATATCCTTCCTCTAGTGTGGTGACCAGAACTGCATGCTGTGCTCCAACTGTGCCTAATTAATATTGTATACAGCTCAATCACAACCTCCTTGCTCTTGTATTCAATGCCTTGACTAATAAACACAGTTTACCACATGTCTTCTTAACTACCTTATTTATCTGTCCTGCTTCCTTCAAGGACCCATGGATATATGCACAAAGGACCCTTTGATCTTCTGTATTTAATACCATTCAACATAAACTCCCTTGTCTTGTTAGTTTTGTAAAAATTACTTAATACTTTTCAGGATTAAATTCCATTTGCAACCGTTCTTCTCATCTCACTAGCAGCCCATCAATATCATCATCTAGTCCAAAGCTTCCACTTTGCTATTTACCACACCACCAATTTTTGTGTCATCTGCAAGTCTACTGATCGTACCTCCTCCATATTTAGACCATTGATGTACACAGCAAACAGCAAGGGATCCAGCACTGAATTCTGTAGTGCACAACTGGATGAAGGCTTCCAGTTGAACAAACACTCTTGACCATCATCCTATGCTTCGTACCACTAAGGCAATTTTGGATTCAATTTGCTAAGTTACCCTGAATCCCATAGACTCTAAGCTTCTTAACCAATCTGCCATGTGAGACCTTGTCAGAAGCATTACTGAAGTCTATGTAGACCACATCAACTACACTATCGTCATCCACACAGCTACTCACAGCTTCAAAAGATTCATTCAAATTTGTTAGATGTGATCTCCCCTTGACAAAGCCATGCTGACTATTCTTGACTAATCCTTGCCTCACCAAGTAGAGATTAATTCTGATCCTCAGACTTTTTCCCTGTAGTTCCCAGTCATACTTGTTAGACTCATCAATCTGTAATGTCAAGGTTTATCCTGTGTGCCAGATGTGCCTGTGCCCATCAGTACCAGAACCTTCAACCAATAGTGACGTTTCCCCTGACAGGACTGAGGATTAGCCCCAACCTGTTTTCTGACATGGCTATTTGGTTGAATAAACATGCAGTGTGTTTGCTGCACAGACAGCTGGCATGTTTCGAGGTGTGAGATTGACATCTCCTAGAGAAAAGCCACATTCAGTGTCTTTCTTAATATGTAAAAACCTCTCAGTCAGTTTGTCATCAATCACTTCTGTAACTTATCTTCTCTTTAGGCTCCAAGTCCATTTTATAATAGACTAGAACCGTGCATAGTACTAAATGAACAGGTACCAAGGTGCAAAAAGGGATAAGTATTCAATTAGATCAAAAATCAGGGAAGCCTGTTAAATCATGTTAAATGCCCGCCCCACACCAGGTTGTATGTAAACGCTCAAAAGTGGTTTTGTTTAAAAAAAAGTGTAAATTTGTTTTGTAGCAATGGGCAATCCTGGGTAGCCTCTTGCAGTGCCACCCAGTGGCAGAAGATATGTGAATACAGCTTAGTGTCTCAGCTGCCATCTCAACAGCCTGAAATCAGAAGTACGTACAGACATGGGACTATCTAGAAGATGTGGTGCAGAAATAGGCCTTTTGGCCCAATCATTTATACTGGTGATTATGCTCAATATGAGCCTTCTCCAACTTTCCTGTCACTCTAACAAAGTGAAAATGAATTCATTTCTATTATGTTTTGTCATTTGGCTTCTTTGCTCTCTTCTGTTATGAGCACTGGCCTTTTCAAGAGAGTTATGTTTTACACTAAGTTTTGAGGAGGGATGCAGTCTGCTATTGAGTCTTTTCAGAGACAAACCCATCTGACCTGCTTGTTTTATGGAAACAGAAACACGAGACAAAAATATTGAAAGTAAGGGACAAGGTTTGACGCTTAAACTCAATGGAGGAGTTGTCTGACCTTTCTTTAGGTTAGATTCCCTACAGTGTGGAAACAGGCCCTTCGGCCCAATCAGTCCACACCAACCCTCTGAAGAGTAACCCAGCCAGACCCATTTCCCCTTGACTAATACAGCTAATACTATGGGCAATTTAGCATGGCCAATTCACCTGACCTGCGCATCTTTGGACTGTGGGACTGATTTACAGATTCACCGAAACAGTCAGACATGGAGCTCTGAGGTAGAAGACTTGCTGCAATGCCAGGCAGCTGAAAGGACTGTTTTTGAATTAATCAACAAGTAGAGTGCTGGTGAGGACAGATTTCTCATTTGAAGACTCAAGTCTTGTGGGGAGTTAAAGAGCAAGTAGTTGCCAGTGGGTACTAATGTCCGTTCTTTTACTTTTGGAAATTGAATGAAGGGACTTTGTGTTAAAAGGAAGAGTTACTCAGATGGAGTAGGCAAAATAAGTCCTATTAAAGCTGGGAAAAGCTTGAATCTTCATGGAGAAGAGTATATATTGGTGGAGAGTGTGGAACCTGAAAGCATCAGTCATAGTTATACATCCATGAAAAAGGAGACCACATGGATAGCCCATAGAGGAAAATAATTTAGATTATAGATTAAAAGTGTATAGGCAGAGTGGGAATGGGTGCCTACCAGATTGGTATTATTCCATTTTGGAAACTAATGAAAGTAGTGGTTTCTCCAAGGAGTACAGCCAGAGACAAGGACATGGCACAAAGGGCATCTCAGCTGTTTGGAGAGAGAAGGAAACTGGAAGTGCAGATGTGATAATGGATTCCATTGTTTGGGCATCAGACTAGAATTTCTGCAGCATGAAATGTAGATAACAGGGTATAAAATATCATTGTGTGATGGCAGGGCATCCTTCCAGAGGAGGGGCATCGGCCAGAAGTCATCGTCCACATTGGTACAACTCCATAGGTGGGGAGAGGGAAGAGGTCCTGAATGGACCTAATATAATGGGACTAGATTAATTTAGGATATCTGGTCTGCATGGAAGAGTTGGACCAAAGGGTCCGTTTCTCTCTGACTCTATGACTACTCCCTCAACATGGTTAAATTCCCTTTGTCTGGCTTCCATTACTAAAGTACACTATCGCTATTGTTCTAAAGCTCTGTGTTCAATCCCACTAGAAAAGTTTAAAATCTTCCCAACAGCACTAGTAAGCCCACCTACAAGAATGTTGGTACCATCCTGACTTGCCCAGGTCCCACCATTCCCAGAAATGGTCCAAGCGATCCAGGAATCTAAAACCTTTGCTCCTGCACCAACTCTTGAGCCACTCATTTTCCTATTTCTGTACTCATCAGCACACGGCACAAGGAGTAATCCAGAGATTACAACCTTTGAGATCCTACATTTTAATCTATTGCCTACCTCCCTCAATTCTTTATGCAACCCACATTCTATCTATACCTTTGGTACCAATGGTACTGACTTATCAAGGTGAGGCTGGATGGCCTTGACTTTATTGCTAGGAGTATTATAGATAATACTTGAAGGCATGATTACACGTGGGATTGCAATGTTATTGTCATCTAAGAGACGATGGTTTGGCCAAAGTAGACTGGGACAGCAACTTTGTGTGAATCTGCAGCAGAACAGTGGAGTCATTCAAACAGGATTTGGGGAAGGCCAACATTTTTCCTTTAGGAACATTTAGGAGTATGAAACCCAGAGAACCCTGGATACCATGTTATATTTAGAACTGGATAAGAAGGAAAAGGTGAGGCTTTTAACAGGTACAAAAGGCAGATATCATTGGAGGCCCTAGTTGCAGGGGGATCTGAAGCAATTCACAACAAACAGAAGGCATGAGAAAATACTGGCAGATAAGATTTGGTAGAATCCTAAGATTTGTTTTAGTATATCGGGAAAGAGGAAATCCAGGAAAAGAGTAGGGCCCATTAGGGACTAAGTGGCAGTCTATAGGTGGAGTTAGAGAATATTGGTAGGGTGTTACATGAGTAGTTCATATATATCTTCACTTGAGAGATAGAGGATGTGGGTTCAAAATTTAGTTCTTGAACAGATTGACATAGGAATGAGGAGGTTTTGGGGGGTCATAAATGTGGACAGATCCCCATGTCTGGATGAGTTGTATTCCAGGCTGCTATAGGAGACAAGGAAGGAAGTTAGAATTTTAAATTTACGTCTGGCTGCAATGGAGGTGCCTAAGGACTGGAGGGCAGCTAATGAGGTTCCACATTTCAGGAAGCATGGTAGTGATAAGGCAAATGACAGGTTGATAGGTAGTTAAGAAAGCTCAAGGGACATTTGTCTTTATCATTGTGACTTAAATTATGAGAGCAGGGAGGTTATGTTGGAGTTGTACAAAGTTTGGTTAGGTCACAGCCTTTACAGGAAGGCTCTGATTGTATTGGAGTGGGTGCAGAGGAGATTCACCAGGACGTTGCCTGGGACGGAGCAGCTTACCTATGAAGAGAGGCTGGATAAGCTTGGGTCATTTTCTTTAGAGCAGAGAAAGTTGAGAGGGAACCTGATTAAGGTGTATAAGAATATGAGGGGAATGGACAGAGTGGATAGAAAGCAGCTGTTCCCCTTAGTCAATAACAAGGATGTATAATTTTAAAGTGAAGTGCAGGGGGGTTTGAGGAAACATGTTTTCAGACATAATCTGGTGTCAGTCTGTAATTTACTACCTGGGAAAATTGTTGAGGTAGGAAACCTCACAACCTTTAGAATGTCTTAACTATGATGGTTTCGAGTACTATGAACCAAGTGTTGGAAAATGGATGAGTGTAATTTTAGAGTAGTCAGTGAGGACCTGAAGGGCCTCTTCTGTACTGTATGATTCTATAATTCTAGCTGTTGGATAAGTTGAAACTGTATATCATTCTTGATTCCATAGGTGGGGATGACAGTCCATCAGCAATAAAGTTTATACAGTCTAACTTCATTGGGCGTTCCACATTGCAAGTTTAAGTTTGAGGAAGAGCAGCTATTATTGTTACTATGAAACCTGAATCCTAAACAAGAACCTTGTCATTGAGCAAGGCTCTTAGTTCTGGAGATGTTTTCTTTGATATTAGACAATGAAATTTTAATAGCAGATTTCAAAGAAATCTGTTTCTTCAATATTGAGATGTAGATATGCCATTTCAACTGAGGATAAAACAATTCCCAACTATCATATGTTATTACAATTACAAGTTTGCACTCACATAATTTGTATTTATATTCCCAGGCTTGTTTTCACACCCATTTTTATATACATTTTTCTTTGGATGAGATTTTTGATTCTGTAATAGTCTTTGATTAATGCATCACCAGAGATCCAATAATTACAATAATTAATGATTCAATAAAGACACCATTTTGATCACACATTTTTTGAGTTAAATAACATTTTTTTTACATATGTAAAACTTTGTCAGATATTTCTTTGACTCTGATAGATATGCAGTCTCATTTGCAGTTTTCTCTTGTTACTTGTGTTACAGATGTGCAACCATAATGCATAGCACACTAGGCAATCCAGTTTTGTACTTGTTCGATTGCAGGTGTTTCACTTTGGAATTGCTGATTAAATCTATCAATGACTACTAGAATTCAATGTTGAAAAATTTGAACTCTGAAATGACATTTTATTTCTGGAAGTTTGTTTTGAGTTATTGTATTTTTAAAAAGGTGTGTGCAAATACAAAACAAAGGCCTAATGCATTATTTTGCTTTAAATTACAATTTGTACAGTACACCAAATCTAAATGTGTTTTTAAAGTTTAAGTATTAAAAGTGGTTTTTTGTTGATTTCAGGGGGAAAAGAACAATGGTTTTGATGTCCTTTATCATAATATGAAACATGGTCAAACATCGACAAAAGATTTGGCAGACTTCATAAGAGAAAGGTATTTCATTGCTTTTGGGATATTTCTGCAATATTGTGAGGTGTAGAGTTACAAATGAAAATAACATTCAAATGATTATTTTGCATTCCATAGGAAAACATACTAAAAGTATTCATTGTGTTATTTTTGTATTGTCAATGGACAAACACATTGTATTGTCAATGGACAAACACAGAACAGAGATTGTAACTACCGGAAGCTGATATGAATGCAAAATATTTTGCATCTCTAAGACACATTTTATATTCATTTATGAGATGTGGATGTTCACTGGCAGGCAGTATTATTGTTCACCCCTAATTGGTGGCGGGTGGCCTACATGAACTGCCACAGTGTTAATGGGGAAGAAGCTCCTTTTTTTTTGACCCAGCAACCAAAGGAACAGCAGTATATTTCCAGGTGAAGATGGTAAACCTGCAAGTGGTGGTGTCTCTGTGCACTTACTGTCCTTGTTATTCTGGATGTTATACGTTGTGGGTTTGGCTGGTGAGTTGCTGCAGTGCATTTTTTAGATGCTGTACGTTGCTGCCACTGTGTGCTGGAGGTGGGTGCTGTTCAATTCAAGTGCGCTGTTTTATCCTGGATGGTACTGAGCTGCCTGATGTTGAAGCCGCTTTCATGACAGGAAGTTAATATTTAACATTTTCTTCTAAGACAATCTTCATCCTAGCAATCAATTTGTGAATCATCTCTGAACTGCCTCTACTGTGGAGATATCTCCCTTAAGGTAATGAGACCAAAATTGTATTCAGGTGAGATCTCACCGATGCACTGTTCCATCGCTGATGCAATGCTTCATACCTTTATATTCCATACCCCTTGCAATAATGGCTGACACTCCTTTTGTCTTTCTAATTACTTTCAGTGTCTAAATTCTAAGTTTTGTTGATTCATCTACGAATGCAACCCTATTGCTCTATACCACAATGTTCTGTATTCTGTTTCATTTAAATAATAATCTGTTTTCTGTTATTTTCAGCAAAATGGACAACCTCACATTTTGCTACATTATACTCCATCTTTTTGCCCACTCACATAGGCTGTCTATGTCTCTTTGCATTTTTTTTGTATCTTCCTCACAGTGTGTTTCTCTATCTATCTTTGCATCATCAAAATATTTGGTTACAATAGAGTTGATACTTTCAACCAAGTAATTATTAGCTGAGGCCCCAGGACTGATCTTTTTGGCACCCCTGTGGATTAAGGCTAATACTCCAGATAGCTTCATTATATTGAAACAAATGTACCATTGACAGCTCTTTTTCTGTGCAATTGACAGAACCAATCACAGTCTTAATTTATACAAATGCTCATAGTTTCAGCAGATGAGACCTTGAAGGTCTAGATGACTAACACTTTTGTAAGGCTTTTCTTAATTTTTGTTATGAATGTATTTTTTTTAAAAAAAGCTTTTCCATGCGTTATTGTTAGTAAAGGGATATTGACTTGGAAGGCAAGCTGAGACATGGGGTTTGTGTAGAGCAGCATAGCTTGGCATGGGAGAGAAATGTTTTTTGAACATTTGCTTCAAAATGATTCCTTACCCAGATAGTGGTCATGACACCTCTGGAGGGCTGTGAACTTCTTTTTAGATTAGATTACTTTACAATGTGGAAACAGGCCCTTCAGGCCAACAATTCCACACCGACCCGCCGAAGCGCAAACCACCCATACCCCTACATTTACCCCTTACCTAACACTACGGACAATTTAGCATGGCCAATTCACCTGACCTGCACATCTTTGGACTGTGGGAGGAAACCGGAACACCTGGAGGAAACCTCAGCAGACACGGGGAGAATGTGCAAACTCCACACAGTCAGTTGCCTGAGGCGGGAATTGAACCCGGGTCTCTGGCGCTGTGAGGCAGCAGTGCTAACTGCTGTGCCACTGTGCAGCCCACTAACTTAACATATCTTGAAAAGGTGGCTTGACTTCATGGAAGTTGCAGTATGTTAGGACATGATTTTCTCTGCAATGGAACTATCTGATTGGGAATCAGACAGTCTGCACCCTTAATCCAGCTTGAGGAAATTGGTGCTGCTGGAAATGGGTCCAGGAATCAGGTCCCAGCCACGATGTTTGAAGGTCCCTGATATCTCACTGGATCCACAAAATCCCAGCCCTATATCCCTTCTCGGTCCTATGGCGTATTGTAAAAATGCACCTAATTTACATAATTGCTCCTCATAAATGAACTTGCTATCATAGAACAAAAGCAAAATACTGTGGATGCTGGGAATCTGAAATTAAAACAAAAAATGCTGGAAATATTCAGATCAGGAAACAGGTCTGTGGAGACAGAAAGGAGTTAGCATTTTAGGTCAAGGATTTTCAGAGTTGAACTCTTCTGAATTTTAATTTATACTTTTGTACTTTTACAGTCCATAGCATTGAGTGTAATGGAACTAATTATTTATTAAATGGAAGGATTGTCCCTTGTTAAGGTTGACATTTTAATACATGTCAATATCTCATTTGCTTAATTCACTACCATCAAAACACTGTTGTAGTTGCTTCTGTTAACTGTCAATGAACACTACCAGATCTCTTTCATTTTACATATATGTTACTTTCTTCTCATTTAAGTACTCCATTCCTGAATTTTTTTTTCGCCTCTTGTGAAGCACGTGGAATTTTCTACTTTGATTTTATCTGCCAGTTCTCCAACCAATTCTGAAATATATTTGAAATTCATGATATATGTACATTCCTAAATATATTTAAATTTCCTTACAGCTTATTTTATTAGGCTAAATTTCCTATGCCTCACTGGAGTAGCACACTGGAAATCAAAACCCGCTATTCTGCGAGTTGTGAAAAAGTTAAAGATTTTATCAAAGTATGCATATTCCCCAATTTTCCTGTCTTCTAGACACAGGTTTACAGAAAGCATGAACCAAGCTTCTGTACTTAACAAGAATTTTTTACAAACAAATAGATTCTAACTACAGATAAATAATTCTGAGCTATTAACATATAATTCAACTGGTTAAAGCTCAAATCCTCTTTAAATTTTCCCTCTACACACACAATGGACAGACACTGGTAAGCACAAAACAAAATGGGTGTTATGCGCAGAGGGAAAGATTGGGAAGGCTGTTCAGTGGTTGCTGTCCATAGGCTGAGATGATCCTTTGCTGATCAGATTGTTTCTCAGTCTTCATTCTCCAGATGTTTTTACCTGATTGCAGGTGGCACAGGTGACTGGTTCACACTTGTAAAGCTCTCTGACTTATTAGTTAAAAGCCACAGGTTGCAGCACCTGATGTAGGGAGATAAACTGGTTTTCTTCAGGCTTTTTACTGCAGGCAAAAGAGATATCTCCTGTCCTTGTAGAGATCTGATTGCTTCTTCCAAACATTCCAAGAGGGGTCTGCAGGTGAACTCTGCTTTATACCTTTTAGACGGTTTTCTGGAACTTTCTATAGTTCTAGCCAATCAGGGAGATACACTTAATATTTTGAAACAAGAGTCATTCATTTAGATGGCATGCTACTACAAGTACACAATCCTTTATCCAAAATCCTTAGGGCTGGTTGTTTATCGGAATTTGGAATTTTTCAGATTTTGGAATAAATTACATTTTCATAGTAAAATTTAAAAAATTACCGAAGAGCAGACACATGTGTGAATAGTACGAGTGCTGAGACATATTTGACACTTGCCAGTGCTGGGCCATGCCATCACGTCACATCTGAGTGACGTGGTTCGAGTTGGTGTGGAGTTTGGTCACCTGTTCACACGCCAAAATGACGTTCCACACTCCATGAAAAAAAATTTCAGATTTCGGAATATTGGATGAAGGATTGTGTACCTGTATTAGGTTCTTTGTGTAGCAGAACCCAGTGCCTTTCTATCTGAATCTCCTTTATTTCGTGGATAAGTTGTTAGAGGTGTCTGTCCAGATTAACTGTTGCCTTTTAGATTATGCTAATGTCATTAGCACCTGGCTGCTGTATTTGCACTGTGTCTGATGTATGGCTTTTGTGATTTTAAAGTTTCACTTGGCCAATGTACCCAGCATCCTTTGCAGTTTGGCCAAGTTGGCAATCTGTCTGAGTTTTAGCAAACAGGAGGCTGCTACATGTTGTAATAAAGGAAATTACAGGCCATTGTCTATGTTAAGTACAGTATAGCAAATTCCCACAAGAAGCAGTGTTATAGTGACTAAAGTATTTGTTTTTATGATGTTTATTGAAAGATAAATAAATAGAATCCTGGGAATAACCCCCTGCTGTTCTTCGAAATACTGTCAAGGAATCTTTTACGCTCATTTAAGAGGGGCAGTTGGCCTTGGTTTAATGCCTGATTCAAAAGACAATATCTTCGAGAGTGCAGCTCTCGTTCAGTTCAGTGTTTCTTTCTTTTGTATATTTGCGCAATCTTTGAAGAGAAATATAAAATATGTAAAGTTCTGTAGTAAAAGTTGTTAGGAAATTATCTGAAGTGTGATCTGACAAGTTCTTTAACAATAAAGTTAAAAATGTATTTTTTTCCCCCAAACAGTGTAACAATAGAAGATATTTATTCAAGGTCTATGACCAAATTAGCCAAAACAACAAGTAACTACAGTCAGCTGGGGTAAGTATGATCCAAATGTAACTTAATATAGAAACTAAATTTTAAGAATTGAGAATTTTTTCATGAATTTAAATATTAAGATTTTAATTTGAAAATGTCACCTTTTTATTTGATACCATTTTCTGCCTGCTGTTGCCATGATGCTTTATCTTTCTACATTATGTACTTCTTCAGAACATTTGCACCGGTATGGGATGTTTTAAAATTGTCAACTGAGAAACTAGCCAGTAGCCATTTAGATCTAGTACGAAAACTGCAAGAATTAATTAAAGAAGTACAGAAGTATGGAGATGAACAGACCAAGGCACACAAAAAGGTAATAAAACAAATGATATCTTTATTATTAATACAACAAAATGTGTCTGGATACAAAATTAGAATTTGCACTTCACCAATAATTGTAAACAATATAATTCCTGAAAGAATAGTACATTTGTCTATGCAGTGAATCCGATAACTTGCTACCCATCCTTAATCTAATAAAATTATTTATATAATGACTTGTTGTATAATTGTAATGTCTGAGTTTCATTTATTGAAAAGTTTTTGAATTTGCAGTGTTATCTATGTAAGCAAAAGTAGTAGCCAGTATGCACCAATTATATCTCTTGTATAGAATTGAAATGAAGGGCTGTTTACCTTTTTTTGATGAAATTTGTTAAGAGAAAATTATTGGACAGAAGATTAATATACTCCCCCCACTCCTCTGAGCAGTGCCATTAGATTTTTTTAAAGTTATTGATCAGCCAGGTGGATGTTTGATTCAAAAAATGAATAATTATAATCCAGATAATTTAACATCTGTAGTTGGAAAATTTTGGAGAGTTTCCAGCAATGAATGAAATTATCATGTAAATGGATGAAGAGAAAATAGAAATAATCAACTTTGTTAGCAAAAGACACAACTGTTGTTAATGAACATTATAGATTACAGAATTTGAGGAAACTCAATGGATGTAGCAGACATGTGTGCACCAAGAAAGCCTTTAGCAAGTGCCAAACAGATTACAGAAACAGTTCAAAGATATGGAATTGTTGGAAGATAGCAAATTGTATTAAAAGTTGGTCATAAATGAAGAGAATTAATCAAGGGTTAAGGACAATTTACAGAATGACTTCAGTTGCAGCGTTCTTTTCTGAAGCTATATATATATCCAGGGTTGAGATGGCCCATGTGCTTCTTGTCAACATGATTGAAGCATAGAAGATCCTGATAGACCTTGATGGGGTAAATATGGAGAGGAGAGTTTCTGTTGTGGAGAATCTAGGACTAAAAGATAGTCGCCATAGCCTTTCTGGACCAGAGTACTGCTCTGTCATTAGAAAGAGAGAGGTGACTGGTGGTAGTGGTGGTGGGTCACCATGTGTTGGGTGAGGGGAGAGGTTGAGAGATTACTATTTCATGGTAACCTCAGCCTGTGTGGGGGTTGAACCCACACTGATTGCTCACATTCTAGATTAGAGTGGTGCTGGAAAAGCACAGCAGTTCAGGCAGCATCCAAGGAGCAGGAAAATCGACATTTCGGGCAAAAGCCCTTCATCAGGAATAGAGCACTATTCCTGATGAAAGGCTTTTGTCCGAAACGTCAATTTTCCTGCTCCTCAGATGCTGCCTGAACTGCTGTGCTTTTCCAGCACCACTCTGATCTAGAATCTGGTTTCCAGCACCAGCGGTCATTGTTTTTACCCTGATGGCTCACAGTGCATTGCAAACTGGTCACCTGTGCTAGCTAATTTGTGTGTTGGGTTATGGTCCCTTTAAGGCTTTGCTGCCACTAACTGATCATGTGACCAAGTTGCCTGAAGATAAACAAGAGTAGCGTTTCCACAAAAGGTTAATTATACACATGGCTCCTGGTTTCAACCAGATTTTTAGTTTACTACAAGCTTGCCGTGGGAAACATCTTTTTCAAGTAGACTTGAGATGAAATTCTGTGCGCTAGTAAAAATAGTTTAAACCACCAATTAAATGAAAAACTCCCAACAGTCAGTTAGACTTCTGGTTTGGCAATATGAGAGGAAGGGGATAGTTTAAGACTTAATAGTTAAAGTATATTAGAATCAGAAGGCTTGTGACCCGAGTTGGGTATGCTTCGGATGCCAGCAACACCTTGTTGAGCTGCAAATCTACAATGGTGGGATGGTTGGAGACGGTTTGAAGGGACAACCTTGCTGTAAGCCCTTGTACAAATCGTTGAAACGTAACTAATCGGTTAAGTCTGATTTGACTTGAATTGTTTGGGATATTAGTAAAATGGATTTAGAAGGAAGTTTTGGCCTAAAGAATAAGCATTTTAATATCTTTAGCATGACTGCCTATTTAAAAGAGAGTGTAGTTACTGGTATTCATTTTGTAGTTTGTGTAATAATTGAAAAAAACTCATGAATCTTGTGGCTTCATTCTTTTATGGCTACTGGGCCACCAAGAACAAGGGTTTGCATTTGATTAATGTCTTTAAGTATCCAACAGTGCCTCACAGAAGGGTTATGAAGCACAATTTGATACTCGGCTATGTAACGAGACATCTGGCCAATGACAACAAGAGCGCAATGTAAAGGTCGTTCTGGTGTAACATGTTTTGTTAACGTGAATTCCTGTAACACAATTGAAAAATTGGGTACACTGTTTCTAAAGCATGTGTAGGCTGTAATGCGATTATGTCACTTACCGCAGGATTTTTCTATAATGTGGGGTTGCACAAGAACGCAACCATTGCGGTATAGAAGCACTACCTGTAGTTATAATCTAAGATACATTGCTTGAAAAGGAGAAGAAAGCAGATTCAATGATAACTTTCAAAAGGATAATTAGATATATTTGTGAAAAGAAAAAGAATGCATGGCTGTGTGTTAAAGCATTGGGCTGGGGTTATCGGATAGCTCTTTAAAAATGGTAGCACAAGCGCAATGGACCAAATGATCTCATTCTGTATGTATCATTGTATGATTCCATGACATTGTGTGCTTTATACTGACATTTTGTGCAAAATTGAATAAATGCATCTTTCATTGACAATTCATATCTGAATTGTTAAATGTTATTAAGTACTTTGAAGGATATATAAATCATTGAGTGATTAAAACTGCACTTTGGATAAATTCTGATTGATTAGATCAATTGTAAGAGGTTATTGAAATTAAGTTTTGGAATTGATGATTACAAAATGGGAAATAGTCATTTTTGACATTTGTTTTCTATTACAGACAAAAGAAGAAGTGGCAGGAACCTTGGATGCTGTACAGAACATCCAGAGCATCACTCAGTCCCTGCAGAAATCAAAAGAAAACTACAGTGTCAAGTGTGTAGAATATGAAAGATTAAAAAAGGAAGGAGCAACACAGAAAGAAATAGAAAAAGTAAGCTCTATAAACAATCTGATAAAGAAAAAAGATAGAACTAATAGCCCAAGATTTTCTCTGGTTGGAAGAGAGGTCCCAATTAAAAGGATCAAAAGAAGATTGGTGGAGTTGAACACTTGTGCAAGAATACTCAGAATAGTAGGAAAATAATTATAAACATAATGTGCTGTTGTTAGTCATGTGCAAATCATCCAGCCATTTAGATGGGGGAAAAGACACCCTGTGAATTGCAGAAAAAAACAGAAGTCATCTATTCTGCTGTTTTACCCCACAGAAATGGGAGCTCCTTATCAACAAAATTGCTGCATTAGTGCAATAAATATGAATTGTACTTCCTGTTCCTGTAGTAAGTTTGAACTTTTATACAACAGTACAAGAACTGAAATGATTGAAAATAAAAACAGAAATTGCTAGAAAAGCTCAACAGGACTGACAGCATCTACGGAGAGAAAGCAGAGTTAAATCTTTTGGGTCCAGTGACCCTTCTTCAGAACTGTTTGAGGCTAGGAAAAGGTTGGCATAAATCCTGAAGAAAGGGTGGAGAAATTATATGGTAGGTGGGGATGGAGCCCAGAGAGAGAGAGAGAACAACAGTTGGTCAGACAAAGGAATTGGTAAAGGTCAGTCTGGGAGAATCAACAGCTGCTACTGGGATTAATGGCTGACAATGGGTTGTTTGTGGTAGCAACCCATGTGATGACAAGGCTTAGCATGTGGATTCGGGGTGAGAACATGGGAGAAGATGTCCAAGCCCTAAAATTATTGAATTGCTATTGAGTCCTAAAGACGGCAAGGTCCCCAAGTGGAAAATGAGATGCTGTTCTTCCAGCTTGCGTTGAGCTTCACAGTTCACTTCAGCAAGCCCAAGACAGAGATATTGGTCAGGCAGCATGGTAGTATATTGAAGTCACAACCAACAGGAAGCTCAGGGTCATTTTTACTGAGAGAACGTAGGTGTTCTGCAAAGCGGTCACCCAGTCTGCATTTTGTTTCCCCACTGTGGAGCTGACCACATTGTGTGCAGTGAATGTGGTAGACTAGATTGAGCAGTGAGGAAGGAGGAAGTAAATGAACAGGTGTTACACCTTCTGCAGTTGCATGGGAATGTGCTATAGGAGTGTGAGGAGATGTTGGGAATGGTGGAGGAATGGACCAAAGTGTCTTGGATGAAAGGGTCTGTGCAGAAGGCTAACAAAGGAGAGGAAGGGATTATGTATGTAATGGTGGTATCCCTCTGGAGGTAGAAATAGTAGCTAATGATCCTTTGGATGTGAATGCTCATGGGGTGGTAAGTGAGGACTAGGGACACATTTTCAGTGTTGTGGGAGGAAAGGGAAGGGGTGAGGACAGAAGTGCAAGAAATGAGTTGGACACGACTGTCAGTCCTGGTGGTGAGGAATCTTCATTTGAGGAGGAAGATGAACATGTGGAAGGACCCCTTACAGAAGTTGGTATCATTGGTGTAGATGTGACAGAGATATGAAACATGGAGAATGGAATAGAGTCTTTACATGAAGCAGGGTATGAAGATGTAAAATCAAGGTAACTGAGAGTCAGTGGGTTGTTGTGCATATTAGATTTCTAGAAATGGAAACAGATGTTCAAGAAGAGAAAGGAGGAATCAGAGATAGATCAGGTGAAGTGAGAGTAGGGTGAAAATTGGAAGCAAAATTGATAAATCTTTCTAATCCAGTTGAGAGCGGGAAGCAGCACTGATGATATAATCGATGTACCAGAAAAAGAGATGTGTGGTGGGGAACTGACTAGGACTGGAGTAATGAATGTTCCACCTATCCCACAAAGAGTCAGGCATATCTGGGGTACATGCAGATACACATGACCACACCTTTCCCTGAAGAAAGTGAGAGGAGTTAAAGGAGAAGTTGTTCAAAGCGAGGACGAGCGTGGCAGAGGAGAAAAGTGAAGGATAGGGATGTTTCAGGCCTTTTTTCCAAGATAAAGCAGAGAGACCTAGATCATTTGATGGGGAATGGATATGTAAAGGATTGCACGTCCATGGTGAAGAGGAGGTGGCTAGATCCCACGAGCTGAAAATTCTGAAGCTGATGCAAAGCATTGGAAGATGAGAGAATCTAAGTGGGAAAGGATTGAACAAAGGGATGAGAAAATTGAGTTGAGGTAGAAACAGATGGAGTTCTGTGGGGCAGGGACAGGCAGAAACAATGGATCAGTCTTGGCAGTCCTGTTTATGGATTTTAGGAAGGTGATAATCCCCAACCCCATACAGCCCATTTCTGTGAACTTGGAGTTGGTCAAAGGGTGATACAAGATGAAATTAAATTAGTGACTGTTGTTCAACACAATAGCCTGGCGTTCGATGGTGGAGTAATGATCTAGGGGGAGATGGGAGGAATATGAGAACTGGCGCTCAGCCTCTGCAATGTAGAGGTTAATCTGCCAGACAATAATAAAGTACCCCTTGTCAGCAGGATTGATTACAAAGTCAGGGTTGGACCTGGGAGCACAGAGTCATTCAGCTCAGAGGGAGATAGGTTTGAATTGGTAAAGGGAAAATTGAGGTGAGCAATGTCAAAAGTTCTTGATGAATCGATTAAAAAGCCAGAGGGAGGGTCCAGGTTGGTTAAGGGATCTGTGGGATGTGGAGAGGACTCTTAACCAAAGAAATAGGCACAGAGGTGGAAACAACAGAAGAAGAGTTCAGTGTCATGTTATGCCCAAAATTCATTGAGGTGGAGGTACACGGGATGAAACGAAGACTTTTGCTAGGTATAGATTGTTTAGCATCAGAATGGAAGGTCAGATGGGATAGTAAGTACTTGACAGAAGTTCATAGAGTCATACAGTTGTACATCACGGAAACAAACCCTTCAGTCCAACTCGTCCATGTCGACCAGATATCCCAACCCAATCTAGTCCCACCTGCCAGCACTCACCCCATATCCTTCTAAACACTTCCTATTCAAATACCCATCCAGATGCATTTTAAATGTTGCAATTGTACCAGCCTCCACCACTTCCTCCACACACGCACCACCCTCTGTGTGAAAACATTGCCCTTAGGTCTTTTTTATATCTTTCCCCTTACCCTAAACCTAAGCCCACTTGTTCTGGACTCCCCCATCCTAGAGAAAAGGCCTTGTCTATTTATCCTATCCATGCCCCTCATGATTTTATAAACCTCTCTAAGATCACTCCTCAGCCTCCGAAGCTCCAGGGAAAACAGCCCTAGCTTATTCAACCTCTTTGGATAGCTCAAATCCTCCAACCCTGGCAGCATCCTTGTAAATCTTTTCTGAACCCTTTCAAGTTTAACAACATCCTTCCGATAGGAAGGAGACCAGAATTGCATGCAATAGTCCAAAAGTGGCTAACCAATGTTCTGTACAGCTGCAAATGACCTCCCAACTCCCGTACTCAATACTCTGACCAATAAAGGGAAACATACCAAACGCCACCTTCACTATCCTATCTACTTGCGACTCTACTTTCAAGGAGCTATGAACCTGCACTCCAAGGTCTCTTTGTTCAGCCACACTCCCTAGGACCTTATCATTAAGTGTATAAGTCCTGCCAATGTTTGCTTTCCCAAAATGCAGCACCTTGCATTTATCTAAGTTAAACACCGTCTGTCACTCCTCAGCCCATTGGCTCATCTAATCAAGATCCCTTTGTAATCTGAGGTAACCTTCTTCACTGTCCACTACAACTCCAATCTGCAAATTTAAGGACTATACCTGTTAAGCTCATACAAATCATTTACATAAATAACGAAAAGTAGTGGACCCAGCACCGATCATGTGGCACTCCACTGGTCAGAGGCCTCAAGTCTGAAAAACAACCCTCCACCACCACCCTCTGTCTTCTACCTTTGAGCCAGTTCTGTATTCAAATGGTCAGTTCTCCCTGTATTTTGTGAGTTCCAACCTTGCTAACCAATTTCTCATGGGGAACATTGTCAAACACCTTACCGAAGTCGATATGGATCACGTTTACCGCTCTGCCCTCATCAATCCTCTTCGTTACTTCTTCAAAAAGCTCAGTCAAGTTTGTGAGATATGATTTCCCATGCACAAAGCCATGTTGACCATCCCTAATCAGTCCTTGCCTTTCCAAATACATGTATATCCTGTCCCTCAGGATTCCCTCCAACAACTTGCCCACCACCAATGTCAAGCTCACTGGTCTATAGTTCCCTGGCTTGTCTGTACCACCTTCCTTAAATAGTGGCGCCACGTTAGCCAACCTCCAGTCTTCCAGCACTTCACCTGTGACTATCGGTGATACAAATATCTCTTAAAGGAGCCCAACAATCACTTCCCTAGCTTCCCACAGAGTTCTCGGGTACACCTGATCAGGTCCTGGGGATTTATCCACTTTGATGCGTTTCAAGACATCCAGCACTTTCTCCTCTGTAATATGGACATTTTTCAAGATGTCACCATCTATTTCCTTACATTCTATATCTTCCACGTCCTTTTGCACAGTAAATACTAATGCAAAATACTCATTTAGTACCTCCCCCATTTTCTGTGGCTCCACACAAAGGCTGCCTTGTTGATCTTTGAGGGGCCCTATTCTTTCCCTAGTTACCCTTTTGTCCTTCGTATATTTGTAAAAACCCTTTGGATTCTCCTTAACTCTATTTGCTAAAGCTATCTCATGCCCCCTTTTTGCCCTCCTGATTTCCCTCTTAAGTACACTCCTACTGCATTTATACTCTTCTAAGGTTCACTCGATCTATCCTGTCTATACCTGACATATGTCTCCTTTTTCTTAATCAAACCCTCAATTTCTTTAGTCATCCAGCATTCCCTATACCTACCAGCCTTTCCTTTCACCCTAACAGGAACATACTGTCTCTGGACTCACGTTATCTTATTTCTAAAGGCTTCCCATTTTCCAGCCGTCCTTCTACCTGAGAACATCTGCCCCCAGTCAACGTTTGAAAGTTCTTGCCTAATACCAACAAAATTGGCCTTTCTCCAGTTTAGAACTTCAACTTTTAGATCTGGTCTATCTTTTACCATCACTATTTTAAAACGAATAAAATTATGGTCGCTGGCCCCAAAGTGCTCCCCCACTGACACCTCAGTCACCTGCCCTGCCTTATTTCCCACAAGTAGGTCAAGTTTTGCACCTTCGAGTGTGTTACAGGAAAAGCACAGCACGTCAGGCAGCATACGAGGAGCAGGAAGATCGATGTTTCAGGTTGGAGCCCTTCCTCAGGAATGTTGAAGGGTTCCGGCCTGAAACTTCGATTTTCCTGCTCTATCGGATGCTGCCTTACCTGCTGTGCTTTTTCAGCAACACACTCTCGACTCTGATCTCCAGCATCTACAAACCTCACTTTCTCCAAGTTTTGCACCTTCTCTAGTAGGTGCATCCGCATAGTGAATCAGAAAATTTTATTGTACACACTTAACAAATTCCTCCCATCTAAGCCCTTAACACTATGGCAGTCCCAGTCTGTTTGGAAAGTTAGAGTCCCCTACTATAACCACCCTATTATTCTTACAGATAACTGAGATCTCCTTACAAATTTGTTCCTCAATTTCCTTCTAACTATTGGGGGGGGGGGGGGGGGGGTCTATAATTCAATCCCAATAAGGTGATCATCCCTTTCTTATTACTCAGTTCCATGCAAATAACTTCCCTGGTTGTATTTCCAGTAATATCCTCCCTCAATACAGCTGTAATGCTATCCCTATCAAAAACTCCACTCCCCCTCCTCTCTTGCCTCCCTTTCTGTCATTCCTGTTGCATTTGTATCCTGGAATGTTAAGCTGCCAGTGCTGTCCATCCCTGAGCCACATCAATGAATTTAATACACACCATGACGTTGAACACTTCTTCCGCCGCCTCCGCCTATGAGCTTACTTTCACAATCAGGACTCCTGCCCACCTTCTGAGGACCCCTTCACCCACTTCCAACACACTGCATCCACCTGGACACCCCGTGCTGGCCTATTACCTGCCCTCGACCTCTTCATTTACAACTGCTGCCGGGACATTAATCGCCTCATCCTGTCGTTCCCCCCTCCCCCACTCCAACCTCTCACCCTCACAACGTGCAGCCCTCCAATCCCTCTGCTCCAATTTTGACCTTACCTTACCGTCAAGCCAGCAGATAAAGGGGGCGCTGTGGTAGTCTGGCGCACTGACCTCTACACCGCTGAAGCTAAACGCCAGCTTGAGGACACCTCTTCCTACCGCCCCCTCGACCATGACCTCACCCCCTAAAACCATCATCTCCCAGACCATACAGAACCTCATCATCTCAGGAGATCTCCCACCCACAGCTTCCAACCTCATAGTCTGGGAACCCTGCACTGCTCGGGTCTACCTCCTTCCCGAGATCCACAGCCTGACCACCCTGGCTGACCCATTGTTTCAGCATGCTCCTGCCCCACTGAACTCATTTCTACCTACCTCGACACTGTCCTATCCCCCCCTAGTCCAGGAACTCCCCACATACGTTCGAGACATCACCCACGCCCTCCACCTCCTCCAGGACTTCCGTTTCCCCGGCCCCCAACGCCTTATCTTCACCATGGATATCCAATGCCTCTTCACCTCAATCCGCCATGACCAGGGCCTCCAAGCCCTCTGTTTCTTCCTCTCCCGACGTCCCCAACAGTACCTTTCCACCGACACTCTCATTCGTCTGGCTGAACTGGTCCTCACCCTTAACGATTTCTTCTTCGAATCCTCCCACTTCCTCCAGACCAAAGGGGTAGCCATGGGCACCCGTATGGGCCTCAGCTATGCTTGTCTCCGCCTGTCTCTTTGTTAGCTACGTAGAACAGTCCATCTTCCGTAATTACACCGGCACCATTCCCCAACTCTTCTTCTGCGACATTGAGGACTGCATTGGCGCCACCTCATGCTCCTGCGAGGAGGTTAAGCAATTCATCAACTTCACCAACACATTCCACCCTGACCTTAAATTTATCTGGACCATCTCTGACACCTTCCTCTTCTTCCTGGACCTCTCCATCTCCATTAATGATGACCGACTTGACACCAACATTTTTTACAAACCCACCACTCCCACAGCTACCTCCTGCAAAAATGCCATCCCATATTCCCGATTCCTCTGCCTCCGTCGTATCTGCTCCCAGGAGGACCAGTTCCACCACAGAACGCACCAGATGGCCTCCTTCTTTAGAGACCGCAATTTCCCTTCCCCGCCAACATTACTATTTTAAATCCTCCCGAGCAGCTTTAGAAATCTCCCTGCCAGTATTAGTCCCCTTCCAATTCAGGTGCAATCCGTCCTTCTTGTTCAGATCAGTACTACCCCAGAGGAGATTCCAATGATCCAAAAATGTGAATCCTTCTCCCATACACCAGGTCCTCAGCCATGCATGCATCTATTTTATCCTCCTATTCCTGCCGTCACTAGCTCTTAGCACCAGGAGTGATCCAGATATTACTACTCTCAAGGACCACCTTTTTAAATTCCTGTCTAACTCTTTGTAATCTCCCTTCCGAATCTCAACCTTTTCCCTTCCTATGTCATTGGTTCCAATGTTACAATGACCTCCTGCTGGCCCCTCTTCCCCTTGAGAACATTCTGTCCCGAGTCTGAGACATCCTTGATCCTGGCACCAGGGAAGCAACACACCATCCTGATTTTTTTGCTGCTGGCTGCAGAAACATCTGTCTGTATCTCGGACTAGAGAATCCCCGAACACAATTGATCTCCAATGTACCCCTCATTGCATTAGAGCCAGTCTCAATACCAGAAACTTGGCTGTTCGTGGTACTTTCCCCAGAGAATTCATCATCCCCTATTTTTTCCAAAACAACATACTTGTTTGAAACGGGGATAGCCACAGAACACTCCTGTACTACCTGCCTACCTCTCTTACCTTTCCTAGAGTTAACCCATCTATCTGACTTTATCTGGAATTTTTCTCTCTTCCTATAACTGCCATCTATCACACCCCCTTGCTGTTGTAAATTCCTCATTGTCTCTTAACTGTCGCTCCAACCGTTGCATTCGGTCTGATAGGATTCGCAACCAACAGCATTTATTGCAGATATAATCCTCAATAACATGTAAGCTCTCCCTAAACTCCCACATCTGATAAGGAAAGTATATCATTATTGCTTCTTCCAATCTGCAGACTTAGAAAATAGCACCGTCTTATTCCTCTACAAAACACTGCCCCAGGCTAACTTAATACTTATGGTTTATATTTTTAAGTTTAATCAAGAGACATATCTCAATAAAACATATAATCAAAAAAAGAACCCATTCTATTCACTACTGCAGACTTAGATTAGATTAGATGATTAGATTCCCTACAGTGTGGAAACAGGCCCTTTGGCCCAACAAGTCCACACTGACCTTCCAAAGAGTAACCCACACAAGACCCATTTCCCTGTGACTGATGTACCTAACACTATGGGCAATTTATCATGGCCAATTCACCTGACCTGCACATCTTTGGACTGTGGGAGGAAACCGAAGCACCCGGAGGAAACACACGCAGACACAGGGAGAATGTGCAACTCCACACAGACGGTTGTCCGAGGCTGGAAACGATAAAAAGTCAGAAATTGAAGAGGTATTTGCTGAACATCTGAGAAGAGTAATCCAGATAAAATATAGACTGAGTTAGCGAGAGTTCTATTGCAAATGCAGCAACTTTAATTAGAACATAAAACTGTACAGCGCAGGAACGGCCCCTTTGCCCCATGATGTTATGCTGAGCATGATGCAAAATTAAACTAATCCCTTCTGCCTGCCCTTGGTCCATGTTCTTCCATTCCTTGCGTTTTCATGTGCTTACCTAAAAGTCTCTTAAACAACCGTATCGTATCTACCTCCACCTCCACCACCACCACCCCCAGCAGCGTGTTCTAGTCTCCTACCACTCCCCGTACAAAATGCTTGCCCCTCATATCTCCCTTGATCTTTCGCACTCTCACCTTAACTGCATGCCTCCTAGTTTTAGACATTCCAACTCTGGGAAAAAGATTCTGACTGTCAACCCTATCTATGCATCTCATAATTTTATAGACTTCTATCAAGTCTCCCCTCAGCCTCCGCCACTCCAGAGAAAACAACCTGAGTTTTCCAGCCTCTCCTTATAGCTCATACCCTCTAATCCAGGCAGCAGCCAGGTAAACCTTTTCTGCTCCCTCTCCAAAGCATCACATCCTTCCTGTAATGTGGTGACCAGAATTGTACGCAGTGCTCTTAAGTGTGGTCTAATCAAAGTCTTATAAAGTTGCAATATGACATCCTGACTCTTGTACTCAGTCTCTGACCAATAAAGGCAAGCATGCCATACACCTTCTTTACCACCCTATCTACTTATGTGGCCACTTTCAGTGAGCTATGGACCTGAACCCAACCATCCCTATGTACATCAGTGGTATTCAGGGTCCAATGAAGGGCTTTTGCCTGAAACGTCGATTTTCCTGCAACTCGGATGCTGCCTGAACTGCTGTGCTTTTCCAGCACCACTCTAATTCAGAATCTGGTTCCAGCATCTGCAGTCATTGTTTTTATCTATTCAGGTCCTGTCGTTAACTGTTTACTTTTCCTTGACATTTGATCTCCCACAGCGCAGCACCTCATACTCACATGGATTAAACTGCATCTGCCAGTTCTTCGCCCCTATCTACAACTGATCTATATCCCACTCCATTCTTTGACAACCTTCAACACATAACTCCGCCGTTCCTTGTATCATCTGCAAAATTATTATCCCACCCATCCACATATTCATCCAAGTCAGTTATATATATCACAAACAGTAGAGGTCCAAGTCCAGATTCCTGCGGAACAGCAGTAGTTACAGACTTCCAGCCTGAAAAATACCCTTCCAACAGTATGCTGTGCCTACTATGGGCAAGCCAATTCTGAATTCACATGGCCAAGTCACTGTGGATCCATGCATCTAATCTTCTGGATGAGCCTACTATGAGGGACCTTGTCGAAAGCCTGACTAAAATCCAATTAGACAACATCCACTGCTGTAACGTCATTGATCACCTTTGTCACCTCCTCAAAAAATTCAATCAAGTTAGTAAGACATGACCTACCCTGCACAAAGCCAAGCTGCACTCCCTAATTTGGCCATGTTTTTCCAAATGCACATAAAACCTATCACTAAGAGTTTACTCCAATAGCTTCCCAACCACCAGTGTGAGACTCACATATCTGTAGTTTCATGGATTATCCATTTCCGTTCTTGAACAGAGGAACAACATTAACTATTCGCCAGTCCTCCAGAACTCTCCAATGGCTAGCAAGGATTCAAAGATCTTGGTCAAGGCCCCAGCAATCTCCTCTCTTGCTTCTCTCAATAACCTGGGATAGATACTATTGGGCCCTGGGGACATTTTCTTTTACACAGAGGGTGGTTCACGTGTGGAATCAACTTCCTGAGGAAGTGGTGGATGCGGTACAATTACAATGTTTAAAGGACATTTGGATAGATACATAAATAGGAAATGTTTGGAGGGATATGAGCCAGGAGCAGGTAGGTGGCACTAGTTTAGTTTAAGATTACATTCGGCATGGACTAGTTGGACTGAAAGCTCTTTTTCCATGCTGTATGACTCTCTGACTCTATAACTAGAATAACAATTTTAAAGAAAAGTTCTCAAAACATCAAAAGAAAAGGCAACCCTTGACTTGCAAAGGAGGGAAGCATTTCGTATTTGAACTGGAGATTGAATACCTTCACTTAACAAATATGTTATCACAGGGAACCTTGATTATGAATCTGCTTTCATTACTGGTTTTGATTTGATATTTGAATTGATATTTTGATACCCAGGGCCTAAATTTAGTGAGAAAGGGGTTGTTATATATATTGTATTGCTTGAGAAAATTACAGCAAAGTTGGATTATGTGAACAAAATTTGGGCAACTTTACTGCAAAATGTTTATTTAAGGTAAAATTGAATGTTATTTGATCCTTTTGGGAAAGCAGTTTGAAGATTGCAAAATGTTTGAGACAGCAGTGATCCAGAGGCTTACATGGAAAAGGTTTGCAATGTTTTTGACTGGATTTTTTGACTGATCATCACTTGGTCATAACAAGATTCTGACAGCATTGAGGTACTATGTTTAATCAGAAAGAGGATGCATCAGATATTTAAGATAGCTGAGACTCTGTTTACAGATCTGTACATTGAAGTACCTACAGGCATATCTGATAATGGAGATGGAGTCATAGAGTTATACACCATAGAAACAGGCCATTTGGACCACCATGTCTATGCAGACTAACAAACGGCAAAATACATTAATCCTGTTTGATCCGTAGCCTCCTATGCCCAGGCATTTTAAGTACTCATTCATATGTTTCTTAAATTTTGCAAGACTAACTGCCTCTACTAAACTCGGGCAGCATGCTCCATATATCTGACACTCTGGGTGAAAACCATTTACTCCTCACCTTAAGCTTACGCCCTCTGGTCTTAGATTCTTCTGCCATGGAGAAGAGATTCTCACGGTCCCCTGTGTATCCCTCTCACAATTTTGTAAACCTCAATCAGATCTCCCCTCAGCCTCCTCTGCCCCAAAGAAAATAAACCCAACCCATCCAGTCTCTCCTCCTAACTGAGATCTTTCATCCCCGGCGAACGTCCTCTGCACCCTCTCCAGTGCAATCGCATCCTTTCTATACTGTGCTGTCCAGAACAGCTCATAGAATACTATCTGTGGCCAAATCAATGTTATATAAAGTTGCAACAAGACTTCCTTGTTTCTACATTCCACACCCCAGATAATGATGGTCAGCATCTCTTAAGCCTTTTTCACCATCCTATCTGTGCTGAAACCTTGTACACAAAGGTCCCTTGATTCCTCAGTGCTCTCTAAAAACATAGCATTCATTGTGTATATCTTTCCTTCATTAGACCTCCCAAAATGCATTACGTTGCTCTTACTGGGATTAAATTCCATCAGCCATTGCCCTGCCCATTTACCAGCTGATCAATATCAGACTGTAGCTCGAGACCAACCTCCTTTCTATCAACAATACCCCAATTTTTATGTCATCTGCTAACTTACTAGTTAAACCTTCTACATTTACATCCAAATCATTAATGTACATAACAAACAGCAAGGGTTCCAGTCCCAATTCCTGAAGCACACTGCTGGTTACAGGCTTCCAATTACAAAAACAATCCTTGAGCATTAACCTTTGTCTTCTATTTGTAAGCCAATTTTAGATTCAGTTTGCCACCTTGCCATTAGATCCCACCAGCTCTTATGTTTTGGAACTACCTTCCGCATGGAACTTTGTGAAAAGCTTACTGAAATTCACGTAAATCTAGAACAAGATGGTTCAAAACCTGTACTTAAAAATCAACACCATGTTAACAATCTAAACAATTCTAAAAAAGAACAAAATGACATATTAATGTCACTTAGAGGAGTTGTGATGGAAGATTTTATTATGATTTAGAGTTTATACCTAATAGTGTTTTTAAAAAATTAATCGCAACAATTTACACTGTGTGTTTTAACAGAAATATCCAGTGCAAACTGATTATGTCGTCCTTGTCAAAGACTGTGGAAAACTGTATAAACTGTGCTGAGCAAACAGAACTGTGCCACTAACAGAAGACAAAGCCACTAGCAATGATGAAAATTCTCATTTTACATGAGACAAAGAACTTTAAGGATACACACGAGATGTATACTGTAGATTTTGATTGTCATACTGGATTTACGGGTGGCACGGTGGCACACTGGTTAGCACTGCTGCCTCACAGCACCAGAGACCTGGGTTCAATATCCCGCTTCAGGCAACTGACTGTGTGGAGTTTGCACCTTCTCCCCGTGTCTGCGTGGGTTTACTCCGGGTGCTCCGGTTTCCTCCCACAGTCCAAAAATGTACAGGTTAGGTGAATTGGCCATGCTAAATTGCCCGTAGTGTTAGGTGAAGGGGTAAGGGTAGGGGTTGCTCTTCGGAGGGTCGGTGTGGACTTGTTGGGGCGAAGGTCCTGTTTCCACACTCTAAGTAATCTAATCTAATCTGTATAAAAATGTTGATGTGCATTTTGCAATGGTGAACTGTGACAGAAGGGAAAAGATTACTACATAGTATGTAATGAATTAGTTGTTAAAGGTTGTAGTATGTTATAATTTGGGTGGTAATGTAGAAGAATCAACAGTTTGGTGATAATCTTTCATCCTTTTGGGAGAGGTGTTACAGTAACAAAGCTTATAATATACTTGGGAAATTGTAGTGACTAAATGGATCATAGCAGTTAAAGGACAACTAGGTTGCCTACATTTTAATTAACTTGTGTTACAAGATCAGCGTTGATAGTTGAAGATGAAATTGATAGTTAATAAGACAAAGAATCGCTGATTCATTATTAGACCACTGCTTAAAATATGAAATCTTGAGGTGTATTTCTGTTGGCTAATTACTGTGTGTAAGTGAGAACTGCAGATGTGGAGATCAGAGTCAAAACGCGTGGCGCTGGAAAAGCACAGCAGGTCAGGCAGCATCCAAGGAGCAGGAGAGACGACGTCTCGGGCAAAAGTCCTTCATCAGGAAGGGATTTTCCATTGCCACACTTTTCAACGTTGACTAATTACTTGGTGTTCACACTTTGCTAAGTGTTAACGGTTCCTAATAGAATAGTAACAATATGTTCAGTTTAAAACGGAAGCAGAAGTTAAAGTACTTGTAATTGTATGTTCTACTTCTTAACTTACTGGACTGCTGGTTTGCAATGAAAAGTGAAACTAACAGCATGGGTTCAATTCCTGCACTAACTGATGTTGCCATGAAGGATTCTCCATCTCAACCTCTCCCCTCAACTGAGGCATGATGACCCTTCGGATAAACCACCACCAGCAGTCTATGGCCTGGTATGACTGTGGCAATCTACTGCTTTAGATTTCATGTACTGCCTAGCTCTGTAAGAATGCATATAACCCATTTCGAATTGTAAATGTTTCAGTAGTTAATAGTTTTTTTTTGTCTTTTGTGTTGTGTTTAGGCAGTTGTGAAATCTAAAAAAGCTACAGAAACTTATAAATTGTATGTGGAAAAATATGCTGCAGCCAGAACAGATTTTGAGCAGAAAATGACAGAAACAGCTCGGGTATGTATTGTATGCTGGCTAATAATTGGTGTGAACTATATGATTTGCTATCTAATGTATTAAGAAGCTCAAGTCACATGGAGTCCAGTTAAGAATTTGATTGCTCATATCTGCATATCATACTAGAAATACATAAATTATATCTATTAAAATGGAGGCTAAGACGACTTTAAAATTTAAAATTTCCATTTCCAAACTTTTGACATAGACATTGAACTTCAGCACATGATTCCATACCAATTTAAACAGAGATGAAAAATTGTAGTCTATTCATGCAAACTGTCCTGATAAGCAACTTATCGAGAGAGAAGGGCGCAAGCAGTGAATCCATTTCTGTAATGAGCTGCATGGTTAACCAAGTGCTGTAGCAGTTTCAAGGAAGTTGAATTTCCTGTCCTTCCTGTTGGTGATTGTTGGAACTCCCTGACTGATATGTTGGTAGAGGCAGAAACACCCACTGCATTTGTAGAATAGTTGAATATGCACTTAGTTCTCCAGAGTGAGATAAGACTTAATAGCTGTTTTTGTATGTGTGTTGGCTGAATGCTGTTTCTGTGCTATAACTTTCTATAATGCTCATGAGGAACTCAGGCAAGCTGATAGAGGTTTTTGTTACATCAACTGAGAAATTCAAATAACACGTTTAAAAATGGGATCAGCTTCATCTTCAGTCTTCCCATGAAAGAGGCAGTAGAATTAGGCCAGTGGGATGCAGAGGAGCAGTTGTGGAAAGGATAGAATTTAGGAAAAAGCTCATAGTAGGAGAAATTTCTATGAAGACAATTGCTTTGTTTCCATCAGCGAAATTGTCAAATTAAATTATACACAGGGAAGTTGTCAACAGCAGAAACCTTGTTGCAGTGAAGCATTTATGCTGATAGTACTTGACCTGCCACTAGGATCAGAATGACACCATCCTACCAGGCTCAGATTGCAAAGCTGGGGAGTGAGTGGAGAGGATAGAAAATTTGGACAGCGAGGGGCAATTGGAGTGGATGGTTTTTGAGCATCAGAGTTTTTGAAAGGTAAGTACAACAACAGCAATTTTGAAACAATGACTTTGCTTTTACATAGCACTTATCACAACTCCAAAAAGTTCCAAAGAGCTTTATAGCTATTAATGTTGGGAGGACAAACAGTTATATGTTTAAAACTTTATCTAGAAGACCGCACCTTACTTAATACTATGCCTAAATGCCAACCAAAATTATGTCCTGAATTTCTGAAATCAGGCTTGAATCCATGGTTTACTGACTTGAGATACATGGATGCTAAAACTGAACTAAGGCTCACATCTGGAGGTTTCAGGATTGGTGGCCAAAGTATGAAATTAGATCCAAATTAGCTTTTAAAAGCAGGCAAAGGGTAATGATGGTTTTTGTGATCGGAACCCTGTGACCAGCAGTGTACTACAGGGATCAATGCTGGGAATCTTGCTGTTTGTATGTACTTTAATGACTTGGATGTAAATGTAAAGGGTTTAATTAATAAATTTGCAGATGACACAGTTAGTGAGGATGTTGTTGAAAATGAGGAGGATGGTCTCAGTTTGCAGTCTGATATTGATCATCTGGTAAATTGGGCACAGCAATGGTTGATGGAATTTAATCCCAATAAATATAAGGTGATGCAGCTTTTGAGGTCTAATGAGGGAAAGATATATACAATGAATGCTGGGTTCCTAGGAAGCACTGAGGAATAAAGGGACCTTGGTGTACAAGTCCATTTATCCCTGAAGATGTCAGCACAGGTTGGGTGCTGAAGAAGGTATTCATGATGCTAACCTCCATTAGCTTGGGCATAGAATAATGGAAAGTGAGGACTGCAGATGCTGGAGATCAGAGCTGAAAATGTGTTGCTGGAAAAGTGCAGCAGGTCAGGCAGCATCCAAGGAGCAGGAGAATCGATGTTTTGAGCATGAGCACTGGGATGAAGAAGGGCTCCTGCCCGAAATGTCGATTCTCCTGCTCCTTGGATGCTGCCTAACCTGCTGCGCTTTTCCAGAAACACATTTTCAGCATAGAATATAGGAGCAAGGAAGTCTTGTTATAACTTTATAGAACATTGGTGGGCCACAGATAGAATGCTGTGTGCAGTTCTGGACACCAAACTATCAAAAGGACTTCATTGCACTGGAGGTTCACCAGGATGTTGATTGGGATGAAGAATCTCAGTTATGAGGAGAGAATGGATAGGTTAGGATTGTTTTCCTTGGAGAAAAAGAAGCCGAGTAGGGATCTGATTGAGATGTACAAAGTTATGAGAGCATAAAGTAAATCAGAAAATCTTTTCTGTATGGCAGACATATTTAAGATCACAGGACATAAATTTAAAGTGAGGGGCAAGTGGTTCAAAGGATATTTGAGGAAAAGGTTTTTTCATCCAGAAGGTGATAGATATATGGAACCTACTGCCTGAGAGGGTGGTGGAGGCAGGTACTCTATCAACATTTAAGAAGCATCTCAATGATACTTAAAATGCCAGGGCACAGTAGAATATGGACCAAGTTCAGATAAATGGGATTAGTGTGGTTTGGTGTTTGTGGTTGGCATATATATATATAATAATATATATAGTGGGCTGAAGGGCCTGTTTCTATGTTGTATGACTCTATGACTCTTCTTCAAAGGAACTCACACAGCTGGTTTGCCATTATTAGTACTCCAGTCTACGATGCCTGTTCTCTAGTCGGTTCCTTAACATATTGATTGAGGAAAACCATCTCATACACACTCCAGGAATTCCTCCTCTACTCCTCAGAATTACAGCATCCTAACAGCCTCATGTTATGTGGGCAGGGAGGTGAATTTTTCAACTTGTGATCAGGAACAATGATTAAAGAACCATGAGTAAAAATACAAGAAAGTGCTGATGATTTAGTCTTTGAGAATAAGAAAGGCAAATGAGGATCATGAAAATAGTATTCTGATATATGAATTAGGACAAAGTGGCATGAGGGAATACTGGAAGGAGAATTGCTATATATGTTATGTAATAGTTTATTGATGGAGGTTTTGGGTTACATATACAAAAAATAAAATTACAAAGATTTTTAAGCCCAATTTTCTTTTCTAAGTTAAACTTGGTTTCTGAATTATCTCAATTTGGGTGTTTAGTATATTTTTTAAAAAAGGATTTTACACCTTTAGGAAATCTGTTTCCAAATGATCCAAGTTTGTAGATTACACTAAAATAGATGGGCAAGAAAATTGCAATGAAGAAGTAGGAAACTTGGAATGGATATCACAGAAGAATCATAGAAACCATAAAGTGTGCAAAGAGGCCATTCAGCCCATCAAGTTTGCACTGACCATCCAAACAGCATCCCACCCAGAGCCTACTCTGTTCCCATAACCCTGCATTTACCATGGCTAACCCACCTGACCTGCACATCCCTGGATGCTATGGGGAAATTCAATATGGCAAATCCAACTAACTTACACATCTTTTGACTTTGGAAGGAAATCAGAGAACCCAGTGCAATACAAAGCAAACTCCATATAGACAGTCGCCCAAGGCTAAGATTGAACCTAGGTCCCTGGAGCCAAGAGGGTAACATTGCTACCGTGCTGCATCCTAATATATGGATAGATTAAGCTCCATCTGCCAAATTTTGGCCAATTCACCTAATGTGGCTTAGTGTGAGGTTATCCATTTTGTAAGAAGAATAAAAAGGCAACTTATTAAGTGGAGAGAAACTTCAAAATGTTTTGGTGTGGAGAGGGAGCGGATGTCCTCATGGATGAACTAGTGTGCAGGTATAGCAGGTAATAAGGATGGCAAATGGAATTTTGGCATTGAATACTCAAAGAATGGAGTATAAAAATATGGAAATATTCCTGTACCAGTATAAAAATATGGAAATATTCCTGTACCTGTATAAAGCATCAGTGAGATTGTACCTAGAATCATGTGTTCAGTTTTGGTGTCCTCATTTGAGGAAGAATGTAGTCAGTTGAAGTTAGTTGTAGTCAGAATTGGAGTCAGTTCATAGAAGGTTCACTAGATTAATTCCAGGGGTGAGAAGCTTGTTTTATGAGGAGAAATTGAGCAATTTAGGCCTATACACTCAAGAGTTGAGAAGAATGTGAGAAGATCTAATTGAGGTATACAGAATGCTAAAGGGAATTGGCAAACTAGACATAGAGCAAATATTCCTCCTTTTGGGGCAACCTAGAATAAGAGGTCATAGTTTAGGCTAATGAGTGACAGATTTAAACAGATAAAAAATTACTTCTGTCAAAGGATCCTGAATCTGTGGAATGCACTACCCCAGAGTACATTGTCCACTAGAAACTGAATAAATTTAAGGAGGCAATAAACTGATTTTTGATTAGTAACAGGTTAAAGGGTTATGGTGAGCATGCAGGAAAGTGGATTTGAGGCCAAAATGAGATCAGTCGTGATCGTTTTAAATGACAGAGCAGGCTCCGGGGGATGAACTGCCCATCCTTCTCCTGGTCCTTATGTTCAAATAAGAATATGTTATCTGGCTTTTATTTGTTGCTGTTACTTAATTTGTCCCTCATCAGGTTTACTGAGTTAACGACATATCAACATAATCAGTGTGGGCCAAAATGAATTACAGGATCATGTCTCGAAGAAGGTTTGAGTTTGACTTATCTTTAAACCTGAACAATCAGAATCTCAGAATCTAGGTTTATGTGAAAATACATGGACAAGAACTATCAATTGCTGTTGTATTTAAGGTTATAAGTTGTTGCTTTCAGGCGGAACAGGAGACAGCAAGGAATGTTGGGATCATGGAGCAAGAATTAACATCAATAACTTGTAATGGTCTTTGTTAAGGCCACAATTGAAAATGAGTAGTCTCGCTGTAATGCACATGTTTCCATTTCCTGAACTAAGCATCCATACGAGCTCCAAATTCTGAGCTGAATAAGGCTCATTTAATGCATTAGACTCAGGGCACAAGTTTGTATTACCTGTATTTGTTTTGTATCTGTCATCCAGTATAGGAAAGTGATAATCATCATTTTGGTCTTTGTAATATTTGAATATAGCCTCAAAGCAAAAGGAGATGTCCTCACCCATGGTACCAATGTCACCTTAAAATTATATTCAAAATGTAAGTCATCGGTGTTGGATTGATCATATTAACAAGCCTACCATTAGGGAAGGAATACTGCTCTTAAAGGAGCAGTGTGAATGGTTACCAGGATAAAATCTTTCTTTTTCTTTTTTGTTTCTGAAGCTTACATACGGGCTTTTAGAAGGTATGTAAGAGATTGAGAAAAATAGGATAGACGTCGGTGAGTGATGGTGTAAATGTTTTATAAAAATATTACATCTGCATTATGAATGGAATTTTTAAAATCAGTATCATGAATTAGAATTTTGCTGTAAAAAAAAACTACTGCTTGTTACTTTGTATTTGCTATGAGAATGGTTCTAATATTGGGTAATATTACACCTTCAAAGCTCATAAGACCATCACCATATCTACTGATCATAAGCAATTGCTTGTCATCATTTGGGTGCTTTAAGAGTAATTATGACAAATGGGTTTGGACCCTAGCTGTCCACTATTTAACACTTCATTCTCTAGGTTTCTGGATTCTCTTAAATAATATAACTGAAGACTTAATGATACAGAATGGCCTGGATTTTATTTGCCTTGGACTTTTTGTTTAAACTGGGCCTACAAATTCATTAAATGTGTTCCATCTTACATTTTTAACCTATGATCTATATTCTATTTGCTATCAATCTTTAAAAACAGCATCTCTTGCAGCAACCAATTAAATGCATATTTATAGCTTAATTTATTTTGTATTTCAGTCTTTGATATAAAATTTTCCTTTTTATTTAGATTTAAAATGTGGAATTTCATTTTATTTTAAACATTGTTGTGGTTTTTTTTGCTCTTTAGAAATTTCAGGAAATTGAAGAAGCTCATCTTAGGCACATGAAAGAAATATTGAGTTCTTTTGCACAATCAATAGAAGAGACTCACATACAGATTGGTCAGGTATGTAAGCAGTGAAGCTAAATTACGAAGCATTTTAGATATAGTAACATTCAAGCTTTTAAGGCTGTTGTTTTGATTAACATGATTTGCAAGGAATTCTTTTTGAAAAATCCATTGATCAGGCTTCATTCAACAGATCACTTATAATTTGTAGCAACTGCAACTGTACAAGATGCAGTATTGCTGCTAGCTTCTGAATCCTTTTGACGTTGTGAGCAAATCTTGGAAGGCAACCAAGTCTGTAAGGTAATATAATGGAGGCTAATGGAGCAATTAATATTCTAGTTATTGGAAGCTGTCAAAGCCACTCTTCTAATCATAATTTAGTCCAATGAGAGCTATATAGTCAACATTGCAATTATTTAACATTGTACTTCGTTTTTGAGGATATCTGGCAGTCACGTGTGCTTTCCAAAAGCTTGCATTATCCATAATCTTTTCCAACTCAGTTGTTCAAACTGAATCTCACTGCCATTTTGCCATCTTCTCCAGTGTAAATAGGAATGGGCAATAAATGCTGCACTAGCCAGTGGGGCCTACATCCTGTAAACAAGTGTATTTAAAAAAAAGCTAAAAATAGATGCAGTATTCTACAGAGATGAGTGAGTTCACAGCTAATTGATTAGATCAAAGCTCTGTAGTCCTGTCAAATCCAAACATGAATGGTGGGATTATTAAGCATTTAAGAGAAGAAGTTGGCTTTGGGAAAGTCTCCATTGTTGAAGGTGGTAGAGCCCAATATGTACACAAAAGATGATGCTGAAACCTTCAGTTATATTCAGCTGAAAGTACCAAGTGGATGATCTCACCCTCTCCATAGATACCTTGCACCATAGATGCCAATTTTAATTCAATTCAATCTATATGTTGGAATGTTTGGCCACACTGAATGTTGCAAAAATCATGGCCAGCAAGCACATCACAAACCTTAGTGCTGAAGACATGTGCTCCAGAACTAGTGTCATCTCTAGCTAAGCTCTTCCTTTACAGATACAACACCAGCATCTACTTAACAATGCGTGAAGTTCCAAGGAATGCCCTTCCCACCAAGGGGACAAGTTCCATCTGGGCAATTGTTATATTCACCAGCCAAGTCACATTCATAGCAAAGTGATGGAAAATGTCAGTAGCTAAAAGGAGGATTTAATCACCAGTAAGGTCCTGCCTTAGGCACAGTTTGAGTTCTATGAGGACTATACAACGTTACACCTCATTACAGCATTAGTCCAAACATGGACAAAAGAGCTGAATGCCAGAAATTAAGTGAATGTGCCTTGACATCAAAGCAACATTTCACCGAGTGCAGTAACAAAGAGGGTTCTAGTAAAATTGAATTTAGTAGGAAAGCCTTCCACTGGATGGAGTCATACCTGGCACAAATAAAAAGTAGTTGCTATTATTTGAGGCCAGTTGCCTTTATCTCTGGACATTGCAGCAAGACTTTCTAAGAACATCGATAAAGTATGGGTCCTACAAATGTCAAGCAATAATTCTGTCTAACTTGAGTGATTTTAACCACTTCCACTTGATATCCAGTGATACTATCATCACAAAATCTCCAGTCATTAGCATCCTGAGGAGTCTCCAATGTTCACAAACCCAACTGGACCAGATACACAAATGTTATGGCTCCAAGAGTAAGTCAGGGGTTTAGTATTCTGTGGTATGTAATTTACTCTTGGTTCTTCAAATCCTTACTATTGACAAGAACTGTGCTAGAATAGTCTCCACTTGCCTGGATGGGTGTGGCTTTACCAACAGTCAAGAAGTTTAACACTGTTATAGCAAAACAGTCCACCTTATTAGCATGCCATCCTGGACAACATTTCCTCTAAGCTGAGCAAGTTTCGCGCTCGGCAATTAGAGTGTTGCCATGGATTGCAGCATTGACTTCCAATTCTAGAAGTATGTACCATGCACAAACCTCAGAGACTTGTGCAGAAGGAAAATAAAATTAGAGAGAACACTGATCCACAACCTTATTTAACCCCAGTTAACTACTGCTCACAAGATATGTCATTACAACTAATCAAGGCTTATTTATGAGTACTACCAAAATCCCCAATCTCTATTAACCCAGGAAGATAAAGGCAGACACAACCAAATTTGTCCAAGTCACAACAGCACTATGGGAGAGCCACACTACACAGATTACAGTGGTTGAAGACGACTCTCCACCACTTGTTCGAGGAAGGAGGAATAAATAATCGCCTTGATAATGATAACATTTAACAAATACAATTAAAGAAAAACATGACCAAGGTCAATTCCAAATATTTAAATAAATCTATTCATTAAAATAAATCTATTTTCAGGTGCATGATGAGTTAGTACAGAACATGGAGAGCACTACAGTTGAGAGCTTAGTACAAAAGTTTGCTGAAACAAAAGGCACTGGCAAAGACAGACCTGGTAAGATACTATACTGGCTTGTGTGTTAATGAATTTATGTTGGTTATTTTTATTGACTGAGATTAAAACTGTGGAATAAGTTTTATTTGTGATACTGTGTACTTGGTATTACGGTGCTGATTTCACCATCAGCATTTATTGTTAAACTGTATTCCCTGGTTTTAGTTTCTCTCACAAGAGAAACATCATCTCACCATCATCAGGTCATTTCCCATTCAGATACGATATGTTTCAATAAGATCACATCTCATTCTTTTGCATTCAAATGGATACTTGCCCAACCCGCACAGTGTTTCCTTATTAGATAGCCCCTTCAGCCTTCCCTGAACTGCTTCTAATTCTATTGTATCCATTCTAAATGAAAAGGACCAATTCTTCATACTGTTAGCTCTACTCTAGATGTGGTCTCACTAAAAGTAAGTGCTTATATCCTGCCCAGCATAAGGAATATTTGCATTTATGGTCCATTGAACTATAGAATAAAAATGCTGCGGAAAATCATGCAGGCATGCCTATAGACTCGATGCAGTTACATGGTGAAAATTGAGTGACTGCAATGCTGACGAAATCATTTCTTGAAGAACAATATGGCCTTAAATACCGTGCAGAAAATCATGCCTTCAGACTTTATGCCGTTACATGGTAAAAATTGAACTGTATGTTGTGAAAGAAACAAAGATTTCTATTCATGTAGAACTTTTCATGAACACTGGACGTCTCAATGTGCTCCAATCCATTGTAGTGTTTTTAAAGTATAATCATTATTGTAATGCCAAAAATTGTGGTGTAGCAAATGTGGCAGCCAAACTTGCACACAACAAAGTCACACATAAATCACTATGATAATGACTAGAATAACTATTTTTGTGACGTTGACTGAGGGATAAATAAGCATGGACAAGTACACCGAGGACCATCTGCCTACTGTTCTTCAAAGTAGTGCCACGAGGCATTTTACATTTACCTAACGAGACAATTGGGGCTCAATTTAATGTCACACCTGAAAGGTGGTACTTATGGCTGTGCAACATTCCCATCCTCATTACAGTGGAGTGCTGTGTTTGATTTTTGTGTGAAAGTCTTGAAGGAGGACTTGACTTGCAAGCTGTGGACCATTCCCAAATCAAAGATACTTTCTTAAAATTGTTTTTGGGAAGTGAGCATCACTGACTTGGCTAGAATTTGTTGCCATCCTTAACTGCGCTGCAGAAGGTGATGTGTTCTTGAACTGATATAGTCTCTAAGCTGTCGGTGCACCACAATGCAGTTCGGCAGGGAGTTTTAAGATCTTGATCTGGTGACACTGAAGGAGTGGAAAGATACTTCCCAGACAGAGAATGGTGTGTTCCTTAGATCATAAATGTAAGAGCAACAGAAGACCTTTTCAGCCCAATGAGTCTAATTGGCCATTCAATGAGATCTGATAGTCTCAACTTCACTTTCCTATCTTTTCCCTATAACCCCTAATTTCCTGATTAAAAGTCTGTCTATTTCAGATTGAATATACTTGATGACCCAACTGTACAGCTCTGCAGTAAATAATTCCACAGATCGACTATCCTCTTAGAGACTAGATTCATCCTCATCTATGTTTAAATTGATGACCACTTATACTCAGATTATGCCCTCTGGTCCCAGGCTCTCCCAAAAGGGGAAATCATCTTTATAAATCTACCTAAGTCCCCTAAGAATATGGCATGTTTCATTGAGGTTATCTTTCAGTCTTCCAAACACTAATATACTGGCCCAACTTAATCAATTCCTTTTCGTAAAGCACATTCCAGATCAGTCTAGTAAATGTTCTCTGGACCATTCAGTCCAACCAGTCCACACCGACCATGTTTCCAAACTAAACTAGTCCCACTTGCTTGCACTTGGCCCATATCCCTCCAAACCTTTCCTATTCATGATTTTATTCAAACATCTTTTAAGCGTTGTAACTGTACCTGTATCCACCACTTCCTGTGGCAGTTCATTCCACATACAAACATCTCTGTGTAAAAGAAGAAGTTGCCCCTTGTACTTTTTAAATCTGTCCCTTCTCACCTTAAAAATATGTCCCCTAGTTTTGAACCCCCGCAGCCTATCTGTGCTCTAAAGAAAACAACCCCAGCCTACCTAGTCTTTCTTCATAGCTGAAATATTCCAGCCGAGGCAACATCCTGATGACTCTCCTCTCCGTATTCTCCAGTGCAGTTGCATCCTTCCGATAATGTAGCGACCAGAATTGCACAGAATACTTGAGTTGTTGCCTAATAGCTTATACAGCTCCATCATAACTTGCCTGCATTTTGTTCAATATCTCAACCAATAAAGATAAGCATTCCATATGCTTGCTTATGCACCACCCTAGTTGAGATCAAGGGTATATGGATCGGCAAACCAAGGTCCCGCTGATCTTCTATACTTCCTAGGATTTTACATTCAACGTGTATTCCCTTGCTTGGTTAGTCTCGCAAATGTATCACATTGCACTTTTCAAGATGAATTCCCATCTGCCACTGTTCTGCCCATCTAACCAGTCTGTCTAAATCTTATAGTCTAAGGCTTTCCTTGCTATTTACTATACCAACAATTTTTGTACCATTTGTGATCTTGCTATTCAAACATCCTTCATTTGAGTCTAGATTATTAATTTACACTGCGAATAGTTCTGAAGAAGAGTCATTGGACTCAAAACATTACAGGTGGTGCCAGAGTTTGTGAATTTCTTTAGCAGTTTCTGGTTTTTATTTGTAAATGTATCATGGGCACAAGACTAGCTCACAGTTGTTTTATAATCCTCTATATCTAGATTTTAATCTTAATTTAGTCACATCTTTTAATGTTTTATTAAAAAATATGAAAAATTCAATTCTAAAAGTGTATGATTGTTACTGTTTATTAGGGTGTTCAGAATTGTTTTTGTTTCTTACAGATAGGAATACCTGTCACTTTACACTTGGCAAAGACCTGTGTATTTTAAAAAAAAGTGTGGTTCTCTTGTAAAATATTTCTGATCACATTTTTGGTTTTATATATCAATTCATATATTAGCACTTCTAATATCTTTCTTAATGTAACATAAATAATTTACATAGCTTCCGAGTCCCAATGTAAAAAAGGCTTTTTAGCAATATATGTGCATGCTGATTTCCAGCTATTTCATTATATTATTAAAAAGCTGTAATTTTCTATTTTTATTTTAGAAATGAAAGGCATCAAACACAAATTAGAAATTGCTTGGATGTGTTTTCCGTATACAAAACTTGACCTTTGTGAGCGAGCTCAACATCTAAGTACCAACGATTACCATTTGTTTTGACAGCAGAATTAATTGAGACTAAAACATTTCAAATTCTTCTTGTATCAAGCTGTTCATTAGGATTGCACTCTGGCTTCAGTGCTGTCAGAAAAATAACATGTTTTGCTATGATTAAACAGCAGAATGATAGTTGGTTCAGTGCTTTTAAGAGAGAGGTTGAATAAACTTTCTGCTGCGGAAACAATTCAGAAGTGATGCACGGCAAGGGGGGTCAGAATGTTCACTCACATCCAGCTGAGTTGTCAACTGGCTCTAAGCCAGGCACGCAAAGCCTTTGTCGCTTCAAGCAACATTTGAAGCATATGCAATTTAAAAACTATCCTTTCATGCATGATTTCATGACACAAAAACATATCTCATTATAAAAATTGGTCTGTTGTCTGTTTACATTTTTGAACAATCCCGTTTTTAGTACTGGCATTTTTTTTCTTCTGGTTGTTCCCTCAATGCAGCAAATTTTGGGATTTGAGACAATTTCAGCATAAAAAGCTTTAAATGATTTGAGTCAAAGATGGAGCTAATAGGAACATTTCTAGTTAAACAGCTAGTGGTGTATTTTCACCGAGAGCTTTGTTTTACAGTCATAGATCTTCATTATTACTTTTCAATCCCAAGCCTAATTAAAAAAGTAAGATTTCCAATTGATGTGTACATTTCTTCTTGAAATTATTGCTTATTCAAGTTTAAGATCATCAAGGTTTATTTGAAAAAAAACTTGTTAATAATACCAGAAAATGATGTTGCTAAGGCAAAAAAATGTCATAGCTGATTAACATAGTGCAAAAGTTTTGAAAACTGTATAAAAGCAAAAATAGTGTTTTTTAAAAACCCTTGAGTGCTCCAATATTTTGGGGAAGATTCAACTGGTTAGTTTTATTCCTTTCTTTACTATTTTCCAGATAGGTATTCTGCAGTCTATAGAATTAGAGAATGATTACAGCATGGAAAAGAAATCCATTCAGCCCATTGTGTCTTTTCTGTAAAGAAACTGTTCACTCATTGCCACTCCCCTGCCCTGCATTTTGTTTTTCCTTTTAATATAATGTTCCAATTATTTTTGAAAGCCTCAGTTAAATCTGCTACTGTCACACTCAGAAGGTACATTCCAAATCCTAATCACTCACTGCATGGGAAAGGATTTCCTCATGTACAATTGCATCATTTGCTAATTACTTTAAATGTTTGCACTCTGATTCTCAATCCTTCAATGAGTGCAATCAGTTTCTCCCAATCTACACTGGTCTGACCTCTCATGAATTTGAATACCTGTATCAAATGTCTTTTCAACCTTTTCCAAGTAGAATGGTCCCAACGGTTACAATCTTTCACTGAAACTGAAGTTCTGCATTGCTGGAACTATTGTTACAAATTTCTTCAGCATCCTTCACGTCATTTCTAAAGTACAGTGCCCAGAACTAGATGCATTGCTCCAGATGAGCATTTTATGTTTGTTCCTATCTCTTTAAGTGAATTCAGCTGGAGGCTAAGGAAGCATCAAAAATGGTGGCATCAAAAACTGAAAATGCCTTTTTTAAAAAAATACTTTTATTGAAATTTTTTTCTTTATGAAAATAGAGCATCATAACATCAAAAACAGAATAAACAATAAATCAACTCCTGTTCTGCTTTACAAAAGAAATCAAAACTACGCCTATAGCAAATCAATAAGTAAATAAGCAACGCCGCTCAGCGCAACAAGACCTTAGCTCTCAACCTTTGAGACCATCAATTATTAAACCCGCATTTGTTCGAAATTCTTTCTCTCATGGCATTAGGTTTATCAGACTAAACCATCATGGCTAGACAAAAGCCCTAATCAAAATGGCGGATGTATCTGCTTCCAAGTAATTCAGAAAGGGCTGCCATGTCTTGTAAAAGTTGTCCATTTTCTGGTGCACCATATTTGTAAAAAAGTCTAAAGGAATATGTTCCATAATTTAACTTGCGCTACTCGGACAGACCTGCGGCATTCTCAGACACCCAGCACATCAGAATGTTCTTCCTCGCACAAAATGTGAGAATGTTAAAAATCTTTTTCCCATGTACATCTAAGGGAGATAAATTCAGCAAACCCAGGAGTAAAGAGACTGGGTCCACTTTGACATTGGTCCCCAAGACCCCTTCTATTACACCTGCTACAGTGCTCCAATACACACGAAGTCTGTGGCAGGACCACAGACAATGAGTGAGGGTACCCATATTTATCTTACATTTGGGGCACATTGAAGATGCTCCCTGCTTAAATTTTGCAAGATGATCTAGAGACAGATGAGCCCTATGAAGAATCTTTAACGGTATAGCATGGTCCTATTACATATTGAAATCCTCTTCATATTCTCTCAAATGTCCTCCCATGTTTCTGAAGTGATCTTCACCCCTCTCTCTCCCAGGCTTCATGTAGACACTCAATGTAATCCGAGGAACCTCCCCCCAACAAATGATAGAGAGTACTCACTGAAAGAGTGCTGTTACCTCTTTTCCATATCAAATCTATAACACTCAGTCAAGAGCGTGATCTCGTTTCGGATAAAATCTCTAACCTGACATAAATGCAAAAGGTCCCTACTCGATAATCCATACTTACGAGTTATTTGATCAAACAACATCAACGTTTCACCCTCAAACAGATCACCCAGATAAAAGACTTCCAATCCGTCCAAAGTTTAAACCTGGGATCCATTGTCCCTGGCCGGAAACCCAGCATGCCAACTATGAGAGTAAGAAAAGGTGTGTTAACCATATTACCCTCCATCTGCCTCATTGCCCTCCATGCTTTGACCGTGTTAGTAACTGTTGGATTACGGCAATGTTTCACAACTGTCCTCATTTTGTCTAAAAACAACAGGTTGATAAGAGGACATTACATCTGGGAGGTCTCAGTGTCCAACCATGTTGATGCCAAGTCCCCACAGGCTCAGTCACTTACAAAAAGATAGGAAAGAGTTCAGTTGATATGTCCGGGAGGTCCACTCCCCCCAGTCCCTGGGCCAATTGCAGTTTGGCAAGCTTAATAAAGGGCCACTTATAGTGCCAAATAAAAGAACTAAACCAGCCATTCAATTTCTGAAATGTTTGCCTAGTAAAGAGCAAAGGGAGCATCCACAAAGGGTACAATAAGCGAGGAAGAACATTCATTTTGATAAGAGCGACTCAACCCAACTGTGATATTGGAAGGGCCCCCACATCTTTTAAGGTCTTGTTTAATCTTGTCAAACAAATGAACAAAATTAGCCTTGAATAACTCATCAAAGCTAGGGGTAACTGAGAGGCTCAAGTAATGAAAACCTGCCTCTGCCCACTTAAAGGGGAATCCACCTTTCACGCCAGGCATTCCCCTAAGGCCCTCAATTTGAAAAATTGATCTTGTAACCTGAGAAAGAACCAAATGAATTAATTAGTGAATTAATACACTATGTCAAACAGGACACTGAGATTGCTGGGTTTGAGAGAAAAATAAGAACGTTATCCACATATAGTGTAGTCTTATGCACGTTCGACCCTACCTTTCGGGCAGCTAGATTAGGGTCCCTATGAATGGCCTCCACCAACGGCTCAATCACTAATGTGAAAAGTGAAGGTGAAAGGGGAAAACCTTGCCGACTGCCCCACCAATGTTAAAATTGTCAGACCTTATACCATTGGTGAGAACCGCCACCAGAGGATCACCGTAAAGGACCCTTACCCATCCAGTAAACACTTCACCCAGGTCAAACCGCCCCAAGATATAAAAAAGATATGGCCATTCCACCCAATCAAATGCCTTCTCCACATCCATAGAGACCACCGACCCTTGAACGGATCGCTGCTGGCACACTTGAATCATGTTAAGCAACCTCCTAATATTATTAGAGGATCGGCGACCCTTTATAAAGCCTGTCTGATCTTCTTTAACAATAGAGGACAATTCTCCTTCCAACCTCAATGCCAAAACCTTAGACAAAATTTTATAATCAGAATTTAAGAGCGAGATAGTCTGTAAGAACCACAATCCTCCAGGGCCTTCCCCTTCTTGAGGATAATAGAGATATTAGCCTCTCTCAAGGATGGCAGGAGGCATTCACAACTATATGAATAGTAATACATGTCTAGCATCGGTCCTGACAGTATGTTTACAAATTCCCATCAGGAATTTCCCAATGAGCAGAAATCTCCGGGAAGACCATCAGGGCCGGGTGCCTTTCCACTTTAAAGTTGCCTCACCCGTCTCCTGTATCTTTTGTGCTGTTAATGGAGCACTAAGGAGAGACGCCTGCTCAGCAGACACTCCCAGAAGATCTAAGTTCCTAAAAAAAGATTCCATTTTATCCTATCTATCCTCAACATTCAGACTGTTACAGTTCAGAACAGAACCTCTGAAATGCCACATTGATCGTTTTAGCATTACAAGTAAGAGTCCTATTCCCTTCCCTAATAGAAGCAATAGATTGGGAGGCATTCTTCTTCCTAACCAGGTGTGCCAAATATTTACCCGACCTATCAGCATGCTCAAACAAGCTTTGCTTCGCAAAGAAAAGTTCCTTCTAGTCTGTATGCATAAACATGGAGTTTAAGGCAGATCAAAGAGCTGTGATCCGCTGCAACTTAGTCACTGATGGTGTAGTGTAATATGCTGTCTCAGCTGCCTTCAGTTGTGCATTGAGCAGATGCCGCTGCTCTCCCTTACATCACTTCTGACTGGCTGAGTGTGAGATCATTATCCCTCTAGCATAGGCCTTAGTAGTCTCCCAAAGAATGGATGGGTTACTAGCTGTAGCAGAGTTGGTGGCCAAAAATTCTTCAAATTCCCTAGAAAAGTACTCAACGAACTTGCTGTCCTTGAGGGTGAAGAGATCCATTTGCCAGCACTTTGAGCTTATTGCATTGCCCTAATCCCGACCCTAAATATACTTCTGCATGATCAGACCTGGCAATATTCCCAATTGAGCAAGATATAACCGAATCTAGATGAGCCCGGGAGTTAGGAAAATATCAGCCTTTGTATGGCACTTTTGAGGTTTTGAAAAGAACGTAAAGACCCTGCCCTTAGAATGAAAATGTCTCCAAATGTCTACCAACCCCAGTTCCACACATAGATCACCCAATTGTTAGATTGTGGAGAAAGCTTTGGGGGTCCTTTGGGCATTTTATCAGCACAGGATCCATTAAAGCTTCCCCATAATAACATACCGCAATGCAAAGGCCATCAGTTCAGATAGTTCATCAGTCAAACATTTAAGGGATTGGGCTGGAGAACAATAGACATTCAAAATACCAAATTCCTCGCCATGTGTTAGGGCTTTAAGGATAACAAACTGGCCATATTCATCTTTAACACAATCTATTAAATTAAATGGAAGATTCTTCTGGACAAGTATGGCCACCCCCCTGCTCTTAGTGTTAAAGGATGAGAAAAACACCCGATCAAACACTCCCTGCTGTAACTTCAAGTGTTCCTTGTCATTAAGGTGAGTCTCCTGCAACAGGGCAACATTCACCCTCTCCTTTTTAAGGCTCAACAACACTTTTTTCCTTTTAACTGGCGAATGGATCCCTCTAATATTCTAGGTGCACCATTTAAGAATACTGCTAGCCATGATCTTTTACAACCACCTTTGACCTGCCGAGGGAAAGCATTCGACTTACAGCACACTGGGCATATACTAAAGAAGACTTGTGGTGTCTATTTGCGAAAACCAGAACACAAAACTAACTACAAAACACAAAAGTCACTTACTGGGGGACTCTACGCCCTGAGCATAGAGGGCGCTTACACCTCCCACACACAACTCCATTCCCCTTTCCAGCTCAAGTCACACCTCAGACCCAAACAACAGAAGGAAACAGACAAAATAATGAGCACTCTGCCCGCCCCCCTATATACCAACACCAATCCTAATCAGAGAGAAAGAAAACACACCAACAACAGCTTCCTTCAGAACATTACAAGAAAGCTAGCAAAAGGAAAAGAAAACAAACATTATTGCCCATGTCTATAAGTCCATCCGAATTATTTTAAAGTGTCCTAGAAACTTTTCACTTATTCTGAGAAGACAAATAACCTCACCGTCTCCTCGTGAGTAATACAAAGCACCACTGGGTAGCTCATCAAATATTGAAAACAAGATTCCTTAATTTTCTCTTGACCTCATCAAATGATTTCCTTTTACGGATCACCGCCACAGAAAAGTCCTGGAAAAATATTATTTTAGTTCCCTGGTAAGTCAGGGACTGTGGATCTTTCCCCACCATTTTAGAAGATTCCAGGACTCTGCTTGTCCCTATAGCTTTGAAATCATACCAGGACTGGGTGGGCGTGCCAATCCAGACCGGATTTGCAAACTGCAACCCGGTGAACTCTGTTAACCTTCAACCGATCCGCCTCGGTATCCCAGCCCACTTTCCACTCCCTAGGCAGCCCAACAACCCGGATATTTTTCCTCCTACCTCGATTTTCCAGCTCATCGATCTGGTCAGTCAAGGCCTGGATCTGTTTTACGAGGGCCTGGATCTGCCCCACTGAGGACTCTATTTCCGATGCCGCGGTCCTCCGCTTAACCTCTTCAACTCATTTCCTGAGCCCTTCCAACTCCTTCTCATGCTTTTGTAGCATGACTGATATCGGCTCTAACCGAATGCGATTGTCTTCCATCAACTCCTTGATCATCCCTTGGATCGCTACAAGGTCTTCAGCGATGGTCTGCTGCACAGGTACCTCTTTCTCAGCATGCCCGATGCCTTCAGCAAGTGTCCTGTGTGTTAAGGCTGGTATGCTTTCCTTTCGTCATCCTAGCTCACTCAATAAGGATTTACAGTAGAACCTTGACTATCCGAACATCAACCATCCGAACAAGATCCTAAGGCCCTGCAAAAACGGCACCAGGCAACCGAGCATTCAGTTATCAGTTAAACAGCATAATGGCATGCATTGCCAGATAATCGAGAGATGTTTGATAACCGGCACTCAGTCAGCTATCGGCTAACCGGCACTATGATGTGATTTGCTGGATAATCAAGAGACTCTCTGACAACTGGCAATTATGGATAACTGCTTGTTTCCAGCCACCCAAACTCCCCGCCCGTCTCACTCAGACAATCAAAGCTCCAATTCAAATGGATTTAAATGGTTTCACAACCATTTAACATCAATTTTCTGTGAAAAAAAATGTGGGGTGGGGGGAGGGGCAGCAGAGTAAAAAGTATCACTACACCTGGGCTGGGTGCAGAGCTGAGCAAGGCAGATCTACTCAGATGACTGTCATCTTGGATCCCCTGAAAATGCCTTGACATTTGAAAGGAACGAATGATCTCTAAGCACACTTTAATCTACATTTAATTTAGATATTTAGTTATATATGACTAATTGCAAGGTTTGTGAAGGTTTGTCGGATGGCATTCCTTGACTAAATTAAATAAAACCTACATCTACCAATCATATGTATTTTCTAAAAGTATCTTTATGATTTTATCTGAGTGGAGACAATGGCAGTGGTAGTAGAGTCACTGGGCTAGTAATCCAAAACTCCAGGTTAGTATTCTGGGAATCATTGGTTTGAATCCCACCACAGCAGATGGTAGAATTTGAATTCAATAGAAAATTTGGAATAAAAGGTTAGCCCAATAGTGACTTTGTAACCACTATCAATTTTCAAAAAATCGATCTGCTTTGCTAATGTCCATTAGCGGAGGAATGTGGCTGACATTTAACTGTACTCTGGACAATTAGGGATAGGCAAGAAATGGCCTAGCCAGTGACACCTACACCCCATGAATAATTTTTTTTTAAATTACTCTTCAAAATTTATTTTATTCTTTCTCTGGGCATGTTTGACTATTTGCTGCACTTGGAACATAAGTGCATTTTGTACCCTGTTGTTTCAGAAATATCATACTAAAAGTCTTGGGTATCCAAAGCCGGGATCTTTTAGCTGGAGGGGCTTCTGGGTAGTGCTAATTTGCCTGTAAACGGGACTCCTGTACCTGACCTGCCTCAGTCCAAGCAGCCTCATGGGCAGCATTGGCTAAAACTGGGATAACAAGGCAACCCGAGCTTCTGTCACAGGATCCAGGGCCAATTATGTGTGATGGGGTGTTATGCTAGGATGGGAAGATGAAGCCTTACAATGGGGAGAGGAGTGTTGTCATGAAGCAGTCAGCTGGGAGGGAGCACACAAGGGATACAGAAAGGGATCCCATCATTCCCAAACAGAGACTTGAGAAGGATAAACCGCTGGACTTCATTCCATTCCTTCCTCCAAAGCACTAACTCTTCTGATTGGCATCAGAATTAAGGCTGGTTGGAAGTTGCCGTCAAGTAATCAGTAATTGGTTACTTAAGGGTTATATGGAACTGAAGCGAGGTATACCTTCACAGGCCACATGGTGTGAAAGTGCAGATTGAGGAAGAGCATTTGGAAGGCATTGGGGAATTTTTGTCTCCACCCCAGTGCACACAAACACACTGGCAGATGACTGTAAAATTCTGCCCCAGGTCCTTTTGCAAGTGTTTATCAAATTTCTCTGATGCAACCCCTTTCCAAAAATCCGACAGTCCGCTGGGAAGTAAAATTTAATGTGAAATGGACTTTTCATCTCCTAGGTAGATGAGGGAGCTTTTATTTTTCATTTTATTTACCTCTGAACTGATTACTTGTAAACTCATGGATTGCAAGTACAAAACAAGGTGCTTCAATTATTCTTGGCAAGATTAGCATATTGTTGAATTAATTTTAAAGAATCTGACATTAAAGTAGCAGTAAAGTCACATTATATGTATAATTTTTTTGTAACAGATTGAATTAAGCTTCATGCTACAAAATTTGGCTGATTTCTACACTTTTTCCTGGCCTTGGTGCAATTAGTGTTCCTATTTGTGCGTTCAGGAAATTAAGTTATACCTAGTAGGCATGCAGGCCTCTGGCTTTGAGTTTGTTAATTAGCAGAAATCTACCTGTTGTTACACACTTGAGAAACTTATTTTAAGTGATTAATCATTAGGATGTTCTGACTTCTGTACAGAAGCATCAGTCAGTATATTTGCTGCCTTTAAGATTGTCCTCAGTCATTTGCTGTTTTGAGGAAAGCTAGTTGATAAAATGTCATGTCTACTCTGGGTGCTCAGGTTTATTGCTGTCTGATGATGGGAGCAGAAAAACAAGACAGATGTTGCCTTGCATAATTCCTACCTGAAAAGAATGAGCTTGAATATTTCTTTTGAGAGAAATCAGAGGGCAACACAAAGGAATGGAAACCAAGTGTCATTAGTCTTGCTTTATTTGTTGCTTTGTGCTGAGGGAGTATATTCTGGGAGCAAAGCACAAGACGTTCAGCTGTATAATTTCATAAAAGATTATCCGATTTCTTTGATAGTGCATTTTACACATACACATATTTATATTGCCACACAAAAAATTAAGCAATATTTTGACTGCTAAATTGAAACTTTATGTTTTCAAAACTATGATGAATTGTGAAGGAAACTCAATTTGAAGCTTCATGATTTGTTTTCTTGCTTTAGGTCCTGTTGAATTTGAAGAATGTAATGTAACCAATGCTCTAGAAGGTAAATTTTCAGCTGCTAATAAATATATATGATTCAGTAGTTTTGTTTATGAGTTATTGTAGCATTTGATGTTTCCCACATGATCTTTCAAGATCCTAACAGCAACAGTTCATCTCACTCATCAGAGTACTGATTTCTTCCTAAACCTCTACAGCCAAGAATAAGTTTTATTTGCTCTTATTTCTACAATCCTTTTTCTTTATTGATTTCCACATAGCATGCTGCATACAGCATATTTAATTGCCTGTCTCTTTAATTTCTGCTCACTAGAGTTTCACACTCTGTACATGTCCTCTGCAAAGTCTTTCAATCCTCATATCAAAGGAGAAGACCAAGTAGAAAGAAGGGAAATAAAATGATATGGGAGAAAGAGACAATTCCTGCCAATGAACACAGAATGAAGGGTGGATTTAAGTAAAAAGTCTTGTTCATTCTCCTTTTTCTTTTTAACTCTTTGCAGATCTGTCTAACAGCCTGCATCATGTACTTCCTCTTCATTCACCATTTTTTCCTTTTCTTACCATAGCACGTCTGGCAGCATCTGTGGAGAGAAATCAGAACTAAGGAAGGGTCACTCAACCCAATATGTTAACTGTTGAGAAAATTTGGTTTTGGAGGCTTAACTGTATTTTCAGATATTTAAAGAAGCGTATTTCTTTTTGCAAGATTGGATGTCATTTTAATTGAAATTATTGATTTGTTAACCAGTATTTTTGTATTGCAGGGGTGAAAAAGTCAAAAAGAAAACCTTTTGGGATACCAGGACGGATAAAAAAAGAAAAAGATGCAGATTCAATGTGAGTTTTATTTTAATGGTACAGTCAAATGTTCAGAAGGTTCTTGAGGTTATGCAGTGTTCATAAGAATGTTCTATTGCTATCATACTTTAAAAGTTTATTTTTAGCTAAAAGTCATGCATTCTGTGGTATTATTCTTATTCACCAATTTAAGCTTCTACAAAGGAAGGATTTTCTGGAATTTTGTCACTTGTGATGTTAATTAGAGTCCCTTTTCTGTTACCATTGTTCCCTGAAATTTCCACATCTTCTGGCATGAGGGTTTGACCTGGCAAAGGTAAATTTGCTAAGCTAACTTGGAAAGAGTCGGTTTTAAACTTGGGTCTCCTTGACCTATTCACCTTAGTAAATCTATAAAAATTTGTTTTGTTGCCATTGGTTTTGTGATAGAAGGTGAAAGTCACTGTAGATGTGACTTGAATGATTGAGAACAGATTCTAATCCAGCTGGCATTCAAACTTTCTCTTGTAAGGACTCTAAACAGATCCAGGTCTGTTGTACAAGAGAGATGATAGGAAAATGTCTGCTAAGCTCTGGAACTTCTTACTTGCTTAGTCTTTCTTCCCTTTGATACTCTTAACATTTTTACCCAAGCTTGACATTACATAACTTTTATCCTTGTAATTTATTCAGTCATCTGCTAAGATGATGGATATTGTGGGCCTTTTCTAATGTTGCATATACTTAATAGCCATACCATAATGTACATGGCATACAATGCCATATAAATAAAGTAATAAGAACGATAAAATAGGATGATATCTGGAAGTGAATCTGAAGCAATAATTGGGTCTTGGGTTTGATGAATTTTCACTGATAGTTTTAGGCACTCACAGCTGCTAAATAAAATATTTCTTGTTAAACAATAGCTTTTGCACCATGTCGATGAAAGTCCTGCATGATCAATTTAAATTTGTTAGTTTGTTTTATTGTCTTTCTCAGTGCAGTCTTTCAATTATTGTAACATCTATAGATTTAAGTCCAGTTCCTTTTGTGCCTGTCTTGAAATATTTTAGAATATAATTCTTTGATGTATGAAATGTATTTTATAATAGTACAGATAAAGTATGAGTAATCCTTCTTAACACAAAATTGCAAATGTTGGCCAGTTCATTTTAAATTCTACTTTTGTTTCTGATTGAAATATTTTGAGCGGTTACATTTGTTTTTTTTGTTCCTTCCATAGGGAATCTCCAGATGCTGATTCAGTTGTAAGTAAATTATGCAAGGCACAAATCTAATTATGGACAGGGTTTGGCAGTAAAATCAGCTCATTCTTCAGGGAACTATACCACTTTGATAAAATGTTGCATCTACGCTACAGGAACAGAAATAACCATTTGAGTTCACATCATGAGAAAAACTCATAAATAAGAACTTCAATAACGTACCCAGTAAATAGCTCATTGAGTAGCTGAGCAAACAGAGCCTTGATTTACATATTGATGACCATAGAGTAGAGATTTTAAATGCTAAACAGTTTTCAAGCAGCTACATTTTGTGTAGATGCATTTCTAAAATGTTATTGTTCTATTCAGTCGTAGTACAGAACACAAAAGAAATAAAAGCTATATATGCAAAATATCTTTCCAGTTAGAAATACCTTAATACAAATTACATTCCCTCCAATTTTTCCTGCCACTGCATGGATCTCTGAAGTCTTTGGTGGCAATGGCTTCTGGAAGCAGAAATCAGTGCATCTGCATGCATTTTGCATGGACCCTCTGAGCGGCTGCACAGCTTAGAGAGAACATCAAATACAAACATGGAAATAAAGCTTCAACCTATTTCTCACCACTATCCCTTAACAGTGACTCAATCCCAGAGAAATATCACTGTTATTTTAATTCATTAATTTTCTACTTGATTAACACTTTCGAGTTTCTTTTTGAGCTGTGAAGACAATTTTACGATTTCTATCTGGGAGCATTACATAGTATTAATGGCCTAAACTTTATCAGTTTTAACAACATGAAGATTTCTATCTCTAATAATTTCCTTGAATGCTCCCCAGATTAGAAAACAGAAATACTGAAGGTGACTTGTTCACCTGAATTTAACTGAATTGAAAAGATTCCAACTAAGAGAAAACCCTTTCCTTTTTGAACTAAACTCATATTTATTTCTGAAATGAAGTCACGACAAAACTAATTGCTTAATTCTGTTTATTCTACCTGTCATCAACTCAAATGCATCATTATCTTCTGTATTATACTATAGTGATCCACCATCACTTTACTGTAGTTATATATTGTCTTAGAACTGATTCACTTAGGTGAGTATTCCAGAATGACTTTTTGACCTTTAAAATAACCTTCATGGAAGTAATGAGAACCAAGTGATGCTTTTGAAGGGTTTTCTTTTTCAATTTATGGGTATTTCCTTAATCAAAAGAAACAAAAATCATACCTGATTTTCTAAACTGAAAGTCTAATGTACAACTGCTTCTTTTGTTCACACATAAAAGTCTCCCAAAGTAAACAAAACCCATTGCTCACATGCACTCATGCATTTTAAAAGAAGTCACTGTGGTTGAAGAAATGCTAACAAGTTAATAGTAAACCCAATCAGGTACCTCGAAAACCCATGTGCCATAAGTTCAAATTTAAAAATCCAAACTTTAAAATCAGTGATGTTTAAATTTACATGAATGGCACACTTTGAAGAAGAGTTGGATAAATATTCAAGGTATTATAATTTATTTGGTATTAGTATAGCAACAGCTATAAATTTTGACCAGTCCAATACTTTCTTTTATGCTTCAGCTCATAGACATTCTTCCTTACAATATATTGCCTTTATTGCTATGACACATATAAATAACAGGCTTCTGTGAGCTAATGAGTTGTATCTTATTTAGGGGAGCATAGACAATTCGACTGCTTTATACATAATTAATAATATTTATTCCTCTGCACATTTTTGCAAGTGATAAAATTGAAAAGGAATTGGCATAGAAAAAGTCTTTTCCCTGGGGTAGGGGAGTTCAGAACTTGAGGGCATAGGTTTAGGGTGAGAGGGGAAAAATATACAGGGAAACCTCGATTATCCGAATGTGATGGGCAGGCACTATTTCATTCGGATAATCGGTTATTTGGTTAATTGATCAGATGCCTTTTCTCTGGGGCTCGGAGCTTTTAAAGTCTGCTCCCTATTCAGGAGACTAGCAGCAGCACAAAGTGCATGAGCCCCGCCCCCAACACCAACGCCCCCTTCCCGTGTAACACTGTAGCACCGCCCCCCCACCCCCCTGTGCAACACCGCACCCCCGATCCCAACCCCGTGTAACACTGTCCCCCGCTCCCGTGCAACACCACCCCAACCCCATGTAACACTGCCCCCACCCCGCTCCCGCCCCCGTGCAACACTGCCCTGCCCCCAATCCCATCCAAAACTGCCCCCCAATCCAGTAGACATTCGCCCCCTCTCCGGGGAAGGTGGACTGTACACCAACAACAAGACTGCTGCTGTTGCAGCTGTTGCAGTAGCCTTTATGGGGTAAGTCTCCAAATAGCGCACACACACAGACACAGCCACACACACAACCTTTTACTGCAACTTTTTGACAGGTTCCACCTCTGCCCTGTACAGAACAATGTTAGAGAGATTATCTGGGGAAGGGGGGTGGGGTTAGGGTACACCCCTCTGTAGAACTCCAGGGAAAGTGTCGGGGGAGAGAGAGAGAGGGCAGGCAGACAGTCATTTGGAGATGGTGCCTGTTTAATCACTGTAACAAAAGACTCGATCACTGTTGGAAACGCATCTTTGATGTAATGTTTCCATTGGGACCTCGAGATCTCCTTTGGATAATCCGATTTTGGGATAATTGGTAGTCGGATAATCGAGTTTGCTCTGTAAAAGTTACCTAAGGGGCAGCCTTTTCAAGCAGAGGCTGGTACGTGTATGGAATGAGCTGCCAGAGGAAGTGATGGAGGCTAGTACAATTGCAACATTTAAAAGGCATTTGGATGGGTATATGAATAGGAAGGGTTTGGAGGGATATGGGCCAGATGCAGGCAGGTGGGACTAGATTGGGTTGGGATATCTGGTCGGCATGGACGAGTTGGACCGAAGGGCCTGTTTCTGTGCTGTATATCTCTATGACAGGTCATAGTCCAACAGGTTTATTTGGAAGCACTAGTTTTCGGAGTACTGCTCCTTCACCAGGTGGTTGTGGAGAATAAGATTGTAAGACACAACTTATAGCAAAAGTTTACAATGTGATGTAACTAAAAAGTAATGGGACTGTGTATATAGTTGTTTTTAAGCAATTGCATAATCGTGATAAACAAAATTATGTTTTTAAGAAGAATACTCTTTATTGCTACTCTACAAAAGTGTTCTTGCTTTATTTTTGTCATTTTAAAAAAGTCATCCATGCACTTTGCATCTTCTGCTAGAGCCTCATAGTGATCGCAACCGAACATGTAAATCCAGATTTCAACTTAGAGATTCAGCATGTTTGTGGGATTCAAGGAACTGTTGTGCTGGTTTCCTGTACGTCCTTCAGAACTTTACTGCAGTGATTCTTTAAGTATTTCTAAAATTTATTGTGAAATGTAGGTGTCACAGACAAGGCCAGAATTTATTCTCCATCCCAAATTGCCCGTGAAAAGTTATTGTAAGCAGCCTTCTTTGAATCACTGGAATCCTGTTTTAAAGTGTGATGTCCAGAATTAGAACACAACACTACAGTGAGGTTGAACCCAGTGCTTTATAAAGGTTCCTTGCTTTTGTATTCTATCTTCCTTAGCAGAGAGATCGGTGACAACGGGGCATATATTTAATTGTTTGAAAGATTAGTGGGAAACAATGATAAATGTTTTCTCCAAAAGAGCAGCAGAGGCCTGAAACCCTTTGCCTGAAAGAGTAATGGGGTTAGAAACCCACGATTCATTTAAAAGAGACCCAGGTATATGGGTGTGCTGTAACTTGCAGATCTGTGGACAGAGTGCTGGAATGTGAGATTAGGAAGGATTCAAGATGATCTGTTTGGAATAAGCTGTTCCCTTTGGCTGAAGATCGAGAACCAATTTAAGTTGAATGTAAAAAGGATGAAAAGGACACAAATTTCTAGACAATACAAAACTTGGGAAATTGTGAATAATAAAAATGGATAGTAAGGCACTTCAAAGGGATAGTTGGAGGAATGGGCAGAGAAGTGGCATGTAAAATTTAATACAGAGAAGAGTGAAGTGCTTTATTTTGATATGAAAACTATAGAGGCAATGTAAAACAAAAGATACAGTTTTAAAGGAGCCATAGAGACAAAGGGTCCTGGGTGTGTATATGCATACCTCATTGAAGGTGGCAAGGCAGCTTGAGAGCGCAGCTAATAAAGTATACAATATACTAACCTGTCTCAGTCAGGGCATAGAATATAAGAATCAAGGAAGTTACATTCAACCAGGTATCTATAAAATGCGGATTTGATCTCAACAGAAGTATACAGCCTCAGTTGAAGCTTTGTGTCTGGTGCTGGACATCACACTTCAGGAAGGATGTGCTGAGAAGTTTCATGTAAATGGTTTCGGGATTGAGGAACTTGACTGACTTAGAAAGACTGAAGTTGTTGAGTCTGTTCTCCTTGGAGAAGAGAGGGTTGAGAGGAGATTTAATAGTTATTCAAATGTAAAGGATATGAACAGAGTAGATGGAGAGGAACTTCCCTTTAGAGTAAGTATTGAGACCATAGGGGACTGACTTAAAGTAGTTGGCAAGTGAAGGAATGGTGACATGGGGGAAAACATTTTCTCACAGCAAATACTGAAATTCTGAAATACACTGCCTGATATTATGATGAGGCAGGGTAAGTTGAGACTTTCAAAGGGCAATTGGATTATTGAAGAGAAAAAACATGCAGGGCCACAAGGAAAAAGCTGGGAGTGGTGCCAGTTAAACTGCTTCTTCCCAGGATCAGCACAGTCATGATGGTCTAAATGGCCTCCTCCTATAACCATTCTGTGATTCTTTGAAAAACATTCTAATGCAGTATGTGATTAAAATAATCATCTATTCCTACTCATAGTTCACACATCTGCACAAATGCAGGAAGGATGGTACTGATTTCTGAGGGAGTCCACAACCTGGGGTCACAATCTAAGGATATAGGATAGGCCATTGAGGATTGAGATGAGAAACCCAGATTCTCTGCGAAAGAAAATAGTTGACGCCAACACATTGACTGCTTTCAAGAAAGAGTTATAGAGTCACACAGCATGGAAGCAGACCCTTCAGTCCAATAGTCCATGCTGACCATGTTCCCAAACTAAACTAGTCCCACTTGCTTGTGTTTGGCCATTATTCCTTCAAACCTTTCCTATTCATGTACTTATCCAAATGTCTTTTGGACTGTGTCTTGAGTCTTGTGCATGAATACCTGCAAAAGTCTGAAGGAAAGCGTCTAATCCCTCCTATGCCCAGTATCTTTTCAGGAGCATTAATTATGAAAAACTCATGTGCTTACACAGCCTCATGTAAATTAAGGTGTTTGCTGAATTTTCAATTCTGACAATTTACTCGTTAAATTTTAATTGTTATCCAAATTCATTTGAGAATTATTCTAACTAGTCTCTCACCTGTTGCCCCATAGTTTAAATAGCTAGCAAATTAAAAGTAAATTTGTAAGGAGTGAGTACACGGGAAGACCAAGAACTGACACTTTCAATTTAGGGAATATACTGTGAAACATGATTCGGGATCACAGTACCCAGAGACAGCCATTTCCATGCTGTTAGTTTCATTTTAAATGTTGTAGCTGAACCTGCATCCACCACTTCCTTTTGCCGTTATTCCACACATAAACCACTTGTGTAAAAATGTTGCCCCTCATGTCCTTTTTAAAACTTTCTATCTCACCTTAAATATGTGCCTCCTAGTTTTGAACTCCCCCATCTTAGGGAAAATATCCTTGCTATTCACCTTATCTATGTCCCTCATAATTTAATAAACCTCTGTAAGGTCACCTCTCAAACTCCTACACTCCAGTGAAAACATCCCAGCCTATCCAGTCTATTTTTATAACTCAAACCCTCCATTCCCAGCAACATCCTGGTAATTTTTTCCTGAACCCTCTCCAATTTAATAACATCCTTCCTATTGCAGGGCAACCAGAACTGCACATAGTACTCCAGAAGAGGCCTCACCAACATCCTCTACAACCTCAACATGACAACCCAATTGCTATACTCAATGATCTGAACATTATCACCACCTTAACCACCCTGTCTACCTGTGATGCAAAATTCAAAGAATAATGTGCTTGAACCTCATGATCTCTCTATACTGCAACACTATCCAGGACCCTACCATTATTTGTATAAGTCCTGCCTTTGTTCTACCAAAATGCAATACCTCATATTTAGACAATAGACAACAGGTGCAGGAGTAAGCCATTCTGCCCTTCGAGCCTGCACCACCATTCAATATGATCATGGCTGATCATCCTCAATCAGTATCCTGTTCCTGCCTTATCTCCATAACCCATGATTCCACTATCCTTGAGAGCTCAATCCAACTCTTTCTTAAACAAATACAGAGACTGGGCCTCCACTGCCCTCTGGGGCAGAGCATTCCACACAGCCACCACTCTCTGGGTGAAGACGTTTCTCTTCATCTTTGTCCTAAATGGCCTACCCCTTATTTGTAAGCTGAGTGCTCTGGTTCGGGACTCACCCATCAGCAGAAACATGCTTTCTGCCTCCAGAGTGTCCAATCCTTTAATAATCTTATACATCTCAATCAGGTCCCTTCTCAGTCTTCTAAACTCAAGGGTATACAAGCCCAGTCGCTCCAAACTTTCAACATAAGATAGTCCCACCATTCCAGGAATTTACCTCGTGAACCTACGCTGCACTCTCTCAATAGCCAGAATGTTTTTCCTCAAATTTGGAGACCAGAACTGCACACAGTATTCCAGGTGCAGTCTCACCAGGGCCCTGTACAGCTGCAGAAGAACCTCTTTGCTTCTATACTCAATCTCTCTTGTTATGAAGGCCAGCACGCTATTAGCTTTCTTCACTACTTGCTGTACCTGCATGCTTGCCTTCATTGACTGGTGTACAAGAACACCCAGATCTCTTTGTACTGCCCCTTTACCTAACTTGACTCCATTTAGGTAGTATCTGCCTTCCTGTTCTTGCCACCAAGGTGGATAACCATACATTTATCCACATTAAACTGCATCTGCCCACTCACCTAACCTGTCCAGGTCACCCTGTAATCTCCTAACATCCTCATCACATTTCACCCTGCCACCCAGCTTTGTATCATCAGCAACTTTGCTAATGTTACTAATAATACCATCTTCTATATCTTAATATATATTCTAAAAAGCTACGGTCCCAGCACTGATCCCTGCGGTAGCCCACTGGTCACTCCAATTCATTCCAAAAGGGAGCCGTTTATCAATACTCTTTGTTTCCTGTCAGCCAACCAATTTTCAATCCAAGTCAGTATTTTGCCCCCAATACCATTCGCCCTAATTTTGCTCACTAACCTCCTATGTGGGATTTTATCAAAGGCTTTCTGAAAGTCCAGGTACACTACATCTACTGGATCTCCCTTGTCCATCTTCAGAGTTACATCCTCAAAAAATTCCAGAAGATTAGTCAAGCATGATTTCCTCTTCATAAATCCATGCTGACTCTGACCTATCCTGTTACTACTATCCAGATGTGTCGTAATTTCGTCCTTTATAATTGACTCCAACATCTTTCCCACTACTGCGGTCAGACTAACTGGTCTGTAATTTCCTGCTTTCTCTCTCGCTCCTTTCTTAAAAAGTGGTACAACATTAGCCACCCTCCAATCCGCAGGAACTGATCCTGAATCTATCGAACTCTGGAAAATAATCACCAACGCATCGACGATTTCTCGAGCCACCTCCTTTCGTACCCTGGGATGTAGACCATCAGGCCCCAGGGACTTATCAGCCTTCAGACCTAACCGTCTCTCCAACACCAATTCCTGGCAAATATAAATTCCCTTCAGTTCAGGTCCTTCAGCCACTGTTACCTCTGGTAGGTTGCTTGTGTCTTCCCCAGTGAACACAGATCTGAAGTACCAATTCAACTCTTCTGCCATTTCTTTGTTCCCCGTAATATATTCCCCTGTTTCTGTCTTCAAGGGCCCAATTTTAGTCTTAACCATTTTTTTCCCTTTCACATACCTAAAAAAGCTTTTACTATCCTCCTTTATATTTTTGGCCAGTTTACCTTCGTGCCTCATTTTTTTCTCTGCGTATTTCCTTCTTAGTAATCCTCTGTTGTTCTTTAAAAGCTTCCCAGTCCTCCGTTTTCCCACTCATCTTTGCTATGTAATACTTTTTCTCTTTTGACTTTATATGTTTCTTAACTTCCCTCGTCAGCCACGGCCACCCCTGCCTGCTCATAGGATCTTTCTTCCTTTTTGGAATGAACTAATCCTGCATCTCCTGCATTATACCCAGAAATATCTGCCATTGTTCCTCCACTGTCATCCCTGCTAAGGTATTGCACCATTGAACTTTGGCCAGCTCCTCCCTCATAGCTTCATCGTTCCCTTTATTCAACTGAAATATTGTCACTACCGATTGTACCCTCTCCCTTTCAAATTGCAGATTGAAGCTTATTGTATTATGGTCACTACCTCCTAATGGCTCCTTCACTTCGAGGTCTCTGATCAATTCTGGTTCATTGCACAATACCAGATCCAGAATTGTCTTCTCCCTGGTAGGCTCCAGCACCAGCTGTTCTAAGAATCCATCTCGGAGGCACTCCACAAAGTCGCTTTCTTGAGGTCCAATACTATCCTGATTCTCCCAGTCTACCTACATGTTGAAATCCCCCATAACAACTGTAGTAAGATCTTTGCGACAGGCCACTTTCATGTCCTTTTTCAACTTGCACCCTACATCCATACTACTGTTTGGGGGCCTGTAGATAACTCCCAACAGGGTCTTTCTACCCTTAGAATTTCTCAGCTCTATCCATACTGACTCTACATCCACTGATTATAGGTCCCCCCGTGCAAGGGACTGAATATCATCCCTTACCAACAGGGACACCCCACCCCCTCTGCCCGTCAGTCTGTCCTTACAATAGCACGTATAGCCTGGAATATTCATTTCCCAGGCCCTGTCCACTTGAAGCCACGTCTCAGTTATCCCCACAATATCGTAGATGCAAATTTCCAAAAGAGCCTCAAGCTCATCCATCTTATTTCTAATACTTTGTGCATTCATATATAGTATTTTTAATTTGTTACTGCCCTCACCCTTCCTATCAATCCCTATTTCACTCAACCTTACGGCATGATCCCTTTTTGAGTTTTCTGCTTCATTGATACCGTTGTCTTTCTTGACTTCCCTTGTTCTAACTTTCCCTTCAGTTTCCTTCTTAAACATCCAGTTTGTCCCCTCCCCCCGCTATTTAGTTTAAACGCAGCTGTGTTGCAGTAGCAAACCTGCCTGCCAGAATGCTGGTCCCCAACCTATTAAGGTGCAAACCGTCTTTTTTGTATAATTTATGCTTACCACAAAATATACCCCAGTGATCCAAGAATTTAAATCCTTGCTTCCTGCACCAGTTCCCCTGCCACACGTTCAAGTCCATTATCTCCCTGTTCCTGACCTCTCCAGCCTGAGGAACTGGAAGCAAACCGGAGATAACCACTCTGCACGTCCTGCTTTTCAGCCTTCTTCCTAGTTCTCCGAAGTCCCGCTGTAATATGTTCCTCCTCCTCTTCCCGACATCATTTGTGCCGACATTAGATTAGATTAGATTACTTACAGTGTGGAAACAGGCCCTTCGGCCCAACAAGTCCACACCGACCCACCGAAGCGCAACCCACCCATTCCCCTACATTTACCCCTTTACCTAACACTACGGGCAATTTAGCATGAGCAATTCACCTAACCTGCACATCTTTGGAATGTGGGAGGAAACCGGAGCACCCAGAGGAAACCCATGCAGACACGGGGAGAATGTGCAAACTCCACACAGTCAGTCGCCTGAGTCGGGAATTGATCCCAGGTCTCTGGTGCTGTGAGACAGCAGTGCTAACCACTGTGCCACCGTGCCGCCCCCAATGTACCACCACCTCTGGCTCTTCACCTTCGCCCTTGAGGATTTCCAGCACTCTGTCTGTGATGTCCTTTATCCTGGCACAGGAAGGCAACACACCATCCTTAAATCCCACCTGTTGCCACAGAAACCCCGTTCAGTTCCTCTCACTATGGAGTCCCCTATCACCACGGCTCTGTGCGATGTCTGACTTCTGCTCTGCCTCCACGCCAACTTTTGTTTGACAGACCTGACCGCCTCGCGGACTGGCAGTGTCATCTGTCTCTACTGTTTCCAAAAGGTTCAACCTGTTCCTGACAGGTACTTCCCCCGCGGTCTCTTGCACCTGTCTCCTCTCTGCCTTCCTCATCGTCTTCTCTTTTCTGCTGCCTTCTGGAATGGTCAGTGTTAAACCTCTCTGAAGGTCCTGTCCAGAAAGATCTCGTTCTCTCAGATGAGCCTAAGGTCCTCAAGTTCTTTCTTCAGTGCTGCGATATGCTCTGTCAGTAGCTGAACGTGCACATACTTTCCACAAATATACAAGCCAGATACACCAGAATCGTTGACCTCCCACATAATGCATGTAGCACACTGAACCAGCTGGGCAGTCATGTCTTCACCCTCTTCAACTGCGGTGTAATCACTTCACTCAGCCTTCTTAGCTAAAGACTCTCTCTTCTCTCAACAGGAACTTCCCTGGACTCTCTTTTTGAGGCAAGTCTGTGGACTTTAAAGTTAGGTTAGAGGAGGAGGGTGGGAGAGAGGTCCTACTTTGTAGGGAGTCCAGAATACACCCACTCAAATAACAATCACTTACCTTCCCAACCGGCTCTGCGCTCCGACTTCACTTCCGCCCAGCTCCCGCTGCTCTCTGCTGCATATTTATCCACATTTAACTTCATCTGTCACTCTTCAGCCCATGACCCAATTGGTCAAGATCTCTTTGTAATCTTAGATAACCTTCTTCACTGTCCACTATAACACTAATTTTGGTGTCATCAGCAAACTTACTAACCATCCAATTTGTTTATATAAATGACAAATAAAAGTGGACCCAGTACAGATCCCTGTGGAACATCACTGGTCACAAGCCTCCAGTCTGTAAAACAACCCTCCACCACCGCCCTCTGTCTCTTACCTTCATGCCATGGAGAGGAGACAGGAACAAAGTACTGAGTTGGATGTTCAGCCATGACTATGTTGAATTCCGGAACAGGCTTGAAAGGTTGAGTGGCCCATTCCATCTATTTTCTATTTGCAGGGCTCAGGGTTAAAGAAGAAATTTTAGATTAGCAGAATTTTTCTTACAGAGAACTGTCAAAGATGAGGGACCAAAATAGCCTCCATTGAAACTACAATCATTCTATAATTCTGGAATTTGATCTTTCAGCATTATTTCAGAGTTCTGATGCTGTGTGACTTGGTATTGAACTTGCCTGGAATGGTGTTTCTGTGGGCCTGATGGATTATTCTTTGAGTTACAAATTTGAAACATGCTGCCAAAGGAGTTTTGCTAGTTGCTGCAGTGCTGGTACACACTGCACTGAAAGTAACCTGTATCACGGTATAAATGTTTAAGACTGTGAATGAGGTGCCATTTAGGTGAACAGCATTGTTCTGGGTGATGTTGAACATGAGCATTTTTGGAGCTACAGTTGTTCAGGCAAGTTGGAAGTGTTCCAGAGAATTCCTGACTTGTGACTTATAGGTGGTGTGAAAGCTTTGAGAAGTAAGGTGGCTAGAAACTTACTGCAAATTCCCAACCTCTGATCAAATCAAAATGGTACCTGTTGACGCATACTACTGCATATTCTGAGGAATTGGGAAAAGTTGGGATAGATTAGGCAAGATTGACGCACCAAGTGACTCAAATATTGTTGTACACTGATCATTGAAAGCAAGCATGCAGATGTAGCAAACATTTGGGAAGGCAAATGGTATGTTGGCCTTCATTGCAAGAGGATTTGAGTACAGGAGAAGAAAGGTTTTACAAAAGCTGGGCCTTGGTGAGTCTACACCTGAAATATTATGTGGAATTCTGGATTCCTTCCCCAAGATATACTTGTCATACAGGGAGTGCTACATAGATTCGCCAGACTGATTCCTGGGATATGCTGTAGTAGGTTTGTTAGATGAGGAGAGTTTGGGTTGCCTGGGACTATATTCGCTAGAGTTTAGAAGAATGTGGGCCATGCTCAATGAAATATTAGAAACATTCTGACAGGTCTGATAGAGTGGATGCAGATTCAGAACAAGGGTTCATGGTCCCAAGAACCTATGAAATTCTCTACCACTGAAGATTGCAGAGGCAAAATCATTAAATATATTTAAGAAAGAAATATTTTTCTAGAAGTTAAAGGTGTCAGTGGTATGGTGAGAGCATTGGAGTTTGGTGTTCAGATAGAGAATCCGCAGTGATCATGTTGAATGAAAGAGTAAACTCTAAGTTTCTATGGATTGAGCACTGCAGCCACCAGCAAACACTCCACCTCTGACCAAATGATAGAAGAAAGGTTGTTGATGAATCAATTAAAATGATTGGACCTAAGAAAGTCCCTTAAGAAATCCCTGAAACATAACATGGGGCTCCGAAATGTAGAGAAGGCAGGTTCAGTCAAGGCATTCAACAGGGCATTAGATAATTATTTAAGTAGAAATAGTGTGCAGCCTTATAAGGATAGGACAAGAGAATCGCATTAGGACATGGCACTCGTTACAGAGTTGGTACAGGCACAATAGGCCAAATATAATGATTCCATGGTCAAATGTTGCTTTGATGCCAGGGACAGCCACTCTCACCTCATTTCTGGAATTCAGTGTGGAGTTAAGTAGTTGAGGGAGAACCCAAAATAGGTATCAATGATTGAGCTTTTGGTGAGTAATACAGCTTGATAGAACTGTCAAGGACAAACTTCCATCATATTTTTGATGACCGAGAATAGACTGATTGGCCTTGATTGGATTTGTTTGGTCTTTTGTGCACATTACATTACTGGGCAGTTTTCCAAACTTTTACATAGATACCAATGCTGTATCTGGAATAGCTTAGGACTGCCTAGTTTTGGAGCATACGTTCTTTAGCATTATGGCCACAATATTGTCAGGTCCTGTAGCGTTTTCTGAATCTGTTGAACTTGACTGTTTCTTGACATCACCTGTCATGTAACAGGCAACCTGATAGACTAGATTTCATTTGGGGATAGATGTGTTGCAAAAATTGGGAGAAGGTGAAGCTGGGAGTGCTTGGAGAAGAGAAATTGTATTCAGTTCCTGATGTGGGAGTAGGTTTGGATCTTCCTCATTGGTGAGGGACAGGGGATGAGGGAAGTCACAGGATTTCAGAATTGTTACAGCACAGAAAGACGGCATTTGGCCCATTGTGCCTGCACACTTCTATTACCTAGTGTAAATTTCCTGCCTTTTCCCCATGTTCCTGCACACCATTTGTTCCCCAAGTAATCATGAAATGCCTGTTTGAATGCCTCAGTTGAACCTGCTTCCACAACCTTTTTTGACAGGGCAATCCATATTCTAATTACTCACTGAAAAAGTGTGAAAAAGTGTTTTCTTCTATTGCCAGGATCATAAAGGGTCTTGAAGTGCATGTGAAGAGGATCTTTCCTCTTCCCGTTGCCCTTGTTTTGCTTGCACATCACTTTAAATCTATGCCCTCTTGCTCTTTTTTTCACTTTTATGAGCAGGAACGGCTTCTCCCAATCTATTCTATCCAGCCTGCTCATGATTTTGAAAGTCTCAATCAGAATTCCTTCAGTTTTCTCTTCAGGGAGAACAACTTCTTAAACTTATCATAGCTGAATTTCTCATACCTGGAACCACTCTTATAAGTTGCTTCTATACTGTTTCCAATGTATTCACTTCTTTCTTATAACGTAGTACCCACAACTGTAAACTATACCACAGCTAAGTGTCTTGTACAAGTTCAACATCACCTCCCTGCTCTTGTGCTCTGTGCTTCTGTTAATAAAGCCGAGAACACTATGTACTTTATTTGCTGCTTTCACCACCCATCTCTTCAATGATCGTGCTCATGAGATTAGATTAGATTCTCTACAGTGTGGAAACAGGCCCTTCGGCCCAACAAGTCCACACCAATCCTCCGAAGAGTAACCCACCCAGTCCCATTTCCCTCTGACTAATACACCTAACACTACGGGCAATTTAGCATGACCAATTCACCTGACCTGCACATCTTTGGACTGTGGGAGGAAACTGGAGCAACCAGAGGAAACCCACGCAGACACGGGGAGAATGTGCAAACTCCACACAGACAGTTGCCCGAGGCTGGAATCAAACCTGGGACCCTGATGCTGTGAGACAGCAGTGCTAACCACTGAGCCACCATGCTGCCCATAACAATTGGTAATGGATTCATGGTCATCATTACTCTCTTACTCAGATTTTTTTATTGAATGCAAATTCCATTATCTGCCATGGTAGGATTTGAACCTGGGCCCCCAGCACATTACCTGGGCCTCTGGATTAACAATCCAGTGGTAACACCACTATACCATCACCTGGCCTGCACCCCCTTGAGAATTGCACTCCCTATTTTATATGGTCTTTCAAGTTCATACTAACCAAAATGCATCACCTCTCATTCCTCACCCTTCTTTGCATTGAACCTCATCTACCACCTCTCTGCCCAGTCCTCCAACTTGTGGATGTCCTTTTGGTGTTCCGAATTCTTCTTTACAGTTTCCAACTCTTTCAAGTTAGTGCTAACTGCAAACTTTGAAGTTGTCCACTTCACACCACAGTCCAGACCATGAATATATAACAGGGAAAAGCAAGGGTCCCAATATTGACCTCAGGGAACTCCATTATAAACCTTCCTCCAGTTCCAAACTATCCATTTACCATTATTCTCTGATTCCAATTATTCAGCCAGTTCTTAATATTTTGCATCCATGTAGTTTTTATGTCAGACCTTTATAATTTTCCTCACAAGCCTGTTGAGTAAAAAAAATTCCAGCTTCATTAATTTAATTCAAATTTCACTCTCTGCTATGGTGGGATTTGAGCCCTTGTAACCTAGAGCATTTCCCTGGACTTCTGGAGTGCTGATCCAGTGACATTGCCATGACACCATCTGCTACATTGCGTGGTAAGGTTCCAGTTGGAGGTGTGGTGGTATTAGCAATTGTTTCTGATGATACTGGAGTCGGGAGGAGGCAGGTGGTGTTGGCCTTGAGGAAACACTCACAGTCCTTGACCATAAGCAATGCTATACTTTCACCTATCCTCAGTTCTTTTCTTTCCACTGTCCAAACTACTGGGCTCCCCAAGGTATGGGGAATTTGACCATCTGTGCTTAAAAATTGAATATCTGTTAAAATGAAGGCAAGCAGCATGACTGGAAGTTGCAATATTTGAATAACCAACCTATATCCCACAGACCAGTTAATTGTTTGTTACTTGTTCTCCTTAATTCTAATCTAGAAATATGCAGGTTTTAGTATGACCCAAACTCATTCAGTTTTGAGAATTGAAAGTAAATTCATTATGTTTGACATTTCCACATTTGTTCTCTTCTGGTCACCTGTGAGTTTGTTCTGTGCCAGAAGGTTGTGCTTAATGACAGGAAAATTATCTATTTTAATAGAACAAGCAGAAATGGAGCGTGACATATATGGTAAGGAATTGGGAAGAAAAGAAATCTGGGTTGATTTTTATTATGGAAGAATTTGAGTTTAGGAGTGAGGAAGCATTGGTGAGACCATATCTGGAGTATTACGTACAGTTTTGATTTCTTCACCTGAGGATATGTATGCTTGCCTGAGAAAGGGTGCAAAGAAAGTTCACCAGACTGATTCCAGGGTTGGATATATTGCCATATGAGGAGAGACTGAGGAGACTGTGCCTGTTTTCTCAAGAGTTTAGAAAATGAGAAGTGATCACAATCAGCATACGAAACTCTTACAGGGCTAAACAGGGTAGCTGAGGAAAGGACTTTTTCTCTTGCCTGCTGGCGTGTCCAAGTGTCTCAGTCAGGAAATAAGCCCTTTATGAAAAATGAGAATGAATTTCTTTAACAGCTTTGACGAATCATTAGAGTTTTCAATCAAAGAGAGTTGCAGAGGTACAGCCATTGGGCATATTCAAGACAGAAATCAATAGATTTCTGGATATTAAAGAAAGTAATTTATACAATGTTAAAAATCACACAACACCAGGTTATAGTCCAACAGGTTTATTTGGAAGCACTAGCTTTCATAGCGTTGCTCCTTTATCAGGTGGTTATGGAATATAAGATCATAAGACACAGAATGTATAGCAAAAGTTTACAGTGTGATGTAACTGAAATTATATATTGAAAAAGACCTAGATTGTTTGTTAAGTCTCTCATCTTTTAGAGCGAACATGTTGGTTTCAATTCTTTCATATGTAAATGGCAGAACCTTTTTAAAGTTCACTTGAGAATGTAATTAACAATTGATGTCATGTCGGCCAATATAATACATTGATAGTACGGTAAAATGCGTTGGAGCTCGAGATTAGCCATAATCTAGTTGAATGGCATAGCAGATTTGATCGGCTGAATAACTTACTCCTGCTCTATTTCCCATGTTCCCAATGCAGCTGACCAGGATATCATGGAAATTTGCTGCTCACCTGTTTCACAAATTATTTTTAAAGCATCTTATTTTTAATTGCATAAGGAAAAAAAATGTGTACAGTAGTGTTATTGCACAGCACAGCACCTTTAACAGTTTAAATGGTACAATATATATATTTTGTTTAATAGTATGCATACAGCTGGAAGTGCCTTTCTTGATATATATGGTTTAATTATAATAATAATTGGCAGAGTTTTAATCTTATACAAAATTGGTTCTCATTGTTGGTTAACAATTATATCTGTTTCTCCAATAGAATATTCCAGAGGTGGATGAAGAGGGTTACTGTATCAAGCCAGAAGTGAACCAAATCAATATCCTTATGTTTGACATTAGATGTTTCAAGTTATCTTCATTTCATTAATACTTTGGGGTAATCAGTAAGGTACAAAATGGAAATAAGACAGATCATTACAGAAAATTGCTGTAATTGTTGTATATCAGACAAACCGCTCTTTCGACTAACTAGGTATCACAGGGATGTTACATAAAATGAGAACTTAATTTCTCACTGGCACTTCAATTTAGTAATTAATCTTGAAATGTTAAATGTTTGGAACAAAAACTATTGGAAAGTAAAAGTATGCTAACATCCTAAATTATTACATTGGATTATAGTGAAGTGCCACCAGGTGTGGAAAAGAAGTCTTCTAAACATTTCATTGTTTGGAATTCAAAGTTAATATTCATTTCATGCCTGCACACAATTGCAAGAAGAAATTGAACATGTTTTTGTTCATTGAAATGTTAAACCTAGGCTAACATAATATCCTATTTGCAATCATAAAAGTGTGTTTCTCTCCCTTGACTAATGAAAACATGCCAAAGAAAACAATTTCTACTCATCAAGTGATTCTGGCTCTGAGGATGAGGAACCCAGGAAGTTCCATGTGCAAATCAAACCTGTTCAACCAAATAATGGTACTAACCACACATTGGAAGAACTGAAAGCATCCATTGGGAATATTACACTTTCTCCCTCCCCATCTGTAAGTAATATTTTCATTTTATTTGGTAATGATGATGTGAAGCCTGTTTGGGAATTTTGGAAGTATACTAAAATACGAATTAGTTCTTAGAGGCCATTGAAAATGTGCATTAAAATGTTCAATTTATAATGTTAAATAATATTTTACTATGCTTTGATGATTGTTTCTTTTCAATGATGATTGCTTCTAGTTATTTTTGATTTGGTGTTACACTATAGCATAATTGTTGTCATCGGTTTTGTTCATTCAGAAGGCAGAGTTTCACTGTGGGTGATGGTGGTCAAAATGCAATAATCGGCTGACTTATTCAGAATTAGTCTCCTTATTTAAAAGAAGGTTATACCTGCATTTGAAGCAGTTCAGGGAAATTTACTAGTCTAATAGCTAGAATGTGGGTTGACTGATGAGCAATGGCTGGACAAGCTGGGCTTTTATCTGCTGGAGTTTAGAAGCATGAGAGATGACTTGATTGAAGCATACAGGACCATAAAAGGTATTGACGAAGTGCACGTGAAGAGGAGCTTTGCTCCTATTGAAGGTGTAGGTCTAGGGCTCACTGTTTAAAAACATGATTTTGCCTACATAAGACAGAGGAAGAGATTTTTTTCCCCTTAAGGTTTGAGAGTATTTGAAACTGGCTTCCTCAGAGGTTGGTGGAAGTAGGATCTTTAAATTCTTTCAAGATAAAGGTGGATAGGTCCATAACAAAACAGGTGATTAAAGGTTATTTGGGTAGGTGGGAATGTGGAGTAATCAGATCAGCCATAATCATATTGAATGGTTTGAGTGACTTATTTCTGCTCCTAAATCATATGTTTGTAAGATATTAAAAAGTATATTATGTATTCCAGATAAATACATGTTTTAAATGAATCTGATAAATGCTGTGACACTCCATTGTTTCTTGCTGTGAAGTGTCATACCGTTGATTCATCATTAATTGAAGTTAAAGATGAAATTGGATATCTTGTGCCGTATTATATTGACTCTTTAGGGAATAAGTAGTTCAATCTGGTGAATGAGGTTGAGAGTGTGATGCTGGAAAAGCACAGCAGGTCAGGCAGCATCTGAGGAGCAGGAAAATCATTCGACCTGATGAAGTGCTTTCACCTTCAATTCATCAATTTTCCTGCGCCTCGGGTGCTGCCTGACCTGTTGTGCTTTTCCAGCACCACATTCGACTCGAATCTCCAGCAACTGCAATCCTCACTTTCGCCAATCTGGTGAATGTCTAATTTGTTTTTCAATATTTGTTCAGTTTGAGTTGAATTAGATTCTCTGAAAGCCATCTTAAGAGATGTTTCATGGTTATCATGCATCTTTCAACCCATTACTGATTCTGGCACAGCAAATCAAGAAATCCTCAAAATGTCAATTGGATTTTTGTATATCTTTCATGAGCTTCATACCAGCTTATATATAAACCACCAAATTCTGCACTTCCAAACAGTCCTAATTTGAATACAAAAATCATGCAATTAAATTAAGACTGAGAAGATCCCCAGTTTCTGCATAGAGACAAAGCACATCTTTCTAATTCTGAATAGAATTGACATTACAGCGGTTGTGCAGTTTTGGATAATTAGCTCAAGGGGATTTGTTTTATTGAGAATTGGGGCTGAAGAGTGAAAAAGGAAGCTGTAAAATAAAGAATTTTGATCTTAATGATGGAAGCTATGACTTTTTATTATTGATAGTAACTTTAATCTATCAAACTTAATATTGAGCAGTGTGTAATCAACACATACAGCTTGAAGGCCAGTGCAAAAATTCACAAGATCCTGAAGATAGGTTTTCCATGAAGAACACCTTTCAGTTTATTGGACTCATTACTTGGCCTTTGGCCTATTCACCAACTTCAGTTTACCTTGCCAACTGGCTTTAGTATTCTTAACTGAAGGCTAGAAGTATAGCTGAGTACTTATAACTGTAAAAATATTTTTTATAAGATCATGGAGTCATGCAGCACAGAAACAGATCTATCATCCGCGCTGACCCAGACATTCCAATCTGACCCAGTCCCATTTGCCAGCCCATATCCCCCTCAACACTTCCTATTCATATCCCCATCCAGGTACCTTTTAAAATTGTCACATTTAAAGGCATTCGCCTCCGCCAATTCCTCTGACAGCTCATTCCATACATGCACTGTCCTCAGGTCCTTTTCAAATCTTTCCCCTATCACCTTAAACATATGTCCTCTAGTTTTGGACTCCCCCATTCTGGAAAAGTGACCATGGCTGTTCACCCTATCTATACCCCTCATGATTCTATAAATCTCTAAGGTCAGAAATCTGCCTTTTGATATAATTATGTTACTGTGTAATTCCATAGCTGAATAATTAAACTATTCTTTTGGTTTTCATCTTTTACATGCTGACTTCAGAGGCATAGCCCGGTAAGTATGTATTTCGTCTTTGAAGGGCCCTTTAGTGAGTATTTGCTTAATTGCATATATGTATATGTGTTGCTTAATTTATGTTTTTTATGTTATTTATTTGTGCTTTGGTGTATGCACAAATGAGAATTATATTTTTGAATTTTGTTATTACAACTTGCAATAACTAATGAACTACTATTTTTGTTTGTATTGTTTTAATAATTGTATTATACATTTGGTATGAATAGAATTTGAATTGCAGTATTAATGTCTTTAATTATTTTTTATTTGCCATTCCAGAATGCAATGAAAAGAAATTCATCTAGTAAGTAATATTTGATGGGTTTCTGCTTTATGTTTTGCTCTCTCCAACTGGGATTATAATTTATTTGTTTGCATTCACAGACTATAGGTTGGAAAAGTTGGTACTTTTTTCCCTTTGAGAAGTGAATGCTGAGAGAAGATTTGATAAGCTATATTTATAGAGTTAGGGATAAAGTATTCTCACTTGTGAAATGATCAAGACTGAGAGGGCACAGATTTAAGGTGATTGGTAAGAGAAGAAGATATGATATTAGGAAAAACCTTTTCACGAGTGGCTGACTCTAGATTACACTGACCAAGAGTGCAGTGGAGCTATGTTCAATTGAGGCATTCACAAGAGAATTACACTGCTATTTGAAAAGGAGCAATGTGCAAGGTTATGGAGCTTAGACAGGAGAATGACAATTAATGTGATGCTCATTTGGAGTACTGTATAGGCATGTTGAGCCAATGATGAAATTTTGCATGTTAACAACTCTGTGCTTCCTAATTGTTATGTTGGGAAGCTAAAGAAAGAAATAAATGATAGCCAACATTTAACCCATAATGATAGGGAGCATCTTGCCCTCTTTTGGAAACTGTACTACTTACTTTTACACTCCAGTAAGTGTATTTAATATTGTGCTTTGCTAAAATCATCTATTATTAGATGTGTGCAGGTAAAGATGTATTAAATTAACTGACTAAAGCTTGTTCTGTATATTTGAACTATATGCTGTTGAGTCAAATTAACTATATTTCTGCATATTTCCTCACAGTGCCCCTTCCTCAGCTAATCTGCTATTGAAACACTCATTCATGCTTTTGTTACTCGCATTCATGCCTATTCCAATTGATATGGACAGCAGGTCAGGCAGCATCCGACGAACAGGAGAATCTACATTTCGGGTATAAACCCTTTATCACAAAGTCCTTTCGGGCTTATGCCCGAATTGTCGATTTTCCTGCTCCTCAAATGGTGCCTGACCTGCTATCTTTTCTAACATCATACTCTTGACTCTGTCCAGCATCTGCAGTCCTCACTTTCTCCAATTCCAAATGATGCCAGTTGACATTTTAAAATTTCTACCATCCATAAGTTTGAGGTCGTTCTGAACTCTGTTGCCTGTATCCTAACTTGTATTGAGTCACATTTGCTCGTCACCCTTCACTGACTTACATTGGCTTCCAAATAAGTAGCTCCTTAATTTTAAAATTCTTATCCTTTATCTCCAATTCAATCCTCCCTGTTTCAGGAAAATCCTCCTGCCCTGTCTCTGTACTGCTCCAAATCTGGCCTATTGAGCATCCCAGTTTTAATCGTACAACCATTGGAGGTTTTGCCTTCAATTGTTAGAATCCTAAACTTGATAATTTCTTAAAGCCTCATAAACACACTATTATTTGCCTTCTTCATTGTTTCCTGAGGTGTCTTGATGTCAAATTATGTTTGATAATGTGCTGAGGAAATGTCTTGGTATGCTGAAGGCATTATATAAATACACGTTATTGTTTTATTCTTTGGTGAGAAGCAATTAGATTAATAAGGCCAAAAAAAGTAAATATAACACTGAACTTAATATGTGGAGGAATAGAAAAAGTCAAGAGAGGTAAAAAGAGAAGTTTAGAGTAAGTTATACTTGGATTATGTTCGGAAGAACGTAAAACAGAATGTTACTTAAATGAAGATAGATTACTTGGAAGGCCTATGTTACAGCTGTTCATTCTGCTACTAAAGGGAACATAATAATATTTTAGTTAAAATTATAAATAATCTTCAGGGAAATTAGATTTTATTTCATGACAAGTGTTATGATGGTCTGGAATGCACTGCTATCAAAGAAATTGTTATAACAGTAAATTTCAAAATAAAATTGGATTATCCTTGAAAAGAGCAATGTTTGAGAAAGGGCAGTGAAGTAGGATTAATTTTTAGGTCAAAGAGCTGTCATAGCCATGCTGAACTGAATAGCTGCCTTCTTCACTGCAAGTACTGTGATAGAGAATGTAGTAATTTGAAAAAATGTTTGTACTCCTGAGTAAATTTTTCTGCTATCATATACTCAAAAAGGAATAGTTATAAGCTTTAGAAAAGGAATAGCACTCAACTCAAAATGCTTCAGCAAGTACCTTTGAAAACATATAAAAACCTGGTATATTCAATGACTGGAATAACTTCAAACATTTTCCTCACTTTGTCTCCTTTCTACAAGGTGAAGAGCTCGTTCGACCAAGATCATGTGTTCCATCACCTGAGTAAGTCAGTACGATATTAAACATATTTGTTACCTTTTCGTAGAAATTTTTAATCAACCTGTTCAGACATGTTCTGGAGGAGCTGGGAGTTGAACTTAAGCCTTCTGACACAGAGGTAGGGGCATTATCAGTGCACCACAAGTGTTTCAGCTTTTTGTGCATTTGGAGAGGAACACAAGGAGGGTTGGCTAAAAAGCAATCTTATGTTAGGAATAGGTATCAGTCCTGTCCCCTGATTGATAATTGTGACCAGTGATGAAGTCCTGTTACGATCATGATTTGCAACCTGCTATATGCTTGAGATTTGACAATATATAATTTATTCCTCACTTTGTTTGGCTCAATGATAAAACCAATAGTAACTTCAAATATTTAAGTTATTTTTACTAAACAGTTGTTCCTTCAGCTGTGTTAGTGATTTTGAATGTTATAATTTAGTTAATTATTAATTTCAGTAATTCTGATATTTATCACTTACGTCAGCCAAACATTGGTGTCACCCTTATTATCCTTTCCAGCTTAAAAATGTGAATTTGAAACAGTGTTTTTCTCTCTCCACATGTGCTGCCAGACCTACTGAGTATTTATTTAAGATTTCCAGCATCTGCAGTATTTTGTTTTTCTTAAAATTATGTCGGACAGGAAAAAAATGTTTTTATGTCACAATTTATTAAAATATTTAGTGTATTAAAGGATTTTTTACGTGGTGTCTTCTGATAAATAAGCTGTCCCTGGGAGAAAAGAGCAGAGATGGGCATTCCTGGGAAAGAAAGGTGGCATTGAATAAAATACAGATACAAAAGCAAGACATGGTGAGAAATAAGAAGAAAAACTGAAAATGCTGTAAATATTTGGCACTTCTGACAGCATCTGTGGAGAGAGAATTGCATTGTGAATTTTACAAGAGGACACATCATAGCACCCTCCCCTTAACCAAAACGTCTATGCTGGTGATTGTCATAATTAGGTCACAGTGGAGCTTCCACCCTTTAAGAATATTATGCTGAGTACGAGAGAGTTGCTGGCCAATCAGATTAACTGCTATCTGCAATCCGAGCAGCACTAGGATTGAGTAGTAGCAATTGCTGGGATGATTTGCAGTACACGTGGAAGAAGAATCATGGATTCTAGGTTAATGTCTACTCGGCAGACCCAGCAAATTAGGAGTCTGTTTAATTAATAATGGGTTGCATTGGAAAGCCGGTAGGAAAATGGGGTTGAGGCCGAGATGAGATCTACTATGATCATGTTAAATGACAGAACGGCCTTTAGGGACTGACTTGCTAATGACTACTTGTAGTTCTTCTTCAGCCAGGTCCACGAATAAAGTGGAATACTCTGTCTGGGATGGTATTAAACGTTAAGTCTGGTTGGATGCAGCAAGTAGTCAAGATCTAATCATACGCGTAATGTGAGCCTTGAATGTTACAGAGAATCTAAGAGGTTAGAAGACACTGGGGATCCCTTATACTGAATTTTTCTAGTAGTTATGATCTAGCCTAAGATTTCATCTTATTGCTATTACAGAAATTCTTAACTAACCAAAGTTCTAGGCATATGAAAACAAAGGGAAGAGCTGCTGGAAACACAGGTCGCAATAGCCATTGAACTAGCTTCGGCAATTTATCTGGTATCAATTGCACCCTATTGTTAATGTGTTTTCTAAAATAAGTATTTTTACTTAGAAAGAATGCTAAACTAAAACTCAGGTGAACGCAGGTAAGAGGAGAACAATCACAACGTCATGAGTGGCTGTCCCATGGCCAATGGCCAAAAGGATTCAGACAATTGACACGACATAAGTTAATTGTACCTAGTAATAATAGTGCTTGTAGAGGAGAACTCTCAAAGTCTAATTTTTATCAGGCAGACCTTGTAGGCAGATTAAAGCTGAATAGCAGGAGATGTTACAGACAGGGGATGAAACGTTTGCAAGACAAATTCCCAGCTCGGCGAACAGAACCATAACAAATTTTCAAGAAATGCTATCAATTATACAAGTGTGCATGATTAAGTTAGGAACCGAAGTTTTTATATAGGCATTAAAACAGAAATATCAAGATTAATTAACTGGAGAACGTAATTGCTAATTATTGCAATTGTGCATTAACTTAAAGCTTTTGCTTTTGTTTAACTCATTTAGCGCCAGAAGGGTCAATAATGACCTGTTTTCACTGGATCCGTTGTTTGGACCTCCACTTGATTCCTCGTCTTCATCCACATCGACAACTTCATCAGGTGAATATGAATTTAGTTTCTGATATTGCTTAATAGTGTAAATATTTTAAATACAATAGTACTATTTATGCCACTTTCAAGTTAGGTATGAGTTTTGTGTATACATTATAATTTCCTCACTGTTATTGCTATCAGTATGTAATATTAACAAATTGATGCGATGAATGCATTAACCATGCTAATGTTTCGTTTCTTTGCATGGGTAGAATGCCATTAAGAAAAAGGGATAATATTGTTTCGATACTAAGTTGTGTTTCCCTAAAAGTTTTTTTCTTCATTATTATTACTTTTTGTTTGATTTTGACTGTAATGGTGAGAGAATTTACTATTTTTTTAACGAAATGTGGAAGAAACAATGTCATTGTTAATTCTTCTCACATTTACTAAATGCCAGTAGCAAATTTGATTTTGTACAGCAAGCAGTCATTTCATTTAAATACTCAATTTTAAAGTCTTCTCTATTTAAGATGCTCAAAATATATTGTTAAAAAATCGATCTATAAAGATTGCATTTTCTCATCCAAAATATTAGTTATCTAAAAGATGAATGTCAGTGCTATTAAGATCCAGCCTTTTCAAACTTGAGCTCATTTGTTTAAACTGAATTAAACCATTAACAATTAAGCCATTGTTAAAACAATGGGAAAAGTAACCATTGTAGAATCATATCAATAAAAGCAAACTGCTACAGAAGCTGGATCCAAAATAAAATCAGAAGAGCTGGAGAAGCTCAGAAATCTGGCAGCATCTGTGAAGGGAAAAACAGAATTAATGTTTTGAGTCCAATATTACTTCTTTGGATCTGAAGAGGTCTGGAAAATGATGGTTTTTATGCTGTTAGCAAAGAAGGATTGGAGACAGAGGAATAATTCAAGATTTGTATCTGATCGTTGGTGGAATGGTGCATTTGCGGATCAACATAGAATTCTCACTTAGTGAAACCACTCATTAAATGCTCTACTGCAATGAGTTAGGAAGTGAGTTATCATTGAAGTTTTCCAATCTCTAACCTTCTCTTGCAGCTACTGTATTTGTATGGCGAGTCCAGTTTAGTTTTTGGTAACCCTTCAGGATGTTGCTAGTAGGAGATTCAATCATGGTAATACCATTGAATGTCAAGGGAAAGTAGTTTGAATGTCTCGAATTGGAAATTGTCATTGTTTTGTGTTCGAGGGGCATGAATGTTACTAAGTATTTTGACTATGATTTTTTTCCAGTGCTGTCACCCATTTTGGAGACCAAAACATTTTTTGGTTATTAATTTGCGTCTTTAACTGAACATATTTGTGTGTCTTTACAATGTATTTTGACTGTAATGGTGATTGTTAACATATGTTTAAATTTAAATTATTCTCATTACTGCATGAGCATAAGGTTTTTTTTTATATTACTGCTCCACGGTTTAATACATTCACAGTTGATATTGAGCTTCAACTCCACCTTCCTTCCTGTTCCACACGTCTGTTAATTCTCTGAGACAAAAGCTGTGTCTATTCCAGCCTTGTATATTTCCAGAAATGAACCATCTACAGGCACCTTGGGTAGAGACTTCTGCAGATTTATAATCCCAGTAGATTCACTATTTAAGTGAAATAATTTCTCCTCATCTTAGTCCTAAAATTTTGACCCTTTAGCCTGAGGCTCTGTCTCCACATTTTAGATTTGTTGACCAGTAAAAACAATTTCTCATCATCTATCTTAACAGCCCCCTCAAAAATGTTGTATTTCTTAATAGGAGGGCCTCTCATTCTTGTAAGCAACAGAGAAATAGACCTGACTGACTCGATCTTCAGAGACCAAAACTGTGCACAATACTCCAGATGTGGTCTCACTAAAATCCTGTATAAGTTAGACTTTATTCACTTACCTTCCTAGTTGCTGTTGTACCTGCATGATGACTTGCTACATTCCTCAAATATCCATGTCTCTTTGAAAGTAAATGGTTACAAGTTTCGAATCTTTTAAAACAATTCTGTTTTTTATTCTTATGACCAAAGTGAATAATTTCACACTTCCTTATATTATTGTTACCTACTTACTTAACCTGTCTACACCTCTTTGTAGACTCTGTGTCCTTCCTACAGTTTATCTTTCCACATAGCATTGTATCATCAGCAAACTTGAGATTCATTACTTTCTGTTTTTTCATCCAAGCCATTGATGAAAATTGTCAATATCTCTTTGTATTACTCCATTATCCACTGCCTAAAGTGCAGTGAGGTTTATGCCCACTCTGCTTCCAGTTTGTTAATACTAAGTACATTCATAGCCTGTTGGTCTTGCTCAATAGGATGGAAAATACTAGAATCTATTACGAAAGCTGTGGTAAAGGATTTGCTTGAGCATTGTCAAAATGGATTTGCAATTGGGAAATTGTGCTTGACAAATGTATTGGAGTCTTTCAAGGATGTTACTAATGAAATTGATCGAGAAGTGTCAATGGGCATAATATATTTGGCATTTGATAATGTCCCACGCAGGAGGTTGGCTAATAAAATTAAAGCACCTGGAGTAGGAGGTAATGTAGTGACATGATTAAAATTGGCTAATGGCCCAAAAGCAAGAGAGTAGAAATAACCAGTTCAATCCCAAGTGACTAGTAGGATACTGCAAGATTGATACTTGACTTCGAGATGTTCACAATATGTATCAATGATTTGGAGGCAGGGGCTAAACTTAATATTTCTGAATTTGCATATACTACAAAATTAAGTGGAATGTGTGTGTTTTGTATTGTAAGGAAGATGTAAAGTGGCTTGGGGGGATTCGCACAGGCTTACTGAGTAGGAAAGAATATGCCAATTTTTTTTGTATATTCTCTCATGGGAACATGGGTGTGGCTGGATGCACAGCATTTATTGCTCGTCGCAAGTGGCCTTCAAGAACAGCTGAATAGTTGCAGCTCAGGTGCTATAGGTAAGCCCACAATCTCCTTGGGGGTGGGTGGGGGTGGGGGAATTCCAAGATATCCACCCTCGACAGTGAAGGAATGGTGATATACTTCCAAGTCTGGATTGTGAGTGACTAGGAAGGGATCTTGCAGGTGGTGGTGCCTTGTTCTGCTGGATAGAAATGAACTTGGATTTAGAAGGTGCTCTCTAAGAATTTTTGGCAACTTTCAATAGTGCATCTCGCAGGTAGTACACATTACTGCTACTGAGTGTCAGTGTTGGAGGTAATGGATGTGGTGCTAACTAAATGGGCTACTTTGTCCTGTATGGTTCAAGCTTCTTGAGTGCTGCTGGTGCTGCATTCCTGATTTGTGCCCAGAAGATGGTGACCAGGCTTTGGGAGTCAGGAGATGAGTACTCTTCAAGTATTCCTAGCCTCTGATCTGCTCTCGTTGCCACTATATTGATATAATGAGTCCAGTTGAGGTTCTGGTCCACGCCAGGATGTACCATGGATGAATAAACAATAGTTACAAGCAGAAGCTTAAGTTATTGATATCAGAGGCTGCAAAAAAGATTTTAATTTTGACTTTTAGTTAGGAAGAATTTTGATAACTGTGAGTAGAAGAAACATTTACCTTTGGGAAGGCAGGACTGGAGTTTATCCATTTCAAATAAACATCTTTTATGAAGAGAATGTAGAAAACATTATACTTCAGTTTACAAACACAAAAAATCACATCACAGGGCATGATTAAGACTGAAACTTTACATCTCTTAATGAGTAATTAAATAACTGTTTGAAAAACAGGAAAAAACAAGGGTGGTTTTGGATTACCCCAACTAATGAACATAGTGGAGTGAACTTCTGCCTCTTGTGCTGTAAATGTTTTGGTTCTATATATGAAGGGTAAATGTTTGAATGTGGCACACCTCAGTCAATGTTTTGTTTCACCTATGTGTTAAGAACAAGGCAGTTCTAAATGTAAATAATGCAACTTGACTTAGATGGTAAAAGCTTAAAACTTGCTTTCATACTAGATTTTAAAATTAACCATGCTGGTGGTATATTTCATCAATTACTTTTGCTTTCATCTTCCTTCTTGTTTTTCTTAACCTTTGTTCTAGCTTTTCCTTTTCTTCCAGTCAGTAACACTTCTGAGGTACACACAGTGCTTGCTTCAGGTAAATAAAACAATAGTGTATTGGAAAATCGAATGGTTGAACATGTGTTTTCCTGTTGCATTATCCAGCAAAGTGGTTTTATGAAAAGAAATTGGAAACCAGGTGTTTTTTTTAAAAAATAAGGCATCAAAACTACAATAAGCCTCGCTAGCTTTATACCTTCAAATATTTTTGAATAGCTTATTAAGGTGTCTTCAATAAAAAGCACCTGAGTAATCCCAAATTAAGTTTTCCAAATAAACCATGAATTGAGATTACTTAAAAGCTACTGCACCTGCTCTTAAAGATAATGTAAAGATCTGTGATTCCACCTTGCTGATTGGCATGCATAATGTGCATACTGTGTGTTAACTGTACCATTTGTTTAAAAAAGTTGGCCTATTTCTATTTTTTAGACATTTAAATAAAGTCTGTCTAGATTCCCATATACACAGTTTGTAAATGTGATGTTTCATGAATTCCAGGGCTGTGCATTATAGTTAATTGAAATAGGCATGATATTTTGTCAGACATCCTTGACAAAATATTTGACACTTCACATCTCTGCATTCTTGCAGCTAGATTGATAATTGAAGAACACACAGTTGTTTCCAGTTAATGACGTGTCAGATTTATGACATTCATGTTAATATAATTCATTCACTATTATTAGATTGTCAGATGCTTTGAACGAAACAGAATTACAGTAGACCCTAGTTATAAATCAATTAATTGCCATAGAACTTTGCACCATATTAAAATTTAGAAACATTGCAAGGTAGAAGTGAGCTATTCAGCCCCTTGGGTCAGTGCCAGCAATAAAATAAAACAGGCAGGCTCATTATACATTGCATTTCTTGATCTGTGACCCTGTAGTATAAAAAAAAAGATGCTTAGCCTTATACTTTTCAAATGCCTTACGTGTCTTTGTCACACCATCCCTCACCCACCTGTTTTGAAAGATTTCTCCAAATTCTTTTCTGATCCTTCTGTCAAATTGTTTAAATCTGTTCCCCTTGATTAAATCTATTCTCCTTGGTCATTATCATTTTAGCTAAAAGAAATAGCAATTCCTGCCTACTTTCATGGGACCTCACAATTTTTATACACCACAGTTAAACCTCTTTCTCTTCCATTTCACAAAACTAACTTCAGCTTATCTGATCATTGCTTAAGACTTAAAGTTTCCCAGTCCTAGCTGTATCCGCAAAAATCTCTTTTGTACTCCACTGGAATATTATTTGACCTATAACACAATAACCAGAATGTCAGTAGTATTTTAGCTGTGGTCCCTAACTAGTGTTTTAGACAGTTCTAGTATAACCCTCATACTACTATTTTCTATGCCGTCGCTAATTATGTACCCCCATCATTCTTTCATCTATGAAAAATGATGGAAGAAACTGTTTCAGGGAGTGTCTCCACATGATGTACTTTTGCTCATGGCTGAAGAGGCCACTCCTTGAGAGGCAGGTCCCACCACAAGTTTTGCACAAGGCTACCAAGTGTTGTTGACTTCTCCATGTTGATGTCTCGCAGCTGAGAAGGGTTAATATTTTTCTTTGTTGTCAGCTGGTGGCCATTGAGGACAATAATCACTCTTTTTAAGTCCTATGATCGTCTGGATCCTGACTACCTTCGCCATACAGAAAACCTTTTGGTCTTTCATCTTATGTATGTCCACTTGCCAATAAAGCCAGTTTGATGAGTGCTAATAAGCTAGAGAACTCTGCTTTTGAGAAGACAGCGGAAATTGAGACTTCAATCTGCCAGAATATGCATGTAATGTGCAATATACAGTGTAGAAAAATATTATTGGAATTCTTTTCTTGATAGCTGTAAGTCATTATAAGTTTCACAACCATTCAGCAAAGTGCTAAGAACACTGGGAGTAAGTGAAGACTGCAGATGCTGAAGATCAGAGTCAAGAGTGTGGTGCTGGAAAGACACAGCAGGTTAAGCTTCTTGATGAAGGGCTTGTGTCCGAAACGTCAATTCTCCTACTCCTGGGATGCTGCCTGACCTACTGTATTTTTCCAGCACCACACTCTTTGCTAAGAACACTGGCCTTATAAACCATTAGCAGGGTTCACAGGGTCAACTTGATGTTGTTCAGAGTATGTTTTGTGAGTCTTCCGAAGATGGTTGCTAATTTCTCTATACTTGCATGTTTGACTGTATCAAGATTGTATGTAACCACAGACTCAAGCTAACAGAATTTTCCACCACTTTCAGCAGCGTGTTTTATATTGTGATTGGACTGGAGATACAACACTTGGTCCCATGAGCAATGTTTTCTTGTTGCTTATTGTTAGGGAAAGCAAGGAACGCATGAGGCTGAAGAGCTTTGATGTGAACAGCCAGTCTTCTCAAAATGTTGTAAAACCCTGCTCTGCAAATGGTGTTGAATGCCTTGATGAGATGTACTGAAGTAAAGAGGCTTACACTGTTCTTTGCACTTTTTCTGTCGTGTCATTTGGAGAAGATCATGACCACGATAGATCTGCCAGCATGGAAACCACACTGTGCTTCCAGATAGTCAGTCTGCAAGTAGATGGTGCTTTTTACAACCCAAACGAAGGATTTCGGTGTGATACTAAGGAGTGAGATGTCCTGTAGTTGTATTCTGTAATATTTACTTTTGTATAGTCTGATGATTTTGAATCTTGCATCTCCAGCAGAGAAGGAGAAGGTCACAAACATATAGTTGTAGATAGGACCAGCTTGACCAGCTGAATGATATTCCATTCCTGCTGCCTTTCTGTTTGTTAAGCAGTCTTTGGTGTTCTCCAATTCAAGTGATGAGGATGCTGCATGTAACTCAACCATGGCAGGAAATTGCATGAGAGTGTCAAGTGCAAATTTGGAGGTTTCTGTCTAAGAGAACTACACTTCATCGTGCTGTTCAGCCCAGTGGCGCCTCTGTTTATTTCTGATGGAGTAATTCATCATCTGCCAACTTCACATGCATAACTTTGATTATAATGGAACACAATACTCTCTTGAACTCTGCAAATGCAGCTCATAGATTTCCATTCTTACAGGCAGATTGGATTTCTTAGTGTAAGTTGACCTAGTATTTAATTTTGCAGTGTTTCCCTACCTTTTGCACAGCTGTCTTGACTACTTCCAGGTCATACAGTGTTTTTGCTTCTGGGTGTATGCTGTGCATTATGTAATCTTTATCTTTTGCATTAACATATACTATGATTTCAGCTAAAATAGGTCTCAAACCAATTCTTGTTGTCAATTCCACACTTATCAAATAATGCTTCTGCTGCTTCGCAGATGATTCAACCTCAAAAGTCATGAAGTTCATCGATTCTAGCATTGGTGCTTCCTGATAAGTCTTCATTGGATAGTAATCATTCTACTGGAAATGTGAAGTGTTAGTATTTAATATCATTACTTGTGCAAGGGATGCCACAATGTTTAGAACCCTGAAATGTTCAGGGTACACTCTCTACTGCTGATAAAAGAGTGGTAGGTATCACAGACTGTGCTGTGGTAGGTGCAGGTGTAGAGAATACTAAGTAAATCGTACCTTCTCAAGATGACTAGATCTGGTTGAGGCTAATGTCTTGACCTTAGATGATACTATGAATCCTTGTAATGATGCAGCTCCTGAAATAAAGTGTTAGTATTCATTCACGTTTCAAAGCTGAAGAAAACATTGGTTGCTGATTATCTTGCCAACCCTGTCATGGCCTAGATAGGTTGACCATGAATCACTGCCTGCTGCAGCATTTGCATTGAAATCACCCATGTGAATAGATTTGTGCTATTTCGAAACTTGTTCAACAAGTCAACTAGGGAGTTGAGGAAATGCCTCTTTTATTTATACATTTGAAGACACACAGCAAGATAATGATATATGTCTGGTTTATGTAGTAATTTCATTTTTAAAAAAATTTCATTGTTAAATCTTTGCCTTCATGCTTTCATTAATTCACATCTTGGTCTTCTACAGCTCCTAGCTAATTCCTGTTGTGCTCATTCTCCATTTGCAATCTGATAAACTGGTCAAATCACTGCATAGTGAACTGTGGACAGTGGTATTTTTGATGTAACCATAAGTTTATTCTTACTGCACAGATAGTTTGAATGTATATATGTGTATTGTATATTTTAAAGCTAAATCTTTGTTTATGATACAAATTATTTTGAATGAATATATCCATTAGTATAGACAAAGGAGCTATAGTTTAAACTATTGGTCTTAATTTAGAAACAAACCTTTAACCTCAGGGATAAAACAACTTTGAATTTCTTCACATACCAATTTACAGTTTTAGAAGGGGTTGATTCTGAAATTTGATGAACTGTCATCATTGAAGTGAGGCACTCCTCATTTAAATTAAATCCACTATGCAACATTTTGGAAAGAAAGTAAAACTAAAAACTCATTGATGCAATTAGGAAATTATTACTGAAGCAGTTTGGAAGAGTAATTAATGAGACAATACTTTTGAATGCTCTTTTTATTTAATTTCCATATTCACTAAAATGTCTATTTTCATACCAGTTCGAACATACTTGATCATACATCCATGTGAATAGTTGGAAAGCCAAAAACCATACTGTAGTACTTCATCTTCAGCAATAGTCAGGTTCTTCATTTGACACTAATTAACTAATCTGAACTTTAATTGATTTGAACAAACCAAGTTCAAATTGATGTATTGGTGTAATATTGGAATATTAGTTTTATAGAGACTTACTGAAGACAGCCCTGGTTTTCATATTTATTTAATGTGATGACTTTCATTCTATTAATGCTGTAGGTTACACCATTTATTTCATGATTTGCTATGATTAGTATTTTCAATCTTTACAGGAATGTATTTTTTCTGTGAGATTATTCTGCTACTTAACTGGCAAAGGTGTGAAATAATAGATTCATACCATAATATTAATTTAACTTTGGGCAATTGACATTAATAGGTTGACCTCTAAGCATGTGGCCAACTTAATAATGTGGAGAAAGTGAGGACTGCAGATGCTGGAGATCAGAGCTGAAAGTGTGTTGCTGGAAAAGCACAGCAGGTCAGGCAGCATCCAAGGAACAGGAGAATCGACGTTTCGGGCATAAGCCCTTCTTCAGGAATGGCTTATTCCTGAAGAAGGGCTTATGCCCGAAATGTCAATTCTCCTGTTCCTTGGATGCTGCCAGACCTGCTGCGCTTTTCCAGCAACACATTTTCAACTTAATAATGTGCTATGACTAACTTTGATTTTACTCAATTTAAGTAGTTGTGTAAGTTTTTAAAAATATTGCTCAAGACTCCCATAAATTATTTAGTCCTGCACTTTGCTTGATACTCCCTGTAACCTAGCTTTAGATTGCTTTGTCACAAAGATTGTGGAAGCACTTTATGACAAACATGTATAAAGTTAAGTTAATATTGCACACCTTTTTAATGCATTTATTTCCCAAGCTTTCAATTTTTCCTTTTCCTTTAGCTGAATTAACATGGCATGAAGGGAGCTCAACTTTCTCAAGTCCTATTTCACCATGGGGTGTAGAATATGAGGCCTCAGTGAAGCATCAGCCAAGCTGTGAGTCTAAGAGTCCTAGTCCTGGCTCAGGATTTAGTGTAGCAGCAAGTTTAGAAACCTTAAATGGTCCTTCTGATATTCCTACTTCACGAACCAAGTGGATTTCATTTACTGATGAACTAAATCCAAGAAAACCTTTAAACTCAGAGTTGAAACAAACAGCACAAACTAGAACTTCACCAAACTCCAATCCTCCTGTGGCCTCTTTTCAGTTGTCGTCTTCCAGCAGCATTTTTGATGATCAAAGTGACCTTCAGAGTGATTTTACAGGCGACAAGAAAATATGCGTGGAAGAGAATAAAACTGGATCTGAAGGATTCTGTTTTCCTGCAGCTCAGCCAGTGGATGTTAGTTTAACAGCTATGGTTACTCACTTAAATAATGGTATGGCAAGAACGATTTGTACAATACTGCTTAATATTCTGACTGTGCACATATCTTTCATTAACAGCATGTCCTGTACTTTTAAGCGTAAGAGTTCAAATCAATTTCTGTTTAAGTAGCAAGACATTTCTCTAGATGGCCAAATTGAACAACTGTGGACTAGCCGCGTAAACGTGTGATTACACTGACTTTGCTAACCTGTTAAATCTGTAAATTTCCTAACTTTTGAAATTGAGCTACTAAAGGCATTGTTTTATTAGTGATAACAAAGTTGATGTGATTTTCAAAATGTCTACCATCTTCAATCCTTGTTGATGTTATTTGAGATCAGATATAAGTCAGATAATGGGCATATATGTGTCTTGTACTGACATCAAATTTATATTAGTAATAGGTGCATTAAAAAGACGAAAAGTTTAAACTTGGAATTTGAACAATCATATTATGTTTGAGTACCATTAAATTAAGTGGAAGAGGTTTAAACATAAGAAGTACAGGCGATGTGTTAAACTAGCATGTCACTTTTGCGATTAAAATGTTAATTTTCTGAGAAGAAGATGGGATCCAGATTATTCAAAATTCGATGTAAGGATCATCAGCAAAATGCACACTGGTCTGATTGATTAATCTTTTTGAAGAAATATTCTGATATCCAACTGGCATTACCTTTAAGAATTTAATTCAGGCCAGGTTGACTGTTGAAAGTAGGTCTTTGAAGCTAGTACTGCAGAACATACTTTTTCAAGATTTAAAATTTCAAGTTATGGAGAATTTAGATTGTCTAAGTATTTTGTGCCTGACATAAAAGGCTTGATTAGTATCTGTGTTTCCTTTGTGAATTTTACAAAGGCATAAATGCTCCAGCAGAGAGATACTTAGAGTAGGCATTTGTTCTGCATGTTTCAAATGAAGAAAATACCATCTAATTAAGTGCTGATTAGAAGCTAGGAATAGTTGTCACATCTTGCTGCAGTCCCTGCACCAAATCACTTTGAGAAGTTTCAATATATTCAGATCTAAGTATAGCTTCAACTATATATTCATTTTAGTTTTGCAGAAAGAAAACAGACATTCTGTAAAAGCTTTTTGTCTTGTGCTCATCAAGACAGCATTGCAAGAATACTCAGTTTCAAAGGAAACAATAACTTGTAGTTCATGAGAAGAAGGAGCTGATTGCCAAGGGCATTGCCATGAAGAACGCACCATGAACAATAAACTGCTAGGCTTTTGTTTAACCAAACAAGCCCCCTCTGATTGATGAAAGCATTGTCATGGTTGTCTTTAGCTTTTATTTAATTGAAAAAGTGTAATGGATAGACATGTGTTCACACTCAGTAAATATCCCTTTATGTTTGATGTGGGACAAAGCATACCAGAATTGAAGCCTGTGCAAGAACGAGCACTTCACAAAACCAGATGGATTACCTGGCATCGACCTAGGCACGGAAAAAGACAACTGCAAGATCAGCCCTGTTTACTTGACTATCCTTCCTGATGTCTGAGGGCTAGTACCAAAATTGGGAGAGTATTTCACAGACTAGTCAATCAACAGCCTGACATTATTTGGAAGGTATGATTCTGTAAATATGAGTTAGCACCATCCCATTCCTGGATATGTCTTGTCCCACCAACAGGACACAGCCAGCATAGGTGGGTGGGACTCTGGTATATAGATTAGGACTTCAGGCTCCATAAAGTGTCTAGCTTCAGGTTAAACATGAGCAAGGAAACCACCTGCTGTTACCAAGTACTGCCATCCCACCGCTGATGAATCAGTACTTCTGCATGTTGAACAATACTTGGAGGGAGCACTGGGGTGGCAAGAGCACAGATATACTCTGGGTGGGGGATTTCTATGTCCACCACAAAGAATTTGTCGACAGCAACACTAGTGATGAAGCTGGTTGGGCCTTAAAGAACATAGCTGCTAGACTGGGTCTGCAGCAGTGGTGAGGGAACCAAGAAGAGGGAAAGTCATACTTGACCTCATCCGTACTAATCTGCTGGCAGATGCATCTGACCATGACAGTTTTGGTAAGAGTGACCACTGTATCTTGTGGAGATGAAGTCCCATTTCCGACATCGAGAATACTCTTCATCGTGTTGTGCGATGCTATCACTGCACTACATGGGACAGACTTTGAACAGGTCTAGCAACTTCCAGACTAGACCATCCATGAGGTCCTGTGTGCTGTCAACAGCTGCAGAATTGTATTCCTGCACAATCAGCAATGTCATGTCCTGGCCTATCCCCATTCAACAATTACCATCAAGCTAGGGGATCTACTCTGGTTGAGTGGAGAATGCAAGAGGACATGCCAGGAGCAAGACCAGGCATATTGAAAAATGAGGTGTCAACCTGGTGAAGCCATCAAACAGGACTACTTGCATGCTAAACAGCATAAGCAACAAGTGAAGACAAAGCTAAGCAGTCCCACAATCAATGGATCAGATCTAAGATCTGCAGTCTTGCCATATCCAGTTGTGAATGGTGGTGGACATTTAAATGACTTACTGGAGGAGTAGCCTCAACAAATATCCTCCTCCTCAATGATGGAAGAGCCCAACGCATCAGTACTAAAGATAAAGCTGAAGCTTTCACTGCAGTCTTCAACCAGAAATGTTGAGTGGATGATTCATCTTGGTGTCCTCCAGTGGTCCCCACATTCACAGGTACCAATCATCGGCCAATTCAATTCACTCCATGTGATATCAAGAAACAGTTAGAGGCACTGGATACTGTGAAGGCTATTGCCCCTGACAACATTCCAACAATAGTGTTGAAGACATGTGCTCCAGAACTTGCTGTTCCCCTAGCCGATCAGTTCCAGTAAAGTTATAGCACTTGCAACTACTTGATAAGTTGGCAGATTGCCCAGGTATATACACAAAAAGCAGGAAAAATCCAACCCAGCCAATTACCACCTCATCAGCCAAGCAATGGAAGATATCATCAACAATGTTATCAAGCAACACCTGCTCAGCAGTAACCTTCTCAGTGACACCTATTTTGGGTTCTTCCAGGATCACTCAGCTGCTGACCTCATTGCAGCTTTGGTTCAAACATGGACAAAAGTGCTGAATTCCACAGGTGAGGTGAGAGTGACAGCCCTTGACATCAAGGCTGCATTTAACCAAATGGGACAACAAGAAGCCCAAGCAAATCTGGAATGAATAGAAATCAAGGAACAAATTCTCCACTAGTCGGAGTCATATCTGACACATAGGAAGGTGGTTGAAGTTGTTGAAAATCAGTCATCTCAGCTCCAGTACATCTCTGCAGGAGTTCCTCAAACTAGTGTCCTTGACCCAATCACATTCAGCTCATTCATCAATGGCCTTCCCTCCATTGTAACATCAGAAGTAGAAATGTTCGGAGATTGTTGTACAGTGTTCAGCACCATTCATGACGACTCAGCTACTGAAGCAGCCCATGTTCAAATGCAACAAGATTTGGACAATATCCAGACTTGGGCTAACAAGTGGCAAGTGACATTCATGCCACACAAATGTCAGGCAATGACTACCTCCAGTAAGAGACAATCTAAACACCACACCTTGACATGGAAAAGTGCTACCATCACTAAATCTCCCATTATCAACACAGTGGCTACAAGAGCAGTTAGAAACGAGGAATACTGTGGCAAATAACTCACCTCCTGACTCTACAAAACCTGTCCACCATCTACAAGGCACAGGTTAAGAGTGTGATGGAATACACTGTGGATGTATGCAGCTCCATCAACAACCAAGAAGCCAGACACCATCAAGCATGACCCAAGATGACGGCAGAGTAGGGGAGCTGGGCCTGGGGCTTATCCACTCCCATTTGCTTTCTTTCTCTCTTGTTTGTTCTCTTTACCTCCATTCTTTTTCTTCTTTGTTTTCTTTTTTCCTCGTTTTCTTTAAAGCCTGGAGACTGGTGGGTAAAGGAGGAAGCCTCCAAACAATCAAGGAGTAGGTCCTGGGCTGACTCGCCTGGCCTGGACTCAGACTGGTCTAAGCCTCCAGGAGCGCAGCTAGGCCTGAACCTCTGAAGGAGCAGAAACATTTCAAAGGGGCGAATCAGCAGCAGGAGGAGCATCAGATGGGGAACAGGGGGCTCCTCCTGCCCCAGTGATGTGGTGGTTTCCAGCAGCCTGGCATGACATTCTTGTCCCTGAATGGCAGTCTCATCCCAGCTGTGACTTCAGGGTATTCCATCATTCCTTAAAAGGCTTGTTCTGAGCCCAGGAGCTGTTAATTGAACTGTGATGAACTTTGTCTTAATTTTACTTTTTAAAAATTATGTAAGACTTCTGTCATAGGTGCTTTGGTGCGGCAACTTATAAAACTTTACACTGAATTTTTCATGTTAAATGGCACGTGACAATAAATTTCTATTTTATTCTAAACCACTGTGTTCCATCCAGGACAAAGCAGCCTGATTGATTGGCACCACATTTACAAGTATCTATTCCTTCTACCACTGACATTTGGTAGTAGCAGTGTGTACTATCTACAAGACGCATGGCAGAGATTCATCAACAATCCTAAAGACAGCACCTTCCAAACCCACAACATTTTCATCCAGAAGGACAAGGACAGCACATACATGGGAACACCAAGTTCCCAAACCACTCACCATCCTGAATTGGAAAAATATTACCATTCCTACACTGTTAAGGGCATTGTTGGTCTATCTTCAGCACATGGACTGCAGTGGTTCAAGAAGGTAGCTCGTCCTCATATTATTGAGGACAACTAGGGAGGGACAATAAACGTCCAGCTAGTGATGCCCACATACTACAAGTGAATTGGAAAAAGAACACTTTCAGAGATTGTGTGATCAGAGACTTTACTGTGTTTAGAAGTTTCAGAATTGCTTTGCTCAGCTACTTCTGCTTAAGTGAGTTTACAGTGTGAGTGTCTTTCAAGCAGTATTATTTATACTGTTGTCATCTTTGAAGGCAATATAGTGAGACTAATGAATCAAATTGAAAAATGAAAGAATTTTGTGCACTTCAGACCAAGTTTCAAACATGGCTTTGACGAAACAGGTTTGAATTTATGCAAAAGCTTTACGTTTAACTGTTCTGTAGTGCATTGAAGGCTAGTGAGGTTCGTTGACAATATAATGGCAGTACATAGACCATATGCCCCAGCGACTAGTTAATCAATTCAAGCAGCATGTTCCTGCAGTTATACCTGTAATTGGCAGAGTACAGACTGCTCTCAGCAAGTCATTACTTGCAAAACTCAAAGTGACAGACGTGAAAACTGTTAGACGTGATTCCATGTGATTCAGCATTTGCTGAACGTACACTAAAAAACAATTTAAAATATTCCGTCAGGCTCATTTTTTGCTTGCTAAAAGCAACATATGGTGGACCCGTTCTCTGCAAACAAAAGGAGTATGTTCAAAACTTGGGTGTTTTTTGAATTTCAGGGAAATTACAGAGCTGTTGTCTTCAGTGTTGCCTTTTCCTTGATAATGTCTTATTGTCAAATCCCTTTGATTTGCCAACCAATCAGGAATAGTGTATGCCTCCTATGATGGTATACCCTGTGACCATCAGGGGCATCTCTTAGTCCATTGTCCATGATGTCTTTGAGGAGTGACCTTATAGAGGTTATAAAATCATGAGAGGCATGCTGCGGGTGAATAGCCAAGGTCTTATTCCTAGCATGGAGAAGTCCAAAACTAGAGGTCATATGTTTAAGTTGAAAAGACAAAGATTTAAAAAGGACCTCAGGGGGCAACTTTTCCATACAGAGGGTGGTGCTTTTATAGACTGAGCTGCCAAAGGAAGCGGTGGAGGTGGTTACAATTACAACATGTAAATGACATCTGGATGGGTATGTGATAAGGAAGGGTTTTGAGTATTATGGCCAAATGTAGGTAAATGGGACTAGATCAGATTGGGATGTCTGGTTGGCATATACGAGTTGGACTGTCAGGTCCATTTCCAAGCTGTATGTCTCAATGACTCTGTAACAACTTCTGTACTAATCAGAATCCACTACCTCCTAATCCGTATCCTCATTTGTGGAGTATAAATTTTCTCTCTCTTTGAAAGTTACTTACATGTGACTCTGCCTTGATGAGTGCAAGACAAAAAACTTCAACAGCATTTCTCTTCTTCAGCAATATTAGAGTTCTGATTACCAAGTTAATACCAAGCACCTACTTGTCGAAAAGAGGGTTGTCAATATTACACTCTTTATGCTATTTAATGGCTGGTTCATCAATACAGTGCAATTAGGAGAAGCAATCGCTAATATTATAGAGTTTGATCATTTAATTTTCTGGTGAATATTATTTAATTTTTTTAAAAGTCAGTTTTAGACTTTTTTATTCATCGGCCTTTACTGCTTTGAAACCAGTAATTTTGCTACACATTGCGCAGGAATAGTACAGTATTCGCTTTTTTTCATCTTTCCACAGTGGTTAGGCTAAGGTTTAGAACTCTGGATTTGGGCTCACCTAGTCTTCTAACTACTTTGGAGTGCATGGGCCCTAAGCCAGAGGCAGTATCCATTTTAATGTTTATAAAAAATCTATTTATTAAGTTAACGCACAGTCTTGCTTGAGTTTGTTTCCATTTTTTCTGGACAAATGAACAAACCTTTACTTCGTTTAAAACTGACATTGACTTCCATTATGTGATGCTAGATTTTGATTCTTTGATTAAGAAATACCAACAAAGCAAGCTAAATTAAGATCCTTTTAACATTGAGTAATGATGGAGAGTCTACTGGAAGTTCTTTCCCAGATATGGTTTGGAATTGCTTTCTATATAAGCAGCATGAAAATGATTTGCAACTATTGTTGCAGATTTACATTAGTAAATGTAGTTGTATTATACTAAATTAAATCAAAGTATTCTTGCTAGGTTCTTTGAAATATCAGAAAATACCCACAAAACATTTGTGGTCAAATAAATATCTTTATTGAATTAGTACTACTTTAAATACAGTGTTTCTGGTTATTTTTCATCTAAGACTTGAACAAAATCAAAACCTCTCATTCTGGAAACAACCAAGTAAAGCTATTTATGTGTAAAAATAATTCTACTAATATAAATATAATTTTTTACAAGATCTGCCCTTGTGACTTTTTTTATAGTGATAGGATATGCAAGTATAATTAGAGGCTGGTTATTCCTGAGTTGAAAAGTTAGGTTCATCTGTAGGCTCCATATTATTCAAAAATAAATACTTACTTCCTTAAAATTCACCTATTATAATCTCAGTATCTAGCATCAAAGAAAGTGGCTTCTCAATTGCTAATATTCATGACAAAATCTTTGTTTAGGATTCAAGTTTTTTGGAAAAGTTCTAACTGCTCCTTCCTTGTATAATAGCATGCCCATTCGATATACACTTGTTGAGAGAGACTTTAGAGGATATAGACTGATACCATTGTTGAATCAACTCCCCATTCCTCATGGAAACAATCTCTTACAATCTGTATTTTTGTTGGGCCTCCCTTAAATCTGCTTTTCATGTTCTCAACTAAATTCAAACCTACAATTATGAATTATTAGCAGGCACAGGTGTACCATGTGCTGCAGTCTTCCATATGCCTCTGAGTGTGCGAGCGACAGGCACTTAATAAACCATCAGTAGACCTGCCACTTGAACTGACTAATCAAAGCAGTCCTGACAGACAGAAACAAAATAATATTACTGTAGGTGATTGGAGGAATTGTTTTGTTTAAATATGTTGTGTGTTGCAGAATAAGATACAAGTTACTATGATATTTTGAAACTTCACTCTGTTAGCCTTTTGAATTATACAGTCTCTTAGTCAATAGCAACTAACTATGAGTTATGTAGGCTAGCTTTGAATTTCAGAAACATGTGGTATGAGAGTTCTCATTACAAGAACTTTTTAATTTAAAAAAATTTAAAAATCAAACTTGATTTCAACTCAAGTATGTTTTTAAATGAGTGCTGCATTCACAATTGGAAAATATGATGTTTCATCATTCTGTTAACTGGTATTTCTCTCAATATTGTGTTTTACTTTTTTCAATCTCCCTTTTTAGTCTCACCCCCAGCAAGACCTACCACCCCACTTAATACAAGTATGATTGTGCCACCACCTCGTCCCACTTCCAGACCAAAGCTTTCGGCGGGAAAACTGGGTGGAATTAATGAAATAGTAAGATGCTTTTCTCAACGCTTAAAATTCATTTTTGTATAATTTGTTTTTATTAATGGAAAATATTTTAAGAATATTTACATCTGGATTAATTAAGAAAAAGCTTGCAAGTTAATGTTAAAGTTTACTTTGTGCTAATTCTTGAGTATGAACACAGAAACCAGAGTATGTTGTCTGTTCTGTTCTGTTTTTAAGATATTTGTTACAAGTACAAATAATTTCAACTAAATGGTTCCATATATTTTTACATCTTCCTTATTTCACCTGCAGTAATAGATAGACAGTTGCAGAACTGGTAAAACGGAGCACAAAGATAGGTCTCAGATTATTTTTTTGCAACGTTGAGATTAGGGACTAAATAGATGTTATGATAACATAATTCTAGAATGGTAACAGGTCAGGAGGCCCAAGTTCAAGGCCTACCTGCTCCAGATGTGCATCTTAACATCACTGAATAGGTTGATTAAAAGATCTAGAATGGTGACAGCTGCACCTATTTGAAAGTCTGGTATTAAATTGCAGTTTTGATCCAGTTAGCTGTTAGCATACTTTGAACTTGCGTAGAGATGCTAAAGCAGACATCCGCTAGGACACAAGCAATCTCTGTAGAACTGCATGCAGCCACTTCCATTAAGTATCTGGAGTGGTCTGGCTAATGCAGGGTAATGGGGACCAAAGGAGAAGGCAGATATGTTGTGAATACAGGTGAAGGTCTTGCTGGAGGAGGTCCTGACGGTGTTGGACATTCTGTACCTGCAGAGAGGACAGAATTCACCTCCGCTTTATGTCCCTTTCTTCTTTACTAACTGGTGCTGTTCTGTTATATCTTCTGCATTCCTTCTGAAAAACAAAGGGACACCTTGCAAAATGTTCATGATCAAGCACAGCATTTCTCTGGTAACCTTTATAAGGTGGAGTGGCACACTAGAGTCATAAGAGTTTTACAACATAGAAAGAGGCTGTTTGGCCCACTATGTCCTCATCAGTCATCAAGCACCGTACTATTGCAGTCCCATTTTTTCAACACATGGACCATAGCCTTAAATGCTGTGGTGTGTCAAGTGTTCATTTAGATATTTCTGAAGTGGTGAGGTTGTTCCTGCCTCGACCACTTTGTCACATTGTCAAAATAGTGATGAATCTCATCTAGAGCAATCACATATAGTGTGGAGACCAGAACTGCATAGAGTACTCCAGCTGAGGCCTAAGTAATGTCTCAATTATAACCTTCCTGATCTCGAATTCAGTGCTTTGACTAATAAAGTCAAATATCCTATTTGCCTTCTTAGCCACCTTATTCACCTATCCTGTGGCCTTCCTAAATCTGTGGACAAGTACAACAAGTCCTTCTGATTCTCTGTACTACTAGAGTTTTACTGTTCATTTGTGTACTGTCTTGATTTGTTAGTCCTCTCAGAATGCATCATCTCAGTTTTCTGGATTAAGTTTTCTTTGCCAATGTTCTGCCCATCTGACCTGTCTATATTGTCTACAGGTTTCATTTATCATACCACCAGTTTTCATGTCATCTGCAACATTACTGATGAAACCTCTGCCATTCATGTCTAGATCATTAATGAATGCTGCAAACAGCTCTGAGTCCTATGGTAAATCACTGGACACAGGTTTCCAGTCACAAAAACAACCTGTGCCTCCTGCAGTTAAGCTTGCTTGCCTCCCTTCTTTTGACTGGTGGTCACCCATTTGTTCCCAGACTGCACTTCCTTAAGCTATGGGGTGACCATGTCTTGGAAACATCCTACCTTTATAACTCTCAACCTAACAGACGTGATCCAGTGCCTCCAGCCAACAGGGAAACTCTAAATCCCGTGCTCAAGTTGGTGATACCAGTGCTACTTCCCACAGATATGGTCATCCTAACAACAGAGTAATTCATTTCTGAATCACAGCTGATTGGTGTGGCTTTGTGGCAGGAAGGGGTAGAGTTAGAATTTTCAGTTGTGGAGTTATGTTACTATGTAAAAGTCGTTTAATTATTCCCACATTTCTTTAATGCCCCAGATTATTGCTATTTATATTTCTTAATAAAATATGTATTGATAAAGAAATCAACTTTGGGATAAGTAGTTGATTTATTTAGCACCAAGCTGTTTAAATGGCCAGAGCTCATTAAATAGAGATTAAACCAAAATGATTAAACCAAATTAAACCAATATGTGACAAGATGTTCCATTTGTGAAATACAAGAAAATAATTATCTCTATAAAGAAAGTTCTTCAGAGTAGAATATTTTCCTCTAAGGAGAGTTTAGGATTCTAGAATTCATTTAGCTTTAAATGTAAGACTCAGGGTTCAACTAAATATGAGAATATACCTGGCATAAGTGTGTCTAGACAACGTTCACCAATTTACTAAGTCATCCAAATAAATTCAACAGAAATGACATCTAGTACACGCCCCCCCACAGGTCCCACTGTCACCATCCCTGCCCCCCAGAACCCTGAGGGGAACACCACCCCTGCTCATGACTCCACCCCCAATCCCGCTAACACCACACCCACTCCAGTTACAGGGTCCGCCCCTACTCCCAGCTCCACACCTACCCCAGGTCCCAGCTCCCAGCCCTGTCGAGTTTTCACCATCCCCCCAGACCACCCTCACTGAGGACGAACTATCAGTCCTCAGCAAAGGCCTCACCTTTATCCCCCTCCATCCACACATCAATGAATTTAATACACGTTGTGACGTTGAACACTTCTTCTGCAGCCTCCGCCTCTGTGCTTACTTTTACAATCAGGACTCACGCCCACCTTCCGAGGATCCCTTTCCCCACCTCCAACACACTCCATCCACCTGGACACCCCGCGCTGGCCTATTACCTGCCCTCATTCTCTTCGTTTCCAACTGCCGCAGAGACATTAACCGTCTCAACTTGTCTACACCCCTCCCCCACTCCAACCTCTCACCCTCACAACGTGCAGCCCTCCACTCCCTCTGCTCCAATCCCAACCTCACCATCAAGCCAGCAGATAAAGGGGGTGCAGCGGTAGTTTGGTGCACTGACCTCTACACCGCTGAAGCCAGACCTCTACACCAACTCGAAGACACCTCCTCCTACCTCCCCCTCGACCATGACCCCACCCCCCATCACCAAACCATCATCTCTCAGACCATACAGAACCTCATCCCCTCAGAAGATCTCCCACCCACAGCTTCCAACCACGCACTGCCTGATTCTACCTCCTTCCCAAGATCCACAAGCCTGACCACCCTGGCTGACCCATTGTCTTAGCCTGCTCCTACCCCACTGAACTCATCTCCATCTACCTTGACACTGTCCTATCCCCCCAGTCCAGGAACTCTCCACAAAGGTTTGAGGCACCACCCACGCCCTCCACCTCCTCCAAGACTTCCGTTTCTTGGGCCCCCAACGCCTCATCTTCACCATAGATATCCAATCCCTCTACACCTCCATCCACCATGACCAGGGCCTCCAAGCCCTCCGTTTCTTCCTCTCCCGACGTCCCCAACAGTACCCTTCCACCAACACTCATACGTTTGGCTGAACTTGTCCTCACCCTTAACAATTTTACCTTCAAATCCTCCCACTTCCTCCCGACCAAAGGGGTAACCATGGGCACCCATATGGGCCCCAGCTATGCCTGTCTCTTTGTTGGCTATGTAGAACAGTCCATCTTCCATAATTACACCGGCACCACTGCCCACCTCTTCCTTCGCTGCATTGATGACTGCATTGGCGCCACCTCGTGCTCCCGCAAGGAGGTTGAGCAATTCATCAACTTCACCAACACATTCCACCCCGACCTTAAATTCACCTGGACCACCTCTGACACCTTGACTTGACACTGACATTTTTACAAACCCACCGACTCCCACAGCTACCTGGATTACACCTCTTTCCACCCTACCTCCTGCAAAAGTGCCATCCCGTATTCCCAATTCCTCCGCCTCCGCCGTATCTGCTCCCAGGAGGACCAGTTCCACCACAGAACACGCCAGATGGCCTCCTTCTTTAGAGACTGCAATTTCCCGTCCCATGTGGTTAAAGATGCTCTCCGACGCATCTCATACACATCTCGCCTCTCCGCCCTCAAACCCCACTCCTCCAACCGTAACAAGGACAGAACCCCCCCCTGGTGCTCACCTTCCACCCTACCAACCTTCGCAAAAACCATATCATCCGATGACATTTCTGCCACCTCCAAACGGACCCCACCACCAGGGATATATTTCCCTCCCCACTCATTTCCGCTTTCCGCAAAGACCGTTCCCTCCGTGACTACCTGGTCAGGTCCACGCCCCCCAACAACCCACCTTCCTTTCCTGGATCCCTCCCCAGCCACCGCAGAAATTGCAAAACCTGTGCCCACACCTCCTCCGTCACCTCCATCCAAGGCCCAGAAGGAGCCTTCCACATCCATCAAAGTTTCACCTACACATCCACCAATATCATTTATTGTATCCGTTGCTCCCGATGAGGTCTCCTCTACATTGAGGAGACTGGACGCCTCCTAGCAGAGCACCTTAGGGAACATCTCTGGGACACCCGCATCAATCAACCCCACTGCCATGTGACCCAACATTTCAACTCCCCCTCCCACTCTGCCGAGGACATGCAGGTTCTGGGCCTCCTCCACCACCCCTCACCGTTCCCTCACCACCCGATGCCTGGAGGAAGAACGCCTCAACTTCCGCCTAGGAACACTTCAACCCTATGGCATCAATGTGGGTTTCACAGTTTCTTCATTTCCCCTTCCCCCACCTCACCCAAGCTCCAGCCTTCCAGCTCAGCACCGCCCTCATGCCCTGTCCTACCTGCCTATCTTCCTTTCCACCTATCCACTCTACCCTCCTCTCTGACCTATGACCTCCATCCCCACCCCCATTCATCTATTGTTCTCTATTCTACTTTCTCCCCACCCCTACCCGCCTCACATTTATCTCTCCACTCTGCAGGCTCCTCTGCCTGTATTCCTGAAACACACTGAAAAGTAAGTCTTATTAACCATTTCCAAACAACTGATAGCATGATCAGAAATGTCTGTAAACCCAGATTGTTCCAATTCTTAATTGCCCAGGTGATGCCTAGTGCATGAGCAGTTCATGGCCCATCTTAGATTTGCTAGCTGTGATTAGTTTCATTAAAAGTAAAGGCCATCTAGTGACATCACTCTCCATTCTCTACTGATTTGTCTGTTGAGATTAAATTTACTTTTGCTTTACCTATCATTTTGATTTTTATACCTTACTAATGAGATATAAATATTTTATAGTAGCCTCTTTTTCCATTTGTTTAGAATAGGAGATGTGTGCATTAATGTCCTCATGAATGATCACCATCTCAGATCTTGCCTAATTGATGCATATCCCTCATTAAACCAAACACTTATCAATGTCTATTTTAGAGACCATGAAATTTGAAGAATTGATAGAGAAATTAGATTTTAAAAACTTGGAGATGAATTTTGCTAAATTTATTTAATTGAGAATGTATGGTTTTCAGCTATATAATTCCAAAAGTATAAAGTTACTCCAGTTGAAAAATAACCTAATGAAGTTAACAATGTGACTAACCTTATTTTTATTGGCATAAGTAAAATATACACTGAAAGATCATGCATACATTGAAAATTCATGTATGCCTCATGATTCAATTTGGTAATGATTCATAAAAGAATCTTTCTTCAGATGAATCTTAATTAAATCATGACAACACAACTTCTACATAGCACCTTTACTCTAGTGAACCAAGACAGAGTGTGATGGGAAACCAAAAGGACGCTCAGATTCAAGAGAAACAAAACTAGTATAAGAGATAAGTGTAGTGTGCAAAAATAGAAATCATGCAAAACAATGGCAAGTATCAAATAATATCAAAATGGAGAATAAGGCTGTATTAAAGGCATTCTCTGAAAGTATGAAGCATTCACAAAAAAAAGTCATCATTTGAATGCACAAATTTGGTAAATTAATATTTTTTGAATGTTTTAACAGGCATTGCTACAGGGTGACAGAGATTGGGAATTAAAATATCTAAGGATAGAGTCATAGATACTAAAATGAAAAATGAGATTAGATTCAAAAACAGAAACTGATGAAGGATCACTGAACCCAAAACACTGACTTTGCTTTCTCTCCACAGATGCTGTCAGACCTGCTGAGTTTCTCCAGCAATTTCTGTTTGTGTTTCTGATTTTCACCATTCGCAATTGGTTTTATTTTAATGAAATGGAGTACTGGTCTTGACGAAAGATGACATTGGACATTAGTAAGAGAAGATGTTTGATCAAAGGATCCAGATAAAGGAGAACCAGCAGATGTGGTGTATTTCACTTTTCACTAATATTTTGATAAGAGTCCAACAGAGGAACTTAATAAATAATATTAGATCGCACAGGATTGAGGGAATATACTAGTATGAATTGAGAATGTTTAATGGACAGAAAAAAGGAGTAGGAATAAGTGGGACATCGTCAGGTTGGAGACTTCTAAATGTGAAGTTATTTACTTTGGTAGAGAAAAAAAGCAGAAAGTTTCTTAAATGGTGAGAAGTTGGAACGTGCTGGCATTAGTGTCATAGAGTTATACAGCATGGAAACACAAAGAGGCCTGGGTGTCCTTGTTCAATAATGACTCAAAATTATCATGCAGGTACAGCAAGCAATTAGAAAGGCAAACAGTATTTTGGGTCTGTTCTGTAGAGTTTTGAAGACTGAGATCTGGACTCATACAATACAGAAGCTGCTCCGTGGCCCATTAAGTCTGCACCAACAAAAACTATTCAAAATCTACACTTGTCCCACTTTCCAGCATCTGGCCTTTAGCCTTGAATGTTATGACATTTCAAGTGCTCATCCAAGCACTTTTTAAAGGTTAAATGGTTTTCTGCCTCAAGTATCCTCCTAGGCAGTATATTCCAGATTCCCACCATCAGCTGGGTGAAAATACGTTCCTCAAATTGTCTATTAAACTTTCTGGCTTTCAAAATTGTGCGCTCTTGTTGTTGACTAAGGGAAATGGCTGCTTTTTCTCCAAGATGTCCATGCCTTCATAATCCTATACACCTCAATTAGATTCCCTGCCAGCCTTCTTTGTTCTAAAGAAAACTTGAGTTCGTACAGCCTCTCTACATAGCTAAGCTATGTTCCATCCCAAACAAATCCTGGTTAATATTCTCTACATCCTCTCCAGTGTAATCACACCCTTGCTCAAGTACAGTAGCCAGAATTGCATGCTGTACTCCAGCTGTTACTGAACCAAAGTTTTGTGTGGCTCCATCAAACCCACTCTGTTTTCATAAACTATTACATGACAGATGAAGGCAAGTGTCCAGTATGCTGCCTTAACTGACCCATTAATCTGCCCTGCTCCCTTCCAGGATCTGTAGACTAGCACCCAAGATCCCTGTATTCCTCTGAGCTTTCCTAGTGTCTTGCCATTCATTGGCCACTCCCTTTGTCTTGTTACTTCTTCCAAAATGCATCACCTCACTCCTATCAGGGTTAAATTGTATCTGACCAATCCATCTATATCCTCTTGTAATCTAAAATCGCCTTTGGCTAATTGACAACTGGCCAGAAGTTGACAGTCTTTGTGTCATCCACAAATATACATATCATTCCCCTCAAATATTCTTCTACACTGTTTGTCATTTAGTTCCTTGAAACTTGTTAAACTTCTTGGTGGCCATGACAGTGCAGATATAGATGGGATGTTTCTCCCAGTCTGTGACTCTAGAAAACCAAGGGACATAATCTGAGGAGAGGGGACAGCTATTTAAGCCTTAGATCAAGAGTAATTACTTCATTCAAAGTGCGTGAATCTTCGTAATCATCTACCACAGAGGGCTGTGGAAGCTAAGGTTCAAGACAAGTCAGTAGATTATTGAAAACGAATGACATTAAGAGATACAGTGGGAAATTGACATTGAAGAAATGTTCAGCTATGATCTGGAATGGCAGGCAGGCTAAGTGGGTTGAATGGCCTACTCCTACTCTTATATTCCACTGGGCCTAAATCAGACAAAGAGTGATTGAGCTTAAGGGAGGAATATTAGAAGAAATGCATAGTAGCTTGATCAGAGAGAGTTTGTTTTGAGAGATGTCTTAAAGAAGGAATGAGAGTAAGAGCTTTGTGGTGGAGATGAAAGTCAGCATAGGACCTGGATGGCCGAAGGATTTGAGGAATGCAGAGCAGGCTAGAGTTCGAGGAATGCAGTTCATTGTGGAGCTAGAGGAAGTAACAGGTAGGGAAAGGTGTAGTCCGGGAGAATTTTTAACATGAGGTTGAGAGTTTCAAAATTGAGGCAATGATGAACTGTTGCAAGTGATGTCCTCTGGATGAGACATTAAACTACTTGTGTGCTCCATGAATATTCTAAGATCAATATTCCCATGTTCTGTTCAAAGAAGGACAGAGTTCAGTTGGTTAACATTATTTCAATCAACAGCAAAAAATGTAGTTTGTTGTCTTGGGATATGATATCTGCAATGTTTAGCTGCAGCAAGAGGAGCCACTCACTTCAATGTGGTTCAATTGTGTGAAATAATTTGTAAAGTTTCTGAGAGATGTGATAAGGTGTTAAATTAATGTAAGTTTTGGCTTTGGGGGATTCCCCTCATGTTTGTGAAAATAACTAATACAATACAAAGTATGTTATATAAATATTGACTAATATTATCCCCATTCATTTTAATTAACATGCATTCAGGATCATCTGTTCTACAAAGTCCAGGTGCATTATCCACTTTAATTTGTTTTTAGTTGTGGCAGTTGGATTTTGGTGTACTGTGATTTTGAGAGTTTGCATGCAGGATTACGGAGATAAGAAATTTCTTAACTTAAATATGTAGCAACTGTGAAGAAGGCCACCAGGGAGACTGAATTGCACCACTGCCCTAGGAATGTTATTTTAATTTGATTTGTTAAATCTTCTTAATGTTTTGGGTTTTTGAGGGATTCTTGTGCATTGATAGTGTCTATGCTGGGCCAGAAGAACTAGGTTCAAGTCCTACCTGCTCTGGAGGTGTGTTATAACATGTCTGAACAGGTTGATATTAAAAATATCTATTAGTGGTGTCCCTTTCCAATTGGCACATAGTTCCAAAACAAGACAGAGAATGCTGCAGAAACTCAGCAGATCTGACAGCATCTGTGGAGAAAGAAACGGAGTTAAAGTTTTGAGTTGAACATGACTTTTCTTCAGCACTCGCTTCCTCATGATTGACAATTTAAAATCAATGAACGACCATGTGAAATAGGGAGAGGCCTTTCAGCCCCTTGAGCCTGCTCATCATTCAATATAATCATAGCTGATTTGATATTTCTCATGTACACTTCCCTGCCCTTCCATGTAACCTTTGATTCTCCTTCTGATCAAGAATCTATCCATCTCAGCCTTAAATGTATACAAGGATCCCACAGCTTTCTGCGATAAGGAACTGTCAAAACTGTCAGCCCTCTGAATGAAGAAATTCTTCCTCCCCATAATCTTAAATTGGTGCTCCTTAATGCTGAGACTGTTCTCTCTGCCATGAAGGGAAATCATCCTCTTAGCATTTACTCTGTCAAGCCCTGAAGAATCCTGTACGTTTCAATGAGATCACCTCTCATTCTTCTAAATTCTAATAGGTGGAGAACCACTGTTCAGTCTTTGCAGACAAGATGATCCATCTGTACTGAGGATCATCCGAGTGAACCTTCTCTGGACTGCTTCCAATGAAATATCTTTCCTTAAATAAGTGGACTGAAACTGTTCACTGTACTCCAGATATAGTTTTACCAGCACTTTGTACATTGCAGTAAGACATCTCTACTCTTATCCGCCAACCCCCTTGAAATAAGGGCCAACATTCCATTGGCCTTCATGATTATCTGCTGCACCTATGTGCTAGCTTTCTGTGTTTTGCGTACAAGTACCCCCCACATCTCTTTGTGTTGCAGTTCTCTGCAGCTTTTCTCCTTTAAATTATATTCTGTTCTATTGTTCTTCCTTCCAAATAAACAACTTCACATTTTTCTGCATTAGACTTTTGGGCCCAATTCTTTACCCAATCAATTTCTCTTTGTAAACTGTTTATGTCCCTCTTGCAGGTAGCATTCTGATTTATTTTTGTGTTGTCTGCAAATTTGGCTGCAATACATTCATTTCCTTGCTCCAAGTCATTAATATATATTGTAAACAGTTGTGGTCCTAGCACTGATCTCTTTGAACCCCATTGATTACAGGTCACCTTTCCCCCATCCACTGTTTGGTTTGTTCTAGAGGTGTATGTGTGTGTGTATATATATATATATATATATATATATATGTAAAAGTAGCATTCTAAAACTGTTGGTTGGATGGAGGGTGTATGTTTATAATGTGTCTCTCTAAGTAAAAACTTTAAAAGTTAATAAAGACTAGACTTCTATCCTTCAATCTTTTTTATTGTTAAAACTATCACTTGCATGCGCTTCAAGGTGATAATATTCCACAAGGTAATTTCCTTTTAATCTGTAAATACATTCTTAATCATAGTTTAACTTCAGAGCCACATAAACACCTGTAGAATCCATTCCTGCCAATATTTCAAAACTTTGATCTTGTTTAATTTCTTGCATCTGTGCAAAATGATCTTTGTCAGTGTTCCCTATTTACTTTGTCCAAATTACCGATCACCTTGAGTGTGAAGTAATGAGCCATTCTAATATGGATTTACCAATTACTTATTTTATTACTTTTGTCAAAATTACATGCCCTCAAGAATGATATGAATTCTTGTTGTCAAAACCTCTGCTTGTTTCCTTTTCTGCACTGAGCCATACTCATCCATCACAATGTCTTGACTGAATTGCATTAGTTTCTACTCCTACAGTGCTTCAAGTTTGAGATTTCATACTCCTATTTAAATTGCTTCACAATCTTATCTCTCCCTATTTGTGTAACTCCACACTGTCAACAGCATCTCTGTCCTGAATTCTGTTGCTATGAGATCTTGACATCTTGAAATGGTAGATGTAGGTACAGTTACAACATTTAAATGACATTGAGGAATCGGAAAGATTTAGAGGGATATAGACCAAATGCAGTGAAGTAGGACTAATTTAGTTTGGGAAATTTGGTCAGCATAGATGAGGTGGATCCCAAGATTTAATGACTGTGTGTGAGAACCTGGCTACTTAACATGTAACCTTGGGGATAGTTGGTTGAGAAAGTAGTTGATTAGAGAGACTGAGGTTTGTGGTCAATTAGAATTGGACAGAGGGTTTGAACATTTTGCTCCCATTGATCAATCAGAGGAGGAATCTTCAAGGCCTTGTGGAAGGATTACTGATCCTGAGGGGGAAGTCATGTTTGTTGTGGAAGTGCCTGATCACAGATGAATCCCAAGCAGGCAACTGAATTCTGGACATAGGCAAAAAGGCAATAACCTGCTAATTCCACCAAGTACTTGCCTCAAACAAACTGACAGATTCCACATTGTTTTAAAGACGATTTAAACCTGCATGACCATAAATCTCATGAACTCATTAAAATATTTAAAATTTCTCCATGACCCTGTTAAAATTCAGTCCATTATAGTATTTTAAACTTGAGTCAACAAATTATAGAGTAATAGAGATGTACAGCACGGAAACAGACCCTTCGGTTTGTTTGCGACTAGATATCCTAACCTAATCTAGACCAATTTGCCAGCATTTGGCCCATATCCCTCTAAACTGTTTCTCTTCATATACTCATCCAGATGCCTTTTCCATTTCCTTTGGCAGCTCATTCCATACACATAACACCCTCACGTGAAAAAGTTGCCCCTTAGGTCCCTTTTACATTTTTCCCCTCTCACCCTAAACCTATGCTTTCTAGTTCTGGACTCCCCCACCCCAGGGAAAAGACCTTGTCTATTTACCCTCTTGATACCCTCTTGATTTTATAAATCTCTATAAGATCATCCCTCAGCCTCCGATGCTCCAGGGAAGATAGCCCCAGTCTCTCACTATAGCTCAAATCCTCCAACCCTGGCAACATCCTTGTTAATCTTTTCTGAACCCTTTCAAGTTTCACAACATCTTTCCGATAGGAGGGAGACCAGAATTGCTCACAATATTCCAAAAGTCGTCTATCCAAAGTCCTGTACAGCTGCGGCATGACCTCGTAACTTCAAAACTCAATACTCTGACCAATAAAGGAAAGCATATCAGATACCTTCTTCATTATCCTGTCTACCTGTGACTCCACTTTCAAGGAAATATGAACCTGCACTCCAATGTCTCTTTGTTCAGCAGCACTCCCCAGGATCTTACCATTAAGTGTATAAGTCCTGCTCTGATTTCCCTATCCAAATTGCAGCACCTCACATTTATCTAAATTAAACTCCATCTGCCACTCTTTAGCCCATTGGCCCATCTGATCAAATACTCTGAGGTAACCTTCTTCACTACACCTCCAATTTTGGTGTCATCTACAAACTTACTAACTATACCTACTATGTTCACATCCAAATCATAAATATAAATGCCAAAAAATAATAGACTCAGCACCAGTCCTTGCGGCATACTACTCGTCACAGGCCTCCAGTCTGAAAGGCAGCCCTTCAGCAATACCCTCTACCTTTTACCTTTTGAGCTAGTTCTATATTCAAATGATTCATTCTTCCTGTATTCCATGAGATCTAATCTTGCGAACCAGCTCCCATGAGGAACCTTGTTAAACGCCTTATTGAAGTCTATTTGATCACATCCACTTCTCTGCCCTCATCAGCCCTCTATTATTTCTTCAGAAAACTCGATCAAGTTTGTGAGATATGATTTCCCACGCACAAATGTATGTTGACTATTGCTAATCAGTCCTTGCCTTTCCATATACATGAAAATCCTGTCCCTCAGGATTTCCTCCAACTTGCCCACCAGTGATGTCAGGCTCTCACTGGTCTGTAGTTCCCTGGCTTTTCCTTACCACCCTTCTTCAAAAGTATCACCATGTTAGCCAACCTCCAGTCTTCTGGCACCTCACCTGTGATTATTGATGTTACAAATATCTCAGCAAGGGACCCTGGCAACATCCTTGAAAATCTTTTCTGAACCCTTTCAAGTTTCACAACATCTTTCCAATAGGAAGACAACAAGAATTGCACGCAATATTCCAACAGTGGCCTAACCAATGTCCTGTACAGCCGTAACATGACCTCCCAACTCTTGTACTCAATACTCTGACCAATAAAGGAAAGCATACCAAACGCCTTCTTCACTATCCTATCTACCTGCAACTCCACTTTCAAGGAGCTATGAACCTGCACTCCAAAGTCTCTTTGATCAGCAACACTCCCTAGGACCTTACCATTAAGTGTATAAGTTACTTTCCCAAAATGCAGCACCTCACATTTATCTGAATTAAACTCCATCTGCCACTTCTCAGCCTATTGGCCTGTCTGGTCTAGATCCTGTTGTAATCTGAGGTAACCCTTTTTGCTGTCCACTGCACCTTAAATTTTGGTGTCATCTGCAAACTTACTAACTGAGCCTCTTATGCTCACATCCAAATCATTTATGTAAATGACCAGCACCGATCCTTGTGGCACTCCACTGGTCACAGGCCTCCAGTCTGAAAAACAACCCTCCACCACCATTCTCTGTCTTCTACCTTTGAGCCAGTTCTGTGTCCGAATGGCTAGTTCTCCCTGTATTCCATGAGATCTAACCTTGCTAATCAGTCTCCCATGGGGAACCTTGTCAAACGCCTTACTGAAGTCCATGTAGATCACATCTACTGCTCTGCCCTCATCAATCCTCTTTGTTACTTCTTCAAAAAACTCAATCAAGTTTGTGAGACATGATTTCCCATGCACAAATCCATGTTGACAATCTCTAATCTTGTCCCTCAGGATTCCCTCCAACAACTTGCCCACCACTGAGGTCAGGCTCATCGGTCTATAGTTCCCTGGCTTGTCTTTACCGCCCTTCTTAAACAGTTGCACCACATTTGCCAATCTCCAGTCTTCCGGCACCTCACCTGTGACTATCGATGATACAAATATCTCAGCAAGAGGCCCAGCAATCACTTCTTTAGCTTCCCACAGAGTTCTCGGGTACACCTGATCAAGTCCTGGGGATTTATCCACCTTTAACCGCTTCAAGACATCCAGCACTTCCTCCTCTGTAATCTGGGCATTTTGCAAGATGTCACCATCTATTTCCCTACAATCTATATCTTCCATATCCTTTTCCACAGTAAATAATGATGCAAATATATTCATTTAGTATCTCCCCCATTTTCTGTGGCTCCACACAAAGGCCACTTTGCTGATCTTTGAGGGGCCCTATTCTCTCCCTAGTTACCCTTTTGTCCTTAATATATTTGTAAAAACCCTTTGGGTTCTCCTTAATTCTATTTGCCATATGTTGGGAATGGAGTTTCTTCTGTAGGTAATTTCTCATTCTTTGTTATGAAACAAAAATGTTTTAAAATTATTAATTTTTTATAACTACTTTTGTATAATACTGTAATGGCATAATGGCATAGATGAATCATTAGATTTCTCACAGGACCAATAACCTATAATACTCATTGACTCAATTCCCTGGCAATCAAGACAGGGGATTTGCCCTATATTTTCCATCTTTCAACCAAACCTCTACAATGCCTGTTGAAGTTAGAATCTCCAATTTTTGACTGCTTCCGAGTCTGCAGTTATGCAACAGGGGTCAAGTCCAATACGACCAAATCAGTGAATTATATCCTTTAAACCTGAAGGGAACAGAAAGCAGAGTATTTTTCTGCATAATTTTCAAAATGGAAATAATTTCATGTTCAACAATGTAACCTATTTTATATTCAAAGAACCATACTGAATTGTATGAAATAAGAAAACTAAACTTGTATTTTCTTCACATTTTTTATGTTAGTCGAATTACTTAATGATGTGTTTTTGTTTTTATACAATCTAAAATGCAATTTACTTTAAAATATACTACAATTTACCATCTGGTCTGTAACTTAAAGTTGAACCCTTACGAATATATCAGACAATTATTTAATTCGGATAGCAACTTGTTCATGAACAAACTGAGGTAATGCTATTTTTTTTTCAGTCTAGATCATTCAGTCCTACGTCAATGTCATCTGCCAGTCCACCTCCTGTAGCCCCACTGGCACGTGCAGAAAGTACATCCTCAATTGGGTCTTCTGCTTCACTGAGTACAGCAACAACACCTACCATTGGTAGGTACATGTTAGATGTCTGTTGAATTTAAATTCTTATAGATACCAATGTAATATAACTCAACAAACAACTGTTCTAATGAATTCTTGCCTTACTTGCTCTGAACATCAGCAATTGACTTTAATGTGTGATAGGACTAAAATGTTTAAAAATAATAGATAAGAATGTGATAATTGCATTATTGAATAGCTTTGTACAATAAACATGATATCCACTCATTTAGTCATAGCTGGCAAAGCTAGTATTTTCTTTATATTGAAGACTGCCTGACCTACATATCCACTTTTAAGATGCTGAAATAAGATGCATGTTACCAAAGCTTTTGTTTTTCATTCATCAGGACAAATGCAGGAACTACTCTTCTAGTATAATCAAAACAACTTATACTACAAGAGTAAAGGGTTCTGATTGGGGTTACAAGTCAATTCTGATGGCTTTCTTTTACGTAATTCCTCAGCCAGTGGAGGGCTATAGGTACCTTTTAATTTTAAAAAAACCCTGACACCATGTATGACCAAATAGATAGTATAGCCATGGGATCACCTTTTCATCCATTTTCCCTAATAATTTGGTTGGTTTCCAAAAACTCCCAAACACCAATTTTAATGGAATAAGTCCTAACCTCCTATTTCTGATATGCATTCATGATCTTTGTATCTGTGGCTATGTGTAATCCCTCCTGTGCTGAAATTGACTTGTTGAAGCAGTCTCACATGCTACATTTTCCTGCATGTTGAGGGTACTGGGTGCTGATTGAATATACGTGCTGGAATCTGCATAGCTCTATGCACTGAAATTGGCCTGATAAGCAGTCTAATCAGATGACACCTGAGCCATTTGCTCACTTTGCAAGCTTGACTTAGAAATTAAGTAGATCAACCAATCCGCACTGTACTCTCACTCAGTATTCCTCCATGAAGACCACCACTTGCAGGAAGCATTGAGGGTGGCACGGGCACAGAATGTGATCTGGGTGGGGGATCTTCAATGCCTATCCCGACCACTGACCTAGCTGGCTGAGTTCTAAATGACATAGCCATTAGCCTGCCTGAAACAGGTGACGAAGGAGCCAGTAAGGGACATAATAGGACTGTTCTATGAAGAGCTTGATAAAACAGCCTGTATGCTGCATTTAAAGAATATGGTTATTTTATTGAAACTTAGTAAATACTTACAGAGACTGATGAATAAAATGTTTCCTCTTATTGATAAGTCTAGCAGCAGAGCACATTTCCAAAATAAGGGCAGGAACTCAGGGCCAAAATGAGGAGAATTTACTTTTTTTTTTACTCAGAAGGTTGTGAACATTCGAATTCTGTATCCCAGAGGGGTACAGAAGGTCAATCATTGAGTATGTTTAAAGTCAAGATTAACTGCTTTCTAAATACTAATGATTCAAAGTGATGTGGGGATAGTGTAGCGAAAAAGCATTTAAATGGTCCATTATCAATGGACCAGGCTCGATGGATTGAATGGCCTTCTCTGCTCCCCTATTGCTATATAAAACATTGACATTTGATATGATTTGCAATTGCACAGTATTTGCTAAACAATCCTAGTGGTGCTAATAGCTACATTCACAACCAGTTTAAGATACAATTAGATGAGTTCCTAGCATGTTTCATTTGTTCTTGCCAGAAGCAACGCATTTTCCTATGCAGGGAATATTTCTCTGCAATTTGATGGGGATATATTTCAACCTTTTCTGAATTAGTCCAATACTTGCGAACCCTCTGGTTTTCAATTGTTTTCTCCATGGCAATGCCTCTGGCAGTCAGAGTTAAAATGCTCTTAGCTCCTGAAGTGTAAATTGTCATTCTTTGAAATTTGGCATTCTTGCATTTGGCCTGATAAGTGCAAGATGGAAAACTTTGGCAGCATATTTCTGGAAAGTGATATTCAAGTGATCTATGAACATGCAACTGTTGATAAACACCTTTCTGTAGATTTTTTCAGAGATCTGTTAAGCATTTTTAGAGATGGAAGCAATCTCCATAAAATTAGAATTGGCTATACATCACGTCTGAATATTGGTTTCTCAGCCATTTTAGTACTGAAAGTCTAAAAGCTTAGTGAAGTCAAACAATATCTTTGGCATATTTGTAAGTCAACCCAGAATGACATTGAATGAACAAACTATCTCAGTGTGCTCATTGCTTTGGATGAGGCCTAGTATGTCATGTGGTGAGGGTATTGCCAATTTTAAGTATCCTTCATTCGTAATAAATTGGAACATGCACCACATCTAATTTCATTTCTTCTTCAAAAGCCATAATCCTAATTATTTGGGGGATGGTTGACCAGTCATTTGTGAGTTTCTTTAGCTAGATTATACATAATATTTTTGTAAATTGATTCAATTGATACATCTGTATTTTTGAGGTTGTAGGCTTATATTTTGCATTTACTAAGCAACTTCTGAACTTATTGACACTTTTAAAATTAAGCCTATGTATTAACGTTTTAGTTGCTTGATACTCAGAATGTGGACAACTCTTTAGAAATAAATTCTATAGCTTAAATTGATAAACCAAAATGCGCAGTACATTTGTAAAATTTTTTTTCTAATTGAAAGAGGGCAATAACTAACATCTCAGAATATTAATTAATGCTGGAGCAGTTATGATTCTTCTCAGCAGTGTCAATATCAGATCACTTGAAATTCTTCCAGTTTGGTGTTTTAAATTCTGTCTATAAACATTTTTTTAAATTTCCCATTAGTTGCTGAGTTTTTCATATGAATTTTACAATTGAAAGGCCAATGTCTGGCATTGTTTTATGTATTAACTATTCTACCTGTTTAGTTTCGGTGTATAACTGTGCATCACAAGATCAAGAGAGGCATGTTTACTCAATTTTTCATTCCATGATAATTCTGTGTCTGGAAAATTTATTTAAAATCTGATTTTTTTTTACTTTGTAATACTGTTCCAAATAACACTTCACATTTTACCAAGTGTTTATAAACTGTTTATAATTCTCCATTGGCCAACAATACTAATGTGGTAATGTAGTGAATATTTAAATGATATAATTTCATTACATAACAAAACTTATTAATTCCCAGCTATGACAGTATTAGAGCATGGTTCAAACTATTTGCATTACACCTGACATTTGTTAGTCTATCTTTTTTGGCATTTCTTCAAGGTAAAAAAAAGCTTGCATTAAAAAGCACTTTTCACAGCCTCCAGATGTTCCTTAAAATTTATATCAAGTTAGGTAGCTTTGAGTTGTAGTCACTCATGTAATGTAGGGAACCACAACAACCAAGTTATGCCTGGTATGTTTGTACAAACAAGAAGATAAATGATCTTTAAGACTGAGGGAATGCGGTGGACTAGTAAACTAAAGATCAGGACTCATGCTCTGAAAAATATGAGTTTGAATCCCACTGCAGTAGATGGTGAATTCAATGAATAAAGATGGAATTAAAAGCTAGTCTAATGGTTACTATGAAACCATTGTTGTAAAAACCCATCTGGTTCTCTAATGTCCTTTAGCAATGTGTCTGCTATCATCACCTGGGCTTCATGTGACATAACTTGACTGTTAAATGCCTACTGGCCTAGCAAGCTATTCTGTTTTATGTAACCATTGCAAAGTCTACCAGAAGGAATTAAACCAGATGGGTTCAGCATCAACCAAGCCCTTAATAACCCTGTGTCTCCCTGCTAACGTCTTGGCCTTGTGCCAAACTTGAAAGAATTGTCCTGCAGACTAGTTGAGCAACAGCCTGACATTGTTTGCAAAAATGTGATTCCATGAGTATGACTGTTTCCAGGAAGTATCCACAAGTAGTGTCAACATAGTGGTAGTTGAGGGAGGGAGTTGAAGTTGAAATTTCATCATATCAGGTCGGACATAAGGAAGGAAACCTGTTGATTGCCACCTCCTCCCTCAGTTCTTCTCCACGTTGAACACCACTTGGAGGACACATTAAAAATGACAAGAGCATAGAATATACTCTGGGTAGTAAAAATCAATATACATCATCAACAGTAGCTCAGTAGCACCACCTTTGACAAAGTTATAAAGGATGTAACTGCCAAAATAGGCCTGCGGCAGGAGATGAGAGAACTTACAAAGGGAAAATATTCTTGACCTCGTCCCTGTGGAAGATGCATCCATCCACAACAGTATTGTTAGGTATGACCACCTAACAATCCTTGTGGATGTGAAATCTCAGTTTCACATTGAAGTTTGAACCCCGTGCCCCCCACAACCCGACCCCCACCCAGTCATGTTGTGCAGCACTACCACTGAGTAATGCCATCAGCATGGGTTCAATTCTCATACCAGCAAAGATTACCATGAAAGACACTCATTTTCAACTTCTCCCCTCAAGTTAAACCACCACAATTATCCCTCTCTAATGAGAGAACAGATCTATGATCTGGTAGAACTATTGAGACATTGTTTTTACTGAAGCAATCATTGTCCAAAAAGGGCAAAACCTTGCTAAAATTCAGGCTAGGGCTGATATGAGGCAAATAATATTTATACAAGTTTGAGGTAATGACCATCCCTAACAAGAGAATCCCACAATTGCCTCTTGACACTCTCTCTATCTTTCAATTTCCTAGTGGTTTCCTGTGACCACTGAACTGGATTAGCCATATACAGTAAATACTTTGTAAGAGTAGGTCAGAGGCTCAGAATTCTGTGACTGCTAACTCCCCTTCTGCTAACTCAAAGCTTACCCCCCATTAGTATGACACAAGTTAGGAATGCAACTGAACTGTCTCCTATTGTTTAGATGAGTCAGCTCCAACCACATTCAAAGCATCCCATCCAAAGCTTTCAACATTTGGTCCTGCAACAATGACGCACTCGCAGCAGCAATGTGTGCCATCTATAAGATACACAGCAACAACTCACCAAGGCTCCTTAGACAACATAGTCAAACCTTTGAGCTTCGCCACTTAGAATGACAAGGGCAAAAATTAGATGGGGATCATCACCATTTGCAAGTTCACACTGGAAGCTAGTCAGTATCCTGACTTGGAACAATATTGCTGTTCGTTAATTGTTTTTGCATCAAAATCCCAGAACTTCCTTCGAACACTGTAGATTTACCTACTCCAGATGTACTGCAGCAATTCAAGAAAGCATCATAGCTTTCTCAAGGTCAATTAGGGATTACAATAAATGCTGGCATAGCCAGTGATACCCGCAACATATAAATGAATTAAAAATAATTCTGTTTTGCATTGTAGTGGAATAAGTATTGGGTCAGGCCATTGGATCTTTTTCATTTGAATAATGCAAACACTAAGTTTAACATCTCGTCAGAAATAACATAACAAAATGCTTTCAAAATCTCAAAACTAATTTCTAAATAAATTTAAGGTACCTAATGTTTCAGAGAAACTATCAGTGGGTGATATACTGTTACTGTTGCCCAAAATAATCAGGAATTAAATGTTAATATTTGATTTATATAAGTGAAAATTTGCATAATAGTTATTTTCTTGAAACTAAGCATACATATTGGCTATTGTGAATTTTGGAAAGATTCTGGACTGAATTTTACCACCCCTTTAGGGTAAACTAGGAAGTAGAATGGATGGCATAATGGTGCAGGAAGGTTTTGGGTGGCAGCCTCAACATCTTTCCACTGACATGCTGTCTTTCCTGACGCAGGAAAAGTGGCTGATTAGCTCCCACCTAGAGAACAATTGAGGCATTTAAGTGGGCAATTAAAGGCTTCTTCCTGCCTTGGTAGGTAATTTGTTCATTTTTGAGGGAACTGGCATGATATGATGAGCACCATTAGCTGATCTGTGAGTGAATTCTGAGGAAGTGTCTGTTCTTTCTGGGGACATCATGACCCATAAAAAGACCCTTCCCAACTCCCACCTTACGTTGGGAATCTGCCACTTTTCTGAAAATTCCAGTTGCTGTTTCAACAAGCTGCATATAGATGTGATTTAACGATATACTCCTGTAAATATTCTCCCCTTAACAACTCATGGCTCTACTCAGTAAGTAGAAAAGCACAAGTGATAAAGATTTTAATTTTAATTGCATTTATTTTTCAAAATATTACCCATTCTAATTGCTATCATACATTAAAATAATAAAAAAACTGTTGAGCTTTAGAATTTAATTATGCATTTGTAAACACATGTCATTATGCGATCAAACACTGCCTATAACTGTGAGTAAAACCTTTACTCTTCTAAAGTCAGAAGTTCACTTATCCATGATAAATAAATGTAAGTGGTGATAGCAAGACAATAGATACCAAGATTCTTCATCGTGGAAAATTTGATTGCAAACCTGGAAAATTCGAAACCTGTCATCTGATTATAATCATGTTATAATCCCAACTGATGTTATTACTGGATATGTCAGATCCCAGACATATCTGGCTTGATAGTTCATTCCTTGATTTTACCAATGTGATCTTTCACTGAAATACTAGCATACCATGCTGTAAATTTTGTTTCAATAGTAAAGCGAAAGTCTATTATGCAAAAGAAATGAAGTTAAAATATAAATTAAACTATTTACATATAATATTTTAAACATGTTTTCAAAATATATGGTTAAAAAATATAATTCCATTAATCTCTTTAACATAGTCAGAAAATTCCTTTCTCCACCACCCCCATGGAGCTTATTTTAACTGTGATTTCAGCTCCTAGTCTTGAAAACTAGGTGGTCTTTTCCTGAAGTTTTTATATCACTAAGCTTAAGCTTTCTCAGCTTCACATAGCTTTTTCAGGATTTTAACTAAATACTTCTGGCCAGGAACATTTCCTAAACGCATTTCACTGAGGTAATCCAGTTCCAACCATTCAAAACCTATTCTTTCTTTCTCAGGATCAACAGTTTTACAAATCCAGCTTCATCTAAGAACCCATCAAATCTGCCCAAACAAACTGATAAAGATTTTTCCCAAGCCATGGGTGTTTTTCTACTGAAAAGAAAAAGAAAATCCGTGCACTTGTAAACACTTTTTTCCTTGTTCTTTCATATTTCACCAATGTAAGAGAAAGCCCTTTGTTCTCCAGGAAGTCTTTCACTGTGATAAATCACCATGACTCCAGAAATATTTCAAGTTAATCATTAAATCCCTCCAAGAAACGCTAATATAAATTTGAAAGTAAATTATATCAAGTACATGTATACATCTCTCATCCTGGTGGTGGAATGCTTCGTTATTACCACTCCAGTTGTTTAGGAGAAAATGGAAACTCATTAAGGCACAATTTCTAACAATAGCATTGAAACCAAGTTTCTGTTTTAACTGTAAGTAATCGGTGCTGTTTAATTGATGTTTATTGGTCAGGCCATCTTAACTTTTGAAGTTACCCAGGTTTTGGAAAATGAACAAAATAGGAACACCACTTTTCTTATCTTCTGTGCATGCTGCAAATTTTAATTTAATATTTTAATAAATGTATTTGTTTAGTTTGCATTGCTTGTGTTTTTCTGCACTGATAACATTAGTTCTGCTTTGTTAAATTACTGTCTTAATACTGTATTCTGATGCATTTTGAGAATAGTATTGAGCATGTCTTACAGTTTCTTATCTAACTTTATCTAGAAAACTAGCTTTCAAAGCATAATAAATTCAATAAGTCTTAAGGGAATGTTTTATACTGACCTTGATTTATTCACTATATTTCTAAAACTGTCATTTCAGTTTTATTTGCATTCAAAATAATTGTTTTGGAAACAAAGAAAAATGTTATTGTTAAAGATATCTTCAGTTAAATTCACACTACTTTGCATTCTTCTTAAATCTTTTGACCTGCTATTCTAAAGGATATGGTTTGGTCATTCAGCCAGCTTTTGCAATGAAGGAAAATGCATATAAGTTGTGATGAAACTGATACTTTAGAAAGTTGGTATATCATATCTGCTGGTTCATATACACTTAATATAAGTCACAAAATGTCTATAACTGGCTGCATTTTTTTGCTGAGTTCTGTTCTTTTGAAATATGTGATGTCAGTTTAAAAGCTTGCTAAAATGGCACTTAATAGTGCACCATTGCAACCACTCCTAAATGTTTTTCATATTTTGTTAGATATTTTAACTGCAAATAAATTCATCAGATTTTTAAAAATATCTATAAAACTAAAATGAACATTCTGTTACAATTTATGAATGTCCTTCATATTTAGATGAAGTTATCTGTATATCAGTAGGTATTGTTCCAAACCTTAACATTTACATTTTGCACAATTAAGAACTAGAAAATTTAGCATCTCTCTGCATGACCCATTTGCTTTAATATCTGGTCACTGTCTTTTGGTCTCTGTCCCTATGTTTATGTGTTTGTTGTACTAGATGGTGATATATTTACTGGAAAACTTTCTTCATTTGAGAGGCACAGTGAGACACCTCCAGGTACTGTAATTGATGAAAGCTTTGAACCATTTCATAGAGGCATTAGCCATACTATTGCAAAAGTTTTTACTTACTAGTTTTTAGCTGTGAGCTCTTTGAATAAATAATGGATACAACTGACTACATTGGCAATAAACATTTGTACAAAGTATATACCCTTCCAGGAAATTACTGGCAATAAGGTATCCTTTCTTTGAAGGTAAACTTTTTTTATTTTATTACTTGATCATTTTTATGTGCAGATTAATATGTTGAAGTGTCCTGATGTGATAACATGAATTAGTCATACTGAATTTAAAAGGTTTCTTTCATGTGAAGTTCCTGTGAATCCAATGAGTTCTTATAACTATTGCGAGCTTTGATCTGTGAAATGTGATTTGAAGGAAAAACAGGTCCTGAGAATCCGTCATCCTTATTCTGTAACTGAGTTTGTTAAGGCTTCCTTATCAACAGGCCACACATCTTTTGTTTCAGCCTGTCATACCTCCTTTTGTAATGGACCAAGAAATAAAGGCTGGTAGGCACTTATAAGTAACACAAGGGCAACAAGATAGTTGGTGGTTCCTTCATTGTGACTGAGTTAAAGTCTTGGAATTCCCTCACTAATGACATTATGGGTCTGTCTACAGCACATGGACTTAAGTGGTTAAAGAAGGCAGCTTCCCACCACCTTCTCAAAGGCTACAATAAATATTGGTCAAGCCAGTGATGCCCACATTCAACGGGTGAAAAAATAATGTGGTACAAGGTTTATCACCTAGTTAGGATAATCTATTTTCTGGATTAACTTTCTGTGCAGCTAGACTTTCAGAAAAGTAACAATTCTGTTTATTAAGAAAGTAATTTTGATGTTAAAGAGAACAGAATCATGGAATTGTTACAGCATAGAAGGAGGCTAATCTTTGTCTGCTGTTATCCTGTGCAAATCTCCTGCTTTCTTCCATATCCTTGCACTTTTTTTCTATCCACATAATCTGCCTTCACCACAATCCAGATAATGTATTCCGTTCTCTACCTACATGCTGAGTGAAAAGGAATCTTTCTCACATCCCCCTTGCTTCTTTTGCAGACCACTCTAAATCTGCTCTTTCTTGTTCTTGTTCCTTTTATGAGCACAAACAACTTTGCCTTATCTACTGTACCCAGCCCGCTCATGATTTTGAAAACGTCTATCAGATCTTTCAGTCTTCTCTCCAAGGAAAACAGTGCCAACGTTTTGAATCAGTTCTCATAACTGAAGTTTCTCATGCTGGAACCATTCTTGTAAACTGCTTCTGCACTATTCTCCTATGCATTAGCATCTTTCCTATTACGTGGCACTCACGACTGTGCATAATTCTCCTTGTTGTTGTACTCAGTGGCTCTTTTCGTAAAGCCAAAGGCACTGTATACTTTTTTTAACTGCTCTCTCCACTTGTCCTGCCACCTTCAATGAATCATTTATATGTACACCCAGGTCCCTGTGTTCCTTTATTCTCTTTTGAAAGATAATATAAAAGAAAGGGTACAATTCACATGGTCTTGCTGCCAAATTGCATTGCATCACATTTCTCATTGAATCTCACTCACCTGCAACTATCTGCCCAAGAAGGTTAATATTCTGATGTAAATTCCAGTATTTATGTAGGAATACTATAAGCATGTAACTACAATTAACTCGGCAAATTATTTTGATTTTTACCTAGACTGATGTTGCCTGATACCCCAAAAGCTTTATATTGTCCATACAGAAAGATATGCACATTTTGTAAAATGCTCTGCCAATGAAAAACCTGGAGGTGCCTCAGTAAGGCCAGTAAGTTTGTGTGAATGGCCTGGAGTGATGACACTGGTGATGCTTGACAGGGATACAGTGCATGTGCATTTTGTACATGTATATTGAGACCTTTTATAAGGATGTCAGCAGACATTCTCTTTCATCAAAAGTTAATAAACAAGGTGATATTGAGCTATATTGACTGTTTTTTTGCACTTTAATCAAATTAGCACTCTGTCAGAAAAACAACGGTTGCAGTAATATTTATACAAGTTGATTTAGATTTTCAATTTACATCTGCATAATAATGTTCGGTAGCTTATTATCGCATGATCATATTCTTTGGAATGACCTAAGTAAATGCATCAACGTTCATAATTCCAGTTATAAAATTGCATATAGAGGAAAAATATATAGTACAAGGCTCACTTAAGTTGTATGTGCATGCTTTCTTTTTTTTTAACAACTTGTAACCATTAATACAAAAGTCACTAATTAACAAATGCTTACCTATAAAATAATATTGATTGTTACAATAACAATTATTTACATTTATTTACAATTATTAACATGAAATATCCCAAACTGTTTCAGAGGAATATCATGAAATAAGGTGCAACACTAAGGCACCTAAGAAACATTAGGTCAGATGACGAAATATTCAGTCACAGAGGTGGGTTTTATGGAGTTTTATGAAAGAAAAAGGTGGAGTAGAGAGGGCGAAAGATATAGGGAGAATATTCCAGAACTTAGTGAGTTTTAAGAAGATTTGTAGCTCAGGTTGAGGTTCTGGATGTAGGTTTGCTCGCTGAGCTGGAAGGTTCATTTCCAGATGTTTCGTCACCATACTAGGTAACATCTTCAGTGGGCCTCCGGCCGAAGCACTGCTGATGATTCCTGCTTTCTATTTATATGTTTGAGTTTCTTTGGGTTGGTGATGTCACAGGAAATAACAACACCAACCCAGAGAAACCCAAACATATAAATAGAAAGCTGGAATCATCAGCAGTGCTTCGCTCGGCAGCCCACTGAAGATGTTACCTAGTAGGGTGATGAAACATCTGGAAATGAACTTTCCAGCTTAACGAGCAAACCTACGTCCAGTATTCCAGAACATGGAGCCTAAGCAGCTGACGACATGGCCACCAGTGTTGGATTGATTAAAACTGGAGGGTGCTTAAGAGGCTAGAATTTGAGAAGCACAGATATTTGAAAATTATGTGGCTAGAGGAGGTTACAGAAGAAGTGAGTGTAAAGTTATGGAAGAATTTGAAAACAAGGATTAATATTTTAAAATCAGGTCATTGTTTGACCAAGAGTATTTGTAAATTAGTGTGAACAAGTAGCAATTGTATGTGGGACTTAGCGTGCATTAAGGTAACAACAACAAAGTTTTGAATGATTGTAGTTTATAAAATAGAATAGAATAGCCCATATTGTCATGTGCACTCGAATGAGTATCGTGAAAAGTTTATGATGTCACCTCTCGGTGCCATCTTAGGTACTGAGTACCTAGGTACAGATACTTTAATTGTATTCTCAGAGTTGAAATAGTAGAAATAAAAAGACTAGCATGGGAATACAAAGTCTAAAAGTCCAGAATGAGAATAAGAGGTGTCTTTAAAGTACTCAAGCTACAGCCCTTTTTACCATGTCCATGCCTGCCAGACTTCAGAACACGAGGTGTTCCCTTTGTCCCGGACTTGCCTCAGGACTCATCCACCAGCTAGCCCGTGCTCACTATGCTCTAGCTCCGGGCTCCAGCCGTGACTCAGCTCCCAGCTTGGCCCATGCTTGCTCTGCTCCCCACTCCAGGACTCGGCCTACACTCGCTCTACTCCCCGCTCTGGGCTTCGGCCGGGACTCGGACCACACTCGCTCTGCTACGGGATCCGGTCACAACTTGTTTCTGGGACTTGGCCAGCGTTTGCTCTTCTTTCTGCTCCAGGTTCCGGCCACGACTCATTCTCATGACTTGGCCTACAGTGGCTCCTCTCCCCTCTCCCCACTCCAGGACTTGATCTGTGCTCTCTCTGCTCCCCACTCCTGGCTCGACCATGACTCATTTTCGGGACTCGGCCCGCACTCTCTCTACTCCGTGCTCTGTGCTCCACCTCGTGACTCATCTCCCTTCATCTCACCTCCATTAGTTTAAGAAGTTAAAAATTTGCAGGGAGTGGGGAATAGAAAAATTGCCGCAAGCCGGGAAATAAAGAAAAAGGGATAGCAACTGGCAAGCAGAGGAGCTCCGGCTGGAATGATTTCTGCCAACTTGCACACAAAGATTGAATGTGGGAGTGCATTGAATTAGTCAAGACCTGAGGTAATTAAGCAATAAGTGAGAGTTTAATCAGCAAATTAGGTGAGACAGGCAATATTGGTGAAGGAAATAGGAGTCATAATGATGACTGATATGAGGTTGGAGGATCATGTCATGATGATGTGTGATATCCATGTAGTGAACAGACCAATTTAATCTCCGAGACAAAGAATGCAGCTAGTAGCTGAGAAACAGAGTTTGAAACAAAAGTTCATGGTTTCAGTCTTCCCAGTGTTTTTTTGGATGGAGTTACTGCTTATTTTGTATTGGATGTCAAATGAAGCAATGTGATAATTTAGCAGCAGTGGAAGATTGAGAAATTGAATAATGGTAAGGTAGAACTAGGTATTGTCAGCTTATAAAACCAATGCTTTGCATTCAGCTGTTGTTAAAGGAGCTGCATTAAGATGAGAAATGAGAGGGGGCTAAAGATGCATCAATGTTATTTCTGCTTATTTTCCAATATATTTCCACCAGTAAACACTGGCATAGTGGTTAGCCAGTTGCTCAGAGCCAGGGTCCAATGCCAGGGCCCCAGGTTTGATTCCAGACATGGGTGACTGTGTGTTTGCACTTTCTCCCCGTGTCTGCATGGGTTTCTTCCCATAGTCCAAAGATTAGGTTGATTGCCCTGTAGCCTGTATATCACTAGGTGGATTTAAATGTGGGGTTACATCCTCAAGGTGGTGGGGTGTGTCCGAGTGAGATGTCCTTTGGAGGATCAGTGCAGACACGATGGCCTCTATCTGCACCGTAAGGTTCTGTGATTAGCCTCTTATTATCTAATTTAGCTTAAATGGAAGATGCTTGGAATTTTTGAGACACTAACTCGAACCTTTGGTACTGTATTGCAGTTGGCAGAGCAACACCATTGCAAGTTTCTCTCTTTTGGGTGTTGGCTGTTTCAATAATGACATTATTTATCAAAATGCTGCGAAATTGTTGCTGTTGTGCATCACCAAACGTTTGCTTTACTATTACAGTTTGCACTATTAAAAAGAAAATTGTTTTATATTTTGCTCTTCAGAATTTCTTAACTTGACTAACTTGTTTCAAATAATCAAATTTGTATGCCTGATAATTTCAAGTTTATAAGTATGAACCTAATGGTCTGTGTAAAACTTAAAGATTTGATTTTGAAACTTACAAAGATTTCTAAACATGTAAAAATGTTCTATAAGTACTGGCACAAAACCTATTGTTGAAATAAATTAACATAAAATACATTATTTTCCTGTGTTTATCTGCTAGGCACTTCTCGTGGACCCAGTCCGATAAGTCTTGGGACACAAGATTCCTTACCAGTTGCAACTGCTTTCACAGAGTCAGTTAATGCTTATTTCAAGGGAGCAGACCCATCAAAGTAAGTGGATCTGATTTACAGTGTTTATGATTTGAAGACGCTGGTGTTGGATGGGGTGTACAAAGTTAAAAATCACACAACACCAGGTTATAATCCAACAGGTTTATTTGGAAGCACTAGCTTTCGGAGCGCTGCTCCTTCATCTGGTGGTTGTGCAGAGCAGCACTCCAAAAGCTAGTGCTTCCAAATAAACCTGTTGAACCATAACTGATTTACAGTACCTTGTCCATGTATTTTTATTAAATTGTTGCATTTTGAATGGTTGCAAATGTAACATGAAAGTTCAATCTCAGGGCCTCAAACTGTGGTGCTCTAAAACTTGAAATTTTACAGATAAATTTTGATTGCAGAGCTTACTGTAATTAGTACTATGTTTATAATTGAATGCAAATGAGATTAATAATTAGCATGATTTAGTCTGTTATGCAATCTATATTGGTATATTGAAATGCAAATGATTACATTTCTCAGTTAAAGGAGTCTTAGATTTGCAATTTGTAGACATATTGTTAAAAATTTACTCTCCTATCACTAATAAGTAAAGGAATTTCTCTATGTGCTCTAGGCATGCAAGCTGGAAGGTCTCTGGCTCATCTCCTGTGCTGAGTTAGCAGACCTTATTCAAGCAAGAGTCAAACTCTGCAATTGGTCTCAATTCCCTCCCTGGTTGAAGAACATTAACTAAACAGGCATTCACACTTTTAATAGCTATCTTGTAGGTTCTGCTGGAGTCCTTAAATCAATGTATGGTATGGCCATGAAAAGATTCACTATTATGAGTGATGGTCTATCAATATGTGAAAGAAAGGATAAAATATTAAATGTATCCCAAGAACTATAATCAGTAAGAATCTGTTCCTTCTGTTGAGATGAGGAAAAAATTGGGATAAAATTGCTTTTTGCTATATCTGTTCATGAGAAAAGCAGCTTACTGACCATAAAAGTACAAGTTCTACAATTTTGTTATGAAAAGCTTAAATGTGGTTCGAGACAATAATCTATAAAAATAAAAACCTGAACTAGGTTTTTCTTTTATTAACCAAATTGAGTCAATTTTCTTGAATTGACAGTTTTTTTTTCATTAGTACAGGTATACCTGTGCCTGTGTGCATTAATTTAACATAGATTAAGCAACAGTTAAAGCTGTTTGTAGATTTGGACACCCGGTTGCAGGTTAAAACCTATCTGGTCACTAACACCTGCCACCCTTATCTGGTTTGTCTGTATGTTACTCCAGACATACAGTAATGTGGCTGATCCTTAACTGCTCTTTGGTCAATTAGGCATGATCAACAAATGCTGGCCTAGCCAGCACATCCACATCCCATGAGTGAATTTTATAAAAGAAAGAGGATGAACCAAGGCAGTTCAGGATATAATGAGAGACTGTGAATCACCGAAGGTCAGTGAGAGCAGATGATGAGGAAAGCAGTCTGACTCAGTTTAGGAGATAGGAGAGGTTTGGATCTGTTGCAGGTTACATTAAATAGTAGAAAGAAGGCTGGCTAGAAGAACTTTAATTCATAAGGCAATAGACACATGGACAGGAGCTTAAACAGCAGATGATGAGAAATGAAGAAGGTGTAAGTGAAGAAGGGGGCAATGTTGTAGAAGCTTTTCGGGATGACAAATCGGCAGAGTTAGACCACTTGCATCTTGAAGTGTATTGCTCTTTGTAATGAGAGAAGAGTGAAGTCATGGAGAGGGCAAATGGTTTGAAATAAGGGGTGAATATGAGCCTGAGACCGTGGAGATTGAGAGATGGATGGAGATTTATAGCTGGCTATATTCGTTTATCTGGAAATTAACTGTATTTGCAAAAAAAATTTTAAAAAGGAGCAGCATGTTGACTTGCATGAGGAAAAAAAAGTATGGAACTCCAGATAATTCCCAAGATTGTCGAAGGGTGGGAAGAAAAGCTGTTGAAGAAGATGTGTGATGGGATTAGATCTATCAGGGTAGAAGTGATATACAGTCTTAGTTGAGAATATAAAATAATAATAGAAAGAAGTCACTATTTTATAGGCATAGCCATAGTTACCCAGTATGATAGAATGTAAATCATGATATAGTAGGGACATGTAAGAAAAGTATTGCAAAATGTGGGTGATAGTAATCATGTTATTAATTAGAAAAATCAAATTGGCAAAGGTAATTTTGGAGATGAGTTCAGAGTATATTCAGGACAGTTGCGGAGCATATATTCTGGAATCACCCAGGCCACAGGGTGATTTTGACCTAGCAATGTGAAATTACACCAAAATAATAAATGCTCTCTCAGTAAAATGTTTTGTGATTATAACATTGTAAGCATTCAGTTTGAGACTGAGAAACTTTGATTTGAAACTCGTGTCTTAAATTTAAATCACAACATATAAGATTCTGAGAGGGCTTGATAGGATATATATTAAGAATATATTTTCTCTCTTGGACCATTTCTTGCAGGAAGCAGTGCCACAAATAAAAGTGCCTGAGATGGCTGTGGCTCTCATGATAGATAGCTGCAAAATCTGCTGGTTTCTAAAAACAACTTCCCTCCCCATCAGGATTAGGTAGTCACACAATGCCCATGGCTGCCAAGGTCACTATAGCCCTCAATTTCCTTGAATCAGGCTCCTTCTATGCTCTGCTGATGATGTCTGCAGGATTTCACAATTTGCAGAATGCCACTGCACCACTGATGCCTTGCTGTGCAAGGCAGCCAAATTCATCTGTTTTTACACAGATTGAGACATTTTAAACCCAGAGAACTGTCAGCTTTGCTTCAATCTCAGAATTGCCGCAGATCATGCATGGGGTAATTGATTAGATCCATATGGAAATCAGGGCTTCATCAGATCCACCAGACATCTTGATCAATCACAAGGCATTCTACCTTTCTAATGTGCTCCTAGTGTGCGCCAAATGAAAGAATAACGTGTTCTATGCAATTTATGCTTCCATGTTCTTCAAAAACAAAAACATTCGTGAAATGTGTGCATCATTGACATTGGACCAGGTATTTAGGAAATCTCTCAAACACTACAAATGTCAAATAGCGTCAATAGTTAGCTCCATGGATATTAACTTGAAAGCTGGCTGCTGACTTCAGCAGGGAACCATGCAAAATAGCTAGAGAGAGAGGTATGATGACAGTCATGCTTCCATTACAACGAACTGAAGTTGAAGTTCCAGTGCCTTAGCGAATCGAGAGACACCCTTCAGTTTGTCCATGATTTTTTATCTACTATGTTCTTCAGGATATGGTTCCACCTATGCGAGCTTGAATTCATCCAAAACTTTGCTGGCTCCGTCCTATATTGCCACTCATTTATCAACTTTGATTGCAATGTCCAACAGTGCTGTGATTTTACCAACGCTTTAAATTTAACATTTTCATCTTCCTGTTCATTTACTCCAAGGACTAACTGCTTACTAGTATAATGTCTTCTAGTCCTACAACTGTCTGGGAATTTTGCATGCTTCCAGTTCTGGCCTCATGTGGATCCCCCATTCCATTTTTAACCCAAAGATTCCTTCCCTAAACTTCCTGATCTCTGTCTTTATTTTGCTTTAAGGCTCAGTAAATTCCATCTATTTGTCTGAACTTGACATCACTTCTCTTCCTAATAGCTCCTCCTTTGTCAATTTTTCATACTTGTGTGAAATAGTTTAGGACATAACAACACATTAAAGGGAGTAGTGTGTGCTATCTACAAGATGCATGCAGAAATTCACTAAGGCTACTTAGACAGCACCTTTCAAACCCACATATTACCATCTAGAAAGATAATGGCAGCAGAAATATGGGAGTGCCACCATCTGCAAATTTCTCTCCAAGTCGCCCACCATCTCGATCCGAAAGTATGATGCTACTCTTTCACTGTTGGTTCCAGGAACTCCCTCTCAAACAGCATTTGAGGCATACCAACACCAAATGGATTTCAGTGGTTCAAGAAGGCAGTTTACCAAGATCTTCTCAAGGGCAATTACATATGTGCAAAAAATGATGGGATTGGTGCTGCATCCACTGTTGTTAGTCATTTATATAAATGATTTGGATGAGACTTTAGGAGATATGTTTAGTAAGTTTGCGGATGACACCAAAATTGGCAGTATAGTCGTCAGTGAAGTAGGTTATCTAAGATTATAAAGACATCTTGACAAATTGGGCCAATGGGCTGAGCAGTGGCAGATGGAGTTTAATTTGGATAAATGCAAAGGATTGCATTTTGGTAAAACGAACAAGGGCAGGACTAATACAGTTAATGGTAGGGACCTGGGTAGTGTTGTAGAACAGAGGGACCTTGGGGTTCAGGTACATAGTTCATTGAAAGTTGTGTCACAGGTAGACAGGCTGGTTAAGAAGACATTTAGTATGCTTGCCTTCATCGGTCAGATCATTGAGTATAGGAGTTTGGATATCAAGTTGAGGGTGTACAGGGTGTTAGTGAGGCCAGTTTTGGAGTACTGTGTGCAGTTCTGGTTGCCTTGCTGTGGGAAGGATATTATTAAATTGGAGAGGGTTCAGAAAAGATTTATGAGGATGTCAGGACTTGAGAGCTTGAGTAATAAGGAAAGGCTGTATAGGCTCCTATTGTTTCACTGAGTATAGGAGGTTGAAGGGTGATTTTTTTTTGTAAATATATTTATTAGTTATAAATTTTTTTAACTTTACAAACACATAAAATTATTGAAAAATACAATCAATAACAAATATCAGTAAAATAAAAGGAAAAAAACACAAACTACAAAACCGCTACTGTCGACTAACTACTAACCTACCCTATAATTCAAAACAAACCCTAACCCTGTGCAAAGCAACACCAATAAATAAGTAAATAATTAGTAGTTCAAAAAAAAAGAAAGAAAAGCAAAAAAAACCCTACAAAATACAGAACTGCTATGCTCGGCGCAAAGCTCCCAAACAATGGAATGGAAGCATTGTATTAGCTCAGGAGACCCCCTCCAGGGCCCAGGGATTGACAAACCTAACCATCCTGGTTAAACAAACACCCTAGTTAAGATAACTGACAAATCTATATCCACATAGCATGCCATGTCTTATAAAAATGGTCTGTTGTGTGGTGCACCATGTTTGTAAAAATGTCTAAGGGAATGTGCTCCATAATTAATTTCTGCCATCCCAGCAAGCCCAGCAGGTTCTCAGACACCCAGTTCATCAGAATATTCTTCCGTGCACAGTATGCAAGAATATTAAATAATTTCTTCCCATGCCCGTCTAAAGATGGTAAACTCGGTAGACCTAAGAGGAGAGATATCGGGTCTACTTTGACTTCAGTCCTCAATACCCTCCCTATCTCTTGTGCCACAGCTGTCCAATAAACACGGAGCCGTGGCATGTCCAAAAGCAATGGGTAAGAGTACCTACACTTATTTTACATTTGGGGCACACTGAAGTTCCCCCTTTTTTAGACTTTGTCAGACGGTCTGGTGCCAGATGAGCCCTGTGCAGAACTTTTAACTGCGTAGCGCATGTCCTATTACAGATTGAAGGGTGATCTTAAAAAGGTTTATAAAATCACCAGGAGCATTGATAGGATGCATAGCAAAAGTCCTTTCCATAGGGTGAGGGAGTTCAAAGCTGGGGGGGGTTATGATTTTGAAGGTAAGAGAAAGATTTAAAAGGTATCAGAGGGGAAATGTTTTTACACAGAGGGTGGTTCATATGTGGAGTGAACTGCCAGAGGAAGAGGTAAATGCAGGTACAGTTAGAACATTTAAAAGACATATGTATAGGTGCATGAATAAGAAAGGATTAGAGGGATATAGGCCAAACGCAGATATTTGGCGCTAGTTTGGTTTCAGAAACTTGGAATGGACAAGTTGGACCAAAAGGCCTGTTTCCGTGTTGTATGACTCTGGTGACTGTGTTCCCTGGAGTTTAGAGGAATCAGTGGGGAACTCGGTAGAAACCTATAAAATTCTTGCAGATCTATACAGGTCATTGCAGGAACACTGATCCAGATAACCAAGGAGTCCAGAACCAGGAGTCGGTCGAAGGATATGAATTAGGCCATTTATGATGAGGAGAAGTTTCTTCATTCAGAGAGTGATGAGCCAGTGGTGTGCTCTACCACAGAAAGCGGCTGTGTTCAAAACATCAAGTGTTTTTCAAGAAAGAGTTACCTTCAGGCTAGAAGGAATAAAAGCATATGGGGAGAAAGTGAGAAAAGGATTCTGAGTTGGATGATTAGTCATGATCATATTGAAAGGCAGTGCATGTTCAAAGAAATGAGTGGCCTACTCCTGCTCCTATTTTCTGTGCTTCTAAAACATTCCATGAACTCTTCACCTAAGCTTTTTATCTGACTCTTTCAATCGATATGTAGACTAAAATCTCCCATGATAATCACCAGGCCTTTCTGACAAACAATCATTACTTCTCACTTTATTCACCATTCTGCTGTACGGTATGATTAGGAGGCTGATTATTCACCACCCGACTGTATGGTACACAAGGAACTTATTGCTTCATTTCTACAAAACCTGTTTCCTCGTCTTGGTTTCATGAACTGCAGTCATCCTTCTGTATTGTGCTAATTTGATCATTAACCAACCAACACCTCCAACCACTTCTTCATACTTTCCTATAGTTGTATTCCCTTCAAACTTCAGGTCCCAATCTATGTCATTCTGTAGGTGTGTCTCTCTAATGCTTCCATTTCATACTTAGTCATTTCTATTTGTACTCAGTTCACCTGTTTTCTTTTGAATGCGACATGCGTTTAGTTTTATCCTTTTACTCCCAACAGTGAAAGGATAAATTCTAATCCTATTTGTTGGTTGACTCTTGAATTTGTATATTTTAATCCCTACTTGTGATGGTCTGTGTCCCATTTTCCATATTAATATCTTTCTCTCTTAAGCTTGACTCTACTCTTTGATAGCAGGTCAGGCAGCATCCAAGGAACAGGAGAATCGACGTTTGGGGCTTATTCCCGAAACGTCGATTCTCCTGTTCCTTGGATGCTGCCTGACCTGCTGCGCTTTTCCAGCAACACATTTTCAGCTCTGATCTCCAGCATCTGCAGTCCTCACTTTCTCCTCTACTCTTTGATATACCATATCTTCCCAAAATTGATCCCCTGTACCAATATTCACTTTAAAATCCTCTGTACTTCCCTATTTTTGTGGCCGGCAAGAACATGAGTGCACCCCCCCCCCAAAAAAAAACAACTTACTGTGACCCCTGAACTGGGAGCTATTTTACCCAAACCAGACTTTGAGCCACCGTTTATCTCTCTAATCTGATTTGCCCTGTGCCAATTCGCATGTGGCTTAAGTGATAATGCAGAGATATGACCTTTGATGTTTTGCTTATTAATTTAATACCTAGATCATGTCTTACAGTATCTCCTTTTTTTGTTCTACCTAAATGGTTGGTACCTACATGGAGCACGATGTCTGAATTTTCCTTCTCCAGTCCAAGTTCCTCTCTAGTTCCAAGCACACATCCCGAACTCTGGCACTAGCCTTGAAGCACAGGATTTGTGCTCTTCGCTGCAGAGAAATGTCAGTGCCCCTCACTATACTGTCACTTTCTATCGCTACATTCCTTCTTACTCTTTCCTCTTGAGTGGCTTCCTGTACCATGTAAGTATGGTCAGTTAGCTCAACTTCTATGTAGCCCTCACTGAAACAAGCTCAAATTTGTTGGACAATTGCAAAAACCTGAGAGTCCTGCACTGTGGCTTCTCTTTTACGTACCTCACTTGCAGTCGCACTACTGTCCCAGAACACTGATTAATCCACTGCTAAAAGATCCAACTATCTCCTGGTGCAAAAAAATCCAATTAACAACCCCCCCACCACCGATCCATTGCAGTGTTTGTACTTTAGCTTCCAGCTCATAAAGTTTGAATTGCTGGGGACTTCAAGAATTGCTGCAGACATGTTTACTTTGAACCAGAAACAAAAATAGCAAATACTGGAAAAGCTCCGCAGGTCTGGCAGCATCTGTGGAGAGAAATCAGAGTTATTTTTTCGGGTCCAGTAACCCTTCAAAAGCTGTTGAGCTTTTCCAGCAACCTCTATTTTTGTTTCTGATTTACAGGATCTGCAGTTCTTTCAGTTTTTATTTACTCTGGACCAAACTGGTATTCAAAAAGTCACACATACTATAAAACTGTGACACCTCACCAATCCTGCCATCCTTAATATGTTCAAAGGAACTATTTAATTATGATATTGAACTTTATATTTAATTATGCTTTTATATATTTTAGTAACCTTACCCTCAACTGCTATTTTTTTTTAACTTTAGCAATCAAATAAAACTTAATCTGTTGCAAGGTACTCAAGTTTACCAGTTTCGTCTCCTGTAGCAGAGTAAGCATCATTTGCTGAATGCGGAAAATTTTACAAAAATCAAATAACAATGGAACATTTCTTTCTCTTCTTCTGCTAAACCCCTGGATCATATGAGGGAGGTTGTGGCCTCATGGTAATGTCATTGGGCTCATAATGGAGAAACCCAGATTAATGTACTGAGGATATGGGTTCAAATTCCACTACAGCAGCTCGAAGAATTTAAATGCCATGAATTAATGAATTTGGAATTAAAAGATAATTTCAATAATTGTGATCACGAAATATCATTAACTGCCTTACCTGAAGGATATGTGCAAACCTGGTCTGGCATTCGTATGAGTCGAGAGCCACAGAAGTGTGCTTGACTTTTGATTTCCGTCTGAAAGGCTTAGCAACCTATTCGCTTGTTCCAAACAGCTACCTAATACTAATAACAGATGGACTACAATGGTTCAAGAAGCAGCTTCACAGGGGCAGTTAGGGATGGTAACAAATGCTGACATGACTAGTGTTTCCCATATCTCATTAAAGAACAAAATAAAGGTTAGTCAAAATCTAATTTGCATAATATATCTGTGATCAATCCAAGAGGAAAGTTGCCTGCTAAACTGCAATGATGGATTGTGATGATGTAAGTATTTTGCCAACAGAAGCCTAGGAATCTCTAAAGCAAAAAACGAGCCTTTTGTTTCTGCTTGCTTATCTGGTGATGCTTTAATTTTGTCCTCTTTTTGCAGATGCATAGTCAAAATCACTGGTGATATGACCATGTCGTTTCCAAGTGGAATAATTAAAGTTTTTACCAGCAATCCATCACCTGCAGTGCTTAGCTTCCGAATACGGAATACCAGCAAATTTGAACAAATCCTCCCAAATGCACAGCTTGTATATAGGTAATTTTGTTCTATTTGGGTTATCCAGTAACAAAATTTACATTTGCTAGAATTTAATTTTAAAAAAAGAAATAAAACTGTGCTGTCTGCTGTAATTGTATAATCGTGTAGACATTTAGTGACAAGCATTAGAAATCATGTATTTGTATGTTGGTTGAAGACTTGCTAATGTCAGAAAGTTATAGGCTCAGGCGCTGAGCACATAGTTTAGGTTTCATTGTGATTCTGTGCATTGTTTAGAGCAACTGCCTTTCAAAAGCTATTGACAGTATTCAAAGGACAGGTGCGAAGTGCTCTTCCACCCTCATAATCTTAATCTCCAATGACACAGACATTACATATTTTGAAATTACAAATTTTTATGTGTTGCATTTCATTTTACAATCCTTATTGCAAATATTCCAAATTTAGAGTGAATGACCTCTTGAATACAAAGTATGCTGCAACCATTTGAAGATCTTGTTTTGAGTTAAAATAGCCCATGTGATTTGCGTGCTGAAAAATCACTGAGGGATCCCTTCCTGTCTTGTGTTAAATCGAAATTCTAACTTTCAAGGGTGTCATCCAATCTTGGGCCTTTTACCTTAAATTGAATATAGTTCATTTTTCTGGTTTGAACTCATTTGCGTATTTCTGTTAGGTGATTATTCTCTGTATACTATTATTGCCAATACAATGGAATGAAAGAACAGAATATTCTAAGAACAGAACAATGTAAGTGGTCAACTGTCTCATTGATGAAATGAGATATATTTGCAAGCCTCAAGCTTTTTCACACTGCCAGTTAGTGTTAGTAGGCTTTTGTTGATCGCTATTTTCTGGCAGAAATCAGAATTTGAACTTCGCACGCCAAGTCATTTTGAGGTTGTCTAAAAATATCCATGCCCACACCCTGCAGGCTCTTTATTTTCCACTGTAGGTTTGTGTTATCTTTGAGGTTGCTGTATTACTAATGTAAAAATCAAGAATTCTCTTCAGCTTTGAAACTGTGTTTTGTCCTGAAAAGTGGGTTCTGCACTATGTTGTATAATAACACCAATGACAGGAAGAATAAGCACCACTGCACCCAGTTGTCAGATCCAGGTTCTTTCAAAGGGTCATTTAGGTTGAAGACTTGAGGTGAATTCATAGTAAAATGGCTAATACACAAAACACGTATTGCATGCAAACGTTGAGCTTGCAAGTTATAACATCCAGCTTAACTACATTAAATCCACCCACTAGTTAAGAAAAAATGATTTACAGAATGATTGCTTCAATAATAAGCATACGTGTTAATCATCAACATTTCACTCAGCTGGTAGTATGTCTTGTCAGCCTGGAATTTGAACAATCCTTGCACTCAAGGTCACCTCAGAATTCTGCACGTATCTTCTGCCTGTCTAACTGGCCAGAATTTGCAACAACTATTATTACCAAATTGTCTGTGAACTGTGCAGAATAAGTTATTTTTAGGATGAAATGTTGAATTGTAGGTAATTGCAGAGGGAAAATTAGAAATCAAAATTGTTGAAGTCACATTCCATTGTCTACTCAGAAGATAAATCTTGCACCTTAATTATGTACATTTGTTTTCAGACATTTCTGTGATTATCACTGCAAAAACGTACTTCTGTTCACTTGAGATTTTCTCTTCAACATACTCATGTAAATGTTGATCTTGTGTGAAAGCTGACCCCATGGCATTATATTCCATCTGCCAAGTATTTGCTCACTCACTTTACCTGTCTTTAGCACACTGCAGAATGATGTTCACCATTTGCCTCCCACCCATTTTCTTCATCCGCAAGTATGGCTAAGTGCATCAGTTTCTTTATATATGTCGTTAATATATTTTGTAAATAATTTGTGGCCTCAGTACCGATCTCTGAGGCTTCACTGATTACAAGTTGCCATCCTTAACATGCCATCCTTGACCTAATGCTGTCTTCTATTAATGAGCCAATCCTCTATCCATGCAAATTTACTACCTCCAACACCATCAGTTCTTATTAAGTTGCCTAATGTGTGGTGCCTTCTTGAACATCTGCTGAAAATCCAATTGTGTTTTATCCTGTGCTTCCCCTTTGTCTATCCTGCTTCTTAGCTCCTCAAAGAATTCTTATAAATTTGACAGATGGTGATGACCGTTATTCTGAAAATTTCAATGTAAATTGTTGTAGTTAATTAGGTAATTATATTGCATTGAATGTATTATAAGTAATTTGTAAAATTATAAAATAAATGTTAAACAATCTGAATTCTTTATTCCATTGTTACAATTTTATTTTGTGTCTACTTCAGCCCAAACCAAGAATGCATATCCCCCCTTACGAATACTACATGCATGAAAGCCCAACTTTTGGTTTAAAATGTTGGTCTCAAATTTTTAATTTTTACGCAAGTATGTAAAGTAAAGGTATATACGGTAAATCTGCAACTTACATTATGGTCAGATCAAACTTTATTGTCCATTGGGTTTTAATTTTCATAGAAAAATGGGGCCAGTTACTGAGCAGGGATCTTACTTAGCATAATCAGTTGCCCTAGCCATTGCTTATATTCCAAATGTTTTGAGTTGTCAGATTTTTCAATAAGCATTTTTATGAGCTTCTGCAAATTAAAGGACCTAAAGAGAAGGAACCAGTCTTTTTGTTTTAGAACTCCTAGCTCTAAAGAGTTGAACAATTATTAAAATACTTTTTGAATGCTGGGTCGAGATTGGAAATTATTGATGAACAGTTCTTTTATTTGAAAAAGGAAAGATGTTGATGAACTGCTCAAAATGCACAGAAGAATTAAGAATAAGTTCAACAATCATGTTAATACATGTAGAATTTGTGAATGTTTGCGGTTGTGCAGCCTGATCAGAAGTGTTTGTTGTTTTACTTTTAGTGATCCATCACAGAATGATTCAAACTCAAAGGACTTTTGGATGAACATGCAAACTCTCACTGCCTACCTCAAAAAACTGGCTGAACAGAACCCATCTTCCTCCTATTATAATGTGGATATCCTGAAATATCAGGTAAAGCAAGCAATGAAGCACATATTACCTGTAATATGCATTTTTTTCAGTGCAAGTTCAGATTTGTCAGATTTAATTTCTGAAAGGTAACTAAGTTGAGCACTTTTTGCAATACTACTTTTGCAGGAAGCTTACAGATGCATTGAAGTAGCGACGAGTAATAGGACTATTTTTAGCTTTTTTAGCTTTCATAATACTATGAAACATTGGATTATATTGGGCCTAAATTCTCTGGGCTTTAAAGAATGAGAAACAGTTTTGTTGAGGGATATAAGGTTCTGAAGAGGCTTTTGATAAGGTAGATATTAGGCGATTGTTTCTGCTGGTTGGGAATCTGAAACATGAGTACAGCTTTACGATGAGGAGCCAATCATTCAGGACTGAAATGAGGAGAGTTACTTAACTCAAAGGGTTGTAAATCTATGAAAACATTTTATACAAGATGGTTGTACATGTTCCATTGCTTATTAAGGACCAGGCCAAACCATCAAAATATATTCAGCAGAGTCTAGACCCTAACTTTTCTTATATTAAAGATAAGTGTAAGATGTTGCATTCCAGATGTAATTCGAAAGGTCAAACTACCAGATTTGAAGCAAAACACCCTTTATTCATACATTACAGTTAAAACACTACAAAAGAAAGAAGAAGTTGGAATAACTTAACTCTATTGGAAGACTTAATAGATTATTAACTACTACTAATTACCTACTCCAATATAGTAACGTTCCATAAACGCATTCTTGACAAAGGCAAATTCAAAAAAGCAAATTGTCTCACATGCAACTCCAGCAGCAGAGAGAGAACTCCCACCTTTTGACTGTAACCGAAAGAGAGAAAAAAAAGCTTCCACATTTTTAAGAACGCTGCTACTGAAAATCTAAATATCCTGGTTGTGTGAGAGCTTGCCCCAACCATTCAGGCTGTTTCTATTGTTCCTACATTTTAAAAATAACCCAAGGCCTCACACACTGTTTACTGTTTTCAATCCAAATAGACAGCTCGCCGCCTCTATCTTAAAACCTCTCTTTTAAAAAAGGACAAAATACACCTTAAAACCATAATATCATCACATACCAAATCATTTAATCTCTCAAAAAAACTGAGAAATATGGGAGAGGGCAGAAAATTGGAATTGAAGCCTGTGTTCACTCATGATCATACTAAATGATGGAGCAGGCTTTGTTGGACCATATGGTGTACTTTTGCTTCAGTTTCTTGTGTTCTATGCAGTTTGAATGGCCGTTGTGATGCTGGATGTATTGTACAATTATATTCTTGAGATTCTTGAATTTGGATTTGAAAATAGAGGTAGAGGAATGCGGGTTAGTTCTGTGACTTTCTTTTTTGAAAGGTTAGGAAGTCATTTGGTGACCTAAATGCATCAATTTCATAAAAGTGTGTGATTGCAGTTGAGTATCCATGAGAATCGCATGTATTGTTCATGAATAAAATGTTTATGCTGTTGGGTTGATAAGAGAGTAAAAACACTAAGGTGATTAGATTAGTTTTGATTTCAGAAAATCCAGAGTTTTACTTCAAAGCAGCCCAAGGTTCAGTTCAGAAGATGAAAAATTTTCATAGAATAGAATTCATAGTTTTGTTCCCTTAGGCTGTTCAGGCACATTTGTTTTTATGATTCCTTTTTGAATCTACTGGCATTAACTTCTCAAACTTCTGATAGCCTAAATGTTTTCAGTTTGAACAATATGAAGACACCTACCTAAACTTTTGTGGCTTGGAAACTCCAACCTCAAATATTTAAACCAGTGTGACTGGTTCCCCTGAACTGTCTTGATTCTCTTGCTGTGAGAAACTCAGAATTTAATAGAAGTTACATGGAAGAGTTCAGACAGACATCTTCATGTTGTTTCAACTGGAAATGTTTAGGCTATCAGAATTTTGAGATGTTAATGCTAGCAGATTTGGAACGGAATCATAAAGACGAATCTGCCTGAACAGCCTAAGGGAACAAAACTGGAGGCTTTCAGTTGAGTAAAGATTTAAAAGCTGAAATGAGTGTGATATTTCTCTGGGATTGAGTGCCTGTAATGGATGGTGTTGGGGAACATAACTTTGTTATGCACATATTTGTGTGTAAAACTTGTGTTCTCTTGTTACAGTACATCTGCCGTCTTATGTGACTATGTTTCCATGACTGACTTCTAGGATCTGACTTGTCCAAATTTATGAGATCATGATACTACTTAATGATATCGATTGTAGTTTAAGTTTCCTTAAAGCTGCTATAGTTCATCATTCAACAAGTGTGTAATACTTTTAAGATGAATGTTCTATGATTGGTTTTTTTATAAAACAAATTGCATTTTGACTCTCACCATTGAGCTATGAAGTGAGGTAGTTAAACAATCTTGAGCTCTTGGCTATGGTTGTGTATTAACCCTCAAAGAATAGAATGCAGACTTCTTTATTTTGTTTTAATTAAATCATGTAGAACATTAAAGTTAAAGTAAATTTATCCTCTTGCAAACTGCTAAATCTGTGTCAAGGAGCACTACACCCTGAACTAAAAATTCAAACTATTTTAAATGTCATGTAAAGTTCAGCATTTTTGTACTAATGAAAAACAAATGTTTTGCATTAGAGTTTATGAATAATACTTACATAGAAAGAATTTAGCTCAATTGCTGAATGGTGAATATGCTAAATGTCCTTTGCTTCTGTCCTTCCCATGCCCTCAAATTTAAATGAAAAGGTAAAATATATGCTATATGTAGCTAATTAATCCTTAACAGCCTGTTATTCTGCATTTGTAGAACATTTAATTAGAGTTCTTAATGTAATTAGACATGCATATAAATGTGAACAATATTTTAACATTTCCCAGGACAAGCTGCTGGTTTGATGCCTTTTGAGATGCTCAGTTAAGCTGAGTTAAGCTCAGTTAATCATCGTAGAAATTGTTTAATCAAGAACTGATTCTTTGCCTTCAATTTTCTGGTTTCTTTGTTTTTAAGGCCCACATTGGTATGGAATTTTATGAAATTTGTTCACTCTAGTTCACATATTTATATAGTACATTAATGCTACCACATATGGCTAATTTGTAATTCAAATGTGGTTGAACACATTCTGATTAGCAAATAAAATGCATAATTGCATGTATATGATCTCAATGACTTATAATTGCACAGTATTTGCAGGTGTATTTTAACTTGGTGTGCATTGTTGGCAAAATGGCAAGGAGAGTATTCAGGTCCCTGTTGACCATTGGTTGTCCTTGGTACAATATGATAAATATTGAAAAAGCAAAAGTACAAAAGTGAACTGCACTTAAAAGTACTGTTGTGAAATTACATGTGTATTGGTGAAAGTGACTGAAATTATGTTGTAATAGCCACACATGTGGCTAATTAATGATTTTTATTGAACAATATGACTCTAGCATCTCTCCCAAACAGCCATTATTCATTTGTCAGCTTAGATTGTGAGGATCATGGGTACGTTCAGTAAAGAAACACTGCCAAGCCTGTAGTTGTGTTACCTACATGCACACTATGCAATGGGATTTGTCAGACTTGCTAAACCAGCTTATGGAAACCACCTGTCAACAGCACTAGATAATTTTACAGCTCTCTTTTGACCCTTCCCATTGCAAAGAAATTCTGTCTGCCACATGCCATCTTCAGAATAACACAGATTCAATAAAACCTTAATGAAGTAGGAAACAAACTTAACAAGCAGTGCTTCATGGTGCCCTGCATCCATGTGCCAATATGCTACAATGTTAATGTCACCATATTTGCAGATGAGACTTCAATATTATTCATGGATTTCAGTTTGTGGAGCCCTGATACCAGTACTGGAGTAAATGGGAATTGCTCTGATAGAACAAGCTTTAATTGAACCATGCCGGGATAAGTTCCTTGATAAACTGAATATCTAGAGCTGTAGAGAGAACATTAACTAACGATAAGTGTGTGGAGGGTTCTGAGAGGGGATACGTAGGCTTACAAAGTAAAAGAACATGGCAGCATCACAGGGCAGCATTAATGTAATGATACCCAGGAAGGGACAAAGTGTGCAAACATAATAAGAGCAGCAAATAGGGTTAAAGGGAGGGGCCGGAGGTGTGCAAAATAACAACAAGCCAAAATTAGTGGTTATTTACTTAAATACTTGTAGTTTAAGAACAAAGTAAATGAATTAACAGCATAAATCAAGTCGAAGAGTATGATCTTACAGCCATTATGGAGATGTGGTTACAAGATAGTCAAGGCTGGGAAGTAAAATTCAGGTGTGCATCACGTTTTGAAACTACAGGCAGAAAGGAAATGGTGACAAGGAGTTTCAATAGTGTGAGATGGAAGAGTATGATAGCAAGAAATGATCTTGGATCAGAAGATGCAAAATTGGAAGTAAGAAATGACAAAGGGAAGACAACGCCATTGAGAGTAGATTTTAGTTGTCTTAAGGACTTTAGGGCATAGAATAAGTCAGGAGATAATGATGGTATGTAAAGAAGGCAGTACATTAATCATGGTTGACTGTATTCTTCAGGTACCTTGGGAAAATCAAATTGCTAGAGGTAGCCACAAGGAAGAACTTAGAGAATGTATTCAGGCCAGTTTCCTTGAACAATTTTAAGTGGATTCAATGAGGAATCAGACTGTTTTGGATGTGGTATTGTGTCATGAGGCAGGTTTACTAACTGATCTTAGTGGAAGAGATCCCTGGGGAATAGTGATTATTGGAAAGGATGACCAGAAACAGTTGAGAAAATAAAGTTTGATGATAGGCCAGCAAGTTATATAAAAACAGACAGTAATCAGTAATATTATCAATCAGCGGCAGCGTAGCTTCATGAAGGGGAAATTATGCCCGACAAAGTTTATTAAAATTCTTTGAGGAGTTAACAACCAGGATAGATAAAGGGGAACCAGTAGGTATATCTATTTGGATTTACAACTAAATACAACTAAATAAGCTACTTAATACAGTAACAACTCATGGTGTTGGGGATGGTATGGATAGAAGATTGACTAACTAATAGAAGACAGAATTGGAACAAAGGATGCAGTTTCAGAATTGAGTCTGTAACTAGTGAAGTGCTGAACAGTGACCATTCTAAAAATATTTCTTTTTTCCTGAATTAATATTTTGTTTAAGCTAGAATTCAAAATGTATTGAAAGAAGCTGGTTAAGCTTAAACATTACGGACATATTTTACTTTAAGGGAAGTGAACATACAATTGCCAAGTTTGTGAATGACATGAAAATAGATGGGAAAACAAGTGGTGAGAATAACACTAAGAGTCTACAGAGAATTAAGTGAATGGGAACACAGAGGTTGATGTGGGAATATGTGATATTATGCACTTTGACAGGAATGTTAAAGGATCTGGCTATTATTTAAATAGGGAAAGATTACAGGAAGTTATAACACAGTGGGCTTTGGGGGGTCCTTGTGTATGCATCATACACATCTTCAGGTAAAAGGAATATCTAATGGAATATTGGCCTTTATTTCAAAGGAATTAGAGTATAAAAGTCATGATCGTGGATATAGAGGGATTTTCTTATGAGGAGAAGTCAAGTAGGTTTGGCCTTTACTCAAAGGAGATTAGAAGAATGAGAGGCAACCTCATTAAAACATGTAAGATTCTTAGTCTGTACACTGTTAAACCCCAAAGAAATTGTTTCCCCTAGACTGCGGCGAGTCTAGGGTTGTGGACATAATTTCAGAGTAGGGGGTCAACCATTTAAGATAGTACCCACTGCTGCTACTGAGTGCCAGTAGTGGAGTGATTGTGTGTTTGTGGATGTGTTGCCAATCAAGCAGGTTCCTTTGTCCTGGATGGTGTCAAGCTTCTTGAGTATTGTTGGAGCTGCACCCATCCGAGCAAGTCCATCACACTCCTGACGTGTGCCTTGTGGATGGTGGATAGACTTTGGGTTGTTAGGAAGTGAGTTACCTGCCGCAGTATCCCTAGTCTCTGACCTGTACTTGTAGCCACTGTGTTTATGTGGTGAGTCCAGTTGCGTTTCTGGTCAATGGTAACCCCAAGGATGTTGATGGTGGGGGATCCAGTGATGATAATAATGTTGAATGTCAAGAGGTGGTGGTTAGAGTCTCTTATTGGTGATGGTCATTGTCTGGCATTTGTGTGGTACTAATGTTACTTCCCACTTGTTGGCCCAAGCCTGGATATTGACCAGATCTTGTTGCGTTTGAGCACAGAATGATTCAGTATCTGAGGAGTCGCGAACGGTGCTAAACACTGTACAATCATTGGCGAACATCCCCACTTCTGACCTTATGACAGAGGGAAGGTCATTGATGAAGCAGCTGAAGATTGTTGGGCCTCGGATACTACCCTGAGGGATTCCTGTAGCAATGTCATGGAGCTGAAACGACTGACACCCCATAACCACAACCATTTTCCTTTGTGCCAGGTATAACTAACCAGCAGAGTGTTTGCCCGCTGATACCCATTGATGCCAATTTTGCCAGGGCTCCTTGATGCCATACTCTGTCAAATGCAGCCTTGATGTTTTGGGCTATCACTCTCACCTCGCCTCTGGAATTCAGCACTTTTATCCATGTTTGAACCAAGGCTGTAATAAGATCAGGAGCTGAGTGGCCCTTGCAGAACCCAAACTGGGCGTCACTGAGCAGGTTGTTGCTGAGCAGGTGATGTTTGATAGCACTGTTCCATCTTCCATCACTTTACTGATGATGGAGAGTAGACTGATTGGGTGGTAATTGTAATTGGCTGGGTTGGATTTGTCCTGCTTTTTATGTACAGGACATACCTGGGTAATTTTTCACATTATTGGGTAGATGCCAGTGTTGTAACTGTACTAAAAGAGCTTGGCTCAGGGAGCGGCAAGTTCTGGAGCACATGTCTTCAGTACTATTGCCAGAATGTTATCAGAGCCCATTGCCTTTGCAGTATCCAGTGCATCCAGCTGTTTCATGATCTCACATGGAGTGAATCAAATTGGCTGGAGACTGGTATCTGTGATGTTGGGGACAACTGGAGGAACCCGAGATGGATCGTCCACTTGATATTTCTGACTGAAGATTGTTGCGCATGCATCAGCCTTATCTTTTGCGCTGATGTACTGGGCTCCTCCATTGTTGAGGTTGGGGGTATTTGTGGAGCCTCCTTCTCCTCCAATGAGTTGTTTAATTGTCCACCACCATTCACAACTGGATGTGGAAGGACTACAGAGCTTAGATCTGATCCGTTGGTTGTGGCATCACTTAGTTTTGTCTATCACTTGTTATTTATGCCGTATGGCACAGAAGTAGTCCTGTTTGGTTGCTTCACCAGGTTGACACCTCACTTTTAGATAAGCCTAGTGCTGCTCCTGGCATGCCCTCCTGCACTCTCCATTGAACCAGAATTGATCCCCTACATGGTGGTAATGGTTGCAGCAAGGATATGCCTGGCCATGAGGTTGTTGATTGTGCTGGAGTATAGTTCTGCTGCTGTTGATGGCCCACAGCACCTCATGGATGCCCACTCTTGAGCTGTTAGGTCAGTTCGAAGTCTGTCCCACGGTGATATTGCCTCACAACACAGTGGAGGTTATTGTCAATGTGAAGTCAGGACTTCTTCTCCACAAGGATAATGCAGTGGTCACTTTTACCTATATTGTCATGGACAGATGCTTCTAGATAGAACATAGAAGAATCCAGTGCAGTACAGGCCCTTTGGCCCTCGATGTTGCGCCGATCCAAGCCCACCTAACCTACACTAGCCCACTATCCTCCATATGCCTATCCAATGCCCGTTTAAATGCCCATAAAGAGGGAGAGTCCACCACTGCTACTGGCAGGGCATTCCATGAACTCATGACTCGCTGAGTAAAGAATCTACCCCTAACATCTGTCCTATACCTACCACCCCTTAATTTAAAGCTATGCCCCCTCGTAATAGCTGACTCCATACGTGGAAAAAGGTTCTCATGGTCAACCCTATCTAAACCCCTAATCATCTTGTACACCTCTATTAAGTCACCCCTAAACCTTCTTTTCTCCAATGAGAAAAGCCCCAAGTGCCTCAGCCTTTCCTCATACAATCTTCCTACCATACCAGGCAACATCCTGGTAAACCTCCTCTGCACCCGTTCCAGTGCCTCCACATCCTTCCTATAGTATGGCGACCAAACCTGTACACAATACTCCAGATGCAGCCGCACCAGAGTCTTATACAACTGCAACATGACCTCAGGACTCCGGAACTCAATTCCTCTACCAATAAAAGCCAGTACGCCATATACCTTCTTCACCGCACTATTTACCTGGGTGGCAACTTTCAAAGATCTGTGCACATGGACACCAAGATCCCTCTGCTCATCCACACTACCAAGTATCCGACCATTAGCCCAGTACCCCATCTTTTTGTTACTCTTACCAAAGTGAATCACCTCACACTTAGCTGCATTGAACTCCATTTGCCACCTTTCTGCCCAGCTCTGCAGCTTACCTATAGCCCGCTGTAACCTGACACATCCTTCCTCACTGTCAACAACTCCACCTACTTTCGTATCATCTGCAAACTTGCTCACCCAACCTTCTAGCCCCTCCTCCAGGTCATTTATAAAAATGACAAACAGCAATGGTCCCAAGACAGATCTTTGCGGAAAAACCGCTAGTAACTGCACTCCAAGATGAACCTTTACCATCAACTACTACCCTCTGTCTTCTGCAGCTGCCACATTAGTAAGGATGAGGTCAAGTATGCTTTTTCCTTTTGTTGGTTCCTTCACCAACTGCCGCACTACCTTTAGGATCCGATCAGCTCGATCAGTAATGTTGCTGCTGAGCCACTCATTCTGGTGAACATTGAAATCCCCACCCAGAATACATTTTGCGCCTTTGCCACCCTCAGTACTTCCTCCAAGTGTTGTTCAACATGGAGGAGTACTGATTCATGGAGGTTTCATTGCCCATGTTTAACCTGACACCATGAGACTTCATGGGGTCCGGAGTCAATGTCAAGGACTTCCAGGGCAACTCCCTCCCGAATGTATACCACTGTGACTCTAAATCTGAATTCTTTACCGAAGATGGTTGTCAAGACTGTCATTAAGTATATTAATTGCTGAGATAGACAGAATTTTAGTTAGTAAGGGAACTGAAGGTTCAGGAAAAGGCAAGAAAGTGGAGTTGAGGATGATCAGATCAACCGTAATCTCATTGAATGATGGAGTAGACTCAATGAACCAAGTGGCATATTACTATTTCCCTTACATCTTATAGTTATCTTAATTGCACTTCAATTCAACACTATAGTCATTCTCAAGCTAACAAAGCAAAATATGTCTGTAATGTTTAAGTTTAACCAGCTTCTTTCAAGATATTTTGAATTCTTGCTTAAACAAAACATTAATCAGGAAAAAAGTTTTTAGAATGGTCCCTTAGTTTTCAAGACAAATTGATAAATATAAAATTATCATCTGTATTTGCAGCCAATCGAATGATACAAAGGAGCAACAATTACGGTTCTTTCATTTATATTTGTGGAAAATGAAATCCTTATTGTAAAATATATACTGTTTGGCATGACTTGCATCATTTGTTCTCGATATAGGTTTGCTCACTGAGCTGGAAGGTTCATTTTCAGAAATTTCGTCACCCTACTAGGTAACATCTTCAGAAGCTTCGCCCGGAAATGTTTGGAAATGAACCTTCCAGCTCAGCAAGCAAACTTACATCCAGAACCTCAACATGAGCTACAGATCTTCTCAAAACTCATCATTTGTCCTCTTTGGCCTCTTCGAACAAATCTGTGTAAGTGTTGTTATTTATCTGAAGAGAACTTTTGAGTGCTCTGATCTTTATGGATGTCTGTCTCTCTCTCTGACTCAGGTATCTTCCAATGGTATCCAATCAACACCACTAAACCTAGCTACATACTGGAAATGCAGTCTTACCACTACTGACATTCGAGTGGACTACAAATACAACCCAGAAGCTATGGTTTCTCCTTCTGTGCTATCAAATGTCCAGATTTTGATGCCAGTAGATGGTGGAGTTACTGGCATGCAGTCACTGCCTACAGCTATTTGGTAATTTAGAAATCTGAACCTTTTATTCATTTTGGAATTTTGTTTAACATCAGAAAGAAAGAGCATTCTGATGCTTGTTACTAATATAGAGAGATATTTAAAATTTAAATAGATCTTTGTTTAGTTGACCTATTAAGACTCCCCATTAAGATGTATGTTCCATTTACTATTAACAATATGTTGGCAAGGTCATTGTTTTGTCTTGTATATCAAATTGCTTGACTGGAAGAAGCTGCAATCCAAAAAGGTGTAGAGCAGATTTTCTGTAATGTTACTAGGGATAAAAAATTTAGTTGTGCAAAGTTACTGAAAAAAACTGGGGCTGTTCTCCTTGGAGCAAAGTAAGAAAAGCAAAATTTTGCTAGAGGTATTCAAGATCATTACTGATTTTGTTGGGGCATATGAGGAGGAACTAGTTCCAGTGGGGCTTACCTGTTGAGATGTTATTACGCAGAGGTGTACAGTAATAGGAGCAGGTGGAACCTGAACCCTGGACTCCTAATCCAGAGGTAAGGGTGCTATTCATCTGTTGGTTGTTAGATCCCAGCAGTGGTGAGATACATTAGATGGACATTTATTTTTCACTTAAGGGCCTTAAGTGAGGACACTCCATGAATCGGGTTAATGCAGGGCATCAAGCAACGTAAGACACTAATGTTCTGTGGATTTTGCATTGTTGGGTCATGTTCTAATATGAGTGTATAAGTGCTAGCATATTCATACATTTCATTTGTTCACCTGGCCTTGATTCAGGAATGCAGAACAGAAGAAGGCCTTATGGAAACTGTCTGAAATTTCGGAGAAATCTGAAAATGGAGGTAGGTAGAATATGTGAATCACTACTTTTCATTTCTCAATTTGCTGCCAACAGTGAATGCATTTTTATTTTTGGAGTTAAATTCAGAAAATGAAACGTTATTTATGAATCATTAAGGTCGGTGATAACTCTCCAACCTTTGTCACAAACACTTATGGTGAAGCAAGTTTCCTTCCCAGCTACTATCTCAAGAGCAGACTGTCAGAGATTTGGAGACCTTTTTAATTTGGAGGAGAATGTCTAATTCCATATCCAGAATATCACAGAGCCACCTACTTCCAACTCTAGCGATATGTCCCTTCATTAATAACTGCTCATTTGTCACAGAAACAACCTGTAACAATGCCAGAATTGATTAATTCTGTTCTTGTTGACAGAGAATATTAATGCTTTGCATTTTTTTGGAGTTTTTATGTAATGTAGTAAAAACATTCCCAAGTTGCTTCTGAGGACAATTATGCAACAAACAAATGTTACATAAGGATAAATTAGAACAGATAGCCAAATCATTAAAGGGGTGGATTTTTAAGATATGCCTTAAGGCAGAAAAGAAAGGAGGAGTTACTCATGGAAGGAGTTTCCAAGCTTAGAGTCTTGACTGCTGAAGTCTAGGTTACCTCTGATGGGCAAATTAAAGTTTCACGTACGTAAGCCAAAATTGAAAGAGTGCAGATACCTTGAATGTTGATATATCAAAGATGGGAGGATGATGCCATGTAAGGACTTGAAAATAAGAGGGTGAAGACTTTAAGTTTACTTTTTAAAGGAGTGACCAATAGTTTACAGGGCTAAATTGAGGACAATGAAACAGATAAATTAGCAATAGAGAAATTAAAATTCGAGCAAAGAAATTAGCATTTCAAGAAAAAGAAAAAGAGAGAGAGAGAGAGAGAGAGAAATAGGGAATGGAGAAAAGAGCAAGGGGGTAGAGAGGGAAATTCAGGAAAAATAGCAAGCAAAACATTTGAGTTGAGACAGCCAAGCTGAAAAGCAGGAAACCTATTGTGTCCCACGAAGACACTGCTGGCCCAGACTTAAGGGTGGAGGCAACTTTATTTGCTCATTTAATTCCAAAGTTTGAGGAGGCAGAGGTGGAAGCTTCTCACATCTCTTTGGAGCTGGTAACACGGCAATTTATGGAGCCAGTCCAGCATTGGTCAGTACTAATGCAGACTGGGCTTTTAGGGTGAGGCAAGAGGTTTATTCCCTCTTGCCTGAGAAAATTGCCAGGCACTTACAAGGGTAGTATAAGTGGTTATCTTAATTGTATACCAGAGGGTGCCCATAAAAATGATGTGTCTTGAAGAAAAAGCCTAACCAGAAATATCTGGAATTTGACAGGCTTAAGCAGCAGTGGGTACTTAATTTAGAAGCCACTTATGAAAATCTCAGTGAAACAATTCTTGAAGGGTTTAAAAACCACCACCACCCCCCATTCCTAATAAGAGTGCTGTAGGAGGAACAGAGTGTGACTGGGTCAGGGTATGCAGCCATGCTGGCTGATGGTTGAGCTGATCCACAAACTCCTAGACCAAGAGAACCCCTCTCCTAGTCACCTCCGGTCATGATTAGAAAGCAAAAAGTGATAGGAAACTGAGCACCCATGGTAGAGAGGAAAATGCTGGGAACGGTCCTCAGGATAGAAAAGGTAGTGCTGAGATGAAAGTTGAGCGCCAAGAAACCTTTATGTTTTAATGGCTGAAAGGTAGGCCATGTCCAGTACAACTGCTAGAAGGCTAAGAAAAACCAGGAGCATTTAGTCAGACACAACACATTGCAGAGAATGGCAGTTTGTCAGAGAGTGTAGCAGATCAGACTATGGCTGTGACTACAACTGCAAATCCCTGTAAAGACACTGCTGAGAGTGCAGATGAAATTAAATAAATCCTAAGAGTTACCAGGATTTTACATCTAAAGGAAGTGTGGCCACATTTCCCCAGGGTAATACAGGCAAGCTGGTAGTAAACTAGGGAATACTGGAAACAACTAAACTCTACTGCTGGGAAAAGGTGTGACTTTCCCCACCAGTGAATATAGTAATTGCCATGGTGGTCATAAATGGGATTGAAGATTGATAGATTTCCCATTTCTCATTAGGAATGTAAGAACAGGAATAAGCTATTCAGCTCCCCGAGCCTGCTCTGCCATCCATTAAGTTCATGGTTGAACTCTGGCATAACTCCATGTCCCTGGCTTGGGCCTTTGATACCCTTAATTAATAAAAATCTGTCTATCTCAGATTTAAATTTAACAATTGAATTAACATTGACTGCTATTTAAGGAAAAGAGTTAGCAACCTTCACTACTCTTTGCATGTAGACCTAATTTTTAACATCTCTCCTGATTGGAGTCAAGATTAGAGTGGTCCTGGAAAAGCATATCAGGTCAGCAGCATCCGAGGAGCAGCAAAATCAATGTTACGGGGAGGAGGTCTTCCAGCACCATTCTAATCTTGACTCCAGTCTCCAGCTTCTGCAGTCCTCACTTTCGCCTATCCCTCCTGATTGACCTGCCACAATTCTTAGACTATGCCCCCATTTCTAGAATTTTTCAACCATTGGAAATAGTTTATCTGTTCTGTCGTTTCATATTAATATCTTGAAGACCTCAATACAGCACCCTTTAATCTTCTGAATTCTAGTGTAAAGGCCTAACTTGCCTAGTCTTTCCTCATAACTAAACTCCGGAAATCCATATCATCCTTATAAAGCTGCATTGAACTCATTCCATCCTTCCTAAGTGCCCAGATCAATTTTCAGTACTGTAAGTGGTATCTAGCTATAGTCTTTCATATAACTGCAGCATAATGTCTGTATCCTTAAACTCCAGCCTTTTAGATATGAAGGCCAGTATTCCATTAGCCTTCTTGACTATTTTCTGCACTTGTTCTAGGCATTTTCAATGGCTGTGCACCTGAACCCCTCCCAATCTCATTGGACATCCTCTGTATTTTTGCATTCTGAGAAAAATAACCCTCCTTCAGTCCAAAATGGATAACCTCACACTTGCTTATAATAAAGTCCATCTGCCACAGCTTTGCTTATTCACCTAATCTATCAATGCCCTGATGTAATTTTATGCTGTCTACAATGCTGTCCAATTTTGTGTCATCAGCAAATTTGGATATTTGACTTTCTATGCCACTATCCAAGTCATTAATGATATTATGAATAATTTACACCACAATACACATTCTTGCAGGATAGTCCTGGTCAGTTTCTGCTAAACTGAGTGTTTACCCATAATTCCAACTCTCTTGTTTCCTGCCACTCACTGCACCTGCGTAACGACCAGTGAGATCATCCCTTGTTTGCCTGTGGATAGAATCAACTTGTTCCTTGGCAGTGACCTATTGCGATCAAAGGTAATATCATCCTCACTGGTTCTCTGAAAAGTCTGTGGAAGTCAGGAAGACCCATCAGCTGCAGGTGAAATGCCCAGCATATCCCTGACTATATAGTCACATGATCTGTCGCCTGACAGACTCAACTAGTGGAGGCTAAGGTGGCACTGCAGACAAAAGACCTTCAAAACCAGTTCTCTGAAATCTTTGGGTGTCTAGAAGATCCCAAGGAGGTAATAACTAGAACTTCTTTGGTGGCAGCTCTGTGAGCTGATCTAGTGTTAAAAACAATAGTTCAGATTGATCACACTGAAGCTGAGGCACAACCTGTCCCTGAATATTACTATATTAAAAATAATGTGCTAATATGGAAATAGACACCTGCAAGTAATGAATAGACAGTGATCCATTAAAGTAGTGATGACAGCAAAATATCATAAGGCGATATTTTGGCTTGATCATGGAATTCCAATGGCTCAGCATGTCAGTATACAATACCTGTGTTTGCAAAACCTAAGTCCAAATCAGCCAGCATTTCTACTGGCCACAACTCCATAGAACATAATAGGGTTTTGCATAGAGTTTTGTAGTACCTGTTATGTTGTAGGAAAACTGTACCTGCATTAAAACCTATAAGCATGATTCTCCCATGCCACTTGTTTCCCTATTGTCAAAACATTGATGAGGGAATTGACCCAATTCTTCATCAAGTATGGTCTGCCCACCAAGATCCAGTCAGTTTCGGGCTCATGTTGAACCTCCTGAATGAACTTTTGATTTGACTTATTTTTGTCGTGTACGTAGGCACAGTGAAATGTTCTACTTTGCATGCAGTACAGGCAGATCACAGAGTGATAGGACAGGGCAAGGCTGCAAAGAAGGTGCACAAAAAGCAAGATCAACATTAGATTTTAAATTTGAAGGGTCCATTCAGGCTTATAACAGTGAAAAAGAAGCAGTACTTAAACTGTTGATATGTGCGTTTAAGCTTTTGTATCTTCTGCCTGACTGAAGAGTTTGGAAGAGCTTATAACCGGGGTGGGAATGATCTTTGATCTTAGCAGCCTTTCTGAGTCAGAGAACTGTAGATGGAGTCAATGGATGGAAGGTTGGCTTGTATGATTGACTGGGATGTGTTCACAACTCTGTAGTTTCTTACGATCCTGCACAGAGCAGTTCTCATACCAAGCTATGATGCATCCTGATAGAATGTTTTCTATGGTGCATCTATAAATGTTGGTGAGAATCCTTACAAAATGCCAAATTTCCTTATCCTGAGGAAGAAGAGGCATTGCTGCACCTTTTTGACTGTCACATCAACATTGATGGTGCAGGACTTGTGCAGAACTTAAAGAAACCCGATTAGAATTGAAAAGACAAGACCCAGACTAAGAGAATGAATATGTGTGACAGTATGTTTGTTATTTTATGTTTAATTATTTTTCATCCTTTGTAATGAATTAAAATGGATCTCATTTTATTTGTTCTATATTATCACGATGACAGATCAGATTCCAAAGTATTATCAGCATTTTTTAAACTTTTAGTTCCAAAATGTGTTTCTTAAAAGAAGATTGCTGTGAAACCTGTGGAATGTTGCTCCTGTAAGTGTCCAGCACTTTCAGAGATAGAGGTATAACAGAAGGAGATAACAAGGGGCTTACTCATTTTCCCCTCACCTCCAATGTCACCTCAGCAGAAAGCCACATCTTGGGGACACTTTTTGTGTTTTGTCCTTTCAGAAATACACAAAGGTCTTATAAACTGACTCCAACCCTGATCTGTGTTGACGAATGGAAGAAGGTGTGCTAGTGAACTGAGGCATTGACTTATAGCCTGAGTTTGAACACTAGTGTACTGTGAAGGTCACAGTTGAAGAATCACCCACTAGTCACCTTTGTGTTATAGGTAAAAAGATTCTCAATTTTGAGTGCTGGAAGCCAGGCAGCCAGCAAATCAGTCTAAAAGACTCTCACTCTGAGAACTGCCAGCCAACTACTATAAAAAGGAGATGGGACAAAAGGATTTCAACTAACTGCAAAACTACGAGCTCTGAACGTAACTGTTCAGCTATCAATGTTACACTATCTGCTGTTCACAAGCCACTCAGAAACTGATCCATGTATCTTTTAACTTTGATTTTTTTTTACTCACTTTTTATTACTTATTTGTGTGTGTTGTATTATTATTTATTTGCTATTAATGACTAATAAAATTATTTTGTTAAGTAAAGAAAACCTAGTTAACTTGTCTCCTTTTAAGAACAAAGGGATCATTTTTGAATTAACCTTGTTACAACCAACCAAGGGCACAGGCAAATAAAGATGGGAAGGCAGTTCAAGCCTCCATAACCAAGAGCTTAACAATTTGGGGTATCCACGTGGAACTGTACCAATTTTTGGAACCCTGTCCAGGAGATCTGGTCATAATGATACGCAGACAGCAGATAGAAAATGGAGAAGAAAAGGTTGGACTGCAAAAAGTTCCATGGTAACGACCTAGTTTATATATTGGTGCACAGGTAACTTAAGCATAGACCCAGTTTACTCTCAAATTGTTCATGTTAACATGGAACATTGACCAACTGTTTACAAGTTTAGAGACAGGTGCAGCAACGAGCTAAGTCCAGAATCTATTTGAAGGATAGCAGATTGAAGGATGTACTGATGGAAGTATTGTTAAAGAGGGAGTTCCAGGATTTTGAGCCAGTAATGAATTTGTTTGCATGCATTACTGCACATTGAACTACTCCTATTCTTTCAGGTTCTGGATCCCTCAGAGCAAAATTTGACGTGTCAGAAGGTCCAACCAAGCCATCAACTCTTGCAGTCCAATTTCTCAGTGAAGGATCCACACTATCAGGAGCAGATGTAGAGCTTGTAGGCACTGGTTATAGACTTTCTTTAATAAAGAAGAGATTTGCTACAGGTAAGAGCTGCAGAGCCTATAGACTTCTGGATACAATTGAACAATCATGGAGTGACTTATTAAAGTTTAAGAAACAGGCACACTAGGGTTGTAGTTGTATATGTTTCTGGCCTCAAAATCTAGAAATTCATTCAAATCCCATCATGGGATTTTGCAGATTATAGTTCAGTCTTTAGATATGGAGAGCTTGTTTTTCCAAGTGAGAGAAACTAGAAGGTTGCCATCTCAGGATGACGGTCAGCTATTTAGAGCAGAAATAAGAAAATATTTCCACTCACTGTTGGGAATTTTTGCAATATGATTCTGATGATTCGTAATGAAGGGCTTTTGCCCGAAACATCAATTTTCCTGCTCCTGGGATGCTGGCTGACCTGCTATGCTTTTCCAGCACCACTCTAATCTCGACTCTGGTTTCCAGCATTTGCGGTCCTTGTTTTTACCTAATCCTCTATCAGTGTTAATGTACTTCCATATCAGATGATAAAATTTGAAATAAGTAAAAATGTAATGATGACTACGCATCCATGTCCATTGCCATAAAACCTGATCGAGTTCACTAATGTCCTTTGGGGAAAGAAATTGCCATCCTTACCTGGTCTGGCCTACATGTGACTCCAGACCCACATCAAGGTGTGTCTGAATTGCCCTCTGCGCTGTTAAGGATAGGTGATAAATACTGGCCATTGACACCCTCATCCCGTGAATGGATGAAAAAAAAAGTGTGGACCTTTTGAAAATCCAAATATAATACATCCATTGCTTTCCCATTATCTACTCGCTTGTAATCTCCTCGAATAATTCTAGTAAAGTTGTCAGGTTTGATTTTCTTTTCATGAAGCCATGCTGATGCTACTTAATCATGTATCTTTTCTATAGTAAGCTGTGCAATTTTGCTACAGAAAATCTGCAGCCTTTCTAAATACAGTGATTGAGCACCAGGTTAAATAACTAAATAAAAACCTACCAAGTCAGCTTTTATTCTAGAGTCTGACTTGTCTTGTAGTACCATCAGTTGGGAATCATAAAAACTGCTACTTTTTAAAATTCTTTCCATTTAAAATTAAGATTGGATTGTTGTGATATACTAATCAAGATTGATGACAAATTAAGCATCAGTTTCCACAGCACTGAATTTAGTCTCTCATCCATCAGAATTTAACTAGAATCATAGAGTCCCTCCAGAGTGGCCTGTTTCCACACTGCAAGGATTCTAAAAGTCTAGTTAAACTCTGGTGGATGAGAGACTAAATGCAATGCTTTGGAAACTGATGCTAGGGACAAGAAATATAAAAGTAAGATTAAAATATCAACATCTTGAAAACTAGCATAACCATAGGATGCTGTTACTTACTGTATGCACCCGAGTAATAGTCGATTTTTTTGACTACTTTTTAAGGCTAAATTTATGAGTTTGACTATTACATGGATACTACTTTTGAGGGGCTGAAATTCACACCCATCAAAATTCATACTGTACCATTAGCAGAAGCCCAATTGATCTCTAAACGAATAAAGAAAAAAAACCCAAATTATGGTAATTCTGAAAAGTCAGAGCGGAAAACAACAGCCAGCGGATTGGAAAACTGGGAGCAGAGCAACTGGCAGACTAGAAATCTGGAGCGTGACATCCGGCACACTGACTCATAAACATTGATCTGTTAGCTGTGAAGAATTAGGGTCAACTTTTCCACAAGATATATGGAAAATTCCAGGCTATTTGGCCAAAAATAGGTGGTCGACTTTTACATGAAATTGGCTATTACTCGGGTATATATATGGTAAGTAGTCTCTCAAGTAATATTTAAAAATATTCTTTGATGTAGCCACTACAGGAAAGTCTGAGGTCAGAGGACTGTAAGACTATAAGACATAGAGCCAAAATCGGGCATTTGGCATGTTGAGTCTGGCAGCCATTTCATAAGGTTATGGCTGAGATCAAATCCACTCTACTTTTCCCCTATTTTGTCCATAATCTATTCCCTTACTGATGAAAAATCTGTTTATCTCAGCCTTGAATATGCCTAACAACCTAGCCATTAAAGCCATTTGTGATAAAGAATTCCACAGATTCCTTAGCCTCTGAGAAAAGAAATTCCTTTTCACCGCTGACGTAAATGTTGGACCCTTTATTCTGAGATGTGTTCTCTGGTCCTAGACACTCCCAAAGCCATTTATTTGCAATTCCATTGATTTGAACTTTTAAATTTAGAGAAAGTACTCCTCAATGTTAAATCTTTAACTTCAACCTAATTGATTATCCTGAGTTTCTTTCTTGTGAGATGTGGTGGCGTGTTGCATGAATGCCCACAAACTGAGAGCTTAGACATTGACAGCTTCAAATTACCTTCAGATTTCTAACCAAATTCTTACAGTCTGGAAGCTGCAAGAACTAAGCTTTTCTACTAAGGTAACTGATTTTCCTAGACTTCTATCAGAAGAGAAACTGCATTTGCTTCTGACCTCAGTCAAGTCTCCTCCAAAATACCTTTAAAACTTTCAATTTCTGGTTTTCTATACTAAAATCAATCCACAGTTATTTTGAACTGAAAGAAAGCTAAAAGCTTCAATGTTTACCCATCTTTTGTAAATACCCAATATAAACAATTTTCCATTTGCTCATCATAGGAGGCTATAGCACTTTCTGAGAAATACTTTATTAGATTAGTGTGGTGCTGAAAAAGCCAAGCAGGTCAGGCAGTATCCATGGAGCAGGAGAATGATGAAGGGCTTATGCCCGAAATGTCAATTCTCCTGCTCCTCGGATGCTGCCTGACCTGCTGTGCTTTTCTATCACGACACTCTCGACTCTGATCTCCAGCATCTGCAGTCCTCACTTTCTCCTATATTAGATCATTGTTCCAGAACATTGCTCTGACCTTTTTTACGTTGAAAGCACTTCACAAAATTAACCAACCCCCATATGCCACTACTTTGAAATCTAAACACCAAAAATGATATGAATGTATATAAATTATGTGCCTTTCATCACAAGTTGTGCAAAAAAAATTGCATTTGACTTTTTTTCAAAATAAAATATTGTTCTGTTGAGCATTCTGTAGCTTCTCTGTTCCCATTTGGTTCATGCTAATTATAGATTAATAAATTGCTCAATGGCAATGATTTTTTAAGAGCTGTGCACAAAATAATCTATGGTATGTCATTATTGGGGAGTTTTCATTTTAAATTGGATTTCTGTTCTTCATGTGTATGGGATATGTCTTTGAAGAAAGTGTTAATTGTTTTCTCTCCTGAACAGGCCGATACATGGCAGATTGCTGACAGTTCCATCAGCACATTGAATCTCGGTGAAGGACAAGTTGACTGTCAGGTGTTTATTTTGATGGTACATTTGTACTTGCCTTCCAGCTACAATTAGTACTGCATTCAGGAGTACAAGATGGACAAGAAGAGTATTTTCAAGGATATGAAAACTTTAAAATTTAAATTCTGCCTTTGCCTGTTTTGGTCATTGGATTATAAGGAAAATCCATACTACACAATTTAAACATGCACTTTCTTTTAGAAAAAAAAAGTCATTTTGGGGGAGAATAAGTTGTATTTTTATTACATTAAATTAGCACTGATGTGATTTTCAACACTGTTTAATTGTTTTGAAACCTGCAATATTCAGGAAGTATAAAGTAAATGTCTTTGAATACATGATTTTATTTAGACTTTAATGAAGAGCAACAAGTGATCAGTAGTTATGCTGAAAATGTAAAAATGTATAATGTATATCAAACACACATAAATATATATAATAGATGAACCAGCATTAACCATTTGCCTTCACTGTGCTTCTATTGTGTAAACATATATAATTTTACAAATTACCAAGTTTAGCTGATTGTAAGGTTTGCTCTTGCAACAAAAAAATTTAAATCAATGACAAATCTATAAGTTGCAGAAATTTATATAGGTGAATATGAACTGTTCTACAACTTTTCTGATTCAATGTTGTATTCTTGTGCCATACAAGGAGGTACTTTTCTGAGGGGCGGTGCCATGTACGTCATAAACTAACATAACGCAAAGTTTTGGTCATGATTGTAACTGGAGAATATTTGAATGATGGTGAGTTGTAGTGCTTGTTACAGAACTCTTAAGGACTCTGAACTCTTACCCTGAAGCAAGGATTGTTGGGAGTTGGTAGGATGAAAAATCATCTGGAACTATACTATTGGCAAAGTAACTTTCGTAGTCTTCAGCTTAATTCTGGAACATTGCTGCAGACCATTAAATTATTTGTGTATTTGGATTGTTAGTGCACATCCAATTGTCAATTTGTGGGTTATTAATTTTTAAGTTTTTATACACATGCAGATATAATAAAACCAAGTTATTATACCAATGATCATTGCAAAAAACTTTCAAATTTGCGAAAAGGCCCACAATGTCACAAGCAGTACAAAAAAAGAGTTCAGAACAAACTGCCAGTTCATTGCAAGGTGAAGAATACTGAATTGTTTTTATTTACAGTGCAATTAATGAATATATTTCTGTACAATTGAATTATCACTAATCCCTATAAAATTGGCTACCAATCATTTGGGACCTATTGCCATTACTGCTTTATCCACTCAGCGCGTCCTCTTACTGTGGGCTTCCTGTTGTCAATATAGATGCACTAAAACAACTGTCTATAGTTGAGATTATTTTGTGAAGACTGAGAATGTAGGTGCTGGTCTACAATTACACATATTTTTGTTATCCAAAAGATAGCAGCATTTTTAAAAATTTATCTTAGGGGTGGTATTCCAGTACTTTTTTGAACTGGGAGTGCCTGGATTTATCTGTCCTTTTTTAAGTGTACTTGTGTTACTTCAGAAATTAAATAAATGTCATCTGGTATTTCACCAGGTTATCTTGTTGAGCAAAACTGGAAGTGTTTTTATATCTTGCAGAGTTTCAGGTCAATTTATTATTTTGCCTAATTGTATATACACACACACAGATAAAAGCCCTTAAAAAACCCCAACACACAATGTACTGAAGCTAAGGTTCACGTGCCAGCATTGAGACTTATTTTATGGAAGTTTGTTTTTCAAAACAAAAAGTGCCTTTATGTCAATTATTGTGCCACTAGGTTTTTTCAATGAAAATCTATTAAGCTAATTATTCTTATGTATGAATATTTCAAAAATTTGTATATAAATATGCTATAATCCTTAAATACTTTTGTATTTGGACTTGAAAGGGAAATGAATGAGATAAAACTGGAGTCTGTGGTAAACAGTGTATTTCAAAAATGTTATTTCTTTTGATGGGCTATTTGCAATAAACTGTAGCCATTGTATTGGGAAACATAAGATATTTGTGTTTTTAGCCTGCTAAATGATACACCTGCTGTTTAACATGTGATTTGCTATAATACTTCACATTCATGTAATATTTCATGATCAGGTGAGTGTTAAAATAATATTGGGGTGTAGAGAACACAGTCAACTTTTAAACAAAGTGTGAAAAACAGCAAAATATTTAAAAGGTTTAATTTTATTCCAGACTTTCTAGATTTAGCTATATAATGGGCATAAACTCCCATGGATTAGCAAAGCAATAAACCATCTGACTACTTTGCAGAGAAGCTGTCTGGTGATGCCTGCTGGAAATGTATCTACATGGATATTTTATGGGAACAGACTTGGAATTCATGGTTATGACCACCTGTTTGAATAATTCATTTGCTCTTTGCCCGGAATTGTACCTTCAAGAAGGCAAAAGCAAAACACTGGGATGCTGGAAATCTAAACTAAAAACAGCTGCTGGAGAAGCTGTGTGAGTCTGTGGAGAGAGAAACAGAGTTAATATTTAACATTAACAATGATTCATCTGCAGAATCCTAAGGTGTGGTAATTGTAAAAATTAAATGTAGAAAATACAATACATTTCACTTGCTTGTTATGCTATCAGTGGGCATTTTCAGCATGATTGGCAATTTGCCAGATGACATCACTAGAAACCTGGAGATCCTCTTAACTTGATTCTATATTAAAAATGAAATTGGGAAAGAAGAAATGAATGTCACGGTAATTGCTAGATCTTTATATGCAGCTTCTTTGAAGGTCTGTGGCAAGTATCATCGCTTTGATCATAATTCTTAACATAAGTACAACCAGCTGTCCAGAAGCTAAGAGGACAGATATTAGAAGGAAGGAAAGACTTGCATTCATTAGGCCTTTTGTAAATTCAGAATGTCCGAGTGCACTTTACCACTGATATTTTTGCAATATAGTCACTGTTGGTAATACAAAACAAATAAACCAATTTGCTTGAACTGTTGTCCAACAAACAGCAGATAATCAGACAATCCGTTTTAGTGGTGTTACTTGATGCTGGATATACATACAGCTTGGTTACATCTGAGAGTTCCTTTTTCTTTTTTGAAATACTACCAGGGGTTATTCTATGCCCATTTGAGAGGATAATGGAGCATTGGGTTGACGTCTCATCTAAAATACTGCACCTTCAACCACTAAACTGTCAGTCTCTCTTTTGCTCCAGACTGGAATGGAATTTGAACACAGACTTTCTGACCCAGAAGCAAGTTTACTACCACAGCCACAGAAAGTTTGATTTCTGTTCCATCCCTAAGTTAATTTCGAATAAAGCAGTCTTGGGATTTTATGGTTGAACTTGATATGCCTGTTTTAGAAGAGGGTTTAAAAAAAACAGCATCTGATTAAAATCCTGTGAGCTGTGATAAATAGTGATGATATGCTTGTGTTGATTGAGGACAGTATAGTACTTCATTCTGATCTTACCAATAGTGAATAATTTGTTAATACTTGCTGACTCAACTCATTAAAGCTAATCTCTTAAATGATAAATTGAGGGGTTGTTATCTCTGTGTGATTCAAATCAAAACATGTTTTACTGTGTCTGAATTTGAGTTGCCTGACTTTAAAATTGAAGAAAATCCAACTTATTCCTTGCTGTGTTGTTAGCATAGAAAGAAGCATAGGGAAGGCTGATGGGAATAGGACATGCCAGTTTTGAAGCCTGACACATTTGTTGCACAAAGGTTGTCTGACTCTCTACTGAACGAAAACTACCACCTGCAAGTTCTAATCCATCTTGGCTTGGAACTATATTCCTTCACTGTCTCTGGGTCAAAACCCTAGAACTTTGTAACAGCACTGTGATTCAACACCTCAAACAGGCTGCAGTGATTCAAGAAGACAGCACACTCCCAGCTTCTCCAAGGCAATTAGGACTGGGCAATAAATGCTGACCTAACCAGTAACAGCCACACCTGATCAACAAATTTTAAAAATTCTGAGCTTGGGTATGAAGCTCAAGGTTATTGTAAGGATTGGCAACAGCAGTTTATTGAATTATGCGTCACCATGAATATTTTTGAGTAAAACAATATTTGTCCCATTTCTTTAAGTAATTGAAATTGCTAAGTAATGCCAGAAATAAAGTTATGAAATAGTGCTATTTAAAAAGGTAGGATTAATAAAATGCTTATGTGGTATGTATGGAAACATGAATTTGAAATAAGTAAGTTATTTGTTATCATACAGTCAATTATGCAAAGAATAAATCAATATGCAATCGTTATTTAAGAAGAAAATGTAAATGGCAATTATTTCTTCCAATATCACCAAGCAATTTAACATGGTCCATATTGTCCTTTCTGACGTGACATTTGCTTATATAAATCGACATGAAACTAGTTGTGATATAATTTATGAAGATAAAACACCACCACTGAAACAGAACATGAACTTCCTGAATGTGATTTTCAATAAATCACAATATTTGTCCATTCTACAGTTGATTATATTGCAGAGTTTTATTATAATAGCTGAAACAAATGAAAATTTGTGAACATAAAATGGCTATAACTAATAAGTTGAATTGCATGTATGGAGCAAATATTTATAAATATGTATGAGATCAGTAATACCTTTTGAAAGCCTATATTAGATTATTCAAAATGTATGTGGGTGTGTAATCTACTAAGTATGAATATTTAGTGAACTCGTTCTTGCATCCTTGTAGTGATGGCTTTTCAGATCATCTAAACCAGATTGTGAATCTATTGATTTACTTTCTTCAAATATCCAGGTTCTTTTGATTTTCATGGTGCTAATTTTATCAGTGTATCTTGTTACATCTTTTAAATATGCTCCTATAAATAAATATACTATAAGTTTGATTACTGTGTGCTGTATGAAATTCTTGTACTTATCAGAGAATGTTTTCACTGGAAATTAATCACCACTTAAGCATATTTCCCATGCAGCCTCAATTTTGAGATTGGTGGGAGAAGTTCAAGGATAGGGCTCAACTTGACATGTTAGTCTGCTCAGACTTCAGGCAAGAAGAAGAGAATACCTCTGTCAATGGGGTTCTTTACACGTCGGGCACCCAAAAGGTGTTTTCACGAGACTTTACAATAGGAAACCTTCCCCTGTCTTCATCCCACCTTGAGATCACCTTACTTACCTTTTCCAGGACTGCAAAACTTTGAATCACTGGATGGCTAGTGGTCACAATCCTGACGACTCCTGGTACTGATGCTGTTTGATTATAGAGCTACTAGCCCAGTCTTATTCATAAGAATCTGAATCTTTGGGATTGTCCATCCTAGTGGGCTGTCGTTGTTCCATCTATGTGTATGTTCAAGACTACAGTTGATAGATCTTTGAATACTGTGGGAATTAAGGGAGTTGAGTTCCATGATCTTATTAAATGGTGTAAAAAATTGAAGATCTGTTAAGTATATTCCTGCTATTTCTTACTTTACACATGTGTTAGTCTTGTAGAGTTGATTCCAGGCAATAAACATAAAACTCTTTTTTTAAAAAAAACTGGCTGAGAATGTCATCTTTTGCTTTGTGTTTTTCTGGAAAAAGAGAAATAATTGAGGTTCATTTCAAGGTCAGTCCAGCTACAAAAGATTACCTGAGGTGCCACCCTTGGGACTAATCCTTAAAAAGATGATAATGAAGACTTCCAATGATCTGTAGTGGAGAATTGATAGAAATCCTGTATCTCAAAGTGAGAATTCAGAATTTTGTCGGTGATAAATACCACAATAAATATTTAAGTCAGGGTGAGCTGTGAATTTGTTTGCATTCTCATGCATCTATCATTCTAAATGATGAATACTGTGGGATTGGGAGCAACTCAAAGAATATAAGTGGGAAAGTTGGGCTGATTTAATTCTGGTGATTAGTTGAATGGTGCCAAGATTCTTCAGTGCTTTTGCAGCTGCACCTACCTCATCAATTGCTGGAGTTCAGATTTATAAGACATAGGAGTGGAAGTAAGGCCATTTGGCCCATCGAGTCCACTCCGCCATTTAATCATGGCTGATGGGCATTTCAACTCCACTTACCCGCATTCTCCCCGTAGCCCTTAATTCCTTGTGACATCAAGAATTTATCAATCTCTGGCTTGGAGACATTTAGCGTCCCGACCTCCACTGCACTCCGAGGCAATGAATTCCACAGGCCCACCACTCTCTGGCTGAAGAAATGCCTCCGCATTTCTGTTCTGAATTGACCCTCTCTAATTCTAAGGCTGTGCCCACGGGTCCTAGTCTCCTTGCCTAATGGAAACAATTTCTTAGCGTCCACCCTTTCCATGCCATGTATTATCTTGTAAGTTTCTATTAGATCTCCCCTTAACCTTCTAAACTCCAATGAGTACAATCCCAGGATCCTCAGCCGTTCCTCGTATGTTAGACCTACCATTCCAGGGATTATCCGTGTGAATCTCCGCTGGACACGCTCCAGTGCCAGTATGTCCTTCCTGAGGTGTGGGGACCAAAACTGAACACAATACTCCAAATGGGGCCTAACCAGAGCTTTATAAAGTCTCAGTAGCACATTGCTGCTTTTATATTCCAACCCTCTTGAGATAAATGACAACATTGCATTCACTTTCTTAATCACGGATTCAACCTGCATGTTTACCTTTAGAGAATCCTCGACTAGCATTCCCTGATCCCTTTGTACTTTGGCTTTATGAATTTTCTCACCGTTTAGAAAGTAGTCCATGCTTGTATTCCTTTTTCCAAAGTGCAAGACCTCGCATTTGTTCACATTGAACTTCATCAGCCATTTCCTGGACCACTCTTCCAAACTGTCTAGATCTTTCTGCAGCCTTCCCACTTTCTCAGTACTACCTGCCTGTCCACCTAACTTCGTATCATCGGCAAACGTCACTAGAATGCCCCCAGTCCCTTCATCCAGATCATTAATATATAATGTGAACAGCTGCGGCCCCAACACTGAACCCTGTGGGACACCGCTTGTCACCGGCTGCCATTCCGAAAAAGACCCTCTTATCCCAACTCTCTGCCTTCTGTCAGACAGCCAATCCTCAATCCATACCAGTAGCTCACCTCGAACACTATGGGCCCTCACCTTACTCAGCAGCCTCCTGTGTGGCACCTTATCAAAGGCCTTTTGGAAGTCTAGATAGACCACATCCAATGGGTTTCCCTGCTTTAACCTACTTGTCACCTCTTAAAAAAATTCTAACAAGTTTGTCAGGCACGACCTCCCCTTACTAAATCCATGTTGACTTGTACTAATCTGACCCTACTCTTACAAGAATTTAGAAACCTCATTCTTAACAATGGATTCTAGAATTTTACCAACAACCGAGGTTAGGCTAATTGGCCTATAATTTTCCATCTTTTGTCTTGATCCTTTCTTGAACAATGGGGTTACAACAGCGAGCTTCCAATCATCCGGGACCTTCCCTAACTCCAGTGACTTTTGAAAGATCTCAACCAATGCCTCCGCTATTTCCTCAGCCACCTCCCTCAGAACTCTAGGATGTAGCCCATCGGGGCCAGGAGATTTGTTAATTTTAAGACCTTTTAGCTTTTCTAGCACTATCTCTTTTGTAATGGTAACACTACTCAACTCAGTCCCCTGACTCCCTTTAATTGTTGGGATATTACTCATGTCTTCCACTGTGAAGACTGATGCAAAGTACTCATTAAGTTCTCCAGCTATTTCCTTATCTCCCATCACTAGCCTTCCAGCATCAGTTTGAAGTGGCCCAATGTCTACTTTTGCCTGTCGGTTGTTTCTTATGTATTGAAAGAAACTTTTACTATAATTTCTAATATTACTGGCTAGCCTACCTTCATATTTGATCCTCTCCTTCCTTATCTCTCTCTTTGTTATCCTCTGTTTTTGTAGCCTTCCCAATCTTCTGATTTCCCAGTGCTCTTGGCCACTTTATAGGGTCTCTCTTTTTCTTTGATACAGTTCCTGACTTCCTTTGTCAGCCATGGCTGTCTAATCCCTCCCCGGATAATCTTTCTTTTATTGGGGATGAACCTCTGTACTGTGTCCTCAACTATACCCACAAACTCCTGCCATTTTTGCTCTACTGTCTTCCCTGCTAGGCTCTGCTTCCAGTCAATTTTCGACAGTTCCTCTCTCATGCCCTCATAATTACCTTTATTTAACCCATTACATCCGATTTTGCCTTCTCTCTTTCAAACTGCAGACTGAACTCTACCATATTATGATCGCTGCTTCCTAAGTGTTCCCTTACTTTAAGATCTTTTATAAAGTCTGGTTCATTACATAGCATTAGGTCCAAAATAGCCTGCTCCCTTGTGGGCTCCATAACAAGCTGTTCCAAAAGGCCATCCTGTAAGCATTCCAAGAATTCCCTTTCTTTGGATCCACTGGCAACGTTATTTACCCAGTCCACCTGCATATTGAAGTCCCCCATGATCATCGTGACCTTGCCTTTCTGACATGCCTTTTCTATTTCTCGGTACATGTTGCGTCTCTGGTCCTGACCACTGTTAGGAGGTCTGTACATAACTCCCATTATGGTTTTTTTTGCCTTTGTGGTTCCTCAATTCCCCCCACACAGACTCCACATCATCTGACCCTATGTCATTTTTATGTCTCATACCTCTGTTTGGACCAAGGTTGCAATGAAATTGGGAATACAGTAGTCCTGTTGGCTCATGCACTCAGGATTGCTGAGCAGCTTGCTGAAGAGCAGTAGGGATGAATCGTTACCACTTTGGTAATAATTTGATATCAGCTGATCGAGTTGTGATTGCTCAGTTTGAATATGTTCCATTTTTCACGAACACAATATAGTGGATATTTTTTCTCTCCCTGCTTGCCAGTGTTATAACTGTTCTGAAACAACTTAGTAAACATACAGCACAGATATTCAGTACTACAGCAACGGCATCACCAGGGTTGTCTTTACTGCAATCAGTTTTTCTTGATGCCACATGAAGATGTTGCCATCATAGAGGAAAGGTCCTTATCCATTTGATTTGAGAGATGTCTGCAAAGGATCATCCTGTTGGTACTACTGACTAAAGATGTTGGGTAATGCTTCAGCCTTTTGTTTTATGCTCCCATGTTGGGCTTTATCGGTATGACTAGCTGTTTTGAGTTGCCCTTACATCTGGAGAAATCCAGCAAAAGCACAGCCCTGGCTGTCTGGTTTTCAGGGTCTGTGGTGGCTTGCACAAATGCATCAGTTCTTATGAACAGGGATTTGGTGACTACACTGTATTTGTATACATGATCCCATACATGGCTCCTGAGAGTACTGGAATGCTTGTGATCAATTTTACCACGACTTTTGTAGCTAATGGCTAATTGGATTCCCATGCAATTCATGAAGACATAGGACTTGTTGAGAGAACTTGCATAGGTGAGGGTTGGAGCCTGTACCATCTTAAGTTATCTTTGCAAATTCTTGTCTTAGCGTTTTACAGATGGTTACTCTGCATGTGGTACATTCAGTTATGTCATTGATGATCGTCTGTGTGGCTTCTGGTTGTGATCAGTCTGTGCAGCCTTCCCCTGTGCTAGAGCATCTTGCCGTTCTGACAGGCACGGCATAAGGCCTTGGACCACCTGCTGAATGCTTTCAACTGTGCCTGAGTTTACATCGCTGCATGAACTTGACCAATTTTCCCTGACTGAAATGAACAAAGAAGGCAAAGATCTAGACATCAGAGCTTTTATGGAACTCTCCTGACCTGAGCACTTCTAATCAATCCAAAGAATGACCATACTTTGCATTAGCCATAACTTGGTCTCTACTCCATCCTCAACCTGTACTCTGCTGATATCCCTGTGTGTTTCACAGCCAAGACCCTGGACACACTTGCAGTGATCCTAGAGTCCTAACCCATCAATATATTTATGCTCTGTAATTCTTTGATCTTTCCTCCATCACACCCAACCCTCACTCTTTAACCCTTGCCCTACCTCATTGACCTTTTAGTCACCCATAACCAATTTTCGTTCACCCTATAGCCAGTCGTTCCTGTCATCAATGCTCAGTCCCCACTGAAACCACCCACTGACCCACTTTGCACTCAACCTGTAATCTATCATCTTGGACCCAATCTCTCTCATCTCTGACCTAATGTCTGTTACTCTTAGCTTTCAGGACTTCACTGTTTGCCTGTCCTATGTTAACCTTGATCACCTGTATGTATAGATTGACGTTCCTTTTATGGATCAATAGTTCATCTTCCTTCCTCTGATCCCCACGAGCTTTCATAGGGCTGACATCACGCTTGCTGCCTCTCTCCCATGTCTGCACAGCTACAATCAATTCTCCCTGTATCAATGCCACCTTTCCTGTTAGAAAAATCTCCCCAAACAAGACTTAAGGAGTCCTGCTCAGTAAAAATCCTTAAGGAAGGCTACCTCATCAGTTTCATGCCATCATTAACCAGTTGTTAGTATGCAAGTGTTTCTCAGTTGCCCTGTTATAAAGACAATTTAATCTAGTTTTCATGACTGCATGACAAATTAAACAAAATAGTTTTTAATTTGCCAACAATTAATTTTCAACTTTATCCCCATCTAAGTGGCATTAACATTTTGTTTCCCATGCAATAACATGTGTCCATCCACCTTGTTTCCTGGTCCACCACTGCTACTGGCAGGGCATTCCATGAACTCACAACTCACTGAGTAAAGAATCTACCCCTAACATCTGTCATATACCTACCACCCCTTAATTTAAAGCTGTGTCCCCTAGTAACAGCTGACTCCATTCGTGGAAAAAGGTTCTCATGGTCAACCTTATCTAAACCCCTAATCATCTTGTACACCTCTATCAAGTCACCCCTAAATCTTCTTTTCTCCAATGAAAACAGCCCCAAATGCCTCAGCCTTTCCTCATACGATCTTCCTACCAAACCAGACAACATCCTGGTAAGCCTCTTCTGCACCCGTTAAATTTAGGTATACATTGCAGTATCTAATTCTTGCATACATACCACAGTGTAGATCATTAGACTATAAGATATGGTCTTTAAGATGTATCTAGACAGATACATGAATGGGCAGGGAGCAGAGGGTTATTGATCCTTAGAAAATAGGTAACAGTTTTAGGAAGATGATCTGGATTGGTGCATGCTTGGAGGGTCAAAGGACCTGTTCCTGTGCTATAATTTTCTTTGTTCCTACATAGAAGCATAATTAGGCTCTGGATGTAGGTTTGCTCACTGAGCTGCAACGTTGCATCATCATACTAGGTGACATCTTCAGTGAGTCTCTGGGCAAAGCACTGCTGATGTTTCCTGCTTTCGATGTATATGTTTGGGTTTCTTTGGGTTGGTGATGTCATTTCCTGTTCATTTTCTCAGGGGGTGGTAAATGGGGTCCAAGTCAATATGCTTGTTCGTAGAGTTCCGATTGGAATGCCATGCTTCTAGGAATTCTCGTGCGTGTCTCTGTTTGGCTTGTCCTAGGATGGATGTGTTATCCCAGTCGAAGTGGTGTCCTTCCTTATCTGTATGTCAGAATACTAGTTGATGGCTAGTTGATATTCATGTATCGTGGCTACTTTTCTGTCTGTCCAATGTAGTGTTTGTTACAGTTCTTGCACGGTATTTTGTAAATGACATTTGTTTTGCTTGTTGTCTGTATCGAGTCTTTCAAGTTCATTAGCTGCTGTTTTAGTGTGTTGGTGGGTTTGTGAGCTACCATGATGCCAAGGGTTCTGAGTAGTCTGGCAGTCATTTCCGAGATGTCGTTGATGTAGGGGAAAGTGACTAGGGTTTCTGGACACGTTTTGTCTGCTTGTTTGGGTTTGTTGCTGAAATATTGATGGACTGTGTTCATTGGATACCCATTCCTTTTAAGTACATTGTATAAGTGATGCTCCTCTGCTCTGCATATTTCCTCTGTGCTGCAGTGTGTGGTGGCTCATTGAACGAATGTTCTGATGTAGCTTCATTTGTGGATGTTGGGATGATTGCTTCTGTAGTTCAATATTTGGTCCGTATGTGTTGTTTTCCTGTAGATACTAGTTTGAAGTTCCCCATTGGCTGTTCACTCTACTGTGACATCTAAGAATGCCAGTTTGTTGTTGTTTTCCTCCTCGTTAGTGAATTTTATGCCAGTAAGGGCATTATTGATGGTCTTGAAGGTTTCCCTCTAATTTGTTTCATTTAGTGATGACAAAGGTGTGATGAGAGAAACCTAGGGGTTCACATGCTCTGGCCTTTCAAAATAACAGGATGAGTTGATAAAATAGTATACAAAGTATAAGAACATGGATGTTAATTCTCTATAAGGCATCAGTGTGACCTCCACTAGAACACTGTTCAATTCCAACAACACCTAATATAGGGAACCCAAAACTGCTCACAATATTCGAAATGTTGGAAATGGATCCAAATCAATCAATGTATATTGAAAGATCCTTTCATTACTGCTGATACCATCAGTTTAAAGAAGAATTTTCAAAATAAATGCTTTCACCTGGTCCTGGCTTACCCTATAAACTTAGACAATGTCCTTACCTTGTGCTTCCATGCATAAATAGATAAAGCCTGACAACACTTTAGACATAATACTTGACAAAAATATTTTCAAACAATAGCCCCATTTGGATTCAATATTTTCCTTATGGTATTTGAAACAAATTGATAGCTCTGCTGTGTTACAATATAACCTGGAACACTTGAAATGCGTAAGAGTAATCTAAAAGGTCTGTGATCTTTGGTATATTCTAACCAAACAAATGCTTCAATTTATCAAAGCAATCTCAAAACCAAAACCAATTAACAAGCCAACCACAGCTAAATTAAGAAATATGTTACCTGTGTTTCAAGTTTGGTCAGTTAATCAATTAGAATGATTTCAAATCTATCACATAAATGTTATAATAATCAATAATGGATCATCATATGTTTATATTTAGCAAGTTAGGCCTGCTTCACTTCAATGTAATTAGATTTTTATAGCTACTGCGTACTCAGCACAAGTTTTACATTGTGCGGAATTTGATTACATAATAACTGAACACAAGAAATTGGAGCTGGATAAGGTCACTGACTCATCAAGCCATCTCCATACTTAATGATTGATCTTGGGCTTTCACTTCACCTTCCTCCAAGGTTATCATATCCCTTGAAACTAAAACCCTGTCTATCCCATCCCTAAATACATTCCTCAATGGAGCATCCACCACACCTTTTTGTAGAGAATTCCATAGATATGCAATCCTTTGAGTGAATTAGTTTCTGCTTATATCAGTTCGAAATGATGGGCCCCTTATTTAAGACTGAGGTTCCATATTTTAGATTCCCCATAAAATGGAGAATGATCTCTTAATCATGCTCCTTCAGAATCGTATATGTTTCAATGAGATTGTCTTTAATTTTCTAAACTCCAAAAGATATAGACCTGATTTACTCAGCCTTTCATCATATGAGAACCCCTCATTTTGGGGATTAATGTAGTGGTTCTTCATTGCACTATTTCCAGTGCAAGTATATCCTTTCTTAACTATTGAAATAAAAACTGCACACAATACTCCAGATGTGATTCCACCAAAACTGTGTACACGTTTATCAAAATTTCTTTATATCTGTACTTCAATCCTTGCAATAAAAGCTAACATAACATTTATCTTACTAATTGGTGGTGTACCCACATGCTGAGTCAGATGCAGATCAGATTCGGCAAGTCCACACCAACTCTCCAAAGAGCAACCCATCCAGACCCATTCCTCTGCATTCACCTCTGACTTGTGCACCTAACACTACGGGCAATTTAGCATGGCCAATTCACCTAACCTGCACATTTTTGGACTGTGGCAAGAAACTGGAGCACCCAGAGGAAACCCAGGCAGACATTGGGAGAATATTGTGATAATGGGTCTATGGCACTATGGAAGTCGTATTTTGACCTTGGTGGGAGTGTAGATTGACCAAGATTACATATAGGTTATAGGTATTGAGGCAGGATTACACAAACTGGACTGGTATTCCCAGGAATACGTATGAAGAAATACTTTGATTGTGGAATTTTCTGACTATGGAACCTTTAAACTCTAAGCCACGCCATTCAGGGAAGCGCCAAGGGTAATTGCATGTCTCCCGAAAAAAAAATGCATTAGACGTTAGTTCAATGAATAATTTCAGTCTGAGATGGCAGCTTTTTGCTAGGCAAAGGCAGGAAGGGATGTAAGAAGCGAGATGTATGGAATTCAGGTATCATTTCGAAGGGGCTGATTGGGAACCCTACAAAGTTGGTGAAAAGCTGCCGTCCTTCTCACTGAGACCTTTGCCCAGAAATAGCACATTTGGAGCAGAGAAGTGTCATTCTTAAGGAGTTTGTATTTTATATAGCACCCGATGGTAAAACGATCTCGGAGTGGCGAGTCGCCTCCTTCACTCGGGGTCAAGTGAGGAGGGTTGAGCAGGGATCTGGATCCAGACGGGACCAGTCAGGGCGAGTTGGGAGTGGGTTTGACAAGGCAGCCTGGGGAGACGTAACTATCTCGCAGACATCAGGGGCGTGGATGTTTCCCAATTCTGTTAGATATAAATAACTGCTATCGATCTGTTTGTGATAATGTGGTTACAAGAGCCTGGTCTAGATCACCGACGTTCCCTGACCATCAGGGACAGAGCCGGAAGAAGCGGTGGTGCTCCCGATGGTAACTCGTTGTTGGATGGGACAGAGGAGCTCCGCACAGCCAAGCAAGGTCGGTCTGTCTTCGCCTCAGTATTAACTGCTGCATGACCTGCTTTGGGAAGGCTGCGGAGTGGTCAGGCCCCTGCACTGAACACCCAACCCGAGGCGCTCGGTGCTCTTTTCCAGGGAAATGTGAAAGAGCTGTGCTTCCAGGTTTCTGACCAGCATCGAGAGCACTGTCTCTTCACACTCGCTATCACATCCAGTTAATTGGAAACACCGAGCATTTACTGTGCAATTAGATCTGTCTATATTTCACCGGTAAATTGCAATTTACTCTGCTTTCGCGTCTCAATTCGCCATGAAACAGATTGAGGAATTACCCTGAATTACACTGTGCTTCAATAACATTCCATGCCCAGTTAAACGAAGAGGCACCTGGTTTAGTTCCTAGTCTGGTTATTGAATTTCACTGGTTTAATAGGGTTAAAGTCTACACCGATTGTCCAGTGCAGTAATAAGGGAGCCCTGCACTGTGAACGATATTGGCAAACGGGGGAGGTGTTCAAAGTGGGGCCGTCTCGTAGCTTGATATAAAAATGCCATGATACTATTTCAACAAAGAATAAGTATGTGCTTCACAGTGAGCTGGCCAAGAGCTACCCCTTAATAACATCTTCAAAAAAATAATTTAATCATCTTGATTGTGGAATCTTTCTGCCGACAAATTGGCAGCCTTGTATTGCAAGTGTTTAATATATAAATCGCTGTAAAACGCCTGGATACATCTTAGATCATGAAAGGATCTCTGAGATTTTGGATTTTTTTTTGACAGCCCACAGTAGGCACACGCTCTGGGCATTATAAAAATCAAGAAAAAAAAATTGAGAAAGTAGGTGCTCCTAATAGGGGACTCAAAAATTACCGTATGTAAAAGCAGAAATGTCAAGGCACATCCTTGGAGAGAGAACTATAGATAATCTTTAAAATAAACAATCTTTGGCCCATAATAGCTAAAAAGGAAGGCCTGAGAGAGAAGTTCCTCCTTTGTGTAAGTGCTCAGTTCTGACCCTTATTGGGAGCCAGGGATGTATTGCCAGGAGCTATTGCTGTCATAGATACATACAATATCAGCAGTTGGAGAATAGCTGCATTTTACAAACATTAAAAGGGTAACATACACAGTTTGCCCGCTGTGATATATTTGCCCATGAATTATTATAGTAATTTCTGGACTTGCTTGTGAGGAAGTTCAATTGATTTAAATAATTCTTTTAGATGGGACAAGAGGGTGTTAGTTATTATATAAAGCAAATCACTGAAATAAATTCCTACAGCATTTCATATTAAAGTTACAAGTTACAAGCAGTGTTAGGTGCCATTATCATGCAATTACAATTACAATTTCAGCATCATGATTTTATTTAATGCTTTAAAGTACCAAAACCCAAGCATTGTGGCACCATCATCAGAAAATTATATTGCACTCATTTGAGTTTACATTTAGCCAAAAAAAATGTCATCACAGTCTAGAATTTAGCCATTTTAATCAACCTGTTCCTTGATGTCATAATACTCATCTGGAACAGGTGGGACTTGAACCCAGGACTTCTGGCTCAGGGAGGTAGGGACACTCCCACTATGCACATGAGCCCCCATAAAGCTGGTATAATTGTACATAATTCAGACATAGACCATCTGGGAACTGTTAAACTATGGTCCAATGGCAACACTCTAGTCTTTGAATCACAAAGGTTGTAGGTTCAAGTCCCACTTTAGAAATTTGAGCATATAATCCAAGTTAACCTTTCAGTATAATGTTGAAGGAATGCATGCGTTCAATTATGTTTCCTGTTGGCTGAAATGTTAAAATAACATCCCATCCCCCATGCTGTCCTTCCAATGTGACCCTGCAAAAGGACGTAAATGATTCCATGGGACTATTTCACAAAAGGGTAGGAAAATTTTCTCCTTAGTCCTGGCTAATATTTATCCTTCAACCAACATCACTCAAGCAGATTATATGGTCATTATCTCACTGTTGTTTGTGAGACCTTGCCATATGCAAATTGGCTGTGGTATTTCCTTCCTTAAAACAAACTACACTTCAAAAATAGTTCATCCAGTGGTAAAGCACTCCAATACATCCTGAGGTTGTGAAGGCACCATATAAATGCCAGTCTTTCCTTCATAAATAAACGTTCTCACATGTGCTTTCCTCATGCCAATGGTTCACCAAGAATTAATCCCTTGAAATGTTATGTGCATAGCTGCTTTACTGGCAGAGCCTGCTGTGAGCTGGACTGCTGTACTACTTGGTTACGCTAAATGCACATTACACTTCACAAATAATTGGGAGAATCGTTGCTATCACAATGTCTGTGTCCTTGGTATACTTGTGAAATGACATTGGTTTAAAGTTACTATTTAATGCATATTGTGTGTGTTAGCTGCAGTGCAACATAATGTAGCCATCCAGACTTTGAATTTCAATAATTGATTTGTTTTAGTCAGGATTAAATTGTACCTTGATCTAAACAGTATTGATTTTTGTTCAGTCTAAGAGCAGGGAAGTAAATTGGTTTTATAGCAAAAGTATGGATTTAAAAAACTCCTTCACCCCCCTCAAGCAAGAAGTGCGAGCAACTTATGAGTTTCTTTATATTTAATTAGAATCAACTAATTGGCGACTTTTGTTGCTCCCCTGCCTCTCCCTCAAGCCCTTCCTCTTGCTCATGCCCATACCCACTAAGATAAACATAGCTTCTCCCTTCCCAATCTTAACCCCACTTTATTAATTATTCTAACGCTCTCCCAGCTACTGTCACAACTCTGAACACTTTGTAAGTCAGCACTTGCCCCACTTTATTAACTATTCTGATGCTCTCCCAACCACTGTCACAACTCTGAACCCTCCGTAAATCAGCATGCATCCAAAGTTCTTGCGATCAATATCTTACTTACACCAAGTCCCAGTCACTTGTCAACCTTGTGCTTGCTGAGTTGTCTCAACATTCAGTTGAGCAATGCCTTAATATTAAAATTCTCAACATTTGCTTCCATATTTCTGTAATGTCCTGCTGACTTACTAACCTCTGCAATGTCCAATTCTGGCTTCTTGTGCATCCCTGATTTTCTTCAAGCAAATGTTTGTCAGGGCTCTTAGCTGTGAAATTCCCTCCCTAAACCTCACTGCCTGTCTACTTCTCTCATCTTCATTTAGCTGCTCCTTAAAATCTACTTCTAACCAAGATTTTGGAATCTCACCCAATATCACTTTTTGTAAAATATTGTCTTAATCATGCCTGTAAAATGCCTTAGCATATTTATACTAGTAAAAGGTTCCGTGTAAATGTAAAGTGTTGGTGCCTTATTTCATCCTTAAGACTTAGTTAATTCTTGCCAATCAACCTCCCTTTTAAACCCCTACTTTAGTTGATATTATGAATAGCTCTCTCTCCTTGAGCACAAAACCAACTCCCCTTGAAAGCTCATCAATCCTGTCCTTTTAAAAATGAATGTACAATGTGTTTCTCACTTCTCTGTACTTGCTATTTTCTGTATTCAACCTTGCTCCCCTGTTCCGAATCATGTCGTCACCTCCTAGGACCACTCCAGCCCTCCTGAAACTCACCACTCAGAATCCGCCCAATCTGGATTCCATCCGTTGTTCAGAGTTTGTCATTGCTTCTAACAAAGTGATTAACCACGGTGTCTTATTCCTTCTTGATATTTCTACAGACTTCAAAAAGTCATGATGCCATCCTACTCCAACATTTCTTCTGTGTTGAGACAAAAATGATAGATTATTTTGTCTAGTTCAGGTCAGAAGAATTATAGATGTTCTTTTCCCACTGCTTAATTGTGAATACCCATGATCCTCTCATCTACATATTACCCTTTAGTGATATTATCACATGAATCATCACACTTTCTGCCCTTACAACCCACCCACTGATGGTGTGCTAGTTTACATATTTTATTGTCTGACTTCAGTTTCATTACAAACTCTCAACTTCCCAATGAGTTCATTACTTTTCTGGCCACTTTCTGAGACTGAACCAGACTTTTCACAGCCTATTTCCACATCTTTCATATTTCATTTCAAAGTACTGTTAACAAATATAAAGCTCAAGTAGCAAAAGGAATACATGGATAAAGTGAGAAACTTTATTACCATCAATTGTAAGAACTTCTGCTCTCAAAATGTTAACACACAAAAGCAATGCATCTTTAACAGAAAGGGAATATGTGAAATAACTTCCAAGTCATTTCAAAACTAATAGTGAACATTCCCCTTATTTACACCTTGTTACAACTTTTGTATACTTTAAGAGATAATAGAATTGCACAGGCTTTGAGGACTAGGGAACAAATTGCCAATAAATTCTGGTAACCATATTCATAATTATCATTTTGTCATCTGCACTTTGCATGACTACTTTTTGAGGCAATAAAAAGACTCAAAGTCTTCTTTTGACTTGGCATGGATAGGCAGTTACCTGACGCCGACTTGGAGAACTCTTCACTAGAAAGCAGTGTTGTCTGTAGTTGCAAGAACTTCCCTTTCTTTAGCGTTCTGTTCTACATTTTGAGCAGGTTATTGTTTTAGTTGAATTTCCTTTGTTTTGGATAGATTGTGTGTGTGTGTTTGTGTGTGTGTGTGTTTGTGTGTGTGTGTGTTTGTGTGTGTGTGTTTGTGTGTGTGTGTGTGTGTGTGTGAGTGTTTGTGTGGACTCATGTTTTCTTTGCATTAGTGAGGAATACAATAATATTAAGTTATTTTCTTTTCTGGAAAGTCCACAATGTTTAGTCAATTTTTGATTATTTTTATTATGCATGATACAGTAACCTCCTTTTGTAATTGCAATTGAAGTAAGAATAACTAGAGGTTAATCATTACCAAAGTGTTTCTGTTTGGTCAAGTTGGACCTGCTTCATGGCAAGGATGATATCCTATTTTTATCTTGATTTGCTGTTCATGTAAATCTTTAATTTTTTCAGAACTAGTGAATGGAAGGTCATGCATTCGCAGATTGCCTTTTTTCAGTCCTCAGGACAAACCAAAGTTCCTCATTAAATAACTTTCCAAGCAGAAGATTAGCCATTTAATTTGCCTTGGTGATGTTGTCAAGAAATAAATGTTGATGAGGGCGTCAGGAAACTTTTTTTTTGTCAAGGTTTTACAGCATCAATTGGCTGGGGTAGTTTGGACATGAAGACACAGTCTCAGAATAAGGGGTCGATCATTTAGGACTTAAATGCGATGACCTTTTGTCACTCAAAGGGTTATACCTCTTTGAAATTCTTCACTATTGATGTGCCATAATTGAATATACATACGGCTGTGACAGATCTCTGGTCTGCCTGTGACTCCAGGCATCTGAAGAGCAGGTAGGAAAGTGGAATTGAAACCATGATCAGTTGTGATCACATTGAATGTTTGGAGCAGGTTCAACAGACCAAACTGTTTACTCCTGTTCCTCTTTCTGGTTGTTCTTCTGTTTATATTCATTTGAAAGTTGAAATCTGGTTTCTATTTAAAATCTGGTCCTAAAAATCGTAATTCTGCAAAATTCTTCAATACTGCAGTACATCTGATCATTCATTAAAAAACTGATTTTTTATAATTCATAGTCTAAAATAAAAGTAGGCGATTGTGGCCACTGGAAATCTGACATTAAAATTGATTAGATGTTGAAAAGTCAATGGCTAACATATTTCCCTCTGTTTCTCTGTTGTTTTATTCTGGATGGTTGCTGTGTATTTCCAGCTTTTTCTATGTTTGTTGATCAATATTTTTTGTGTGGTGCCCACACTATTTTAGAGGCAAAATAATAATGATTAGACCTCATTTATGCTAAAATAAACTTGTTGCAATATTTACTTAAATTCACAGATTCAGTCATTTCACATTGAAGAACATTTCAATTCTGAGGAGTTGATAATGCGTACTGTTCCAGCATTGGAGAGGATAGAGGGAGATGGAAGCTCTTATAAAACGGGATTCTTTCTACTTATATTTGGAGTTTCCTTTCTATCCGCTGGAGTCATTATTGCTACCTTTGGGTTCCAGTCATGTGATCGTAATGGTGGCAGCTGCAATGTGATTCTAAAGGCAACCGGACCAAGTTTGTGTGGCATTGCATTGGTATTCTTACTTCTAGCGAGATCCAAGTCTCTGGTGAATCTGAGGCAGCTGGCCCAATCAGCAGATCAAAGATGCTTTCTTTCATGCAGTGAGCAGGACACTTTTGCTCGTTTCCTTATTTTTGGCATCCTCTTTTGTTTCAGTGGAGTGCTGTTAACTATGATCGGAGTTTGGGCAATCACTTGCCCTGGCACCAAGGAAGGTGAAGGATTCAATTTAAAGAGTAAAACTAATGGAAATGAGAAATGTAAACTACTCTTCTTGCAAATTATGGGCCCTGTGGTAACATTTATTGGTATTTGCTTCTTGCTAATTGCCCATGTCAAAAAGAAGGTAACATTAAATCCAGAAGAAGAATGCCCATCCAGAAGTAATCAACAGCCACATAGATCAGGACCATGTCAAATAGCAATAGGTAAGTGAAGTGATTAAAACTGATGCTTACTGTGAGTTATACACCATTGCTTCTTCCTAAAGTAAATAATTAGAGTGTAGTCAGTAATAAAAAGGGCTTGTGTTTCTACGTTATTTTGCACATTGCAAATCACTTTGCAGCTAATGACTATTTTTTGACTGTAGTTACTGCTTTAATGTAGGGAAATATTTGCAACAGGTCTTCTCACCCACGACAATAATATTACAAGTAACAGAGTGGGGCAAGAACTGTGTATCCCATCTTTCAGCTCTGTCTAAGTCCTCATCCATCATGAACACAAATTTGTTGAGTTAAAATGCTACATAGAAAATAGAAACAGGAATATGCCAGGTGTTTTATAAGGTACCACACATTTGGCTACTGAACAAGACATGAGCCCATAGTGTTTGAGGTGGTATGTTATCATAAAAAGAGCATTGGCAAACTAAGAGAAGTCTGCAAGTTTGGATAAGGGGGATATTTTCAGGCTGGCAACTTGTAACTAGTGGTATGCCATAGAGATCAGAACTGGGAGCCACAATTATTTACAATAAATATTCATGACTTGGATGAGGTCAAGTGAATGCACTGTAGCCAGGTTTGTAATGACACAAAAAGAAGTGGAAAGACAAGTGTGATGACAGATCAAGTCTATAGAGAGATATGGACAGGTTAAGTGAGTGGGCACAAACTTGGCAAATGGAATATAATGTGGGAAATATTGGTATTTTGGCAGGAAGAACTGAGGAGCTGAATAGTATTTAAATGGAGAAAGACTACAAAAAGCTGTAATACAGCAGGATTTGGGAGGCCTTGTCCATGAGTCAACAAAAGCCAGCATCCTAATTCAGTGGGTAATAGGGAAGGCAAATGGAGTGTTAGCTTTATATCAAAGGGAATGGAATACAAAAGGAGGGTGGCCTTGCTAAAACAATACCAGACCACAGCTGTGAACTGTTTTAGACCCCTTATCTAAGGCAAAGTTAGGAATCACACACCAGGTTATACTGCTCCTTCATCAGGTGGTTGAAGGAGCAGTGCTCCAAAAGCTAGTGCTTCCAATTAAAATTGTTGGACTATAACCTAGTCTTGTGTGATTCTTAACATTGTATACCCCAGTCCAACACCGTCATCTCCAAATAATGTCCAAGGCAAGGTATCCTGGCATCCAGAGGAGGTAGTACAGGGAAGATTCACTAGGCTGATACCACATGTAGACAGTTTGTCATATGAGAACAGCTTGAGTGGGTTGGGCCTGTGGCCACTGGAATATAGAAGAATGAGACACAATCTCTAACAGAAATGTACAATACTCTTAGGGAATTTGACAGGAAAGGTTGTTTCCTCTTGTGGGAGAATCTAGTAACAGAAGCATAATTATAGAATAAGGAGTCACACATTTAAGATAGTCATGAGGAGGAATTTCTTCTCTCAGAAGGTTATAAATCTTTGGAAGTCTTTACCATCGGGGGCTGTTAAGGCTGGGTCATTAAGTATATTCAAGACTGAGATAAAGAGATTTTTAATCAGCAAGGCAATTAAGGATTATGAGGAAAAGGTAGAAAAGTGAATGATGGAGAAGACTCAATCGGCTGAATGGTCTATTTCTGTTGCTACGTCTTTTGGTTTTAGGCAATTAAGGCCATTGAGCCTACTCTGCCAAACAAACAGATCATGCCTAATCATCTCTATGCCATTTTCTCCCACTAACCTCCTACCTCTTCATGCCATTTGTCTTCACAAATTTGGTGATGACCGTTTTGAACATGCTCAATGATTGATCATCTACAGTTCTTTGAGGCTGAGAATTCCAAAGTCTCATCATCCTTTGTGTGAAGAAATACCTCCTCATCCCATTCATAATTGGGCCACACCTTACTCTGAGGCAGTGTTCACTGGTTTTAGGCTCACTTAGCAGAGGAAACACTACTCTTATCTACCCTATCAAGTCTTGTAAGAATTTTTTAAGTTTTGATGAGATCTCCCTCTCATTCTTTGACATGCTAGGGAATATAAACCCAGTTCCTTAATCTATCTTTACAAGATAATCTCATCATCGTAGGGATTAATCTGGTGGCCCGCTGTTTCCCTTGATAGCAAATATACCCTTCATTAGATAAGGAGATCAAAACTAGACACAGTACTCTAACCCGGTCCCACTAAGGCTCTGTACAACAGCAGCAAGACATCTTTGCTCCTGTACTCAAATCCTCTTGCAATGAAGGTTAATGTACCTTTTACCTTCCAAAGTGCTTGCCGCATTTGCATGCTAGCTTTTAGTGACTCATGAATAAGGACATCCGTGTACCTTTGGACATCAATGCTGCTCAGACTCATACTATTTAAGAAATACTCTGCATTTCTCCTTTTCTCCCAAAGTGGATAGCCTCATACTTGATTACACTATTGCCTGTACTAGTCCATTCACTTAGCCTGTTCAAATTTCTTGAAGTCAGCCTGGTTCCTCCTTACAACTTATGTTCCCAACCAATTCTAAATTTTGATATATATAATTTCTCCCAACTTGGAGCTGGCACTGTTCTTTGTGGTACCCCACTAATTACCACGTGCCATTGTGAAAATGATCTGTTTATTCTCTCTTTCTGATTTCTGTCTATTAACCAATTAATAATTATTTCTGTGTGTTCCCTTCAATCCCATGAACTGTAGTTTTATTTACTAACCTCCTGAATGACAAGTTGTCAACAGCATTCTGAAAATCCAAATGCATCACATCCACTGGTTCTCCTTTATCTATGCTACAAGCAATATCCTTTAAAAATTGTGTAACAGTTCTGTCAAACCTGATGTCCATTTCAGAAGTCCATGTTGATTCTGCTCATTACGTTCTAAGTATCCAGTCATCTCATCCTTTATAATTGGTTTCAATATCTTCCCTCCTGCCAAAAAAGACACATTTTGTTAAAGCTTTTCAGCTTACATTCCGTAGGACAATGCAAGAAATGCCAATATAAATGGGTAAAACAATTATATGTATGAAAGAAGAATGCTGATTGGTTGAAAAGTGGACTCTCATGGGTAGAAGTGTTGCCAGAGGGAATTTGTCAGGTGAATGATAACCAGCAGGTAACTGGCCAACTGTATTTAAATTTCAAACCAGCAGGTCGGACAGGGCATTTCTCTGAGAAATGAACCAGACAATGGCTGTCACCTATTTTGTTGAGTTCAGTCAAGTGCAGTATGTTCTTTCTGTCTGCAAGTATTGGGCTGTATGTTTTTGGCTGCACAGACCTCCAAGGTCCCACCTGGAGTGACTTCCGGAACCAGAGGCCAATGATGTGAGTGGAGTCAGCTCATTGATAACATGCTGCAGACCATCAAAGTGACTGCGCATTGACTGCAAACCTAACTGATAATCTTAAATAGGTTAGCAGCATAATTACCTGCTGGTAAAATTCAAAATAATGTCTAATATTAGATGTTATTCTGCAATTGGACAGCACTTGCTCTATAATCATGAGTGTGCAAAGAGTTATACTGACAACCAGTTAACAGTCTTAAGCTAACAACTATTCTCCATAACAACTATTAATCATAATCCACTTGCCAACCAATCAGTCCTCTTCTAGTGTCCAGTATTAGATTAGATTAGAATACCTACCAGTCCACATTGATCCTCCGAAGAGTAACACACCCAGACCCATTTCCCCTCTGACTAATGCACCTAACACTATGGGCAATTTAGCATGGTCAATTCACCTAGTTTGCACATCTTTGGACTGTGGAAGGAAATCAGAGCACCCGGAGGAAACCCACCTAGCACGGGGAGAATGTGCAAACTCCACACAGACAGTCGCCCGAGGCTGGAATCGAACCTGGGACTCTGGTACTGTGAGGCAGCAGTGCTAATCACTGAGCCATTATGCTGCCCCAAGTTTTCCCTTTACACTGATTTTTTTATGAATGTCCTCATGAATACAAGATAAAGATTTCAACAAAATGTGTCTCTTTTTAAGTTTTAAAAACTAACAGATCTATAATACTGTGCTTTCTCTTTCCCTACCCTCTTAGGAAGTGGAGTTACATTTGCTGCACTTCCAGTCGACAACAACCTGTCGCGAATCTGTAGCATTTTGAAAAATAACCACCAATGCTTCCACTCTTAATTTAATCACCACTTTTTATTAGTCTGGGATGCAGCTCATCTGACCCAGGCAATTTATCAAACTTGAATCCAATTAGTTTTTCAAGTAACCTCTTTTATTTTTCTTCATTTCCTCATTTTCATAAGTCCCTTGGTTTCGCTAGTACTTCAAGAAGATTTTCTTATCTTTCTCTTGGAATACAGACAGAAAGTAACTGTTCACCATTTTTCTATCCTACATTATAAATACTTCTGTGGCTGCCTGAAATGGGCCCACATTTTTCCTTGTATACATGCAGAAGCTTTTACAGGCAATCTTACAGCAAACTTGAATTCATATTCTTTTCAGCCTTCCTTATGAGTTATTTTTGGTCTTCCTTTTCTAAATTGTTCCCAATTCTAATGTTTACCACTTTTGGCACATTTGATCAAATGTAATATTTGACTTATTTTTGTTCACAGTAGTTGACTCAGCTTTCCTGTTTGGTTTCTGTACTTTAGAGGATGTATATTTGTTGTAGACCCTGTAAGAGTTTTCAAATCAAAGCCATTGTTTACCTTCAATGAATTCTTTTGAGGTATTTTCCCAATCCACCATGGCCAACTTGCCTTTCATATATTCATAATTTCCTTTAATAAGATTAGAATTTCAGAACGAACTATATTACTTTAACCTTAATGTAAAACACCATCATGTTATGGTTACTATTCCCTAATGGCTCCTTTATAGAAGGCTATTAATTAGCCATTTCATATTACATAGATCTATATCTTAAATACTTTAAGCACCAGTTGGTTCTTTAAATTACTACTCCAGAAACCTATCCCCTAGGAATACATGAATTGTGATCAATGTGCAAATAGTATTCTGATCTACAAACTATATGCATTCATAAGAATCTAGGAACTACTTCCTCCACCTGGATTATGTGAGATGAAACTGGGCTCTTTTAATATTAGCATAAGTGTGTTTGATCATTTATGTAGGATTCCTTTCTCCCTCTTCTAATTTGGATTAAATGAGTTGGGCATGGACCAATTATTTAATGAACAAATGCTAATATACCCGGTTCCTAATTTCAAAACCTTGATTTAATTTTCAATATAAATCAAGTATGACACATAAAAACAAATATAACGATGTTGCATGATATTCAACTACTTAATGAATATCTTCTCCATTATGCTTTGTGGGGGGGTGTTTAGGAAATAGTCGCACTATTTTAGGAAATAGTTTCCTGAAGGGCATTTTAGTTGCAGTTTCACTGTTTGAACCCAAAACAGACCAATGGAGTGAATGTCAATATTAGTGCCACAATGAATAATGGAAGGGATGCCCAGTCTGACTATGATGCTGTGAGTGGAAGCACAAGTAGGCCCACAGGATGTAGCTAAAAGGCAGATTACAGCTCAAAGGAAACCTACTGCAGTGGTTCAAGGAGGCAGCTCACCACCATCTTTTTAAGGACAACAAGGGATGGGAAATAAAATGCTGGTCCAGCCAGTGATGCCCATATCCCACGAGGAAATAAAAATCAGTCAACTCATCAGATATTGACTCCTTTTGCTGGAGGAGTCCAAAACATCTCCCACCATTATCTACTTACCTCCCTTAAGGTTTGTAGACCAGATGTATTCAATCATACCAACTAAATGGGCAGGTTACTAGTTCATGAATATTTTTAATTTCCTAAGTTTGTGACAGAGGATTAGGTGGAGTGAAAGGTTGGATACCCAACCCCTCTGCTACTTCATAACACACTTCTGTGAGCAAGGGAGACCCATGATAAATAATTTGGCATATTACAAGTGTTGCTCCAAAGTTCTTCATTGTTTGTAGAATAATTTGATGCATGCAATTGCAACATGTCAAGAGCATATTCCTCTATCTCAAATATTTATGCTTCTCTTAAATGTTCCAAGCTTCTTGGTATTTAAATACAGGATGAACTTAATATGCAAATCTGCTGAGGAAAGTGTAGTTAGACACCACTTGAAACAAATGTGGGGAGCTTGAAAAATATGGAACAGTGCAGAAACCAATTCTCAGTCTCAGTGCTTAAAGACATGACAACATTATGCCACCCGTGCGCAATATTTATAAGGTAGGAAATATCAGTTTGCATAAAGAAGTAGATGCTAGATGCAAGGCTTTATTATAGAGAAGATATATTTCACTTTTTAAAATACTATCAGAATTCAATGACTAGCTTGTGTATTCTTTTCATTAATCCAGATGATTTCTTGCTCACAATAAAACAATTAACTTTGTTTAATAGGCCTGCCTAACTGTTTCATTTGCTGCTGGGGAAATAGGAAGAAACTTTGACATTACCTTGTGAAAAGTTGAAGTATGCAAACTCAAATTTTCCCACAAGCGAGCTATTGTTTAATTACATCTTGCCCCACTCTTCAATAACAAGTATGAGGAGTTGCCAGACAGCTGTGGCACCAAGACTGAAACAATGCATTCACAGTGCCTCTGTTGTCTCTCTTTCTCTCTCACCAATCTTATCCCCAAGCTCCACTTCTCGCAGATTTAAGCCTCGCGCTCCCTCAATTTCCTTCTCACACAACTCCTTTCTTTGCCACCATGTTCGCTCACATTGTCAATGGTTTATTTTTCACAGGCACCACCCTTGACTCCTTTACGACCAATGTTGTCATAGCTCTCTCCCTCAATAGACCTTCAGTCCGTGTCAACTATTGTCTTGTCTCCTTTTCTAAGTCTATCATTTTGTAAATGTCCTGTTTGATTTCTTTCCTCCTTATTATGCAGTGCTAAGTTGACCTAACGTAAGACTAATATCTTGAGTGATTGTAATCTTCTCAAGCTCTGACCAGAATTTAACCAAGAAATGCTCTTTCACATCTTCCCTCAATATGACTGCCTGTTCCATTGCTACCTATCCGAATGCTACTAGTGCATCTCTTGGAGACAGTAAGGACTGCAGATGCTGGAAACCAGAGTCAATCGATGTGGAGTTGGAAAAGCACAGCAGGTCAGCCAGCATCCAAGGGACAGGAAAGTCAATATTGACCAGCTTCAAAGTCCCTCCACTCCCAGCCCTCCCCCTTCTCCTTGCCTCCCTAACCTGACCTTACCTGTCCACCTCTCCACTCCACCCTTCCCACTGACCAATTACAATAACCTCCTACCTACATCCAGCTATCACCATCCCACTTACTGCTCCCCCAGCCGTACCCCCTCCCTCTATTTACTTCTGGGCTCCCCTTCCACTCCCCAGTCCTGACAAAGGAGTTTAGACCAAAATGTTGACTTTCCTGCACCTTGGTTGGTGTCTGACCTGCTGTGCTTTTTCAGCTCCACTAATGGCTTCTCCATTCTGTCAGCAATCTCCTTCTGCACATTGTATTCTCTTTTGTATTCTTGGCCCTGTGTAACACTGCCACTGGACACACCTCATTCTTAAGATGTTGGCCTTTTGTAGACTCGCACTGTCTCTCTCCTTTCACTATATCATTGGCCACATCACTTTTTTTGAAATCCATTCACAGGATGAGGGCATCACTAACTGGGTCAATATTCATTGCCCATCACTAACTATTGTTGAGAAGGTATTGATGGTCTCCTTCCTTGAATTTTCTTGAGCCTTACTATGGTCCACATAATGTGGGTACCCCCACAGTTACAGAGAAAATTCCAGGATTATGATTTGGTGACAATGAAGGAATGATGATGTGTTTCTAAGTCAAAGGGTGTTTGATTTGGAGGAGAAATTATGAGTTGTGGTGTTCCCAGGTATTTGCTACATTTGTCCTTCTAAGGGGTTGTGGGATTAGAAGGTGCTGTCTAAGGAGTCTGGGTGATTTGTTGCAGTGCTTCTTGCAAATGCATGAGTGATGGAGGGAGCAACTGTTTGTAGATGCCTGGGACAGTGGTTGAGCCAGGTTCCATATGAGATTTCAGAACACCACTGGATATCTAGTTGAAGGTGATGAATTTAGAGGGCTATGGAGATAGGGCTGGAGAATGAGAAGAGCTGTATAAGTATTTCAGGAGTCGAATGGTCTCCTTCCATACTGTAAAACTCTACGATTTGATATTTGTTTTTGAATGTTAAGATGACATAAATGAAATATGTTGTTTTGCTTGATTTCGGATTCTGTACTGTTTGTTAACTGGTGTTTTACTTGCATTCAGATAACTCTGTGTTGGTCCTTCCACCACCACCACCTTATTTCCCTGAACCACCACCAATTGTAAATGATTACAATGGAATCTGTCAACCTGTTCCCAGTGACAGTCCTCCCTCATATTACAGTGTCATCTACTGCAGGTAAAGTAATCAGCCTCTTAATTTTAGAATTGAAACTTGCAGGTAGTGTCCCACCAGGTGTTTTAGAAATATTGTCTGAACATCTTATTTAGCTAATCAGCAATCTCTTCTCATGATAGAGTCATTCAAAAGATCAACGTACACTTTATGCTGTGTACACCCAATTTATTGATTACCACTTATATTGTTGTGCTTCTGTCCCTGTGAGACAGCCATTTTTCATCAAGTTTAAATTTATTGGGTGAACCTTCTCAATAAGTCAACAAATATTAGATTTGTTGCTATAGCCACCTTCACTCATAACAAATCTTGTTAGGCGACAGATTTTAAACAATTATGGACCGACAATCTCCATTAGATTGCTGCCCCTACTGCCCACTTTCCCCACAACAAGTGGGTCCTACGAAGCTGGCCTCTTCAGAAATGCAGAGGGTACCTGATATTACAATCCTCTTCATAGTACAGGTTTGTTGGGGATAGTCAGACCAAGGCTCCTTTTACAGCAATAACTACCATTTTCTGGCAAGTCTTCATTCACGAACATACTGCGCTGTTTGAATAGGCTTTAGCACGTTAATGAATGAGTATGATTGAGGTAAGTTGGTAAGGTGCCAGGGTGGTCGTCGAGTGGTGAGTTTTGGTCAGGTGGGAGTCAAGGGTTTGGTGGGCCAAAAGAGTAGTCCAAAGGTTGGTGGATCAGTGAATAGCAGAGGGTTTGGGGAGCAAGTAGGAAGAGTCGGGAACTTGGAGTGAAGGGAAGTGCAATCAGTCAGATAGTCATCCAGGAGGTAGACATGGTTAATCTGTCTCACATTTCCTGGGTAAGTAAGTCAGATCTCTCCCAAATCTCCAACTCGGACTCAGAGTTTTAACTTCATGGGCAATTCCTGTGGAGTCAGCCCATCAGGACATCTGAAGGGGCTTGACATGAATCTTTGGGGAATGTCTGGTTTGCAACTATCTGGAGATCGGAGGATCTGGGCCTATGTTTGTTCTTTCTAACTTCAAAACAACTTTTAATTGGAATTTTTTTTTTCAGGAGTGAAGAATAGTATGATGAAAATTAGAAACAATGCAGGACAGATCCTCAAGGTCACATATCCTGACAAGGCTTCTTTCTAAATTACAGTTGTCAAACTCTAATTCTAAAATTAGAAAACACTCGGGGAGACATGGAGCAAGATTGCTTGAAAGATATTTGTTTTCAAAAATTAATAGGTCACGACTGGACTCTGTTAGTTGGAGGGAGCAAAGTAAATCACTTATCACTTCAAATTGTTTAAATATTTAATCCACCAATCAATTCCAGAGTCCAAAGCAGTTTTCCTTCTTTACTGATTTAACTCCTCCTGTCTTAAAGCTGTTGATTCCACACCATATATCCTACAAAAGGTGTCACTGTTTGATTTCACAGCCCAGATGGAGGCTATTTAGCTCTTCAGGACTGTGCCAGTTCTCTGAAAGAACAAATCAGACGTGTCTTACTCCACTGATCATGCTCTGCAGTTATGATTCTTTTTCTTTTAGATAATATTCCAGTCCCCTTTCGATAGCCGCAACTGAGTCTGCCTTCTGCGCACTCTCGAGCAGTGCTTTTCAGGTTTTAACTCCTTGCTGTTTAAATAGTTTATCATCACGTTATCTTTCCTCTATTTTTCTTAAGTCAGTGTCCTCTGGTTCTTGACCTTTTTGTCAATGGGAGCAGTTTCCTTTACCTATCTTTTCAAGACCCTTCATGGTTTTTAACTGCTCTATCAACGCTCCTCTCAATTTTCTGTTGCCAAGTTTTAGTTGTGACATCATTGGTAGCACTCTTGCCTCTGACTCATAAGGTTTTGGGCGTCAAGTCCCTTTGCAGGACTTTAACACTCAAGATTTGGATATACTTGATAATAACTATGGAATTCCACATAATAGTATTCAACCAAGCCCTGCTTGCCATGCCCACAGCAAAACATCTGCTAATTGATGTGATTGGGTAGCACTTGTTGAACAGTGTTGAGTGCAAGAATAGCTCACTATCATTGTACTCAAAAGAATCAATCAAGCTCTAGGGTGACTTGCTTAAACTTGCTGGAAGCTTCATACACAGGAACCATTTTATACAATAGGAATACTTTCAAACCTTGCACATTTTTTGTATATTCCAGAAGCATGGCAAGTCTGTAGTTTTCCATTGCTTTCTCCATACCAATGTCTCAGTCAACTAAAGTTGACTTGCCAACCAATCAGCACTTTTTCTCATGTAGTACAAATTGTTGTGAGTGTCTGAAATCCAGCATTCTTCAGTGCAAGCCAAAGAAGCAACACCTGTGTTTTCAGCAATTCTCTATTTATTTGCAAATGTTTAATTGCATCACACATTTAAAAATCGCACCACAACAGCTAATAGTCCAACAGGTTCATTTGGAAGTACAAGCTTTCGGAGCACTGCTCCTTCGTCAAGTGGCTGGTGGGGCATGATCATACTAATCAATCAAACCCAATTTGAAGTGATTAAAGACTTAACAGCAATCTAGGTTTGTTCAATCCATCACATAAGTTGTATGATCCTTTGATATTATACGATAAATTCTGTGACCTATGATCTAGCCCCACGAGCTACCTGATGAAGGAGCAATGCTCCGAAAGCTTGTACTTCCAAACAAACCTGGTGTTGTGAATTTTAACTTTGTCTACCCCAGTCCAACACTGGCACCTCTACATCATTACATATTTATTCATGTATATTTTTTCACAAGTTGCTGACCTATAGCCCCCGCAGTATTAATATCTTTATCTTTTCTGAACTCTTACCAAGTAGATTTTGTTCCTTGTCCAGTATTCGGGAACATTAAGTACCTAATCCTGCCTTCTATTGAACCAGGTCTCTGTTATCACCACAGCAGCATGTTCCCATCAGCAGTATCTATCAAGGCTTGCAGCTCACCAACCTTATTTGTCATGCTCAGTACATTCATATGTATGTACTGTAACTGTTAGTCTGTGTACATAAACCTAATTAAACCTTTTGCATCCACACCTATTTCTTGCTGTCTGTCTGTCTATCTCTCCCCAAAGTTTGCACACCTTGTTTGTCTTTTTTAATGCTACATATAATACGTTATTATATCTATGTGTGAGCATTGACTAGCCATGGACTTTGTCAGGGCTTGAAAACTCATGGAAATTTTGACTTAAGTGAGTTAAACTTAAGTTTTGAACCATAGTCTTTTGTATATACAGTTCACTGAAACAGAGTTTTCCCTTGATGGTTATAATTGTGGTTGTTTGAAATGGTCTTTGTATTTTCAAACATCATTCAGTAATTAATTATCACAGCTTTAAAACAAAATCATAGTAAAAGCATCCTAACCAAGTGACCTTTGGAACTTGTAGCATCCTTTTCAATTGTTTGTGTTTGTGTAATCTTAAGAATAGACCAATTTGGAACAGTTACTGTGTTTAGTTTAAACCTTTCTTATGTAGAATCACAGCAAAGAATTACTTTGTCATTGGTTAATATGTCCAAGCCTCATTTTGTTAAACTGAGATCATTTTACTATAAATTATTGAATTTTCATTTTAACCTCTTGGCAGGACCCAGGAAGATGAGAGCTCTAATTCCAACATGATGGATGTTAGATTGATTCTTATGAGGTTTCCAGCACATTGGCAGATATATCTGGTGTCTGCTGCTTTCTATCAGAGTTATCAACAATGGATGAAGAAACCCAGACTTCAGATGAACAACCAACTGCTTCATCCAACAGTATCTTAGATAAATTCATTTTGGCTTTCTTTAGTTTGGCACTTTTGGTAAAATTATATGTGGCTGTTCTCAGAACATTAATGACCACATAAAGGCTATTTTAGTCACCAGTTCGATGCTTGGGAGTGAGAAGGGTTCTCCAAATGAGGCACCCAATCTATTTCTACTCTCCTTACTCTCTTTTAACAGTCTCTGTCTCAAGAAGATATATGACTTTTCTTCTATAAAATCAAAAGTTAGCACTGCTTCATTAATTGTTTGTGACAGTGTAAAGTGCACATTTTAATCACTACCATTAAGTTTCTTTAATTATCTTGCTAATTGTCTTGGGTTTGCATTACCATCTCACTGACTAATTGAAACAATGAATACTATTTACCCTACCATAACTTACTGTAATCTTGGAAGACATCAATCAAGACACTCCATTAGCTCCTCAAATCTAGTAAAAACCTATTGTCAAGACTCATCTGCATATCTGGAAAATTAAAGGATATGAGGAACAAGCAGTAAAATGCTATTAGACAAGGTGGATAATATCGAGCAATCTCTTGTGGGTTTTTGTAGCTGATATAACTTTTTCAGCCTTATAAGTTTCTACGTTTCTAATCTCTGTGCTGCCCCTTCACAATGGTGGCACAGTGGTTAGCACTGCTGCCTCATAGCGCCAGACACCCGGGTTCACTTCCCGCCTCAGGCATCTGTGTGGAGTTTACACATTCTCCCTGTGTCTGCGTGGGTTTCCTCCGAGTGCTCCGGTTTCCTCCCACAGTCCAAAAATGTGCAGGTTAGGTGAATTGGCCATGCTAAATTGCCCGTAGTGTTAGGTGAAGGGGCAAGTGTAGTGGAATGGGTCTGGGTGGGTTGCTCTTCGGAGGGTCAGTGTGGACTTGTTGGGCCGAAGAGCCTGTTTCCATACTGTAAGTAATCTAATCTAATATCATCCAAAAGCACAGTGTTAGTTTTCACATGTATGCTGATGATACCAGCTTTACCTCACGAGCATCTCTCAGCTCCTCCACTGTGGCTAAAGTATCAGACTGCTTGCCTCAGACTCACTACTGGATTAACAGAGATTTCCTCCCAAATAAATATTGGGAAGCCTGAAACCTTTGTTTTTGATTCCTGTTCCAAACTCTATTCACTAAGCCACTTATTTTATTCCTCTCCATGGCAACTATCTGACAATGACTAGGCACATCTTAGCTCACATTTGACTTCATATTAACACCATCATTAATGTGGTCTATTTTCACCTCATAATTTTGCTTCAATTTGTCCCTGTCTCAGCTCATCTGCTAAAATCTGCATTCATACCTTGGTTATCTTTAGATTTGATTATTCAATGCACTCCTAGTTGATCTCCAATATTCTGCCCTCTGTAAATTTGAGATTATTCAAATGTCTGCTGCCTATGTCTTAAATTTGTTTTAAACCTCCTAACCCCATCATGTTCTCTGTAAAGGATTAATAACTAGCATGAAGCAACGTTAACAGTGAGTCATTTCTGACATCATAACTGGAACTGTGCACCACTTCTTTCTAATTGTTGACTTTTACCCATTTAAATTTTTGAGTGTCAGTGGCGTGCATGTGCCAACATATTCAATTTAGCAGCTGGGGAAGATTTTCATTGCTGAACTGGCAATACTGTATCCAGAGGCAGCCTTTTGAAAGGTCTCTTGGTCAAACATGAAAGCTCTATATTATGGCCACAACTTACCCATCCAACTTCATTGCCAATAACTTAAGACTTCAGAGTACAAAGGTGGCAAGGGGACTATTCAATATTAGCATTCACTTTTAAATATTTCACTTCGGATTAGTTTCAGTTTCTTCATGTGTGCATCATTGTTATTTGTTTGGACTAGCCTAGACAGCAAAGTGTCTCATAGTTGGCATGCATTGATAGTTACAGGGAGATTGGGGATTTTCTTTCATTGTGGAGTAAATAAAGATGTGTTCTTGAGTTCACTTGTTGTTGAATGTCGTATTAGTGTCCAGTGTGGTGCTTACCACACTGTAGAACAGCTGATTTTGCAAGCTCAGCTGTCTTCCACTGCATTGTAAATGCTCTACGTGAACCCAAACCTCTGTGCAGGGTCTGCCAGTCAACACCCGGAGAGTGACATACGATTGGACAGTATTGACACTGCCCTCTAGGCCCCACATTTTCTTGAAGAGACTGACTGTCCCCACCCTCTTCCTCTGCACCGCACAGCACCCAGGCCCTTCCCACTTCACTCCTCCTTGCTTCCCTCTATCCCCCTTCTGTTCTCCCCTGGATCTTTCCTCTAATTCTCCATTGGCCACTGACCCCACTCCAGTATACCCCTCATCACTGATTCACTCTTGTTGCAAGCCTTAATGTGAAAGTCCATTCTCCTGCTTCCTTCTCTTAAGGTGTATATTAAAATGAGGTAAGCCTGTGTGAACCTGATGGATACATGCCACCTTTAAGTGATTGTGAACTGAATGCCACAACTTTATCTTGAAGTCAGATCTTATTGAAGGCTGTTTAATGTTACTGAGTATTCATGGTATAGTTGTCTTACAAGTATGAACTTGCTCCATTCCTGCATATTGCCTCACCTGCTGCTGAGTTTATCACTGCTTCTCAACCAAGCAGCTGGGAATCAACATTTCTCAAACTTCATGTTTCCTGCTCTTGGCAGTCCCATCAACACCTCCAGTAGAGAGCTGGGACAAATGTGTCACTTTCAGGATGGCATAATCTAATTTGTGCAGTATCACAGGAGTCAGTAATGTCCAGTGTATAATGACCTGGAGGAAGGGACTGACTGTCTTGTGAACAAATGTGAAGCCAGGAATGAAAGCAAGCTATGAGGAGATTTAAGAGATATTGGAAAAGACTACGGGTAGGTTAAATATTTGGGCAATAATTTGACACATGGGCGTATAGTGTGGAAGAACTGTGAGGTTGTCCACTTTGGTAGGAATAAGAGAAAACCAGAATACTTAAACAGAGAGATACTATGGAATGCTGCACTACGGAGGGACCTAGATGTCCTTGTGCATTAATCATAAAAGGTCAACATGCAAGTACAACAGATTATTACAAAAGCATAAAGAAAGTCAGCCTTAATTATAAGGAGGAGTGAAATATAAAAGTAGAGAAGTCTTGCTACAACTATGGCATTGCTGAGACCAGATGTGGAGCATGGTGCACAGTTTTCATCACTTAGCAAGAAACACACTTGCACTGGAAGCAGTTGAAAGAAGGTTCACAAGGGCTGATTCCTGGGAAACATCTTCTAGGAAAGGTTAAGGAGGCATAACCATTCTCATTAGAGTTTAGGAGAATAAGGTATGATTCTTACTGAAGTTTATAAAATTCTGAGGGCGCTGGACAGGGTAGATGCCAAGAGACTGCTTCCTTACATGTTAATGTAGAATGAGGGGACACAGTGTAAAAGGAAGGACTCTCCTCTTTAAGGTCCAAGAATTCTTTCCTTAGTGGCATGTGGGTGTACCAAATGAACTGCAGCAGTTCAAGAAGGCAGCTCACCACCAACCTCTCAAGGGTAACTGGGGCTGGGCAATGAATTCTGGCTCAGCCAATGACACCTACATCCCATGAGTTATTATTTTTTTAAAAATGGAGATGAGAGGAATTTCTTCTCCCAGAAAGTCTTGTTTTAGAATTCTCTTCCCCAGTGAGCAGTGGAAGCCAAATCATTGAATATGTTCAAGACTGAGTTAGATAGGGCTTTGATTGACAAGATGGTCAAGGGACTGACACGAGAGGAGGAGTTGAGCCCACAATCAGATTAACCATGAGTTTATTGAATGTCTTGCTCCTGTTTCTGTGCCCTTATATTCTTTATTCTTGAGCTCATTGTTCTACATTGGAGCATGATCAAGCAGTGTTACTTTTAAAATTCTCTTCCTTGATTTTGAATCTCTTCATGGCCTCATCTTTGCAATCCCTTCCAACCCCTTAACCACACGAGACATGGAGATGTTGATGTTGGACTGGGCGGGACAAAATCCGAAGTTACATGACACCAGGTTATAGTCTTTCACCTGTTGAAGGAGCAGCATTCCGAAAGTTTGTGATTTTAAATAAATCTCTTGGACGATAACTTGGTGTCATGTGACTTCTGATTCTAACCTGTGTTGATAGACAGTTCTACTTTGAAACAGTTTTTACGATCGTGTTTTCTTGCTTTCATCTGATGACCATTTATCTGTACTTAAGCCTATATTCAGTGCATTTTTCCAATCTGAAAACCAATACCTCACATTATCACAAATTTGAATCATGCTTTTTATGTGAACTTATAACATTTGATTAAAAATGTTAGATTTAAGAATAGGCAAAATTCTAACCCAACATAGAAGCAAATACCTTGTCTGTTATAGCCCTTGCATCACTTATGATGCTATGATGTCCTTGGTCATCACCCAGACATTCACCTTTTGCTGATTTTATTTTGAAACTCAACAGCTTTTTAAGGCAGCTACTCTTCATAGGTGAACTTGTTTCTATACTACATGTCTATAAAAAAACTGCAACTGTAGTTGTCTTCTTTGAAGTTATTTTGCATAAGGTTGTCCTAGCTGTCTGCTTGAAACTCCACATCTGACTGGTTCTGGTGTCCCTGAAGTAGCTGCAGTGCTCACAATAACTTATACTGTATCTTGGCTCATTAGCAATACTCAGCTAACACCCTCATGTGGTTCCAGTTGCAAAACAATCAGTTGTATAACAAATATTAGTCCCAGTTTAATGCCTCTCCATTTTGTTTCTTGGTGTTTTCTCACTCACACATGTTTGCTTGTGTTCTATTTTCTTTCCCTACTTTCCCCTATTCTCTTACCCCTTTCACTTGCCCCCACCTTTTTCCTTCTCTTTCTAATTCTGTTTAATTTAAGTTTATTTATGAAATTTTAAAAAACATTTTTTCTTTAGGTTCTTTATTCACCTTGTTTAAATCTAAACACAAAGCTGGTAAACCTCATTTTATGGCTACTTTTAAGCTGCTAATACCAAATGCATGTTTTTATGGATGCTCGCAAAGTTGGAATAGTTGCATTTTTTCAGAAAGCATGTACTTACTAGAATTGGTTGTAGTGTGTATTAATTATATCTGCATAGTATTAGGTTGAATTTGCTGAAGGGAATTACCATTCACAGTAAATGTTATTTTAATGTGAAATTATCTGGGTACTTGTTTGAATATGGAGGCATTTTGGCTCTGTAGTTGCCTTATTCTTTTCATTGGAGTGGTGCTGGAAAAGCACAGCCGGTCAAGCAGCATCCGAGGAGCAGGAAAATTGACGTTTCAGGCAATTCCCGATGAAGGGCTTTTGCCAGAAACGTCGATTTTCCTGCTCCTCGGATGCTGCCTGACCTGCTGTGCTTTTCCAGCACCACTCTAATCTAGACTCTGATTTCCAGCATCTGCAGTCCTCACTTTTGCCTTATTCTTTTCATTGTTATTTTTTCATAATAGTAGTCCAAAGATGTTGCTGAACCATAGGTACCATTAAAGGATAGGCATTAATCAGAGCCATTGATGTTGCTCAGGGAAATTTGTAAATAAAATGATTGTATTGCTATTTAAACATAGAAACTGAGTACAAGACTATTCAGCCCTTCAAGCCAGTTCCACCATTCAATATTGTAGTGATTGTAACAAGGTCAGGCAGGTGGACCTCATGGAATATGAGTTCCCTGACTGGGGCTGTTAATCTGGTCCAATAAGGGAGACCTGGCTGACAGGTACAAACAGGAGTGTCAGAGATTCTGTTCACTCTACCGCTGGCTCTGAGGGAGCTGGATCAGTGTCAAAGATTCTCCATGTATAAATAAAATGTGACTTGGTGAATGGATACCAGCTTCTATGGAGTTATTTCAAATATAATCATTGCTAATCCTCAATCTCAATGTCACATTCCAACATTTTCCCCACACTCTTTGATGACTTTAAAATATACAAATTTATCAATCTCTTTCATTGAATAAATTCAGTGACTTGGCCTACACAGCTGTCTAAGTAGAGAATTCCACAAGTTCACTATTCTTTGAGGAAAGAAATGGTTTCTCATTTCAGTCATAGAGTTATACAGCTCCCAACCAAACATCCCATTCTGACCTAGTCCCATTTGCCAGCATTTAGCCCATATCATCCCTATTCTGTATCCATCCAGATGCCTTTTAAATGTTGTAATCGTACCTGTCTCCACTACTTCCTCTGGTAGTTCATTCCATATATGCACCATCTTCTGCGTAAAAGGTTACCCCTTGTCTTTTTTAAATCTTTCCCTCTCACTTTAAAGTTATACCCTCTAGCTTTGTACTTGCCCACCCGAGGAAGAAGACTTTGGCTATTCACCAAATCCATGTCCCTTGTGATTTTATGAACCTCTATAATGTCACTCAGCCTCCAAAACTCAGGGAAAAAAGTCACAGCTTATTCAACCTCTCCCTGTAACTCAAATCTTCCAACCCCAACAACATCGTACCTTCAAGCTAATTTTGTATTCAATTGGCTGGCTCCCCCCCTGGATTCTATGTGATCTGACCTTATTAACCAGTCTACCATGCAAAAGCTTGTCAAACTCTTTGCTGAAGTTCGTATAGACAATGTCTACTGCTCTGCTTTCATCAATCTTCATTGTCACCTCTTCAAAAAATTCTGTCAAGTTAGTAAGACACGATTTCCCACAGAAAGCCATGCTGACTATCCCTAATCAGTCCTAAATTGTCTACTCTGCATCTTCAGTCTGTTTCCTGGTTCTAGATTCTGCAGCCAGGGAAAACATCCTTTCTGCAAGTAATCTGTCCAGTCCTGTTAGAATTTTAGTATTTTCATCTGGATATTATCTAGCCACATTTAGCTTTACACTAGTTTTGTCGTGGATTTCCCAGGTTCTCTGTCACTAGTTACATACCACCTATAATCCAGTGTGATCTCTCCTGTCACACAGATTTTGATAGAGAGGATATGGAAAAGATGCTAATTCTTCCTTGCAAATGACTTTAAAACCAGAGAGATCATGGGTTAGCAATCACTGGAAAAAGATTTAGAGGGGAAATTAAGAGATTTTCTTCCCTCACTGTTGCCTGGATCGCTCTACGTGAAACTGTGGTGGAAGCAAATTGTGTAAATAATTTAAAAGCAAGTTGTGCTGCCACTCAAAGTTGGGAAACTTGCAAAGTTATGAACAAAAAATAGTAAAGAAAATGACTCAGCATTGTTGCTCTTTCCAGGAGCCAGTGGAATCATAACTGCCCAAACAGCCTCTATGATTCAATCAAAATAAGACTCAGATAATGTAAAAAGGTTCCTTGATATGAGGTTTACAAAATTATGATGGGCATGGATAGGATAAATGGACAAAGTCTTTTCCCCTCAGGTTAGGGAGTCCAGAACTAGAAGGCATAGTTTTAGGGTGAGAGGGGAAAGATATAAAAGAGACCGAGGGGTACATGTATGGAATGAGCTGCCAGCGGAAGTGGTGGAGGCTGGTACAATTGCACCATTTAAAAGGCATTTGGATGGGTATATGAATAGGAAGGGTTTGGAGGGATATGGGCTGGGACTAGATTGGGTTGGGATATCTGGTTGGCATGGACGGGTTGGACCGAAGGGTCTGTTTCCGTGCTGTACATCTCTATGACTCTATGACTCGATAATCAGATCCCCTGTCATCCTACTAAACTTTAGTAAATATATGCCCAGTTGAACCAATCTTCCCTCACTGGACAGTCCTGCCATCCCTGGTATCAGCCCAGTGAATCTCTGGTGTACTCCCTCTTTAGAAAGTATAACTTTAGTTGGGGAGAACCAAACCGCATCCAAGGTCACCATTTTTTGAAATGGTAGATCCTGTTGATCTCATGATTGTACCAAGAGAAACATAATCCAGGACGAGTTTGAGTTCTTAATTTTTGAAGTGAAGAGTTTATTTGGATAAGGGGGTAGTCTACTATGTATCAGATTGGTGTGAAAATGATCATGTTGTCTGACTTTGGCTGTTACTGCATGGTTCCTTCAGAATTCAGTTTCCTGCAAGTAATCTACACTACATTTTCACCCTATACCCAAATGAATAAAGCAACAGAAAAGCATTTTAATTAAGCATGAAGCAAGCTTTGTAAGATGAGATATTTAATTTGTTTACAATGTTAAAATATATGGAATGCATTTTTAAATGTTGGGATAGTCACAAATATATATATGTTCATCAAGATTTTCTCAATAAAATATTCATGCAACTTTGAAGTGATTATGTTATAATTGAGTTGGGAGGAGTGCATTGTCTGGTTGGTGCGGACAAGTTGGACCGAAGGGTCTATTTCCGTGCTGTATGACTCTCTGGCTTATTGACTGGCTTTGCCAAACCTGCCTTATGTTTTCATGCTTGTGCATTTGACAAACTCATTAATGGCTGAACCAATAGGAGTGTCTTCTGCCTGGGCTGAGCAGGTTCCAGGTCTCTGACAGTCATCTAAGTGTCAGAGAGCTAGAGTGTTTCTTCCTTGGCTAACTGTAGATATGTCAGTGATGTCCTCATGTGGTTAGGCCCTGAGACTAATTTAGATAAATGTTTCTGTGCTGGTGAAGGGTGCAGGTTAAAGCCTTGTTAGCACATCCTCTGGGAGTTCACTGGCTTCCTCCTCAGAGCTGGAGATGGAACTAACTTCTTCATAGACGCTTGCTGTGTTCCTTTAATGACCATGTGAAAGAAAACAGTAACTTAGTTGTCTAAGATGGATATAAACTTGTGATTGAGAATGAGTTGGCTCTGATAGTAATGGAAAAAAACTGTGCAACCTAGCACTATGAAGCTTGCTAGGTTGGTGGCCATTGAGAGGTCATGCGCTTCTCTGGCTAATTCCAGAAATTCTGATAAAGAGACAGGAGCCTGATGTCCATTGCCACCCTACCAGTTCCTGCCCTGATTATGAGACAATCCTTTCTGCAGTGAGTCAAAGGGAGAGATTGAGTCTGATGGAAGTGGATGGTAGAGCAGTAGTGATGATGCAGGAGTAAAAGATGTGGTGATGTGTCCTCAGTGAGTAAGTAGGATATGCAGAGCACAGGTAGGCTCAGCAATTTGAGAGAATGTGGCAAATGAGAGCCATTGAGTGGATGCCTCAACGGCAAAGCCCTTTTGAAATCCTCCTCACTATCTGCAATCTCCCAATCTTTGTGTCATCCTCAATTTGCTATTAAGGTTACACTCTCCACCAAATCAAAAAGCAGGTATCCTAGCACTTATTCCTGATAAAGGGTTTATGCTTGAAACATCGATTCTCCTGCTCCTTGGAAGCTGCCTGACCAGCTGTGCTTTTCCAGCAACACATTCTTCGACTCTCAATATTGATCCTCGAGGAACACCACTGGTCACAGATCTCCCTTCAGAAAAACACCCTTCCATCACGAATCTCTACCTTCTATAGTCAAGCCAGTTCTGTATCCATCTTAACAACTCACTGTGGTTCCCATGTAACTTCACCTTTTGTATCAGCCTGCTGTGTGAGATCTTGTCAAAGGCCTAATTAAAGTCAGTATAGACAACATCTACTGCCCTATCCTTATCAATCATCTTTGTCACTTCGTCAAAAAAAAATCAATCAAGTTTGTGAGACACAACCTTCTCAACACAGCCTATCGCTCATAGTCCACCTATTTCCAAATGTGAGTAAATCCTAGCCCTAAGAATCTTCTCCAATGATTTCCCTACCACTGACATAAGGTTCACCAGCCTGCAATTTCCCTGATTATCCTTGTTGACCTTCTTAAACAAAGAACAAAGTTGGCTATTCTCCAGTCCACTGGCACCTCTCCTGTGACTAAAGAGGATACAAAGATTTTGTAAAAGGCCCCAGCTATTTCATCACTGCCACCCACAGATCCCATCAGGTCCTGGGGACTTTTCTACCTTAATTCTCTTTAAAACATCCAACACCTCCTCCTTTTTTATATTGACAGAATATCAACATACCACCCCCCCCCCCACCCCCCGCCAAATACTCACCATCCACCAAGTCCTTCTCTTTTGTGAATACTTTTGCAAAGCATTTGTTAAGGATCTCACCCACTTCCTCTAGTTCCATACATGAATTCTCTCCTTTGTCCTTGAGTGGATTAACCTTTCCCTAGCTACCCTGTTGCTCCTTATATATGTACGTATGTATTCCATCTGCCAATTTTCTGCCCACTTACTTTTAGCCTTTCTAAATCCTTTAAAGCAACTTTGTGTCACCCTCACAACTCATACTTCCATCCATTTTTTGTGTCATCAGCAAACATGGATACATTATATTTAATCTCCATATTCAAAACATCTTGACATAGATTGTAAATAGCCAAGCTTCAAGCACTGATTCTTAAGGTATCCTAACAGTTACAGACTGCCAAATTGTAATGAACCATTTATTCCTACCCCCTGTTTTCTGCCTATTAACCAGTTCTAAATCAAAGCCAACACATTCCTCCCAATTTCCTGTGCTCCAATTATCTTTACTAAATGCTGGTGTGGGACTTTCTGAAAATCTAAATTTACCACATCCACCAATCCCTCCTTATCTATTCTACTAGCTAAATTCTCAAAAATGTACAACAGGTTTGTTAAACATGGTTTCCCTTTCTTGTTCTTTGTTCTTTTAAATCCATGGTGACTGTGCCAAATTTTATCATTATATAATCATGTCTTTAATTGTAAATTTGAGCATTCTTTATGACTGATCTTAAGCTAACAGGTCTGTCACTTCTGGTTTTCGCTTTCACTCCTTTCTTAAATAAAAGCCTGTCATCCCCAAACGCAGATTAAAGGAAGGCACAGGGACTATGACGTGCTGATGTGAACTGGTAAAAAGCTGTTGGTAATCTGGTACTTACACCCAGTTGTGTTTTTAAATATGAGGCCCTCTAGCCATCTCTCATCAGCCCTTTACCACCCAATACCAGTGCCAATGCCAATTTATATTCCTGACATCCATCCTTATTGCTACTCATACTCTCTATGCCAACACTCGACTGTCCCCACACACCCACAGTTGCTGTTCATAACTTGCATGCCAACAGATGCCCCCTGCACTCCACAACCCCTGACAGACCCTATACGACTGGAGTACAAATTCATGACACCTACTCTCCCATTAAAGTCTCTTATAGCCTCTGTGTCAGCTTAAAAGATCATTCACAAATGTTTATTCAGTACATATAAATCCTCTCAGTTTTAAATCCCAAATTGAAACAAATGCTTATGTGCATAACCACACATCAAAGGCAGCTAATTCTTCAATAACCATTTGGAACTGTCCACAAAACCATTAACTGTACTAACAAGAGGCTATGGAAGTAACCAAGCAGTGCTGATTCTGTAATAAAACAACATTGGGTTATATCAACAGACATTTATCAAAACTACAAACATTTATGCACACAGACAAACTGTTTCATTTAAAATATTTAAATGTCTTGCAATTTAAATCACTGACAGCTTGAAATGTCCAGGGGTCTTACCCAATCTTTATGAGCACTTATATCTAAAAAACTCAAACTCACAGTGGAGGATGTAAGCCCTCTTGCCACCAAAATTTGGATTGATTTGAACTCAGCAATGCTTCATTATTTACATGTTATTTGAGATTACATGTTGAAACATTGTAGACAGTACTTCATTTGAGATAGCAAAAATCCTACATTTGTAGGATTTTTAAAAAAGCATTTACTTTTAAGGCCATTGGGACATTTATGCTTTTAAAAGAACTTATTGGAAATTAGTGCCATTGAGGGAGAGCAATGGAGGTTCATCAGACTTATTTCTGGGGTGAAGACAGATTAGAAAACTGGGCACATTCTCTAAAGTTTTGAAGAATGAGATGTGGTCTCATTGAAAAGTATTTTTGAAGTTCTGGCTATGGAGGGATGCAATGAAGTTTTACCAGTCTGATTCTTCAGGTAGCAGGACTGATGTAGAAAAGAGATTGAACTGGTTACAACTATATTCACTGGATTGGGGCAGGATGGGATCACATAGAAACCCATCAAATTCTAACAGGAGGACTAGACAGGGTAAACACAGGAAGAATGTGCCTGATGACTGGGAATCCAGAATTAGGGGTCACAGCTTAAGGATACAGGATAGCCCATTTAGTACCGAGATAAGGAGAAATTTATTTTTTAAATGTGAACCACATTTTTAAAAAAACATCGTAAAGTCACTAGATCCAAACTGTTATCTCTGCTTTCTCTCCACAATGCTACCAGATGCTGTTTTTGTTTCTTCACTCTCTTCACCAGAGTGGTGAGCCTATGCAATTTTCTGCTACAGAAAATGGTTGAGACCAAAATAGTGAATGTTTTCACAAGGACTAGATATCGTTCTTAGCATTACAGGGATTAAAAGGTTTGTGGAGAAGACAGGAACAGGGAAAGAGTCGGATGATTAACCATGATTGTGTTGAATGGCAGAGCAGGGGCAAAGGGCCATTTTCTTATGAAAAGCCCTGTTAACAAAATCAAGAATGTGTCAATCACCAAACGCATTTTAGTTTAAATTGTTGACAATGCAATTACTGGAAACCTCTTACATGTATGTAAATTAGTATTGTGTCCCGGACAGAGAGCCAGAATTGCCAACTAGCTATTTCAACAGCCCAATGTATTTCTGGGTTCTCAGCCAATCCTCATCGTGCATACAATCCTCATCAAGCATACAATCCTCATTGTGCATACAATCCTCATCGTGTATACAATCTTCATCGTGTATACAATCATCATCATGTATACAATCCTCAGCGTGCATACAATCCTCATTGAGCATACAATCTTAATACAATCCTCATCATGCATACAATCCTCATTGTGCAGACAATCCTCATATAATTCTCATTGTGCATACAATCCTCACTGTGCATACAATCCTCATTGAGCATACAATCCTCATTGTGTATACAATCCTCATCGTGCATACAATCCTCATCGTGCATACAATCTTCACTGTGCATACAATCCTCATATAATCTTCAATGTGCATACGATCCTCAATGTGTATACAATCCTCAATGTGTATGCAATCCTCATCGTGCAAACAATCCTCATATAATCTTCAATGTGCATACGATCCTCAATGTGTATACAATCCTCATCGTGTATACAATCCTCATATTATCTTCAATGTGCATACGATCCTCAATGTGTATACAATCCTCATTGTGCATACAATCCTCATATAATCCTCAATGTGTATACAATCTTCATGGTGCATACAATCCTCATATAATCCTCAATGTGTATACAATCTTCATCATGCGTACAATGCCAATCATCTCATCCACATCCCTGGAACTTTGCGGAGGCTTATAAAAAGCTCCCAGCAGTGTAACCTCTCCTCTCCTGTTTCTAACCTCAGCCCACACTACCTCAGTAAATGAGACCCCATCAAAAATTCTCTCAGCCACTGTTATACCATCCTTGACTAACAAACCCACACCTCCCCCTCTTTTACCACCTTCCCTGATCTTAATAGAAGATCTAAATCCTGGAACCTGCAACATCCATTCCTGACACTGCTCTATCCATTGTCTCCAAAATGGCCACAACATCGAAGTCCCAGGTACCTGATCATGCTGCAAGCTCACCTACCTTATTGCAGATACTCCTGGCATTGAAGTAGATACACTTCAAACCAGCTTGCTGTCTGCAGCACACTCCTGTGACTGTGAAATCCTGTCTATGGCCTCCCTACTCTCATCCTCCTGTGCACTGGAACGACAACTAGGTTCCCATTCCCCCGCTGAACCAGTTTAAACCCACCCGAATAGTACTAACAAATTTCCCACCCAGGATATTAGTACCACTCTGGTTCAAGTGAAGTCCGCCCTGTTTGTAGAGGTTGCACCTTCCCCAGAATGAGCCTCAAATATCCATAAACCTGAAACCCTCCCTCCTGCACCATTCCTGCAGCCACGTATTCAGCTAATATCTCTTCCTGTTCTTCGCCTCACTATCACTTGTCACAGGTAATAATCCAGAGATAACTCTGTTTGTTCTTGCTCTCAGCTTCCACCCTAGCTCTCTGAAATCCTGCCTAACATCCCTATCCCTGGCACCTGGGATTGGTTGCAATACACCAACCATAAGTCTCTTTCATTCCCAACAAACTTACTGTCTAGCTATTGAGTCCCCAATGACTAACACTCTCCTCCTTTACCCCCTTCCCTTCTGTGCAGTAGGGACAGACTCTGTGCCAGAGACCTGCACCCCAGTACATGCCCCTGGTAAGCCATCCCCCCCAAAACAGTATCCAAAGCAGTATATATGTTTTTCAGGGGAATGACCACGGGGGATCCCTGCACTGACTGCTTTGTCCCCTTTCTATAAGTTACCCAGCTTTCTTCATGTCTCAAGTAACTACTTCCCTGTAACTCTTATCTTCACATCTGCTAGGATTGTGTACCATCTGCCACTGCTCTGCTCATCTGATCAATCAATCTATTTCTTCCTATAACCTACAACCATCTTCTTCACTATTGACCACTCCATCAACCTTGGTGTCATCAGAAAATTTGCTTAACCTTCCCCCCATATTTTTGTCTATATTATTTATGTATGTAACAAACAAAAACATTCCCAGTACTGATTCTTGTAGTACAGTGCTGGTTATTGGCCTCCACTCACTCAAACAGCCTTCCACCACTCCTACTAAACCAGTTTCTGATCTATCTCACTAAGTTTTCCTCAATTCCATCTGCTTTAACTTTCTCAACCAGTCTCCCATGTGGGTCCTTGACAAACAATTCTCTAAACTCCATAAAAACTACATCAACTGAACTTTCCTCATCCACGTGATCATTTTTTCAATAAGTTCTGACAAATTTTTTAGTCATGATGTCCTCCAATAAAGTAATGCTAACTATCTCTAATTAACCTATCTCTTTCCAAGTTGCATGGGCAAGTTGGGCTGAAGGACATATTTCCACACTGTAGACCTCTATGACTCTGTGACCTCTATGTGGATATTAATTCAGAATTTTCTCCAATAGTTTTCTGTAGTGATTGGAACCAGTTGGATCTTGTTGACTACAAGATCCTTGATTGTTAACCTAGGCCAACCAGGAAAGCCCTGGCTGACCAATATAACCAGGAGAGGGGTGGGTGGTTTACTGGATTGTCAGGGGTGGTTTTGTCTATGTACTGCTTTATTGTTTGTTTGTTTGTATGTACTGTCTTGTCTGAGCTTGTGATTTTTTTTTATGAGTTTAGGTGGGATTTGAGGTTTGTCCTGTTTTCTCTGTGAACTGTGTGCTGGGGTTTGGGGTTTGGCTTTGCTGTCCCTTCCCCTGTAGATAGTGTTTTTTTTTAACTGCTGCTTATTGTTTATTATCTCTTTGTATTTTGTACTGTCAATAAAAATAACAAGAGATTTAGAATCTCCTCAGTTCAGAGGGTTGACTCTGAGCTGGCTAACCACACAAGTAAATGAAGGGTGACTTGGTGATGGAGTACTGGTGTCTGTGCAGTTATTTCATTTTCCTACCACTGACATGAGACTGGGTCTGTAATTTCCTGATTCATCTCTACCACCCTTGTTGAAAAGTGCAACAATGTTAGCTGTCCTCCAGTCCTCTGGCACATTTCCCCCCTGTGGCCAGAGAGGAATCTAGAATTTGTATCAGAGTCCCAGCAATTTCCTACCTAGCCCCTCAAAGCAGTCTGGGATGTGTTTCATCCCAGTAAGGGGATTTGTCTGTTTTAAATCCTGAGAACCTCCATTGCCCTACATCAGACTGTGCAAGTTCCTCACAATCCCTTTTCCTGAATACCATACCTATGCTCTTCTTTTCCAGAGTGAAGACTGAAGAGAAGTATTAATTTAACACCCTTCTAATATCCTGTGGCTTCACACACAGATTGACCCCCTTAGTACCTAATGGGCCCTACTCTTTCCCTGGTTAACCTCTACCCTTTAATATATTTCTAAAATATCTTAGGATTCTTCCTAATCCTGTTTGCAAGTCCTTTTCCATGACCCCTTTTTGCTCTTTGAATTGTTTTCTTAAGTTCCCTCCTGCACATTTTGTATTCCTCGAGGACTGCAGCTGAATTGCTCCCTTTGGACTTGCTAAACGTCTTTCTTTTTCTTCCTCATCCAGTACTGCAATGTTCCAGCGAGCCAGTGTTCTCTGAACTTATTGCTCCTGTATTTCCTTCTAAAGGGTTCATGTTGGATCTCTACTTTTCCCAGCTCTTTCCTAAATGCTCCCCATTGCTCTGCTGTAGACATATCTGCAGGGATCTGTTCTAGTCTACTGTAGCTGGATCCTGCTTTATGTTAATAAAATCTGCCTTCCCCGAATCCAAAGCCAATTTTTGCAGGCCATCATTTTCCTTGTCCAGAATGAATTTGAACCATTACATGTTGTGGTCACTATCGCTAAAATGTCCCCTCCCCGCATGACTCATTGAACGTTTGTCTGGCTTTTTTCCCAGAACCAGATCCAGCCTTGTTGGGTATTGATAGAGAAAAAAAATCTCTCTTGGATACATTTCAAGAAGTCTGCCTACTCTTAACTATGACTATCCCAAATTTATGTTGGGAAAGATGAAATCTTCTGTTACAATTATCCAATTATTACTCGTTCACACCTGTGAACTGCCTACATATTTGCTCCTTCTATTTCTGGCTGACTCTTTGGGGGCCTATAGTACACTCTCAGTAAAAATGTTGCCTCCTTAACATTCCTAAATTCTATCCACAAAGCCCCATTTGAGGAACCTTCCAAACTATCATATCTCCTTATTACAGTAAATAACTTCCTAATTAATAGTGCTATACCATCACCCTTTATACACCCAGTCTCACCTAAAGATCCTATAACCCAGAAAATTGAGCTGCCAATCCAAACCTTCCCTCAACTATGTTTCTGTGGCGGTAGCAATATCATAATTCCATGTGTCAATCCACTCATCAGTTTGACCTATTACATTTTTAGCATTAAAGACCATCCAGGCTTACCTTACTGTCATGACAGGAGAAAGTGAGGACTGCAGATGCTGGAGATCTGAGCTGAAAATGTGTTGCTGGAAAAGCGCAGCAGGTCAGGCAGCATCCAAGGAGCAGGAGAATCGACGTTTCGGGCATGAGTCCTTTTTCAGGAAGGTTCCTGAAGAAGGGCTCATGCCCGAAACGTCGATTCTCCTGCTCCTTGGATGCTGCCTGACCTGCTGCGCTTTTCCAGCAACACATTTTCAGCTCGTTGCTGTCATGACACTCAATATGGCTGAACTCACTAAGACTTGCTTCCTTTTCTGTAGTATGATCTGAATCTGTTTTGTTGATATTTTGTCCCCCTCCCCCTGTTGAACCTCCTCCTAACAACACTAGCAAATCTACCTGCAAAGGTATTGATCCCAATATGGTACAGCTGCAGACTGTCCAATTTGTACATGTCCCACCTTCCCCAAAAATTATCCCAGTGATCCAGGAATCTAAAACACTCCCTCTTGCACAAACTCTTCAACCAGGCATTCATAGAATCATAGCATCCATACAATGTGGAAGCAGACCACTTGGTTTATTGAGACCACACCGACCCTCTGAGAGCATCCCATCCAGACCTACACCCCTATCTTATTCATTTTTTCTATTTTCCTATGTCTAAACGTGTTAGCACGTAGCACCAGGAGTAATTCCGAAATTACGAACATTGAAGTCGTGCTTTTTAATCTACTGCCTAGCTCTCTGAAATCTTGATGCAATGCCTCATTCTTTACTATGACCAAATTGTTAGCATCAACATGTATCATGGCATCTAACTCATCACCCTCCACTTTCTGGATGCCCTGTAGCCTTTCAGTGACATCCCTGACCCTAGTACGACTCTGGTGTGTCTGGCTCGTATAAGTGTGGAAAGTGTGTGCACATTCAGCTACTGACAGAGCATATTGCAGCACTGATGAAAGAACTCGAGGACCTTAGGCTCATCCAAGAGAATGAGATCTTTCTGGACTAGACCTTCAGTGAGGTTACTACACCAATCATACCAGAAGAGAGCAGAAGAGAGCAGACGATGAGGAAGGCAGAGAGGAGACACGTGCAAGAGATCCCGGGGGAAGTACCTGTCAGGAACAAGTTGAATCTTTTGGAAACAGTAAAGACAGATGTCACTGCCAGTCCGCGAGGTGGCCAGGTCTGTCAATCAAAAGTTGGAGTGGAGGCAGAGCGGAAGAGTTGGACATCGCACAGAGCAGTGGTAATAGGGGACTCCATAGTGAGAGGAACTGACCGGGGTTTTTGTGGCAGCAGACGGGACTTAAGGATGGTGTGTTGCCTTCCTGGTACCAGGGTTAAAGACATCACAGACTGAGTGCAGAAAATCCTCAAGGACGAAGGTGAAGAGCCAGAGGGGGTGGTACATGTCGGCACAAATGATGTCGGGAAGAAGAGGAGGAACATACTACAGCGGGACTTTGGAGAACTAGGAAGAAGGCTGAAAAGCAGGACGCCCGGGGTGGTTATCTCCAGTTAGCTTCCAGTTCCTCGGGCTGGAGAGGCCAAAACAGGGAGATAATGGGCTTGAACGTGTGGCTGGGGCACTGGTGCAGGAAGCAAGGATTTAAATTCTTGGATCACTGGAGTATGTTTTGTGATAAGCATAAATTCTACAAGACAGACGGTTTGCACCTTAATAGGTTAGGGACCAGCATTCTGGCAGGCAGGTTTGCTACTGCAACACAGCTACATTTAAACTAAGTGGTGGCGGGGGGGGGGGGAACAGACTGGATGTTTAAGAAGGAAATTGGAGGGAAAATTAGAACAAGGGAAGTCAAGAAAGACAACTGTATCAATGAGGCAGAAAACTCAGAAAGGGATCATGCTGTAAGGTTGAGTGAAATAGGAGTTGATGGGAAGGGTGAGGGCAGTAACAAATTAAAAATACTATACATGAATGCACAAAGCATTAGAAATAAAACAGGATGAGCTTGAGGCTGTTTTGGAAATTGGCAGCTACGATATTGTGGGGATAACTGAGACGTGGCTTCAAGTGGACAGGGGCTGGGAAATGAACATTCAAGGCTACTCGTGCTATCGTAAGGACAGACTGACGGGCAGAGAGTGTGAGGTGGCCATGTTGGTAAGGGATGATATTCAGTCCCTTGCGCAGGGGGACCTAGAATCAGGGGATGTAGAGTCAGTGTGGATAGAGCTGAGAAATACTAAGGGTAAAAAGACCCTGTTGGGAGTTATCTACAGGCCCCCAGACAGTAGTCTGGATGTCGGATGTAAGTTAAATCAGGAGCTGAAATTGGCTGTCGCAAAGATGTTACTACAGTTGTTATGGGGGATTTCAACATGCAGGTAGACTGGGAGAATCAGGATGGTATTGGACCTCAAGAAAGAGACTTTGTGGAGTGCCTCCGAGATGGATTCTTAGAACAGCTGGTGCTGGAGCCAACCAGGGAGAAGGCAATTCTGGATCTGGTATTGTGCAACGAACCAGAATTGGTCAGGGACCTCGAAGTGAAGGAGCCATTGGGAAGTAGTGACTATAATACAATAAGCTTCAATCTGCAATTTGAGAGGGAGAGGGTACAATCGGAAGTGACAATTTTTCAGTTGAATAAAGGGAACTATGGAGCTATGAGGGAGGAGCTGGCCAAAGTTCAATGGTGCAATACCTTAGCAGGGATGACAGTAGAGGAACAATGGCAGATATTTCTGGGTATAATGCAGAGGTTACAGAATCATTTCATTCCAAAAAGGAAGAAAGATCCTAGGAGGAGGCATGGGTGGCCGTGGCTGACGAAGGAAGTTAAGAAACATATAAAGTTAAAAAAGAAAAAGTATAACATAGCAAAGATAAGTTGGAAAACAGAGGACTGGGAAGCTTTTAAAGAACAACAGAGGATTACTAAGAAGGAAATACGCAGAGAAAAAATGAGGTACGAAGGTAAACTGGCCAATAATATAAAGGAGGATAGTAAAAGTTTTTTTAGGTATGTGAAAGGCAAAAAAATGGTTAAGACTAAAATTGGGCCCTTGAAGACAAAAACAGGGGAATATATTACGGGGAACAAAGAAATGGCAGAAGAATTAAATGGGTACTTCAGATCTGTGTTCACTAGGGAAGACACAAGCAATCTCCCTGAGATAACAGTGGCTGAAGGACCTGAACTGAAGGGAATTTATATTTGCCAGGAATTAGTGTTGGAGAGACTGTTAGGTCTGAAGGTTGATAAGTCCCCGGGGCCTGATGGTCTACATCCCAGGGTACTGAAGGAGGTGGCTCAAGAAATCGTGGATGCATTGGTGATTATTTTCCAGAGTTCGATAGATTCAGGATCAGTTCCTGCGGATTGGAGGGTGGCTAATGTTGTACCACTTTTTAAGAAAGGTGAGAGAGAGAAAGCAGCAAATTATAGAACAGTTAGTCTGACCTCAGTGGTGGGAAAGATGCTGGAGTCTATTATAAAGGATGGAATTACAACACATCTGGATAGTAGTAACAGGATAGGTCAGAGTCAGCATGGATTTATGAAGGGGAAATCATGCTTGACTAATCTTCTGGAATTTTTTGAGGATGTAACTCTGAAGATGGACGAGGGAGATCCAGTAGATGTAGTGTACCTGGACTTTCAGAAAGCTTTTGATAAAGTCCCACATAGGAGGTTAGTGAGCAAAATTAGGGCTAATGGTATTGGGGGCAAAGTACTAACTTGGATTGAAAGTTGGTTGGTGATAGGAAACAAAGAATAGTGACAAACAGCTCCATTTCGGAATGGCAGGCAGAGACCAGTGGGGTACCGCAGGGATCAGTACTGGGACTGCAGCTTTTTACAATATATGTTAATGATATAGAAGATGGTATCAGCAATAACATTAGCAAATTTGTTGATGATACAAAGCTGGGTGGCAGGGTGAAATGTGATGAGGATGTTAGGAGATTACAGGGTGACCTGGACAAGTTAGGTGAGTGGGTAGATGCACGGCAGATGCAGTTTAATGTGGATAAATGTATGGTTATCCACTTTGGTGGCAAGAACAGGAAGGCAGATTACTAGCTAAATGGAATAAATTTAGGTAAAGGGGCAGTACAGAGAGATCTGGGTGTTCCTGTACACCAGTCAATGAAGGTAAGCATGCAGGTACAGCAGGTAGTGAAGAAGGCTAATAGCATGCTGGCCTTCATAACAAGAGGGATTGAGTATAGAAGCAAAGAGGTTCTTCTGCAGCTGTATAGGGCCCTGGTGAGACCACACCTGGAGTACTGTGTGCAGTTCTGGTCTCCAAATTTGAGGAAAGACATTCTGGCTATTGAGGAAGTGCAGCGTAGGTTCACGAGGTCAATTCCTGGAATGGCGGGATTACCTTACATTGAAAGACTGGAGCGACTGGGGTTGTATACCCTTGCGTTCAGAAGACTGAGAGGGGATCTGATTGAGACATATAAGATTATTAAAGGATTGGACACTTTGGAGGCAGGAAACATGTCTCAGCTGATGGGTGAGTGCCGAACCAGAGGACACAGCTTAAAAATACGGGGTAGACCATTTAGGACAGAGATGAGGAGAAACTTCTTCACCCAGAGAGTGGTGACTGTGTGGAATGCTCTGCCCCAGAGGGCAGTGGAGGCCCAGTCTCAGGATTCATTTAAGAAAGAGTTGGATACAGCTCTTCAGGATTGTGGAATCAAGGGTTATGGAGATAAGGCAGGAACAGGATACTGATTGAGGATGATCAGCCATGATCATATTGAATGGTGGTGCAGGCTCGAAGGGCACAATGGCCTACTCCTGCACCTATTGTCTATTGTCTATTGTCTCGTGCCAGGGAGGCAATACACCATCCTGGAGCCATGTCTTCAACCGGAGAAACACCTGTCTGCTCCCTAACTGAAGATTCCCCGAGCACTATTGCTGTTCTGTTCATCTTCCTTCCCTGCCTTGTGGTGCCAGAAACTTGGCTCCAACTGCATTCCTCTGAGGTACCAGCATCCTCATTAACTTCCAAAATGGAAGAACAGTTAGTGAGTGGGACTCCAGGGGATTCCTGTACTATCTGCCTGTACCTTCAGGACTGTCTGGTGGTCACCCATTCCCTACTTTCCACTAGCCCCTTGAGCTACGAATGTGACCACCTTTCTAAACGTGTTATCCACATAACTCTCAGCCTCATGCTAAACCACCGCTAACTCCAACCGCTACCCAAGCTCCAAGTCCCAGAGTTCGAGTTTCTGCAGCTGGGAGCACTTCTGGCACATGTGGACATGTAGGACACTGGCAGCATCCAGGACCTCCACACATATGACAGCTGGCCTCTTCTGACATCTCTTAAATTCACAATTAATGCCTTAGACTAGAATTACTGGACTTGTTTTATTAGAGTTCCAACTCAATCAGGGAGAAAGTGAGGACTGCAGATGTTGGAGAGTCAGAGTCGAACAGGGTGGTGCTGGAAAAGTACAGCAGACCAGGCAGCATCTGAGGAGCAGGAGAGTCAATGTTTCGGGCATCAGCCCTGATGAAGGGCTTAAGCCTGAAATGTCGATTCTCCTGCTCGTTGGAAGCTACCTGACTGGCTGTGCTTTTCCAGTGCCACAATTTTCAACATCCTACTCTATCACTAAGGTTATGAAAAGGTTGACTGTAACTAGATTCTCACTGCTCTAAATCTGTAAGATTAGGATGGATTAACCAGTAATTGTCAGGTGCCCAGTACTCATCAAGCTGGAGTCTTTCTCACCTTTTGAAGGTTAATAACATCAGTAGGAGCCACACTAGATTTATAGGCTTACAGGTTCGTGTCACCCTCCCGCCTCCCTGATGCCGCTACTCCTTGGTAAGTGTCCTATGAAGACTCTATGGAAACTTAACCTTTAACCTTCTCCATGGAAATGCAGATTTGAGAGTGTAATCTACATGTGTGACCAATGCCAGTACCAATTCACAACATATTAATTTATTTGCTTGAGGTAAATCAGTGTTGTGACCATAGCTATTTATGTTATACATTAACAATCTGGACAAAGGAACTGAGGACATTTTGTGAAGTTTGCAGATGAAACAAAGATAGGTGGAGGGACAAGTAGTGTTGAGGAAGTGGGGAGGATGCCGAAAGACTTGGGTAGGCTGGGAAAGTGGGCAAAGAAGTGGCAGATGGAATTCGATGTGGGAAAGTGTGGGGTAGGAAGAATAGAGGTGTTGAGCATTTTCTAAAAGTGGAAAGGCTTCAGAAATCTGAAGCACCAAGGGACTTGGGAGACCTCGTTCAGGATTCTCTTAAGTTAACGTGCAGGTTCAGTTGGCAGTTAGGAAGGCAAATGCAATATTAACATTCATTTTGAGAGGGCTCAAATACAAGAGCAGAGATGTACTGCTGAGGCTATATAAAGTTCTGGTCAGTCCACGTTGGGAATCTTGTGAGCAGTTTTGGGCCCGATATCTAAGAAAGGATATGCTGGCATTGAAGGGGATCTAGAGGGTGTTAACAAGAATGATCCCTGGGATGAAGAGCTTGACAGATGAGGAGCAATTGAGAACTCTGGGTCTGTACTCGATGGACTTTAGAAGGATGAGGGAGGATCTGACAGAAACCTACTGAATGCTGAGAGGTTTGGAAAGAATGGATGTAGAGAAGATGTTTCTAACAGAAAAGACTAGAGCCCGAGGGGACAGCCTCAGAGTGAATTGATGATCTTTTAGAACTGAGATGAGGAGGAATTCCTTCAGCCAGAAGGTGGTGAAACTTGGAACTCATTGCCACAGAAGGATGTGGAGCCCAAGTCAATGAGTGTCTTTCAGACAGGGATAGATAGGTCCTTGATTAGTAAGGGGATCAAGAGTTTCAGGGGGAAAGCAGGAAAATGGGTTTGAGAAACATATCAACCATGATCAAACAGCAGGGCAGACTAATTGGCGTAATTCTGCTCCTATGTCAACAGCGACTGGGAGATTGATGTCAATTCCAGGAAACTCCTGCCACTTCAGGGGATTTGCAAACCTTGTATCACTGGGTCTTTGATCTAGTTACAACAATGCAAACAAAGCCCTTCCCTATGATAACTAGCATGAAGTTGTCTCGGTAATTATTGAGGTCACTGTGAGTGTGCATTGAAAAACTATTATGTTCAAATGTCCTTTCTGGCTTTCTGTAACCACGGACCTCACTGCAGCCATAAGGCACACTCATTGTGGGCAGCCATTTACAACCTATTCTCATAAAGTTAGAACATAAGCAACATTTTACTCCACGAACCTGTTACTTGATGTTAGAAGTAAAGCTGACATTGAGAATTGAAGAGGAATGAATAAATGCTTAAAGCAGCTGGAAGGTGCTAAATCCCACAGGAAAACACTTAAAAAGGAAAAATTGATGAAGTAGCATGCCACAGCTGAATCACTGAGGGAGGTACACAATAGCTGTAAACATTTTTCGTGTAGCTCCTATTGAAAAGTGATGTGAAACCTAACTGGTAGTCTTTCTGCTCACAATGGCAAGATTGTGACAAGTTTTCTGAACAAGCCAGAGCAACTATGAGTAGCTACATATTTATCACTGTTCGGGAGAGACAGATACAAAATCTATTACACACTAAATGACACTGAGAACATGAAAAATTGACTGCATAAACCTTGAAAGGCTTGAAGGCATGCTTTGAACCTCAATTATCTGTGATAATACCAAATTGTTTAACTTCACACAAAAACAGAAATTGCTGGAAAATCTCAGCAGGCCTGGCACCATCTGTAGAGAAAGATCAGAGTTAACGTTTTGGGTCCAGTGACCCTTCCTCAGAACTCAAACTTCAGCTCCAGAGAAGGGTTACTGGACCCAAAACGCTAACTCTGATTTCTCTCCACTGATGCTGCCAGACCTGCTGAGATTTTCCAGCAATTTCTTTTAGATTAGATTACTTACAGTGTGGAACCAGGCCCTTTGGCCCATCTAGCCCACACCGACCCTCTGAAGAGCAACCCACTCAGACCCATTCCTCTACACCTAACACTACGGGCAATTTAGGGTGGCCAATTCATCTAACCTGCACATTTTTGGATTGTGGGAGGAAACCAGAGCACCCAGAGGAAACCCATGCAGACACGGGGAGAATGTGCAAACTCCACACGGGCCGTTGCCTGAGGCGAGAATTGAACCCGGGTCTCTGATGCTGTGAGGCAGCAGTGCTAACCACTGAGCCACCGTGACTTCAAGCATCTGCAGTTTTTGGAGGGTTTTTTTCACATTGTTTAGCTTCCCTTTTTTGGGCTATGGATTAAAAAAAGGAAGACACTGCTTTAAAACAAGAAGTCTCTACAAAGATGTGACTGCAGTTTTAAACATTGTGTTTACTGGAGTACATTGGGATTTGTTTAAAATGTTGCCTTTCCCTGGAATTTTTAGAACAAAAGCAGCCACCACAAAGCTGATGGGTTCGGATCCTAAGGAGATAATTTCAGACCAACAATGTATTCATTGGCTCATGTCCAGGTGACCATGGTTTGTGTGTGGCCAGTGCGTCAGAGATCCAACCAGCCTGCGAAGACAAACTGTCAAAAAAATGTGTTTTTCCTTCTCTGTTTTGTGGCAGTGTCAGAAGGTTTTCAGATTTCTATTCAATTCTCTCTGCAAATCCCCTATTTAAGGAAGAATAAAGTTACTTCAAGATGGTGAAAAGACAAATTCTCAGCCAGTGAGTGATAGAGAGATTCAATGTCCAAAGCCTTTCGTCAGTGACATAAAACTAAAAAGAATTAGAAGAAACCAGAGGACGCAACTCATTAACTTCTATTGGTGCTCGCAAATTGTGTTCACCTTGTTCTTTTTTTTCACCCTTAGTATCCATTTCATTTTGATCGTTTGATAATTTAAAATGGGATAGAGTTTAAGTTGTGGACCTATAGTTTGTAATTCATATTTCCTGCTTATTATTGGCTAAATATAATTTGTTCATAATAAACTTTTTTTTGTTGAGTCCAGAAATCTGGTGAGTGTTTTCTTTTAACCTGAATTTGCCAGTCAGCTAAATTGGGGATCTTGGACTGTTTGACTAAATCTTTTCACATTTGTGACAACTCCAGCAATAGTGGGGCTTGATTAACAATGGACTATCTCAGAGAGTCATGACAGCTATAAATTATGAATGTTATGTCTTTTGTTGTGTTATTTTTATGCCCATATCTAACAGTTTGCATTCAAAACTGTCTTACTGAGGAGAAGGCAAGGCCAACAACTATCTTCACACTTGAGCTTCTTTTAAAACACTGCTTATTACATATTAAATCTAAATACTTGGTGATCAGAGCAGTGTTCCCTCTAATATTTTTCTTGGCTGCTCAGGTCTCTGAGGTCCATGTGCAGCAGTGACCTCCAGAACTGGATATTAACTCTATATTGCTGTGCCAATGCCAATTGCCGTGCTCAGAACATCAGAGTTTATAGGGCATGTTGTTTCAGGGTCTAATCTTACTGTTACATTATTGAGAGATCATTTCATTAACTTTAGCTCTTAATGCTAGTTGGTCTAATCCACACACTTATCTGCATGTGTTTCTAGCTTTCATGTGGCTAGACTTAAGTCTTCTGGCCAGCTCTCTAGTTATTTCTTTCTTCCTCTCAATTCACCCATGACATGTTATTTATGCCCAGTGAAATGCAACTCCACAATATCATTACAAGGTTGCTCCAGGGTTTTAAAGCCCTTACATAACTGTATGTATTCGATATTAGAGCTTAAGATGAAAAAGCAGCCACTGACAAATACAGCTTGCAGAATCCTGAGTATTCAGACACTTTAAAATTGATTCTACTATGGCAGGAGAATTGCTAAGGAAAGAAAATTTGACTGTCAAAGAAATTATAAACGTATGCTTGAGTTTCTAAATTGACAGCTGCAGTGACTGCGTAGGAGCCAGGTGAATTGTTCACAACCAGGTGAAGCATCCCAGACTTGTACACTATTACGATAAAAAATTCAGATCTGTCTTCTATGTTGAATAGCAGCCTAGACCTTTCCAAAGCAATAATCCTGCTGAGGTCATCACATAAAACAAAAAAGAAAGCATGTACAGTGCGTGGGAAAATGTGTAAGAAAGTAAATCACTTTTCATGCAAGTATTTAACCAGGAAGACAAATAAGCCTTTGACTATGGACACCACTGGTGCAGAACTGTCAGTCAAAGATTCTGATAAATCAGGTGTGGATGCCAAACAGATTTTAGATGAAGATCCAGATTGTTTAATCAGCACCTTTATTGGAAAGGTCAAATCTAAAGCAGAAAATGGCTTGTAGCTATTGAAGGAAGACTGTAGAATGATAGCATAAAATAAAACTGAAATGCCAATCAATTCCTGCAACATTATGTGCATCACAAACCTTTGTAGAGGTACACCAGATAACAATCCAAAAATGAAACTTTCAAAACTAAAGTTGAGGTTCTGTGATGGAATAATGTGCACCCTCAAAGGACAAATTAATCTGAGAGCCCGAAACAATGACAAAACTGACAACTTGGGATTCCTGACACACTTTCATGAAACTACATTCAAAAAAGCGTGGAACCCTCTGGATTATGATTTCAATGATATCACCACAAAGCCTTCAGCTCCCTTGGAAGGAGTCCCAGAGCACCTTAGCATCACAGATACCAGTCTTCAACCAATTCAATTCACTCTACATGACACCAAGAAATGGTTGAAAGCAACAGGTACTGCAATGGTGATGTACCCTGACAACATTCTGGAAACAGTACTAAAGACCTGTGATCCAGAATAGTTGTGCCCCTAGCCAAGTGTTGCAGTGAAGCTACAATGCTGGCACCTATCCAATAACGTGAAGAATTACTTAGCACGTTCTGTGCATAAAAAGCAGAACAAACCCAACCTGGCCATTTACCATCCCCATCAGTCTACTCTGCAACATCTGAAAAGTAATGGAAGGAGTCATCAACAGTACTATCAAGCAGCACTTTCAAAAGAGTGACTTGCTCAATGGCACTCAGTTTGAGTTCCGTCACAAACTAAGTTTAAACTCTATCCCTCTTGGCTCCTGACTACATTCCAACCTTGGTCCAATTATGCACAAAAGAGCTGATTTCTAGAGATGAGGTAAGAATGACTTCCTTGTCATTTAGGCTGTGTTTGACTGAATGTAGTAGCACCAAGGATGTCGAACAAAGCTGGAGTTAAAGGGAGTCACGAGGAAACTGCTCTGCCAGCTGGAGTCATACCTAGCACAAAGGAAAACTGTTGTTGTTGAATGTCAGTTATCTCAGTCCAAACACATCTCTGAAGAAGTTCCCTATGGTGGTGTCCTTGGCCAAATCATCTTCAGTTGCTTCATTGATGACCTTCCCCCCATCATAAAGTTAGTAGCGGAGATGTTCGATGATGACTGCAAAATGTTAAGCACTATTTGTGACTCCTCAGACACTGAAGATATCCAAGTCCAAATTCAGCAAGACCCGGGCAATGTCTAGTTTTGGGCTGATTAGCAGCAAGTAACATACATGCCACCTAACTGCCAGGCAATGAACATCTCTATTGAAAGACATTCTATCCAATAGCATTGATGTGACTGAATTCCCACAATCAACATAATGGTAAGTTCTAATGATTGACCACAGGATTCTGAGTATGAATTTATGATTGCTTATTCAAGCAAACCCAGAGAAAGAATGTCCCCTATTAATTAGAATAAACTTTACTGAATGCAAGAAATTCAGCACTTACATACATCTTTAGTCACATTCTGTTATTTAAATTCCAACCTTATCAGTACATAGCTATACTAAGAACAGTTGTCTCCAGTCTTAGGTACTTTGCCCAAACCAAGACCCTTATCTTGTGGTAGCTTGGCTGTCCTTGGCACCATTTGCTTCAATCTTTATCTGTTTATTCTATCCTCTCCATCTGTCTCCTAACTAGTTAAGTCTTTATGGTTCCCAAGGCCTGTCTGGAACATTCCTGCAGCTCTCAGCCTTAATAGAGTACAAGGTTCATCTGGAGAATTCTCCAGTTTTAACTTTACTGTGTAAATAGAAATCTCTAATTAACTCTTACTGTCTCATGAACTCTTATACCATTGACCAGGAACTGAACTAGACCAATCATATAAATGTTATAGCTACCAGAATAGGTCAGAGGAAATCTACAGCTAGTAACTCACTGTCTCTCCAATGCTGGTTCACTATTTACAAGGCAGAAGTCAGGAAGGAAATATTCTCCATTTGCCTGGATGAGTGCAGCTCCAAAAGCATTCAAGAAGCTTGATATCATCCAGGACAAAGCAGTCCATCCACCACTTTTGACATTCACTTCCTTTTCTACTAAAACAGATTGGCAACATTTAGAAGATGCACTGCAGTAAATCACCAATACTCCTCTAGTAAACATTAAGAACAGCTGATAAATGGGAAAACCACCAGTTCCACGTTCCCTCCAAGTTGCACACTGTTCTGACTTGGAACCATATCACTGTTCTTTCAGTATTCCTTGGTCAAAATTCTGGAATTCCTTCCCTAACAATGCTATGGATGTCCCCGCAGTCTCAAAGACAACAGTAGATCAAGAAGACAGCTCACCACCACTCATCAGGTCAACTAGGAATAGACAATAATATAAGCCCAGTCAGCTACATACACATCCCATGAATGATGAGAAAACATCATCCGCCAAAATGTTGCTCACTCATTTAACCTATCTATATCTCTTTACAGAATCCACGTGCCCTCTTCCCAACTTACTTCCCTCTCTACTCTTAGGCAATTAGCAAATTTTGCAATGATACATCCAGTTCCTTCATCCAAGTCATTAGCATAAATTACAAATAATTCCTGACCCAGCAGTGAACCCTGTGGCCTTTTGCTTTTTTTTTATTCATTTGAGGTATGGGTGCTGCTGGTCAGGCCAGCAGTAATTGCCCATTCCAAATCACACAGAGATAAGTTAGGCATCAACTATATTATTCTATATCAGGAGTCACATGTAAGGACAGCATTTACTTCCCTAAGGGGCAGGGCATTAGTGAATCAGATGTGATTTCCGACAATCAACAATTCATCATTAGATCCTTAATTCCAAATATGTCGTTGAATTAAAATTCCACCATCTGCCATGGCAGGATTTGAACCCGGGTCCCTGGAATATTCCCTGGGTCTCTGGATTAACAGTTTAGTGATACTACCACTTGGCTATTGCCTCGCCTACTTATCGTGTTTTACCAACTCTAAAGTGACTCATTAACCCATCTCTTTTTTTTATTAATTAGCCAAATTTCAATCATGCTGTAATGTTTCCACTACACAGTAAACTCATATGCAGCAACCTTTGATGTAGCACTTTGTCAAATGCCTCCTGGAAATTTAAGTATAGCAGATACACATGTTCTGCTTTATCCACATTATGTGTTACTTCTTCAAAAAACTCCAATAAACTAGTCAAAATTGACTTTCACAAAACTTTGACTCCACATAGTTACATTGAGATTTTTAAAATACCACACTATACCATTATTAGTAACATTTCCCAGCAGTTTCCCTATATTAGACTAACTGGCCTGTTGTTGCCTGTTTTTTATCGCCATCCAATCTTGGCAAGAGGTATTATATTCATTATTTTCAAATATGATGGGAATGTTCCTGAATGTAGGGAAATATAGAAAATAAGAACCAATGCAGTTACTATTCCAGACACCACTTCAATTAAGATTCTAGGGTGAGGTTCTTCTCAACCTGGGCACTTGTCAATTTTTAAGTCTACTAAATTTCTCAGTAACTTTTTATTGGTGAATGTAATTGCTTTATTTTCTCCCTTCCTTTCATCTTCTGATTCACAATTATTTCTGGTCTGTTATTGCTGTCTTCTACATTGAAGACAGACACAAAATATCTGTGCAATTCATCTGCCAGATCCTTATTTTTCATTATTAACTCCCCAGACACATTGTCTAGAAGAACAACATTTACTCTTTTCCTTTTAAGTGCCTGTGGATACTCTTACTACCTGTTTTATATTTCTAGCTAGCTTTCTATGATGTTCTAATTTTTCTAATCTTATTAATATTTTATTCACTCTTGTGACTTGCCACTCATCTTTGCAGAATTCTGCATTTTCTCTTTCATGAATTGGTGTGTCCTTACCTTGGAGACTTTCTTTCTTACTGGAGTACATATTTTCTGAGTATTTTGAAATATCTCCATAAGTGTTTGTCACTGCATTTCTATGAACCTATAGACCCTCTGCACTGGCTGAGGTTAGCATGACGTTTCCTGCCTTCTCAATCTTGCCTCTTGCATTAGGCGTGGAGACCTTCAGGTTAAGCTCATCACCAGTCAGCTTTCTCTAAAGAGGGAGCAGTTCCATGGTTCTCTGAGACTATGGTACCTTTACCTTTCATTGACCTATACCCATAAACTAATTTCCCAGTTCACTTTCACCAGCTTTGTTGTTGTGCCTGAATAATTGTCCTCACATCCACTTTTCTGCCTCTCAAACTTTCTAAGATATTCATTAATACTTTGATCACTGCTATCTAGGTGTTCCTTCACTATGAGGTCTTTAATCAAGTTCTGCTACATTACCAATTCCCTATAGCCTGCTTTCTGGTTGACTCTAGAAGTTGTTGCTCTAAGATACTCAACAGAATACTGATCCCAGCATGATTCAGGTGAATGCCATCCCAACCTTACAGCTCCAACATGTTCCAGTGCTGCCAATGCCCTAAGAATCAAAATCTATTTCTCCCAAAGCAATCTTTCAGCCACACATTTAACTCTCTAACCATATTTGTCCTGTCAAATTGCTAATGAATCAGATGATAATCATGAAGTTATTACCTTAAAGGTTCTTCTTTATAATATGGCCCTGAGCTGCACATAATTCCTCAGCTAAAGTCTGCTGAGTGCTCTGCTGAGGCTAGATTCCATTTTGTTTAATGGGGACACATAGCTCATGTTTGCAGTAACTAACTCCATCTCTGTTCAATAAGCCTTCACCTGTCATCGTTCCTCCAAACTCTTTTTCTGAATGCAAGGTGTCCTGGCTTATTGGGCAAATGAACCCACTTTGACACTGTACTGTAGACCTGAGTATTGTTATTTGAAAGCCTGATTAAGGATGCTGAGGAACTCCTGGGGCCTTTCTGGGTTAGCGATACATTAAATGTTGATCTGATGGCTACTTTCCTTCCTGGAGTGGTAGAATTTCCTTGGCTGAATCCTGACTTTGCTACACACCAGGGAGTAGGTCATTTCACAGTCAGCAAAGTGATAGCTACAAGTGATGAGGACACTATTGAGGGGGATACATAATTTATGATGAGATATAGCTGCTGCCAGTGGTGTGATCTCATTGTCTCTAGGACATCGTGTGCATGGCTTGGTTAGGAAGTAGCTGCTCATCACATAGGGTTCATGGTAAGAGCAAAACTCCAGTGACCTCTGTCCATTTTATTTATCTTGATGACTCCCTGGTACACTGTGCCCTATTGGCCAATCTGCATAGTCAGTACACATAAAAGACCTTAGAAGGTACAGTCCTTCGTTGATGGAAATCCCGCTGCCTCTTAGAATTGATCCTTGACATCTGGGGTGGACTTGCATGTCAGGGCATAGTTGCACATGAGGAGAACTGACCTGTGCTTATTCACAAATGAAGAGTCAGAAGTCCATCTGAGCATTCTGTGGGTGCTCAATCATTGTGAATAAAGTGTTTTACAGTGAACCCCATTCCATGTTCATGTATTACATCTTGGCATTTCTCCTCCTGGAAGGACATGTAGCATTTCTTTTCAGGAATCCACTTTTGAGTGTGCTAGTTAGTAAAACAGCTGAAGATGGCATTAACTACAGCCTTGACCTGTGATGATTACACTGTGATCACCTGAGGTAGAAAATAAACTGTTGGAATTTTCCAGTATTGCTGGTTAACATTAGTGATTAATCAGACCATTCCAAAAATGTTTCTTAGTCATTGACTTGAGATTCGCCACACAGTTTGTTTGTTTATATTAATGGATCAGACATAAGCATGAGTCCCCAGGGCTTTGCCCTCATCATACTGTCCTAAACTTTGATTGTGCTGGATGCTGAGATATTCCATGGCTTTGGTCTGCCATCTCAATTGAGTATGTATGCTGCACATGTGAGTCAAGGAAATGGCTATTTAGGCACAGAGATCATTGTGTTCAATCCTGTCCTTTAGCACATGTCTTTATGAGTAGTTAGGTAACTAGATTAGATTCTTTACGGGCCCTTCGGCCCAACATGTCTACACCAACCCTCCGAAGAGTAACCACCTAGACCCATTCCCCTATCTTATGTTTACCCCTGACTAATGTACCTAACAATATGGGCAATTTAGCATGGCCAATTCACCTGACCTGCACATCTTTAGATTGTGGGAGGAAACCCACACAGACATGAGGAGAACATGCAAATTCCACACAGGCAGTCGCCCAAGGCGGGAATCAAACCTGGGTCCCTAGAACTGTGAGGCACTGAGCCACCGTGCCCACCTGCCGCCCCCTCTCCACCCTCTCCTCTCTTCCACCCCCTCCAGCCCGCATGTAATCACGTTGTAGATGGCACAAAGTGCAGACACAATCAACCAAAATTGCTGGAGGTCACTGAGATGATGGGTGGGATGCCATTGAGGTGAGCTGCTTTATTCTAGATGGTGTCTATTTTCTTGAGTTTTGTTGGAGTTGCACCCATCCTGTCAACTGATATGTATTTCATTATATTCCAGACATGAGTTTTGCAAGCATCGGAAAAGCTTTCAGGAATCAAAAGTTGAATCATTCACTATAGTCTCTGACATGTTCAATCACAAAAATCACATCTGACAGTAGGTGTATTGCCAACAGAAGACATTTCCCTACAAGAATCTCAGAGGACATGACAGGCTAGATGGGGATAGGTTGTTTCCCCTTGATGGAGAGTTGAGGACTAGAGGACATAATCTCACAGTCAAAGAAACTGCCATCCTTACCAGCTCTGGTGTACATGTGATTCCAGACCCAAATAATGTGACTGACTCTTAACTGGGATTAAGGATGGGCAATAAATGCTGGCCAAGCCAGTGACACAGGTAGACAGGGCAGTGAAGTAGGCTTTTGGCACACCTGCCTTCATCAATCAGGGGACTGAGTATAGAAGCTGGGAAGTTATGTTGCAGTTATACAGGACATTAGTGAGGACGCACTTGGAGTATTGTGTTCAGTTTTGGTCACCTTGTTATAGAAAGGATGTTATTAAACTGGAAATAAGAAGAAATTTACAAAGATGTTGCTTGGATTCAGTGGTCTGAGTTATAGGGAGAAGTTGGACAAGCTAGGAATTTTCTCATTAGAGCATAGGAGATTGCGCAGGGTCCTTATAGAGGTGTATAAGATCATGGGAGGCATGGATAGGGTGAATGCACTGGGGTTGGGGAATCAAGGATTAGAGGCATCAGATTAAGGTTAGAGGGGAAAGAATAAAAGGGAACCTGAGGGGCAACCTTTTTACACAGAGGGTGGTACTCATATGGAATGAGCTGCCAGTGGAAGTGGTTGAGGTGGGTACATTGACAACAAATACATGCATAGAAAAAGATTAGAAGGATATGGGCCAAGTGCAGGGAAAGGGGTTTATCGTGGATGGACATTTTTGTCAGCATGGACCAGTTTGGGCCAAAGGATCTGTCTCCATGTCGCAAGACTCTATGACACTATGATTTTATTCACTTACATCCAGGCTAGATTCTTCTCCCTTCAGTCCTGTTTCTCTGTTTGTGATGCCTGGTGATGCTACTCAGGCAGTTTCTCTACAACATAAACATCTGAATATTAGACATTCTTCGTGCATTTTTGTTTGCTTTCTGGCATTATTTCCTATGGGCAGAAAAAGAGGATGAGTCTCAACTCAATTGTCAATTAACTGTATTATCAGTTTACATTATTCTGGCTAGCGATGAAGGCTCCCTGGTAACATATCCACACTCTTAATCTTCTGACAACAATGAAAAGTGTTGGGCTGCAATTTGTTGCCATCATGTATGCAAGCCTCATGGTGCAGCTGCTGCTGGGTCAAACTCTTCTCTCATGGATGTCTGCTCCTTCCCTATCTTAAGAGACATTGCTTGTTGCCCTTAATTTGGCCATACCGTTCTAATGGCACCATCTTACTTACCCTGGCCATTTAGTGGAAATGTGCCCTTTTTGTTTTAGTTTGAACACCACAGTCGCTAGCCTGCACTACAATCTCTGTCCACATTTCCTTAGACAAGCATGAGGGTCTCTTAAAGCTGTCGGTGGGGAAGCGTACCTCCGATATTCCCAGAGAGCCTCGGGGAGAACTTGGAGGGAAACAGGGCTCAACCCTGGGCCAGCCTTTCTCTGCTTTGAGATGGATGCCAGATGGATGCCCCCATGGTTCATTCTGGAACTCTGATGATCCCTGGGGGCTCAAAGGTAGATTAAAAGCTTGAGATTGGAGGTTTGTTCAGGAGTTGGATTCCTCTCTGCAGCAGTGAAGGTGCTGTCATGTAGTCACTGCAGCTATGCCCAGGTGCCTGGAATGCCAACCCAGAGATCCATAATTGATTAGACCAAGTATCTCTACTTCATTTATTAACTGGCTGCTGTGTAGTTGCAGTAGGTCAATTGTTACACATGGCTGGCTATTTCCAGGCACTTAGGACCTGCCTGGGCATGAATAAGTGTATCTGATAATAGATATGCAGGGCATGTCATCACCAGGAGTCAGCCATGTGTGCAGGAGATGGTAATAATGTCACTGACTTAGTAATCTAGAAATCCAGGCTTGTGACCAAGGGACATGGCTTCAAAGCCAATCATCATCTAAAAAATTCTGGAATCGAAAGCTGGTCATCAAAATGGTGACCATGGAGCTGTCATCAATTTGTTTTAAAAGCCCATCTGGTTAATTAATTTCCTTTAGGGGAAGAAAATCTGCTATCTTTACCTAGCCTGGCCTACGTGTGACTCAAGATTTACAATATGATCAATTCGTAACCACCCTGTTTAGCAATTCACTTCAAGTGCATTTAGGGGAATGAAATGTCAGCACCCACAAATGATCAAATAACCCCCATATTCCATAAATAAATAAAATAAATAATGTAGTAAAGAGGGGTCTGGTACCTTGGCAGGTTGATTAATTGAAATGGTTTTGATCACAAGCAGAAAGTTAAATCATTGTTGAGCCTGTAAATTGGTCAGAACCAATAATTCATTCTGCATTGATATGAAAATCAAACAGGTTGCAAAATGCTCCACCAGTTCATTATTGGTCAAGTTGCACTGTTGCCAAAGACCAAAGTTATTTTGTATTTCTGAAAGACTGTAAATTAGACTTTCATTGCCCGCACCTCCAATTACATACCTTCCAAGGAGGGGTGGATGTGTCTAAGCAATTATCATGACTTTTCTCCCCCCCCCCTACTCTGTGACATTGAGTTAAATGATGCCCGTTTACAAGATGGAAATTTGGTAACTCAGTACAGTCAGGGATCCAGTCTGTCTCTGTGTCTCACCAAGTGATGCATTTAACCATTAAAGTTAAAAATCACACAACACCAGGTTATAGTCCAACAGGTTTATTTGGAAGCATTAGCTTTCGGAGCACTGCTCCTTCATCAGGTGGTTGTGGAGTATAAGATCGTAAGACACAGAACTCATAGCAAAAGTTTTTTTTTAGCCGTTAAGCCATTTAACCATTAAGTCATTGGGGCAACTGTCCAAATTCCTTTTTACATTTTAGATCTGGCTCATCAATTTTTAAGGACATCACTTGAAAGTTGGCAAAGATTTTAAGCTACTTATTTACATAACTGTTACAGTCAAGATCTCATTGAAACAAGTGTGTTAATGAACAACAAGAAATAGTTCTCTGCCTCAGGAAACACAGTTACAATTTAATTTATGTCTACATATGTATTCCATAATTCAACTGTCAGTGGTAGCTTTCAAGTCACAAGTGCAAACTGTACTCCATGTTGAGTGCAACATCTTGGCTAATATTTTTGTGGTGCTCTGTCAAGGATTCTGTTTTTCTGATGGGCTATTATATAAAAGTTTCCTTCCCTGGTGGAGATGATTGACACAGTTTGGTTTATACAACAATCAGGCAGCTGTCATTTTTCAGCCCTTCGCTTTCAAAGCACCAGATTTGTTAAATTAGAATTCTGGAACTGCACCATAATGTTGCTAGTTGAGTGACATAAACACTGCACGACATATTCCACACCCTACAGTGCCCATCTATTAAGTGCCAAACCGAAATCTATTTGTCACCTGACTGTAAATCACCTATCCTTTCATGGGCATCATGGTATGGAGCCTCACGGCATGGGAGCTTATACAGTAATTAAGGCCAGTTCTGTGATCCATGCTGTTATCTCGTGAGGCTCTAAGTCAAAAGTGAACCCTTGCAAATTTACCACTGTTGGGGTTCCAGTACGAATCCCTGGAGTAGGCAATTCTCACCATCTATTTGACGTTTTCACATGCATGTTTTTCCATCCTAAATCATTTGAGAATTAATTATGCACAGAAGTGCTTCTCTTTCACAAACATTTCCATGACAGTCCTCCTGCAATATTTATATAGTTCCTGATCAATTGTGTTAAATTGGTGTGATTGCTCGTGCTTTTGATTCTGAGTCAGAAGGTTGTAGGATCAAGCACTTGGCTACCTAATTCAGATTGACACTATGATCCAATGCTGAGGAAGCTATTAAAAGCAGTCCATTTTCTTTCATTAGCAAACTGTTCAGCTTTTGATGGTGTACCTCTGACTTATCCCATCTTTTTCAACAATTTCATTCTAAACCACTTCCATCAATGCACTTAATTTTAACCTTTTTATCTTTCTCAGTATCGATGCGGTTAATTGTTTGGCTAATTAGCCAAGGCATTTTAAAAACCACAAGTTGCAGGTAATGTTACTTCAAAGAACATGAAGTTCACTTTGTTTAAAATAATTTTCTCAAACGAAATTATCAAAAACTCTTGCTTGTGAAAAACAAGGTTTCTGTGTGAATCTGATTTCATAAAGTATTTACCTACAATTACAGCCAATACACAGTAAGAGAATCTCATTAACAAAACTTAAATCAGTAATCTGTGCTTTAATTTATGTTACTAAGTGCTACATTCCACTAGATGAAAACTTATCATCGACTAGAAATAATTATGCAAGAATGTGGAAAATACTACTGACCTGATGACAATTACATGTATAATATTCTCATAGGATCCCTTTCTGCATTAGTTAATAGTAGCCGTTATTTCACAAACAATGTTAACTTAAAGTAACAATAGAGGAAAATATGTTTATTGATCATGTCTGTGGGAGGATAACAGTTGGTTCCAGTTGTTGATCCAGATGTCTATGAAAGTTTTGATATGTAACTTGCCTATAAGACCAGCAAAGTAATAGAAAGTTGAAATAGGATTTTTCAAAGTACAGGGAAATCTATTGTGGAAATAAATGCTGTTATGTGTATTGTGACTAGGAAGGCTTCCCAACAGGTATACCAAGTGAAAGGCTACGCTGGGGTAGATCTTTTAGTTTAATGCTTCATTAAATGCTTTAGTCATCAAAATAGAAAATGCAAAGATGACACAATCCAGTTCTGCAACTTCCAAGAATTTTTAATATTTTGACATCAATTATTAACTTGTCCCTAAGTGCTTTTATTGTAACTAGACTGAACTTTAAACATTATATACTACTCCAACAGTAGCTATCCCTTTACTTCCATGGGACTATTATACGGCACTGACTGAGCAATACAAATGGAGCCGCGCAGCAGCAATTCGGAAGATTTCCCTGTTAATGTATTTTCTGTGACTCCCTGTCAACCCAGAACCCCCGGAGTCCAGGTGTCAGATGGTGATAAGGCTGGGGCCACATTGTTATTCTCAGGTGTTTTTTTGGTTCTAGTGGGCATAACTTTCACAATAATGGGCTGGATTAAATATTATGGCACCAGTGATTTAGAATGGACACAGTTACTAGGACCAATTTTACTTTCTGTGGGGGTCACTTTTGTTCTGATTGCTGTTTGTAAGTTTCGAATGTTAACTTGCAAAACTTGCAAGCAAATTAATGAGAGTGCATTGGAGCCTGAGCAAATGCCATGTGGACAATCATTTGTTTTTACAGGAATTAATCAACCTATAACTTTCCATGGAGCTACTGTTGTACAGTATATTCCTCCTCCATATGCATCTCCTGCCCAGGATGGCATTACCATGAACACAACCTGCTTGCAATCGCTGAACAACGCTCAGAGCACTAATCCAGCTAATGGCAATACCGGAACAAGCCCATGTCCTCCACAGTACTACACCATCTACCCTCTGGATAGCACAGCTTTTGCAGGAGATGACAATTGCCCACCTTACCAAGGACCAGAGCACGAAATAATCAGGTATGTTCTATGTACCATTGCTTATGTTTTCGCTCCCCTATAGAAGTCTGTCAAATTTAATGAACTCATGCTTGAGGAGAATTAACATGGCACACAGAGCAAAATTGTTTCAAAATTCCTTTCAAACTACTTAGATCGGTCAAATTAATTTTTAATATATGATATGTAGTGCTTAATGTCAATTGTTTATGTGTAGCGTTTATTTCTGAACCCAGGACAACTTTCTGAGACTCACATACCACACTAGCTACAATAGTCCAAACACCTTAGCACAGTAATGTAATAATTTTTTTGTTGTGTCATCAGAAATCTTTGGATTTGCAACAGATATTATTAAGGACCACTACTAATTTACCTGTGGAGAATTTATAAAGCCTTTTATTACCTCAAGCATTCTAATGCATTCGTCCACCTAATACTTGCACCAATTAGCCTGTAGATATTGTGCTGGGTCAACAAGGAAGAAGGAAAAGAATATTTATCTGCATTATCCCCCATTCAATATGATAATTGCTGATAACCCAACTCAGTAACCTGTTCCTGATTTCTCCCCATACACCGTGATCCCTAAGAACTGTATCCAACTTCTTCTTGAAATCATACAAAGTTTTGGCCTTGACTACTTATTGTGGCAGAGAATTCCATAAGCTGGATGAATTACTTTGGGGTGAATTCACTGGGTGAAAACATTCTCCGAAATGGCCTATACCACATCTATAGACTGTGACCTCTATTTTCATTGGGAACATCCATCCCACATTTACCCTGTCTAGTTCTGTTGGAATTTTTGTATGTTTGTATGAGCTCATGTTTCTCTCTTCTAAACGCCAGTAAATATAATCCTTACCAAGCCTTACGGCCAATCCTGCCATCCCAAATTGTCACCTTTTTGGATAATATTGAAATAAACATTACATTGGGGAAGGCAAGTGCACATTAATAATGACAACATCTAATCTAAGTATATACATTTGAAGGTTTATTCCCAGACCAATCAACCAAAATGTTTTTTGGAAAACAACCCTATCATTTCTATCATTGTGTGAGACATTTCTAAAGTCCAAAATAAGTTTTAAGCAAAACAAATTCAAATGCTATACATTTCAAAAGAAAACATATCTTAAATCTATTCGTTGATTTTTAGGTGTTCTAAGTACATTAACAATTAATACTTTTATTTGCCCATTTCAAAGTTTTTGAGTATGTGTGGGATATTTCACCCGAGGAATAATTTTGTAAATTTGAGGCATACTTTATCTAGTTGGCAGACAAAGGAAATTAGATATTGCTTCTGTTTCCTAATTTGATGCTCCTAAACTTGAGAGTAAAGCTATTATGACTGAAGCCTCAAAGAAGAACTTATTACAATAAATCATTAGCCTACAATTAAACTCTAATAATATAACCATGATTCTGTGGAAGGCTCTTAACGTACAATCTCAAACTGTTTGTGGATAAGGAACCCAGGGCCTGGATTAATAACCATGAGAGGTCTCATTCCTGATGAAGGGCTTTTGCCCGAAATGTCAACTCTCCTGCTCCTCGGATTCTGTCTGATCTGCTGTGCTTTTCCAGCACCACACTCTTGACTCTAATCTCTAGTATCTGCAGTCCTCACTTTCACCTAATGACCATGAGAACATGAGGTCAAAGCCCACATTGAGAAAACCAGAAGGAAAAAGCTGCTTTCAGTAAAAAATATGTGAATGACTAACGAAATTGTTGGGAAAGCCGGAATGATTCACTGCAGTCCTTTGTAAAAAGAAATTTGCTGTCCTCACCTGGTCTAATTTAAATATGACTCCAATATGAGGAATTATTGAGGGTAGTTGATATATACTTCTGTGTTTGGAGAAATTTCACAGTTCAAGATTGGATCAGGGAAAAACAGCGGTCTGGAAAAAACATGTATTAGTTCTTAGACAATCTTCCCTGGCTGGCAGAGAATTGCACATATAAAGGCTGAAGTTAGAATTAGTTTACAACAAAATCATGGTCAGAATTTCAGATGAGACCTTGTCAGACATTTTACAAGATGGAGAGGATTTGATGTTCGAAAAATAGTGCATATTGCTGAGCAAACTGAACTTGGCAGTAGAATTCAGTGTTCATTCAAGGGGAAACTGATGTACCAGGGAAGAAATCAGCATTGAGGCTGCAAAGGAGAACATCGATGCAAAGGATAACCAATCAAAATGGAGAAAAGTGCACGAATCACCACATGAGCTAATGTGAAACCAATCTTTTTGCGTTCACTGAGGGAAGGGCCACACTTTAACTCTTGGTCATACTTTAAAAATAAATACATTGTATATTCAGACAAAGAGTAATTTCACCTGTTACTGTACAGTACTAACAAAGTAGTGTTCAAGAATGGTTATAGTCTCAAACCCTAATGGTTCCATAAGAATCTATATGAACATAGGGCAGCACGGTGGCTCAATGGCTAGTGCTGCTGCTTCAAAATGCAAGGGATCCAGGGTCGATTCCAGCCTTGTGTAACTGTCTATGTGGAGTTTTCACATTCTCCTTGTGTCTGCCCGGGTTTCCTCCGGGTGCTCCAGCTTCCTCCCACAGTCCAAAGATGTGCAGGTTAGGTGAATTGGCCATGGGAAGTTGCCCATAGTGTCCAAGGATTTGTAGGTTAAGTGCATTAGACAGGTGAAATATAGGGGAATGTGTCTGGGTGGGTTACTCTTCAGAGGGTCGGTGTGGACCAGTCAGGCCAAATTGGCCTGTTTCCACATTGTAGGAATTCTATGATAAGTGAATAGAACACTGGAATGAGAAATTCACCAAATGGTATCAGTGAATGAAACTCTTACAAAGCTAGCTAAGTGCACTTTATTCACCAAACTGGATGCATACAGTGGATTCTGTCAATTACCGCTGGACTAAGACTCCTGAAAGCTGACCACATTTATTACACAATTTGGGATTATTGCTTTGACAGGCTACTCTTTGGCAAGGCGGCCACACCAGAAATGTCTCAAAGTGCAATGCCACATGACCATCATAATAATCCATGAAGTTTTGGAAGAGAAAATTAACCAAAGGCTTGGAGCTGTTTTGGAAGTGCTTCAGAATGCAAGTTTAAAATTGGAACTGGGCATTTGCAAACTAAGAATTATGTTTCAAGGCTACAGGACGTAATAGATTCCATAAAGCCAAAGTTACTAGAGAACCAAGAACATCGTCAAGCTTCAAAGATTTCTTGGGATGGTGAATCATCTGGGAATGTTCTGCCAACCAAAAATAGAAGTAAATGAACCTTTAAGACAGCTGTTATACCAGAATCAAAATAATGTAGAAATATTGACCAGGAAGTAGTGCTTGACAAAATCAAACAACTCCTGATCTCATCAAAATTGTAGCACACTATAGCTGATGCATCTTCAACAGGATTGGGAGCAGCACTGTTTGAGGTGCAGAAAATCGAAAGTGTGGGTCAGTCAACAGCCCCGAAATCACTAACAGAGATGGAGATGTGGGCTGATACAATTAGGAACAACGTGAACATGTGAACATTTATTTAGCTAATACACTTACAATACAACTCCACACCTTGGAGCACAAAGATAACTAGCATCATAGTGCTTCAGCAAAGACACCGTGCAGTCAGGGACATTTACCCAGAACATATTGATACAATTGTACAAGAAAACATGGATTGGACCAGGCTGCTTCTCCTGGCTGTTCATTTATGTTCTCAGCACTCACTCACTTGAACCTACCTGGATATTCACAACACACCTGCCTACCTCATCATGTCTTTTGCGCTTTGGCCTTCAGCTCACCGTACTGCTGTATTAACATGTCCTTTAGCAAGGATATAAAAACCAGGAAACTTGTCATTTTTGTCAGCAGTTCTCAATCAAGTTAAGGGAAATAGTCCTTAGTCAGGGAATTACCTCCGATACCAGATCAGAGGCTTGGACATAGTCAGTCAATTACTTAGGATGGTCACAGATGGAACCTCTCCTCATAAAGAGTGAAGACCTGAACACCATCCACTGACATTCCTGCCCTATGTGGACTGTTTCCTGAATGAGAGACAGGAAGATATTACAGGAGTGAGTATCACAGCTATTACTCTCAGTGCAGTTGGAGACATGTCTTGGTCAAGTGGGGAGGCAGTGTAAAAGGTGTGCAGGATTAGTGGTGTCAGGAATTGGGATGATGACAGTGAGTGAGGGAAAATGTTGCATACAATAGTGAGAGTGGTCGAGCAAGGGTTTTGGTGTGAAGTGGCTCCAGTAGTAGAGATAGAGTGTGAGGCATCAAAGAGAAGGTGGTGGCATTTAGACTGGCAGAATGGAGAATGTCATTGATCTACTTCTTGTGGTGCTGGGCTTTCTTCCAGATGGCTGAGAATGGGTGGCAACCACATTCTGGGTTGGCATGGTTTGCTATTGTGGCCTTCTCTTGGGGTCCAGGGAAGAATATGCCATCTGCCGACCAGGACTTTCAGAGTAAAAAGGCAAGGCAGGTAGTTAATGAGGCGAGTTTAGTAAGATGTGGTGAGAAAATCTGTTGGACCTTGCAGTAAGAAACACTCAAAAAATCTCAGTGAATTTGGCATTTAGGCAAAACAAAATAAGATTTGCCCTGGTGTCACTAACAATATTCTGTAGTTTGTAAATGATTCACATGATTTGCACGTGGATCTAATTTTTATAACTCCATATGTTCACTCTACTGTCCCTAAGTGAGTGCTGAAACTGAGTGAAGAGCCCAATGGTCAAGACGATATTGAAGATGAACAAGGATTAAATCTTGTACCATTCAGCTGCAGATCATCATCATTACTAACAAAATATCACCATCAGAGTCATTGATGGGTGGGAGATTGAGAACATATACCAATCGTTGTATCAGAAGCTATAGCCTATTATCGCTGCGCATGACTGTAACAGACAAAAGCAATGTGAAGAAGAGCAAAGAGACATCTAGGCTAGAAATGTTAATGAAAGATACAGATTCAGAGTCACATGAGTGACAACCCAGGGAGAGGGTGAAATCCACAGAGTGAAGGAATTATTATAGAAAAAAATATAGCAGGCTGTACTATAGCAGGAAACTGGGGGTTAATAAGGTGAAATCAGAATGCATTGATATATTTGAACAAGAAAACAGTAAAAAAAATTATCAGAAGTTGAAATGGAACAAGAAGGTTCCACAACCAATCAGAGGAAGAACATGCAAATAAAAATATGAAGAGTGCAGGACATCCAAAACCTCAGAATTAAGACCATAACCTCAGGGAGAGTGGTCAAAGAACCATAAAGACTAACATTGTGAAGTCTGAGACTTTGAGGGGAGGGGGCGGCATAATGAGGCATCAGAAGTATGTATAATGATGAAGCTCAACCGAAGTGTAGAGAGAATATATTCATCCACTGAGCTATAAGTAAAGTGTACATACAGAAAGAACCTTGGACTAAAGAAGTAGTTCTTTGGACACTTATTAGAGTTAGACATCAGCCACACACCAAAACAGCAACATGCGTCAGAGTAGTTGTGGCGTACAGAGAAGGTTCTCCCAGACCAGCATTTTCCTTAGCAATAGCCAATAATCCACTAGTATGCCCAATGAGGAGAGATCAAGGAGCTTGCCAGTTGATGGAAAGTGAAAACAGCAGAGTACTACAGCAGTGGAGCTAGCAGAATACATGTCTTCAAGAAGCAGGAATATGGGTGATTCAATGTTGTATGGGAAGCCTAATAATAGGGATTCTTTGTAAAATTGATTTATCTATCTCATTTGTAAAGGCCACTCAGTTACAATGCTCATAAAATATAAGACAAAGTCTTGTGTCTGGATTTTATTGGGCATCGTATTCCATTTCTATTAAAACCTCTCCCTATCCAAATCCAACTCCATGAAATCCTGCAAAGTACCAGTTTACAGTTTAACAAAAATGGAATATGATTTATTCACAGTAAGTCAATGGTCCTGATGCAAAGCGAAAATCGTAATGTTACAAAGTAGAATATTCTCTGCTTTATCATGAAAAAAAGCATAGAATCTATGCTACTATTCATTAGTGCTGTGCCTCCAAACTCAATATTTTTTCAAGGTCAAAGGTGGATAATTCTTTACTGAGAAATTAATATAAATTGAAACCTTATTTGAGGACTTTTATGCTAATTTATGTAATATTATTAAAATATCTCCACAGGATTGAGGAAAGCCAAGATGAATCAGAAGCCACGTTAACTGTCGATGAAGTTCCTGACAGCATTCCACCCCCTTCTTATGATGAAATCTTTCCCGTAGTGAGTGAGGGTGCGATAGAACGTTAGCATGTTGAATTTGTCAAGCTACAGTATGTGACTGAAACATGATCATGATTACTGTTCACTTAGCCTAACTTAATTCCCATCCAACTTTCCATTCCATGTTATTGAGAGGTTTATGATATTGCTAACTGTAAACATACAAACATAAATGATTCTTTATAGCATACAATATGGAATAGTGGATACTGTCCTCATGAGCTGTTAAGTCATTATGGAACATATCTTTTTTCTCATTTCACAAGTAAGTTGGCTATACAATCTAGAAAATACAGATCCTAATACTGAACATGCACCATTTCACTTCCATAATTTCTGAAGCAATCTGAACTTTTTTAGTTGAAAGAAAAATATTCAATCAGGACTAAGCTATTATAATGTTGATTTCATGCTGTTCAGGCAGCTACTTTGGAGGTAACTTGAATAAATGCCAAATAATTTTGCTCATAAAGTTAGGCAGCACACAAAACATTGTCAAATTGGGTCAGTTAAGATATTATGAATTTTCTTTTACAGGCTAATACTTGGAGATACTATTCAAGCATATAATTGAAGTATGTGATAAACTGCTTTTTTTTACTATTTGTTCATTGGATCTGAACATCACTGGCAAGGTCATTGCTAATGCATATACCTAATTATCTTTGAGAAGGTGACTTTCTTGGGCAACTACACTTTGCATGGTGTAGCTAGATCCACAAGTTCTAAGGCACATATTACCAGATTTTGACCCTGCAATGATGAAGGAACAGTGATTTATTTCCAAAGTCAGATGGTGTGTGATTTGGGGAGGAGATTGCAAATGGCAGTGTTCCATGCACCATTTGTATTTGTTTTTCTAAGTGGGAGAGATTTGCTAATTGGAAGGTACAGTTGAAGAAGACTTGGTAGATTCTTGCAAAACAAGTTGTAGCTGGCTGCCCTCTCTACATACTTGACATATGAGAGTGCACATTTCATGGAATGTATGAAGCAGATTAAGCAGACAGCTTTGTCTGGATATTGTACACATTTCTTGGATAGTTTTGGAGTTGTAATCATTCAGTCAAGTGGGAATAATCAATTGCACTTCTTACTTGTGCATCTAGATGGTGTAAAAGTCTCTGGGAGGTACGGAAATGAGTTACTTGCTGCAGATTTTCTAGCTTCTGACCTCAATGTTTTATGGTCTTTTATGCACTTCTGTGGTCTCAGTATTTCTGTGGCTAATCCAGGTGGATTTTGGACAATAGGGACTCCAAGGGTGTTAATGGTGGGAGACTCGTAATTATAATTTTGTAGAATCTCCAAGGAGGTGTTTAGCTTCTGTCTTGTTGGAGATAGCCAAACCCTTGTTTGACATGAATGCTAATTGTTCAAGCTTAAGTCTGAGGCTTTGCTCAAACCCGAATATTGTTCAGGTCTTGCTGCACACAGGAATGGATCATTTCAGTATTTGAAAAATTACAAATATCACTGATGACAGTGTCATTATTAGCGAATGTCTATACTTCTGACCTTGTCATGGAGGAAAGCTCATTCATGATGGTGGTTGAGCCTCGAACATAGCAAGAGGAATTCCTAGGACTGAGATGATTGAATTAGCTTTGAATTAGCTTTATTGTCACATGTACACAAATGAGTACAGTAAAAAGTTTATAAGTCGCCACTTACAGCACCATCTTAGTACAGAGTACCTAGGTACAATCCTTAGTTACAGAATAGAGAAATAAAGAATAAAAATGTTACATTACAGCTATACACAGCATAACCACAGGTCAGAAAAAAAACAAGAAACATAGTTAAAAAGGCAAACATCACAGTGTCTCTCCAAGGCCCTCTGCAGCAAACCAACGCAGGAAACCTCCACTGTCTGCTGTCACGGTCCCACTTCAGGCCACTACCCCCACTTCACACTGGTCACCAGCGTCCCCGTTCCGGCCACTGGTCACTGACATCCCCGCTCCAGCCACTGGTCACTGATGTCACCACTCAACACTGGTCTATTAGAGAGAGCTCAAGCAAGACAGCCTGGAAAGGAACTCTTTGGCTGTGTTTTCTTGGGATTTATCCTGCTCCAAAAATCTCCTTTGTAAGAAGTATTAATCAACTTCTGAAATGTCAGAGAAGGCTGGCGCAAAGAAGAAACTTCATAAGAATTTAGGGATCTGCAAGTGTAACAAAATGGACAAGGTTGTGGAACAGGGAAGAAACTACCACAAAAAAATGCCTGGACACAAATCGTTTCAAACCTTCTGCAAACCTTACGACTAACATAGCTGAAAAATGCTGCTTCAATAATTGTTTCCTTTCGTTTTTGCATTATTTGTTTTAGTCATTAATAATATTGATATTGGATCACCAAGTTGCAGAAAGCTGACTTTGTTTTAAGATAATTCAAATATTCACAATGTAAGTATCAGATGCATCTTGGAAAATCTGCAGATAAATGTGCACCAGAGGTGTTGGCATTAATTCAAATGGTAAGAGATAGCTTCATTAATGTGACATCCATTTATTTTGTTCATGATCAAAAAGCACACTTTCTGTAATCCACCGATTGTCCCTTATGTGTTACAATATATGCAAGAATTTAATTATTGTTTCTGAAACATCCTCCTTTCTGAAAAATGTAAACAAAGAGACAGATGCTTTTTTATAATATAAAGCAATGGATGGTATGACCTCAGAGTTATGTTACAGAGAAGTGACTGGGATTTTCTGATGGCAATTTTCAATAAAGTATCAGTTAATTTACCTTGTAATAGGCTGATACTTTATCATATGGTGCTCCACATAACTTTCTCAATATTGCATTACAATAAAAGTATTACTGAAAATATACAGGCAAGTTGAGTGATGTAATTCAGTCTGCAGGATTAGCATGAATGAGTGTATCGACATAACTAACTGTCACACCAAGATCACAAAAACATCTGCCCTGGAGGTTTGGGGGTTAACATTAAAAAAGGAGAACATCCACTGCACCTGTTACATTTTATTGAGATGTAAATGTGCCAATTACCCACAAGGATGGCTGAAACAATAATGTGGATTATTTATTTGAAGATTAGACTATTTACCATTAATGATCATTAGGAGCTAAGCGTAATCTATCAGATTTCTATTACAGCTGTTTCAGACTGACGATCAGTCTTGGGACTAACTCATCACATTTTGGATAGTTATATTGTGCCTCCCTCATCCCCAGGAAATGGTGTCAGAACTGAAAAGCTCTAGTCCTCCTATAGACTCCACACAACTTGAGGGGTACTGTGGCTGTGACATCTCACCGAGCCTGATGTTCCTCATTCTCTCCATTAACCTGCTGCTGTTCCTGGCCTTGTCATCAGTTCTGATAATCCTGAATCCACTCAGGTCTTCCCAGGAATGCAGTAACTTTCAGCCCTGGAAGAAGAAGACAGTCATCTCTGCACTACCCCATTTAGCAGGACTGCCACGTTCCCTGCCCCGCATCATTTGGGGCTGATATTGGGTCTCGTGCAGAACAGTCCTAGACTGAAAATGCTTGTCTGGTTGCATGAAACCTTTCAAAAGTGGTGCTGCTGCCAGGAATGCCCATCAATTCTGGGATATCTTGTAGTGGTGAGTTGTTTTGGGTAAGGTGAATGGTAGAATGGGGTAGAATCAGATTACAGGGGTTGGTAGGTAGTTGAACTTGGGAAGAAAACTGGATCTCATAGAGCTGAAATGTACTATGAAACTCAATGAAACGGACACTTAGACAAAAACAAATCTAAGTTTTAGTATGGTGTCTCTTACCAGGTGCCTCTGATCTAGATCTGCTCAAGTGCATCAATAAAGTCAATCTACAGTCTCTTTAATTGAAAGACACAGACTTTAAACCTCACAAGTTCTTGCCACTGAGGCTACATCTCAAGCAATCAATAGATTAGATTAAGGGCACATGTTAGACGACACAAAGAATATGTACAAATTTGATTAGAGTTGGATTGTCTCTGAAGTAATTATCCACTGTCATAGATTTGGCATTGGTTATTATGTGAATGGTCAATTAAGGGAGAACCACAGATATTACCAGCAAGGGGACAAGGTGTGAGTGTTAAAAGAGGAAAGTGCTGTTAATGATTGGGAAGATGTTGATGTGGTCACTAGAACTATTCTTCAATGATCTGATTATACGAAGCCCCAGCGGGAAGGGGCTGTCTGTTTTCAGCCTTCCTTCATTTGCAGATGACTTTGAGCAGTTCTAGCCACAGAAAGCCCCTTTTGTAGACTATAACATTCTATGGATTAAAGCAACCTTGACTGGCTGGCTGCGGATGACAAGGATACAGCTGGGGTAAGGAAGTAAATGCTCTCACCATGAGAAAGTACAGCAGGCTCATGTTCCATTGTACAAAGGGTAAAAACAATGACTGCAGATGCTGAAAACCAAATACTGGATTAGTGGTGCTGGAAGAGCACAGCAGTTCAGGCAGCATCCAATGAGCAGCAAAATCGACGTTTCGGGCAAAAGCCCTTCATCAGGAATGAAGGGCTTTTGCCCGAAACGTCGATTTCGCTGCTCGTTGGATGCTGCCTGAACTGCTGTGCTCTTCCAGCACCACTAATCCAGTATCATGTTCCATTGTGCCACTCCACTGGGGTGGTTCCTCAGCAATCCTAATAATGAGTTGCTAAACTGCAGTGATATTCTATGTTTGCAGTCATAATAGCAAAATCTGAATTTGCATGGGTTCAGTCTGAGTTTCTACAATTGCAGTCAGATGGTGTGCAGTTTTTGCTTGTGCTGCAATGGAAGATGAAACATGTCTATCAGGTACCACATTATCATGGGGTCCATGTGCATCACTAGGGTTTTCCCCCACTTCCATGCTGGGGAGTATGGGCTCCAAGCTCTGCACTTGGCCCTATGCCAAATTGGTGGTAAACTCTGTCACGTTCCTTGATGTTGCATGCTGTCTTTCTAGGACATCTACCAATACACCAAGAATTTCATTGTGCAGATCAAGGTGGTTTCTTCTGCTATCTACTATACCAGAAATTTCATCTGCGTTCTCTCTGCAGCAAGGACCTTGTTCTTCTTGGGCCTGGCACCTACATTACCTTTGACCCTGATTACACATTGACTTATCATGCACAGATCCACCTCAAAGTTGTCCTTGAAAATAGGTGTATTGTCAGCTAGGTGGGCTGAATACTTCATGACTGTTTTTGTATGATGATATGAGATTGTCTAACAGGAGACCTGGGTCATCTCCTAGCAAAGGAAGAAATAGCACAGAGAAAGAGAAGAAAATACCACAATTTCAGAGGGTTTCACTTAGCTGATCAAGTAGTGGCAAATATAATAATGGTGAATGCATCCTTCCACCCAACTCACAAATCATTACTTCTGTATGTACCACAAATGTTCAGATGCAAGGATATGATTCGGTAAAATCATAGAAGATATTTATTTTCTCTGTCTAAAAAATGTAAAGAGCTTAATTTTCCTCATTCAGAAGGAAAGACTCTACAAGAAGAATCAACTATTTGTGATTAATATTACACCTGACTGGAATAGTATGCCGGAAATGAGACATACTATCCCAGAGCTGTCATAAAAGATAATGATTTTTTAAAGTATGTGGAATTTCCCAACGTACCTATCTTTTAGACTCAGTTGTTAGAAAGCACAGACCAGGTTTCTGCACTTGAAAAGAATGATCAATAAAAACAAATAAATAAATTCTAACTGTAGAGTCATTCAGCATGGAAACAGACTGTTTGGCCCAACTCATCTGTACCAACCAGCTTTCCTAAACTGAACTAAACCTATTTGTTTGCATTTGGCCCATATCCCTCAACCTTTCCTATTTATATGTACCTGTCCAAATGTCTTTTAAATGTTGTAATTGCATCTGCATCTGCACCTTACCCTTCCAGCTCATTCCATATACACACCACCTTCTGTGTGAAAAAGTTGCCCCTCAGATTCCTTTTAAATCTTTCCCCTCTTACCTTAAACCTATGCCCTCCAGTTTTTGGACTCCTCTACCCTAGAGAAAAGACTTTGGCTATTCACCTTATCTATGCCCCTCATGATTTTGTAAACTTTTATAAGCTCACCCTTCAGACTCCTAAGCTCCAGGGAAAAAGCCTATCCAGCCTCTCCTTAAAACTCAAACCTTCCAGTCCCATTAACATTCTTGCAAAATCTTCTTTGCTCCATTTTCAGTTTAATGGCATCTTTCCTACAGCACTGCAACTAGAATTGTACACAGCACTCCAAATGTGGCCTTATCAATGTCATGTACAGCTGTGACATGACATCCCAACTCCTGTATTCAATGCTCTGGCTGATGAAGGCAAGCATGTCACAAACCTTCTTCTTCAGCCTGCCTACTTGTGACGCCACTTTCAAGGAACTATGTATCTCCTACCCTAGTTCTCTCTGTTTGACAACATTCCACATGGCTCTCCCATTCACTGTGTAAATCCTGCCCTGGTTTGCCTGACTAAAATTTATCCAAATTAAGCTCCATCTGCAATTACTTACAGTGTGGAAACAGGCCCTTCGGCCCAACAAGTCCAAACCGCCCCGCTGAAGCGCAACCCACCCATACACCTACATCTACCCGTTACCTAACACTACGGGCAATTTAGCATAGCCAATTCACCTGACCTGCACATATTTGGACTGTGGGAGGAAACTGGAGCACCCGGAGGAAACCCACGCAGACACGGGGAGAATGTGCAAACTCCACACAGTCAGTCACCTGAGGCGGGAATTGAACCCGGGTCTCTGGCACTGTGAGGCAGCAGTGCTAACCACTGTGCCACTGTGCCGCCCAGTTACTTAAAAATGTGTTGCTCGAAAAGCGCAACAGGTTAGGCAGCATCAAAGGAACAGGAGAATCGACATTTCGGGCATAAGCCCTTCTACAGGAATGATCCTTGTAGAGGGAGGAGGAGAGCATCTTCAAGGAAGGCATCCTTGCAAGAAGATTCTCAGTAGGTTAAAATGAACTAGGAGAAAGTGAGGACTGCAGATGCTGGAGTTCAGAGCTTATGCCCGAAACGTCGATTCTCCTGCTCCTTTGATGCTGCCTGACCTGCTGTGCTTTTCCAGCAATGCATTTTTAAGCTCTGATCAGAGCTTAAAAATGCATTGCTAGAAAAGCACAGCAGGTCAGGCAGCATCAAAGGAGCAGGAGAATCGACGTTTCGGGCATAAGCTCTGAACTCCAGCATCTGCAGTCCTCACTTTCTCCTAATGGTCCAGTTAATTAAGATCCTGTTATACTCTTAGATACACCTTCTTCAGAAATTCAAGATGGTGGAAGACTGAACAGTGTGCTGTGTTAGGCTTTGTGCGATACCCTGGACGAGGTGAGCTCCTGCCACCCACTAGTCACCCCTGGGGAAAGTTTGGTAGCTTAAAATTGGTAGAATACCTAGAGCCCCTTTAAATTAGAGTTAAAGGGTCTGGAGCGAATATGAAGGTGTCCAAGGGAAAAGCAGCTAGGGAAGTATAGCAGAAAGGGCACTCCCCTACTATGTTGGACACACCCACATCTGTTACCTCGATACCTGTGGTGGTGCGCGTGAGTCCAATGGAGCAGCATCACCTACTCACGGAGTTTACAAGACTCCATGAAAAGATCGAGGGAGCGCTGGAACCGATTTACTGCCATGCTAGCAATGCATGAGCAGGAGACCGGACCTTGGATCAGCGTGCTGAAGCTGTGGAACAAAGGGCCACTGCCTCAGAGGCCGCAACAGAGACCTCCGAGGGGTAGGTCCAAACTCTGAAAGGTCAGGTTCGGGCGCTGCAGGAACAGGTAGACGACCTCAAAAATTGAGGTCAGAGATAAAAGCCTACTAATTTTGGGTGTACCTCAGCGGAAGGAAGGAGAAAATCTCGCCGAATTCCTCGAGGGATAGATTCCAGTGCTGCTAGGCCTGGAGACTGAGTCAGGCTGAGTAGGTATGGAGTGGGCCTACCGGATCGCACTGTGGAGATCCAGACCTGCTCAGCACCCCCATCCGGTCCTAGTGCAATTCTAGCAGTGCAAGGAAAAGCATTTAATAATTGAAACAACCAGAAGACTGGGAAAGGATCCACAGGCTTTGGCTTATAAAGGCTGGAAAATAATATCTTTTCATGACTTCTCTGGGGCTGTAATTAAGAAAAGGAAGGCCTTTGATGAGGTAAAGAAAAAACTAAGAGATTTAAACATTCAATGCTCCCTGACATATCCAGCAGTTCTACATTTCAATTATGGGGGATCTGTCTCCAACTACAAGGGATAAAATCTATTTATATTTGGAAAAGAATGCGCTTATCAGCGACAGGCAAAATGATTTTGTGCAGAGACCATGCCTTACCAACTTAATAGAGTTTTTTGAGGAAGTGACCATGTTAATAGATGAAGGAAGGGCTGTAGATGTCAAATACGTGGACTTTAGTAAGGCGTTTGATAAGGTTCACCATGGTAAACTAATGGAGAAAGTGAAGTCACATGGTGTGCAGGGTGTTCTAGCAAGGTGGTTAAAGAACTGGTTGAGCAACAGGAGACAGAGAGTAGTAGTTGAAGGGAGTTTCTCGAAATGGAGAAAGGTGACCAGTGGTGTTCCACAGGGATCAGTGCTGGGGCCACAGTTGTTTGTAGTATACATAAATGATCTGGAAGAGGGCATTGTTGGTCTGATCAATAAGTTTGCAGATGACATGAAGATTGGTGGAGTAGAAGAAAGCATAAGAGACTGTCAAAGAATACAGGAGAATATAGATAGACTGGAGAGTTGGGCGGAGAAGTGGCAGATGGAGTTCAATCCAGGCAAGTGTGAGGTGATGCATTTTGGGAAGTCTAAGTCGAGAGCGAACTATACCATAAATGGAAGAGCTTTGGGAAAAGTTGATGAACAGAGAGATCTGGGAGTTCAGGTCCATTGTACCCTGAAAGTGGCTGCACAGGTGGATAGAGTGGTTAGGGCGGCATATGCTATGCTTGCCTTCATCAGACAGGGTATTGAGTATAAGAATTGGTAGGTCATGTTAAAATTGTACAAGACTTTGGTTCGGCTGCATTTAGAATACGGTGTACAGTTCTGGTCGCCACGTTACCAAAAGGATGTGGATGCTTTGGAGATGATGCAGAGGAGGTTTACGAGGATGTTGCCTGGTATGGAAGGTGCTTGCTATGAAGAGAGGTTGAGTAGGTTAGCATTATTTTCATCAGAAAAAAAAAGAGGTTTGGGGGTACGTGATTGAGGTCAACAAAATCATGGAGGGTATAGACAGGGTAAATAGAGATAAGCTTTTTTCAGGGTGAAGGATTCAATAGTGAGACGCCAGGCATTCAAAGTGAGAGGTGAAAAGTTTAGTTGGGAATATATGCAGCAAATACTTTACACAGAGCGTGGTAGGTGTCTGGAATGCGTTGCCAGCAGAGGTAGTAGAGGCAGGCATGGTACATTCATTTAAGGTACGTCTGGACAGATACACAAGTAGGTTGGAGCAGATGGATAGAGATCCTTAGGAATTGAACGATAGGTTTAGACAGTGGATTTGGATCGGCTCAGGCTTGAAGGGGCAAAGGGCCTGTTCCTGGCCTGCAAATTTTCTTTGTTCTTTGTTTTGTTCTATTGTTCTGTTTTGTGGGGTGAGGGGCGGTTACTCCTTGGATGTAATGATGTGTGGGGTTAAGATGAGGAGGGGAGAGGTGAGCATCCATTGTTAACTGGTAAGATTGTAAATAATATATTTATTTTTCTTGCTCGGGTCTCTGGCACTGTGAGGCAGCAGTACTAACCACTGAGCCACTGTGCCACTCCACTTGTGCTTTTTTGTGTTCAGCTGTTTAATTTAGAAGTAGAGGTTTTTTTATAGTTTTAGTAGTTTTGATAGTATTTGTAGGAATAGTCTTTAGATTTCATAAAGTTCCTTTTTTCTCCACTCGTCGCACATTGAATGGGCTTCTTCCTCTCGGGGGCCTCCGGACTGTAGTGTGCGGTCATGGCTAGAGATCTGTTCAGGTGGTGCACCTGGAATATAAAGGGGAGCCATTCCTCCATTAAAAGGAAAAAGGTGCTATCAAATCTTAAGAAGGAAAGGGTTGACATCACGCTGTTGCAAGAGACACATTTGACTGATGGGAAACAGCTGAAGTTACAACAAGGGGAATATGATAAGGTATTCTTTTCCTCCTTTAACTCCAAAAGCAGAGGGGTGGCCATACTGGTACGAAAGAACCTTCCATTTCAGGTGACAGAGCAAATCAAAGATGAGTGTGGACTGTTCATCATTTTCAAGGTGCTGATACATGGAGAAGAATATGGCATTCTGAACATTTATTGTTCCCTGCCGCACCCTCTAAATTTTTTAGTTGATGCAGTCTCTAAGGTAATGGCTCTTGCGGTGCGCCATATGATTATAGGTGGAGACTTTAATTGTGTCATGGACCCTGGGGTAGACAGGATGCCAAGAGGGCTGTGGGGTACACCTTGGCAGTCTAGACAGTTAGTGGATTTGTGTGAGGATCTGGGGCTCATGGATGTCTGGAGGTGCCTTCACTCAAACGGGAGGGACTTTACCTTCTACTCCAACACACACAAGTATCAAAATGTTCTTTGTTCTGTTGGTTTGCTGGGACTGGGTGTTAGCCTGCAGAATTGGGAGCATAACTATTTCAGACTATTTGGCTGTATATTTAGATGTTAAGCTCAAATGTAGCGGAGTGGGCATGCAGCAATGGCATGTGGATCCATTTCTGTTTAAGGATGACAATTTTGGACAGTATATCACAAGGGAGTTCAGGGCTTTTTGGGACATCAGTCGGGGTGCAGTCAGCACACCATCAGTGCTCTGGGAGACCACCAAAGCATTCTTAAGGGGTGTGGCTATTTCATACTTGGCAATGAGAAGGAGACATGGGGGGAGCAACAGCGGATGCTTGAGGTCCAGTTGATGGTCACCAAATTGACATATTACACCAGACCATCCGTGGTGAAATTGCAGCGGGTCACGGCTCTCTCGGCTGCTCTGGACTCAGTGCTCACACAAGTGGTGAAGAGAGGGGCTTTCTTGGCAAAGCAAAGGATGTTTGAATATGGGAATAAGCCAGGTAGATACCTGGCTTAGCTGGCTAGGAAGAAAAGTGCCCCACAGTCCATTATGTCTGTCAGGGAGAGAACTGGTAATGTTCCTCTTGAACTGAGGAATATCAATGCCAGATTTGGGGAGCTCTATGCAGAGCTGTACCAGTCGGAGAGATGTGGGGATGGAAATGAGGGAATTGAATCCTTTTTTGAAGACTTGCACCTCCCCAGTATAAATGCAGACCAGGCCTCCCTTTTAAATGCACCTCTGACAGTACAGGAGGTGCAAGAGGTGGTAAGGCAGCTCCAAGGTGGTAAGAGACCAAATCCGGACGGATTCCCACGTAAATTTTACAAGGCGTTTGTACACGTTAGCTGAACCACCTCTGGAGATGTATAGTCATTTACATAGCCAGGGCTGTCTTCCACCCTCTCTTAGGGAGGCTAATATCTCCCTCATTCTGAAAAAAGGGAAAGACCCCGAAGATTGAGCATCATATAGTCTCATCTTGTTGCCGAATGTGAATTTTAAAATTTTATCAAAGGTGTTGGCTCTGAGGTTGGAGAAGTGCTGCCCGTCATTATCAAAGAGGAGCGGACAGGTTGTATCAAGGGCCACAGCTCCTCCAACAATATCAGGCAGGTATTGAATACGGTGCAAGTATGTCAGCACAGGGCGATTCCAAGTTTGGTGGTCTCCCTAAATGCAGAAAAGGCTTTTGATTGGAATTGCTTTGGTCTAGGAGAGGTCTTCGCCAGGTGGGTGGCAGTGTTATATAAAGACCCTAAGGTGATGGTTATTACAAACGGGGTGAAGTTGAGTAATTTTGATGTGGAGAGGGGTAGCCGACAGGGCTATCCCCTGTCCTGCTACTGTTCACCTTGGTACTTGAACCACTGGCGGATGCTATTCAGAAAGACACGGAAAAAAGTGGGAGTTGGGGAACACAAAAATCACACTCTATGTAGATGATGTCCTTTTGTTTCTAGTTAACCCAGAAAAGTCCATACCCCGATTAATACAAAAAATTTACTCATTCGATAGCTTTTCGGGATATAGGATAAATTTCACAAAATCAGAAGTGATGCCCATCGGGGTGGGGATGTGGGTGCAGGTACCAAAGCTGGAGCGCGGAATGGAATTTCCCTTTAGATGGTCACAGAAAGGTTTTCTCTATCTAGGAATTTTTATTACTCCTCGCTTCCGGCAGCTGTCCATATCATGCCTTGGCCGTATAGCCTTGATTAAGATGAATATTCTCCCTCGGTTGTTATATCCTATGAGGATGCTCCCACTTTTATTACCCAAACAGGTGCTGTGAAGGTTTGCGGGATGGCTTAGATCATTTATTTGGTGCCATAGGCCCCCCTTAACTAAATTTACCAAGTTGCAACTTCTGCAGCATATGGGGCGGCTGTGGATCTCCCAGAACTGAAGAAATATCAAATAGGCGATCTGCTGTTATATGTGGACTAATGGGTGTACAATGACCCAAAATTGATATGGCTAGTTGTGGAGGTCTCACAGTCCCCAATTAAAATTGATGTTCATGGATAAGATGAGATCAATAATTGAGCACTGGGAAAGTCCAAATATCATAAATACAGTAAAAGCATAGAGGATAATGCGGCAGGGTGAGGGCAATTTGCTTAAGACTTTGCCATTGACGCCATTGGGGGGAGCTCCAGGATTCAAGCCGGGGTCAGTGGTCTCCCGCTTTAGAGCATGGGTGGGTAATGAAATCTCCTGTCTGCAAGATCTGTTTGAGGAAGAGGTCTTGATGTCTTTTAGCTAATTAGATCAGAAGTATGGAATCCCTAATAGGGACCTTTTCCAATATTTCCAAGTTAGGGACTATATACAGAAGAAAACCATGCTCTTGACCCAGCCCTACAAGTCAGATATAGAAAGTAGAGTACTCCGATGTGGGGGCGCTCTCTCATTTAGTACCATATATCATCAGCAAAGAGGGAATGCCTGGGTGGATTTGGAGAGACTCCATGAGATTTGGAATCAGGAGCTAAGGGAGGAAATTTCATTGGATATATGGGGGAATGTAAAGAAAATTTCAATATGCAATTTGGAACAAGCGATGCAATTGAAGATCCTCCACAGGGCCCATATGGCACCAGAGAGACTAGCAAAGTTTAAGAAAGGATCTTCTCCAAAATGTCCTAAATATAAAAATAGTATTGACATCCTTACACATTGCTTTTATTCCTGTCACAAGGTCCACAGATACTGGGAAGCCATAGTGAATGAACGGGAGGGGATCCTGGGAATGGAAGTTAGGGGATCCAGTGTCCCTCCACTTAGGGCTACCAAATCTTCCCTCTTTAGATGAGCATGGGAAGAGATTATTCAACATTCTGATGCTTTGTGCAAGGAAAATCATCCTAATGAATTGGATATCAGAAAAGCCTCCAGGTCTTGTAGGGTGGCGCAGACTTATGATGGAACACATCCCTCAGGATTACCTGACAAGTTTGGTGCATCAGGGAGCAGACATGGCAGCCCTTTCTAAATTATATAGAAATGGATTTGTCGGTGGTATTAATTAGGGCCTTTGTATAGCCACAAGGGCTGTATGTGATGCTACGGTGACCCGGAGAGAGGGCAGAAGCCTAGTAAGTACGGGTATAATCACTGTCGCCCTGTGGACGGGAGCCTTGAAGAAAGTGCGGTGAGTGGAGTAAAGTAATGTAGTACAATGTAGTGCAATTTAGTTTTGGTGGATTCTAATTTAATTTAATGTTTTTTTAAATTTGAGTCTGTGCTAGTTTGGATTAATTTAAGTAAATAAGAGTTGACTACAATCTGGAGAATAGTAGGCAGTTTATTGTTAACGTTATTGTAATATAACATAGCAGTGTGATATTATTCCTACTTTTCTGTAGTTTTGTATTTTAATAACTTTATTTTTCTTTTTATTCTTTCAGTTTGTGTTTTTGTAAAAAAAGGAAATTTTTTTCAATAAATATATTCATAACAAAAGAAAATATTCTTCATTGTCCACTGTACCACTAGTTTTAATGTCATCCTCAAACTTACTAACCATGTCCCCAAATTCTCATCAAAGTCATTTATATAAATGATGTAAAACAGTGGACTAATTCTTGCAGCACCCCACTGGTCACAAGCCTCCAGTATGAATAATAATCCTCCACCACCACCCTCTGTCTCCTACCGTCAAGCCAATTTTGTATCCAGTTGACTTGCTCTTCCTGGATACCGTCTGTTTGAAACAATTATATTTAACAACAGTTAAACAATTGTGCACCATCAACACATAACTGTATGAGTTAAAACTCGAACCATCTCATAGACTTCCCTTTGCACACATCTACAGACGAACATAGGCTGCAAAAAAAAGGCGTTATCGGTGATGGGAAAAACTAGGAAGGCAGTTCAGTGGTCTCTGTCTAAAGGGTTTTAGGCTTGTCAGAATGTGCTGCTTTGTGATCCACCTTCTCCAGTAACTTTCACATTTTTTCAGGAGGCTGGTTCACAATTGTAAAGCCTTTGGTTTACTGGATAAGAGTCATAGCTTACAGCAATTGCTAAAGGAAAAATAATCTGGCTCTCTTCAGTATTAAGGTGCTTTTTTTTACTGCAGAGGAAACAATGGCTTTGCGGAGATCTGATGGCTTCCATTACTGCCTGAGCAAGCAGCTGTGTAAATGGTACTTACAATGAATGCTGGGATACACTTTTAAAAATGCAGGAATCCTTGGTTTCTGATGTAGTTGTTTTTCCCATTTTGTGTGACCAACAGCAAAAATATGGAAAAATAAAAAGACACTGCCCTTAAATTAAATGAGAAAAGTGAAGATAGTATGAAATTAGTGACGAGCATTTACTGGCTTCTTGAAGGCATGACAAAGATGTTGACCGGTGAGCCAACTCCATGGGGTGGACCCAACCTCGTAGTGTCCCAACATGGAGGTCTGACCAAACCGAGAGCAAGGCCTCCTGAGAGCCTGAGGCCACGACCAGTATCGAGGACCCCACCGGGCACACCCACTTACCTTCTGGAACAGCAACCCATCCACTCTGACTCCCAGCCAGACCAGAAGCAGCCATTTACTCAGGAAACATGGAAGATGCGCTGGCCTACAGGATGACACTTGAAACAGTATACTTCTGGCAAAAGTCCAAGCCATTGAAAACAAGTTGGATGAACTTAAAGCTAGACTCACCTACCAAAGAGAATTGTGAAACTGCTGTGTGCTCTGTTTTACAGAGGTATGGCTCACTCCTGATTCACCTGACTGTACCTTACCACCTGAGGGCATCTCAATCACTGGGTGAACTGCACGAGGTCCTTGGGCAAGGTGGTGGGGTCTGCCTCCTAATCAATACTTCCTGGTGCTTGGATGTGATGTCCCTGGTGACTTACTGGTCCCCAGACCTAGAATATCTAACAGTGAATTCCTGTTCCTATTACCTGCCGCAGGAGTTCGCTTCTTCTATCTGACAGCAGTTTACATCCCAGTCCATGTGAAAGTGAAGAGTGCACTTGATGAAATATACATCACCACAAATATCCTTCTTAAAAGTGACAGAAAGTGATTGGCCCAAATGGAGTCCTCAGCCGTACCCTCCGATCATTCGTGGACCAGCTGGCATGGGTATTTGAAGACATTTTTAAACTCTCCTTACTATGATGTGAAGTTCCCACCTGCTTCAAGAAGATCAGTATTATCCAGGTGCCAAAGGAAAATCAGCCTTGATAACTACCACCCAGTGGCTCTGACATTTCTCATTTTAAAGTGCTTCAAGAGGTTGGTCATGGCACAGTCCTCTAGACTGCCTTGATCCATTACAATTCACTTACCATTGCAATAGGTCCACAACAGACTCCATCTCCCTGGTCTTGCATTCATCACTGGAACATCTGGATAAAAAGGGCACCTATGTCAGACTCCTATTTATTGATTTCAGCTCCTTCTTCAATACTGTAATTCCAACTAAACACATCTCCAAACTCCAAGTCCTAGTACTTTGCTCCCACCTCTGCAAATGGATCTTTGACATCCTGACCCACAGCTCACAATCAATTAGGATATGCAACAACATCTCTTCCATGATAATCCTCAACACTGGTGCCCCATATGGTTGTGTGCTCAGCCCCTTACTACACCCAGGACTATGTGGTCAAATTCAACTCTAACTCCGTTTACAAATTTGCTGATGACACCATTGTAGTGGGTCGGATTTCAAACAACGATGAGACAGAGTATAGGAAAGGGATAGACAGCTTAGTGTCATGGTGTGACAATAGTCTCTCCCTCAATGTCAGCAAAATGAAAGAGTTGGCCATTGACCTCAGAAAGTAGAGTAGAGGACACATGCCTCTCTGTATTAATGGTGCTGAGGTGGAGGTGGTCAAAGCTTCATGTTTCTAGGAGTAAATATCACCAACAATCTGTCCTGGTCCATCCAGGTAAACGCTACAGACAAGAAAGCACACCAATGTCTCTACTTCCTCAGAAGGCTAAGGAAATTTGGAATGTCTGCAATGATTCCTGTCAATCTTTGTAGATGCACCACAAATAGCATTCGGTCTGGATGCATCACAGTTTGGTATGGCAACTACTCTACTCAAGATCCTAATAAATGATAAAGTTGTGAACACCGGCCAGTCCATCATGCAAACCAGCCTTTCTTCCATTGACTCTAACAACACTTCCCACTGCCTTTGGGAAAGCAGCAAACATAAGCAAAGACCCTTTCACCCTGGTTATACACTTTTCCACCTTCTTCATCGGGCAGAAGATACAAAAGTTTGAAAATACATACCAACAGATTCAGAACAGCTTCTTCCCTAGTACTATGAATAGACCTCTCCTATATTAGAGTTTATCTTTCTCTGCACTTTCTCTGTAGCTGTAACAGTTTATTCAGCATTCTGTTATATTAGCCTGATGTACTTATATAAGGTATGATTTGTCTGGTTAGCACGCAAAACAATACTTCTCACTGTATCTTGGTACATGTAACAATAATGAATCAAATTAAGGGAAAATGTTTACATCATTGCCCAGATTAATTGTAACTGAAAATATGTTGCTGGAAAAGCACAGCAGGTCAGGCAAGATCCAAGGAGCAGGAGAATCGACGTTTCGGGCATGAGCCCTTCTTCAGGAATGAGGAAAGTGTGTCCAGCAGGCTAAGATAAAAGATAGGGAGGAGGGATTTGGGGGAGGGGCATTGGAAATGCGATAGGTGGAAGGAGATTAAGGTGAGGGTGATAGGCCGGAGTGGGGTGGGGGCGGAGAGGTCAGGAAGAAGATTGCAGGCTAGGAAGGTGGTGCTGAGTTCAAGGGTTGGGATTGAGACAAGGTGGGGGAAGGGGAAATAAGGAAACTGGAGAAATCTGAGTTCATCCCTTGTGGTTGGAGGGTCCTATGCGGAAGATGAGGCGCTCTTCCTCCAACTGTCGTGTTGCTATGGTCTGGCGACGGAGAAGTCCAAGGACCTGCATGTCCTTGGTGGAGTGGGAGGGGGAGTTGAAGTGTTAAGCCATGGGGTGGTTGGGTTGGTTGGTCCGGGTGTCCTGGAGGTGTTCTCTGAAACGTTCCGCAAGTAGGCGGCCTGTCTGCCCAATATAGAGGAGGCCACATCGGGTGCAGCGGATGCAGTAAATGATGTGTGTGGAGGTGCAGGTGAATTTATGGCGGATATGGAAGGATCCCTTGGGGCCTTGGAGAGAAGTAAGGAGGGAGGTGTGGGCGCAAGCTTTGCACTTCTTGCAGTTGCAGGGGAAGGTGCCGGGAGTGGAGGTTGGGTTGGTGGGGGGGTGTGGACCTGACAAGGGAGTCACGGAGGCAGTGGTCTTTTCGGAACGCTGATAGGGGAGGGGAGGGAAATATATGCCTGGTGATGAACCCGCACAGATTAATTGTAACCCAATGCCTTTACCTACCAAGTACCTCACATCTTTCACCCTCATCCATTTGACACACGAATCTCTTACCTACTGACACCTGATGATGGCAACTCACCTGCCTCCTTGTCCCCAAACTCACTTTGCATTCAACCCCTTACCCAATTTGAAATTTACCCTCTAACCACTTGACATCCTATCCCCCACTCACCCAACTGCTGCCCATTTCCTACACCCACATCCAAACCCACTTACACACTTACCTTTTCACAGTGGCTGTCAAACTGGCCATAAGATATTTAAACTCCAGAATCTGGATTTCATCTCTGATAAATGGATTGTTATTTCCATGTTTATTCTGTCCATTCTTGGGTGCTGGCAGTCCTAAATTGGTCTCTGTCATTTTACAACATGAGGCTCCCATCCAGGAAATTTCGGGCAGAACTGATCGTGAGGTAAATGTGTATTTTGAAGTCTGATCAGGTTTGGGATTAGGGTTTCCAACCTGATTGGTATTTCTGTGTTAATGTGAGCAGGCAGGAAAAAACAGTTGACACCACAATCAGATCAGCCACAATCTTACAACGAACAACTTGAGGAAGCAAATGGACTACTCCTACTCCTACTACTTTTGTTACTTCAGTCAGCAGTGGAACAGTTCTCTGCGTTCACTTCAACATGTAGTGAAAGCTAACTCCCTATCTCCCTCTATAGAACGCAACCTGAAATGTAAAGATGAGAAGCCACAGAAAGTAATTGTTCCTGAAATTAGTGGCTATTGCACAACTGAAACCTTGGATTTTGTTCACCACACAATCTTACATACTTGTCATAATTTAGGATTATTATTTAAAAACTTAGCTACTGTTAGGTAGCTTTTCAAACTCAGCCACACAACCTTACATGTTTACCTTAATTTAGAAATATTGTTTAGTAGCTTAGCTACTGTTAAGTAGCTTTTCAAACTCAAATCTTTCAGTTTATATATTAAAATGACTTTGCATTACCATAAAAACATTACTGGTTAACAAAAAAATATGGTTTTGAACCATATCCTTGAAAGGATTTATTTTAGAACATTTAGACCAAGTTCGCACTCACTTTGAAAGTCTTTATAGACATTTTGTCTTAAAAACATATAACCATTCTCTCAGTGCTTTTGTTCCTCTGATAATGTTTCTGGTATTATTCTTCAATGGCATAGAGGTGTTCAATTTTTAAAATCAATTAGGTTAAACTGAGTTTGAGCTTAGTCAGTTTTGATTTGCTTTAAATCTTATCTATTTTAACTCGATGAAAGTACTGCTGTAGGTTTTGTTTTAAGTATTGCTGCTTTCAGAGTTTTCAGAAGTGTTAAGCATGTAGATAAAAGTGGTATAGACTATATTGAGCATTAGCTTGGGAACATAATCGCATAACCTTAGCACCTGAAAGATGATTTCCCCCTTAGCACCTGAAAGATGTTTCCCCTTTATTCCACTCATTGTTGCCCCAGACTCCGGTTCCAATTGCAAATCATTACTTCACTTAACCTATCACAGAGGTAACAACCTGAAAATCTCAATGTTGATTTTTCTCTCACTACTGTCTCTGTATTTCTCATAGAAACTTAGGAACAAGAATATGTCAGTCAGCACTTGAAGCCATTTTCGCCATGTAATCAGTTTAGACTTTCTAAATGGGCAGACCACAGACAGCAATGTGAAGGTCCAGGTGTCCTCTCCAGCCTGCCACTGGGATTCCAAATACAAGAGTTCCAAAATTCACTTGTGAACCTATCAGCAGCAAATGTAGGAGAGGCAGGAGCCATGGTGATGAGTCTGCTGGGGGTGTGTGGAAAGGTTACACAGCATGGAGGCATTGTATAGGGTGCAATGTGGGCAACATTTCAGGAAGAGAAGACAAAATGCTTTCGATTAGATTACTTACAGTGTGGAAACAGGCCCTTCTGCCCAACAAGTCCACACCGACCATCCGAAGAGCAAACCCACCCAGACCCATTCCTCTACACTTACCCCTTCACCTAGCACTATGGGCAATTTAGCATGGCCAATTCACCTGACCTGCACATTTTTGGATTGGGAGAGGAAACCAGAGCACCCGGAGTAAACCCATGCAGACATGGGGAGAATGTGCAAACTCCACACAGACATTTGCCTGAGGCTGGGAATTGAACCCAGGTCTCTGGTGCTGAAAGGCAGCAGTGCTAACTACTATGCCACTGTTCCACCCACACAGTCCAAGAGAGGGAGCTGGTATGTCAGTAAAGGCAAATAATTTCTACGTTTTACTAATCTATAGCTTGCAGTTAATAGTTTAGGAAATATAAATAACTTTTCTATTTGCCTTAAGTTTTTGTTAAGAGTAGTTGAACTTAAAATATGGCAGAGAAGCTCAGTCCTGTATGGTTCACAGCCTGCAGTATGTGGGGAGTCTTTGATGCTCCTAGATTATACCAGCTGCAGGAAGTGCCACCGGATTGACGAGACTGAACGCTGTGTTTTGAAGTTTGACCATTGGCTGTTGGCATTACAATGCATCTGTAAGGCTGGAAGTTTGGCGGATGGCACTCTTTAGATGTGGTCATCTTTCAGCTGAAGGAAGTGCAGTCAGGGAAGGAATGGTGACCACCAGCCAGAAGAATTGGAGTGGGTAGGCAGACAGATAGCCAAAAAAACTCCAGAGTGTGTCTCGCTCAATTACAGATCTTCTGTTTTTGAAAACAGTGAGAGTGACTGTTCCTATGGGGAGTGCAGCTACAGCCCAGCTGCATAAAGCCAGAGGAGAAAAAGAGGAAAAGCAATCATAGAAAATTCAAAAGTGAGTGGCATAGAAGGGTACTTCTGCAGCTGCAGACGTGACTCCACGATGGTTGCCTCTTTGATGCCACGGTCAAGGATATCACTGAACAGTTACATTCTGTAAGCAGGAGGACAGAAGTTAAAGCACGAGTAGAAAGAAGGATGAGGTTATTCAAGTTCTTCAAGTATACTTTAGAGAGCTACGTAGCAGATTGTAAAGCACAATATGATCTCTGAAGTACTCCAGGTGCCATGTGCTGGAAAGTGTAGCAATAGGCAGATAGAGCAGATGAATGCGTGGCTGGATAGTTGGAACAGGAAGGAAGGCTTTAGATTCCTGGATCATTGGGTCTGATTCTGGGGAAGGTGGGACCTGGCAGCGCAGTGGTTCAGTGGTTAGCACTGCTGTCTCATGGTGCCAAGGACCCAGAGGCAACGATCTGTGTGAACTATGTACATTCTCCCTGTGTCTGCATGGGTTTCCTCTGGGTGCTCTGGTTTCCTCCCACATTCCAATGATTTGCAGCTTAGGTGAATTGGCCATGCTAAATGACCCTGTAGTGTCCAGGGATGTGTAGGGTAGGGAGGTTAGCCATGGAAATTGCCAGGTTACCTGGATGGGGTGAGGGGGTGCTCTTCAGAAGGTCATAGAATCATAGAATCCCTGAAGTGTGGAAACAGGTCCTTCGGTCCAACGAGTCCACAGCGAACCTCTGAAATCCCACCCAAACCCATTCCTCATTACTCTACATTTACCTTGACAAATGCACCTAACCTACACATGCCTGAACACGATGGGTGGGACCGAAGGACCTGTTTCCACACTTCAGGGATTCTATGACCCTCATCCTATCCCGGTAACCCGGCAAATTCCATGGCTAACCTACCTGACCTACACATCCCTGAACACTACAGGGTTATTTAGCATCGCCAATTTACCAAACCTGCACACCTTTGGAATGTGGGAGCAAACTGGAACACCCAGAGGATACCCATGCAGACATGGGGAGAATGTGCAAACTCCACACAGACAGTCGCCTGAGGCTGGAATCAAACTAGGGTCCCTGGCGCTGTGAGGCAGCAGTGCTTACTATTAAGCCACCGTGCCAGTCAGTGTAGATTCAATGGGCCAAATACTCTACTTCTATACTGTAGAGATTCTGTACAAGTCTGACAAGTTTCACCTGAACTGCAATGCCACCAAGTTGCTTGTGGGGTGGCTTGCTACTGTAGTTGATGGAACTTTAAATCAATTTGGTGGGGGATCCAAGATGGCAGTGATCTAGGAGGATTGCATTGCAGAGCTCTGCACTACAGTATAAGTGGGACAAACTTTTAACCCGTCCAACCCGGACCATTGCAATATCCTGGGACTCTGGAAAAGTCGTGGAGTCCCAGGAAGGTGTAGAAAATCAACTTATCTGGGCTTTTGCTGTTGAGAGATGCCGGAGAAGGGAGGAGAAGCATCCAAGGCTGATCCCGCAGCTCAGCCTGCAGGATCCTCAGACTCGATTACCTATCAGACCCTGGTGAAGGAGCTCGTGAAATGTCGTGAGGTGTTGGGTAAGCAGATAGAAGAAAAGCTGGCCCTGACCTCTATCATGTTGCAGAAGCACAAGCAGCAGTTGGGAGACCTGAAAAAAAGGATGGATGAGATTGAGCACAGGGTCACAGCGGTGGAAGCTGATACCAGTTCATCCAAGGATAGGATCCTAGCCCTGGAGATGCAGGTCTGTAATTTGCGTGACTAAGTGGATGACCTCGAGAACAGGGGCAGAAGAAAAAAACGTTCGGATCATTGGTCTGCTGGAGGGTAAGGAAGGTGAGAGGCCGCCGGAATTTGTTGAGGACTGGTTGCCAAAATTCCTTAAATTGAAGGCTGGAAGGAGAGGCTTGAAGATTAAGACGGTTCACTGGGTCACGGCACGGAGGTCAGGTCCGGGTCAATGTCCTCATCCTCTCTTGGTGCGGTTTCATTATTATAAAGATAAGGAGAGCATCGTGGAAATTTCCAGAATGCAGGAGAGGGATCCGAAGGCCCTAATTTACGAGGGCTCTAAGATGATGTTCTACCAGGACTTCTCAGCAGCGGTGATCCAGAAAAGAAAATCTTATGATGCTGTCAAGAGAAGACTGAGGGAGTTTGGGATCCAGTATTCTGTGAAGTATCCGGCAGTGCTGCGAGTCACCTTAAATGGATCCATACATCTCTTTGACATGTCAGAGAAGGCAAAAGACTTTGTGGACAAATGAACTTAATCTGGACAACTTAGTATGTATAAATAATTGTTATTTGGGTATGGTCTCTGTTTAAAAAACAGAGAAAGTCCAGTTGGTACTTTCTTTTCCTTTTTTATTGGTAATAATCTGGTCTAAACTATGCTTGGCGGTGGTTGAGATGTGTACTTTCAATTTCTAAGATGAATTATACAAAGGATGGGTGAGGTATTTACCCTCTTGTTTTCAAAATCTCTTTCTTCACATTACTATTCCATTGTATTTTCTTTCTTTTCTGCTTGTGTTTGCAATGCGGCTCTAGCTAGGAGGAGGGAAAATGATTGGGATGGCTAGATGCCTATGTATAGGCAGTTTATGCCCAGTTTGGGTATTTAAATGCCCTGGCTGCAGTCTTGGCAGCGGGATGGGAAATTGGGTTTTGGGACAGGTAGTTGCTCCCTCTGGGCAGGGGGTGGGTTCCCCTATTCAGTGCCGGTGGCACTTTATATGTTGGTTTGCTTTTTGGTTCTTGTTGTATGTAATCTTTGATAGCTTTGTAGGTTTGTTAACTGTAGTGATTTCAGTTTATGTAGTTTTTATGTTTGATGGATCATGCGACAATAAGGCTCAGTGATTTGTGGTTCGAGTTCCTCCTCTCTGGAATCTAAACGTTACTGCTGAAGATTATGGCTAAAGACTTGATTAAATAGTGTGCTGGATCATCAAGCAGAGTCACTCACCAATTAAGAGGAAGAAGGTACTTTCAAGTCTTAGAAAGGAGAAGGTGAATATTGCTTCGTTCCAGGAGACACACTTGGATGATAGGGAACATTTGACACTACAGCAGAATGGCTTTGATCGGGTTTACTTTTCATCTTTTAGTACCAGAAGTAGAGAAGTGGCTATATTGCTTCGGAGGAGTCTCGCATTTAAGTTACTAGAGCGTGTTAAAGACACACATGGGAGGTTTGTAATTCTCAAAGCTCTGATAAAGGGGGGAGAATATGGTGCTTTAAATGTTTATTGCCCTTTGGTCCATCCCCTCAAATTTCTGGTAGGTGCGTTTTCTAAATTGATCAGTCTCAAGCCCCGGTATATCATTATCGGGGAAGATTTTAACTGTCTTATGAATTCCACGGTAGACAGCTTGCCCAAAGGCCCCTCGAAACCCTCTGTACAAACTAAACAAATAGTGGATGTGTGTGTGGAGTTAGGGTTGATGGATGTTTGGAGGTGTTTTCACCCTACAGGCAGAGATTTTATGGTTTTTTTTCCAATCCACACAGATATCACACCAGGATTGATTTATTTCTGACCCCCGTGGCAACCCTGGACTTGGTGGCTTCTTGTACCATTGGTAATATTTCCGTCTCCAATCACACTCCAGTGTAACTTATGGTTAAGATTAAGGACGTTACATTGGATCCAAGGCACTGGCGAATGGATCCCTTCATCCTTAAGGATAATAGGTTTGTGGAGTACTTCTCTAGGGAATTTCGGGTGTTCCTAGACATTAATTCAGGCTCGGTTCGTAGTCCATCCGTCTTTTGGGAAACTGTCAAAGCCTATGCCAGGGTGTTAATTATTTCCTACTCTGCCAGTAGGAAGTGACAGAAGGGTGAACAGCAAACCTCCTTGAAGCACGGTTGAAGGCAGAGGATTACGGCGCTGCAATCTGCATTGAATTCCGTGCTCACGCATACAGCAAACAAGGAGCTTACTTTTGCAAAGCAAAGGTTATATGAGCATGGTGCCAGGCCAGGCAAATACTTAGCGTATCTCATCAGGAAAAGGAGAGCCCCTCAAGCCATCATGGCGATTAGGGAAAGGTCTGGGAACCTAACATGTGATTCCAAAAAGATTAATGTGACATTCCAGAAATTGTACTCTCAGTTATACCAGTCTGAGGGTTAGAACATAGAACATAGAAAAACACAGCGCAGTACAGGCCCTTCGGCTCTCGATGTTGCGCTGACCGAAGCCTACCTAACCTACACTAGCCCAATAACCTCCATATGCTTGTCCAATGCCCGCTTAAATGACCATAAAGAGGGAGAGTCCACCACTGCTACTGGCAGGGCATTCCATGAACTCACAACCTGCTGAGTAAAAAATCTACCCCTAACATCTGTCCTATACCAACCTCTCCTTAATTTAAAGCTGTGTCCCTTAGTAACAGCTGACTCCATACGCGGAAAAAGGTTCTCACTGTCAACCCTATCTAAACCCCTAATCATCTTGTACACCTCTATCAAATCTCCCCTAAACCTTCTTTTCTTCAATGAGAAAAGTCCCAAGTGCCTCAGCCTTTCCTCATTCGATCTTCCTAACCATGCCAGGCAACATCCTGGTAAACCTCCTCTGCACTCGTTCCAATGCCTCCACATCCTTCCTGTAGTATGGCGACCAAAACTGCACATAATACTCCAGATGAGGCCGCACCAGAGTCTTATACAACTGCAACATGACCTCAGGACTCCGGAACTCAATTCCTCTACCAATAAAGCCCAGTACACCATATGCCTTCTTCACAGCACTATTTACCTGGGTGGCAACTTTCAAAGATCTGTATACATGGATACCAAGATCCCTCTGCTCATCCACACTACCAAGTAGTCTACCATTAGCCCAGTAATCCATCTTCTTGTTACTCCTACCAAAGTGAATGACTTCACACTTAGCTACATTGAATTCCATTTGCCACCTTACTGCCCAGCTCTGCAACTTATCTATATCGCGCTGTAACCTGCCACATCCTTCTTCGCTATCCATAACTCCACCGACTTTCGTGTCATCCGCAAACTTGCTCACCCAGCCTTCAAGCCGCTCCTCCAGGTCATTTATAAAAATGACAAACAGCAATGGTCCCAAAACAGATCCTTGTGGAACACCGCTAGTAACTGCGCTCCAAGATGAACCTATACCATCAACTACTCCCCTCTGTCTCCTTCCAGCCAGCCAATTCCTAATCCAAACCTCTAATGCACCCTCAATGCCATACCTCCGTAGTTTTTGCATTAGCCTGCCATGGGGTACCTTATCGAACGCCTTGCTAAAATCCGTATACACCACATCTACTGCTTTACCCTCGTCCACTTCCTTGGTCACCTTCTCAAAGAATTCAATAAGGTTTGTGAGGCACGACCTGCCCTTCACAAAACCATGCTGACTATCCTTGATCACATTATTCCTATCCAGATGTTCATAAATCCTATCCATTACAATTCTCTCTCAGACTTTGCCCACAACAGAAGTGAGACTCACTGGCCTATAGTTACTCGGGCTATCCCTGCTCCCCTTCTTGAACAAGGGGACCACATTCGCTATCCTCCAGTATTCTGGCACTATTCCCGAAGACAACGACGATATAAAAATCAAGGCCAATGGCTCCGCTATCTCCTCCCTAGCTTCCCAGAGGATCCTAGGATAAATGCCATCAGGCCCAGGGGACTTATCTATTTTCATCCTTTCCAGTATTCTCCAGACCTCTTCCCTACGTACTTCAAGGCCATCCATTCTAATCACTTGTGACTCAATATTCACATCAGCAACAGTGTCCTGTTCCTGAGTGAATACTGACAAAAAGTATTGATTTAGTGTCTCACCAATCTCCTCCGCCTCCACACAGAACTTCCCACTACTATCCTTGACTGGACCGATACCTACCCTAGTCATCCTTTTATTCCTGACATACCTATAGAAAGCCTTTGGGTTTTCCCTAATCCTACCATCTAAGGACTTTTCATGTCCCCTTCTCGCTGCTCTTAGCTCTCTCTTTAGATCCTTCCTGGCTACCTTATAACTCTCAATCGCCCCAACTGAACCTTCACGCCTCATCTTTACATAGGCCGCCCTCTTCCCTTTCACAAGGGATTCCAATTCCTTATTAAACCACGGCTCCCTCACAAGACCCTTTACTCCCTGCCTGACTGGTACATACTTATCAAGGACACCCATTAGCTGTTCCTTGAACAATCTCCACATATTGAGGAGGGCAGACCAAAATGGAGTCCTTTTTCAAGGATCTGGAGTTTCCAGGCATGACCCCGAACAACAGCCTTTTCTCAATGTCCCCTTATCAGAGCATGAGGTGCAGGAGGCTGTGAAGCAGCTTCAGATTGGAAAGGAGCCCGGTCCTGACAGACTTCCCAGCGAATTCTATAAGGAATTTATAAACATATTGTTAGGCCCGATGCTCAACATGTTCAAGAGAGTGCAGAGGAGATTCTGTTGTCTGGGCTGGAGTGTTTCAGTTATGAAGTGAAACTAGGTAGGCTAAGGTTCTTTTCATTTGAGCAGAGAAGGCTGAGGTGGTACCTGATTGACGTAGATAGGAAAGATAGGAAGAAATTATTCCCCCTCAGGCGTGGTTTCAACTACCAGGGGATGTAGACTTAAAATAAGGAGAAGGAGTTTAGAAAGGTTTTAAGGAAGATTTATTTCACCCTGATGGTTGTAAATATCTGGAACTCACTGTCTGAAAGGCTGGTGGAGGTGGAAACTATCACAACATTTATGGGGTATTTAGATGAACAATTGAAATGCCATAGCATGCAAGGCTATAGACAAGTGCTGTAGAATGAGAATGACTAGGTGCTTGATGACCAGCACAGGCACGATGGGCCAAAGAACATCTTTCACATTGGAGAACTCAATGACACTCTGACCATATTTGTTTGTTTAATCCACTGAGCGCATCGAAGGCATGCAGCAGCCATTGCAGGGAATGCAAAAGAAGCCTTCCAGGGAAAATGAGAAACTTAACTCCAAACGGAATCAAAGCATTCTGAGATTATTAGTCTATAAAACAGCCAACCAAAATCCACATTCAAACCCATCAGCAAATAATGGGAACACACTCGGGTTCTTTCAAGAAGCAATGGCCCAAACTACAGAAGTACTGGTGCTGAAAGAAAAGCTTAACATCATGAATCAATGGAACTTGAACTCTTCAAAACATAACAAGAATTAGAGAAGTTGAACTACTTAAGAGACTGTTAGACTCGTAGAGTTACAGAATCATACAGCAGGAAACAGACTCTTTGGCCCAACTCATCTGTGCTGACCAAATTTCCCATTTGCCTACATTTGACCCATATCCCTCTAAGCCTTTCCTATTCGTGTACCTGTCCAAATGTCTTGAATGCTGTAACTATACTTGCATCTACTACTTCCTCTGGCAGTTCATTCCACCCTCTGTGTGAAATAATTGTCCCTCGGGTGCTGTAAAATTTAAAATCCCAGCCAGTAACAACCACACAACACAAGTCACAGTGTCAATATTAGATTAGATTTTTAGATTAGATTAGATTACTTACAGTGTGGAAACAGGCCCTTCGGCCCAACAAGTCCACACCGCCCCGCCGAAGCGTAACCCACCCATACCCCTACATCTACATTTACCCCTTACCTAACACTATGGGCAATTTAGCATGGCCAATTCACCTGGCCTGCACATCTTTGGACTGTGGGAGGAAACCGGAGCACCCGGAGGAAACCCACACAGACACGGGGAGAACGTGCAAACTCCACACAGTCAGTCGTCTGAGGCGGGAATTGAACCCGGGTCTCAGGCGCTGTGAGGCAGCAGTGCTAACCACTGTGCCACCGTGCCGCCCACGAATATCTGAAACAGTCTCCATAATACTGTATATTTTGAGTGATTATAAACTTAAAAAACTTCAGATAAAAAACTTTGTCAACAATGGATAAAGTTACATGATGTATAAAAGGCTGTGAGGTATCTAGCCAGTTATTAGTAGATCAACAATCACTAGGACCTGGCATTCTGCTTCCCACTCTGGACTACACTTCTCCCTGGTGCCTTGCTCCCTGCTTCATTTGAGATGGGGGGAGGGTAGGCAGCAGTGGAGTGGGGTGGGTGACAGGTCTGAAAGTTAACTAGGGAGTTTGTGTTTTTCATATAATTTTAATTCATTATTCAATGTTCTTATATCCCATCCACTACTTCCATATTGCCTGTTCAACTTGTTGGTTTATTTTTGTTACTACAGTGAAATAACTCCATATTGGCTGGTATCCTATCACCACGTCACCCTTTATTACAAGCGGAAAGTCCTTGACTCTGGCACAGCCTCGTCAGAGTCAGCACCCTGGAGTGTCAGAATCGCTGACATGCCTCTTTTTATCTGTCAGCCAGGGCTCCGTGATTGAACCATCTTAACAGGGAACTCCTATTTTAAGATGTTCAGCTGGCTGACCTGGTTACCATCATTACATACATGATTGTCACAAGTTTCCATGTTGTTAATTTGATTAGTTAGTCTGTATAGAATTGCACAATGTAAGCATCCCTGAGTTGCAAACTCAGCCCTGAGTTGCAAACATGTTCCTTGAACAAAATTTCAACAAAATGTTCCTTGAACAAAATGAACAAAATTTCATTATTCCTATGGTTATTATTACTGGGTAAGAGATTTGGCTAGAAATGTCTTTGCATATAAAGTTCTGATACTGTGGAACTTACCTCCAGTTTTAGTGGTTCAGACAGAAACATTTAAAAATAAAGCATATTTGGTGGATTCTGATAAAAATAATTGAGATGAAAGAGCAAGTTAGATAAACCTGATTAGAAAATTTGCATGCATGACATAGACTACTTAGGCCAAATGGTGTGTTTTCAGATTGTAACTTGTGGCTGCTATGAATGCTTTCAGCACAAGGAAGTTAATCTAGTACAATACTGTAAACAGGAAATTGCTCAACTGCACTGTACAATCTCTGCAGTCACAAGATATACGTGAGTGTTTATTTGTACTCGGTCATTTATTCAAGCTGCCTGGTGATGGCGTAAGTTTCCTAACGGAATGAAAAGTACACACCAAAGTCTGATTAACAAATGCATGTGACTTTGTTTTATACGCTGAGTGTATTTGACTGGAAGTAATAGCACCCAAGTCATTTATGTGAACAGTTGAAGCTGTAATCACTCAAGATCACCATGTGATCCTATTTCTTTTATAAGAATTATTTCAATCATGGGAACATCATCAATATGAGATGTCATTTAATTTTACTATAATAACTAATATTTACAGTTGGTTAGGTTATCGTAATATAGTCATTACTAGATAGCAGGCAGCAGCAGCTGAACAAAATAGTAAAAATGTTAATTCATGTACATATTAAACACAGTCATCATTAAAATGTCTGTAGTCAACTCACTGAAAGCCCTTTTTGAAAGCATCGCAGAGATATAATTTCAGTTCAATAGGTCACTGATTTTAAAGGAAGAAAAGACAATACAGTTATACATCAATTTTAATGACATCTTGTGTAAGATTATGCTTTTGCACTGTTTGTTACTGTATCATGTGTAAGAAAACAATGGAACAAAGGCTAATCATTAAGATAGTACTCAATGTATTTTGGTATTAATTTAAACTCACAAAACTATCATATAAAAGTAATTATAAATCTATATGCATATGTCAGTTAATAGCCACCCCAAAATAATTGGAAGCTGTTTTCAAAGAGACTCCTTGTTAAGGCATTGATTTAACCTCTAATAAGCGATGTTTGTTAATTAGAAATAATTGGATAATGGGTACATTTCCTTTACAACTGGGTCATTTTTAATAAAAGCTCATGAAACTGGACACTAGTGATTTGTAAATTCCCACAGGCACACAGCACCCAGAGGATAACTCCTTCTCTGCTTCAAGATAATCATGGTAAATTCTCAGCAGCTAATGAACCTCTACATTCTAGTTTTGTTAATTATTAGAGTGATCTTTATGATTGGTTTAACACTCACAACACAAAATGTTCCATCAATATAATAGTGTTAAGGATGTTTCTTCTGTTTGGCTGCTCCCCAGATTTCAGAGCAACTTGCTTCCACTCAGATTCCATGTGTTCTGAAGTAGCTGATAAGTCCAAGGGCACAATCTGATGACTCTGCCACATGTGGCTACTAAAGGGTCAAGAGCTGAGGTGTTAGGAGATTTCCATGCTTTCTCCTAAGCCGTGACTTTGCCTCTTGGTGCTTCTGACAAATTCTTTTGATCTGTTTGGTGAATCTTCTCCAGTTTGATTTATCACAGGCCAGGGACTCTCATAGGTCGGCAGAGATGTTTGGCCTCTACAGGGATGCTTTGAGGCCATCCTAAAGTGTTTCTGTTGTCCTCCAGGGAGGGTCCTATAGTGACAAGCCCCTAGTAACATAGTTACTTTGGGATGCTAGTGGCAGGCATATGAATGAAATGTCTCGCTCAATGGAGTTGACTTGAAAGTTATAAGTTTCTTAAGAATGTTCAGTCTCTATACTGCTCTTAACAACTGTGACTATAGCAGTGCTGTAAGTCATGGTACTGGATCCTCAGCTATTTATAATCCTGATGTAGACAAAGGTACAAAGAGTACCGTATCTAATTCTGCTGATGACGCAAGACTAGATAGGGAGTCTAAGCTGCAAAAAAATGAGTTTGTGGTGCAGTGATAGTATTCCTACCTCAAGACCAAAGAGGCAGGGATTCAAGTTCCACTTGAGCTACAGGTGTGCAATAACACCTGTGAATGGATGGATTAGGAAAACAAAGGTGAGCAACACTCACCATCCTGATTTGGAAATATAGAATTGTTCCATCACTGCTGCTGAGTTGAAATCCTGGGATCCCTCCCTAATATCATCGTGAGTCTACTGATACCAAATGGATTACAGTAGTTCAAGAAGGCAGCTCAGCATCACCTTCTCAAGGGCAATTAAGGATATGCAATGACTGCTGATCGAGCTAACTATGGCCATATGTCCTGAATAAATTTAAAGAAAGGAGGATACAAAAAGGCTGCAAAAAAAAATAAACAGGTTAATTAAATGGATGACAAGATGGAGCGGGGAAGTGACAGATTATTCACATTGGTAGCAAGGATAAGAAAAATAATATTTTTTAAAGGATAAGAGCCAATGGGCTGAATCTTACTATTTTTTAGCGAAGTGTGCATTCTGCCAAGTGTTTGGTGTGATTCCTGCAGCGATGCCCAGTTAATTTCTTACCTTATCTCATCAAACAGGCCTCATTAACTATCTACCCTCCTCCTACGGTCTCCTTCTCATCCAACGCTCATCTTACTACATACCACTCTTGGAAAACATGCCACCCATTGGATATCTATCTAGTAAGTGGCATCCCTTGTATTAGTGCCATCTTTAAAATGTCACTGAACATCACGGTAAGTGTTGGCAATCTGGCGTTGCCCCCTCACCTACAATGTCATAACAGAGCAGCCTCGGAGCCACACTGCCCACAATAATATATCCAGCTTGGCCAAGACTCCCTCACACAAACAACCCAATTCTCTCACCTCAAACATAGCTTAGCCACCGGGCTACACAATTTATAAGTTCTTAGTTACATGCTGTCTAAACACCCTCTCTAAATCCCCACTAGGTGAATCCAAAGTGGATCCAGTGGATCCAAAGAAAGGGAATTCATGCATTGCCTACAGGATGGCTTTTTGGAACAGGTTGTGATCCACGAGGGAGCTGGCTATTCAGAACTTGGTGCTATGTAACGAGCCAGACTTTACAAAAGATCTTAAAGTCAGGGAACGCTTAGGAGGCAGCGATCATAATACGGTAGAGTTCAGTCTGCAATTCGAAAGAGAGAAGGCAAAGTCGGATGTAATGGTGTTACAGTTAAATAAAGGTAGTTACAGGGGCATGAGAGAGGAACTGTCAAAAACCAACTGGAAGCAGAGTCTAGTGGGGAAGACAGTAGAGCAACAATGGCAGGAGTTTCTGGGTGTAATTGAGGAAACAGTACAGAGGTTCATCCCAAAGAAAAGAAAGATTGCCCAGAGGGTGGGAGGGGGAGGCGGTTTAGACATACATGGCTGACTGAGGAACTCTGGAAATGTATCACAGAAAAAGAGGGAGCCTATAATGTGGCCAAGAGCACTGGAAAATCAGAAGATTACAAAAACAAACAGAGGATAACAAAGACAGAAATAAGGAAGGAGAGGATCAAATATGAAGGTAAGCTAGCCAGTAATATTAGAAATGATAGTAAAAGTTTCTTTCAATACATAAGAAACAAACGAGAGGCAAAAGTAGAGATTGGGACACTCCAAATTGATGCAGGAAGGCTAGTGATGGGAGATAAGGAAATAGCTGAAGAACTTAATAAGTACTTTGTCGTCACAGTGCATAGAACATAGAACATGACAACGCAGTACAGGCCCTTCGGCCCTCGATGTTGCGCCACCCTGTCATACTAATCTGAAGCCCGTCCCACCTACACTATTCCATATATGTCCATTTGCCTGTCCAATGACGACTTAAATGCATTTAAACTTGGCGAATCTACTACCGATGCAGGCAAAGCATTCCATACCCTTACTACTCTCTGACATCTGTCTTATACCTATCCCCCCTCACTTTAAAGTTGTGTCCCCTTGTGTTTGCCGTCCCCATACTTGGAAAAAGGCTCTCGCTGTCCACCCTATCTAAACCTCTGATTATCTTGTATGTCTCTATTAAGTCACCTCTCAACCTTCTTCTCTCTAACGAGAACAGCCTCAAGGCCCTCAGCCTTTCCTCGTAAGACATTCCTTCCATACCAGGCAACATACTAGTAAATCTCCTCTGTACTCTTTCCAAAGCTTCCACATCCTTCTTATAATGCAATGACCAGAACTGTACACAATATTCCAAGTGTGGTCATACCAGAGCTTTGTACAGCTGCAGCATAACCTTCTGGTTCCAAAAATCAATCCCTCTATTAATAAAGGCCAAATCACTGTACACCTTCTTAACAACCCTGTCAAGCTGGGTGGCAACTTTCAGGGATCTGTGTACATGGACACCGAGATCTCTCTGTTCATCTGCACTCCCAAGAATCCTACCATTCCAATACTTTGCATTCCGATTACTCTGGCCAAAGTGTATCACCTCACACTTGTCCACATTAAACTCCATTTGCCACCTCTCAGCCAGCTCTGCATCCTATCTATGTCTCTCTGCAACCTACTACATCCTTCGTCACTATCCACAACTCCACTGACCTCAGTGTTGTCTGCAAATTTACTAACCCACCCTTCTAAGCCCTCATCCAGGTCGTTTATAAAAATGACGAACAGCAATGGACCCAACACCGACCCTTGCGATACGCCACTAGTAACTGGACACCAAGATTAACATGTTCCATCAACTACAACCCTCTGTTTTCTTTCAACAAGCCAATTCCTGATCCAAACTACTATGTCTCCCACAATCCCATTCCTCTGCATTTTGTATAATAGCCTATTGTGGGGAACCTTATCGAACACCTTGCTGAAATCCATGTACACCACATCAACCAGTTTACTCTCATCTACCTGTTTGGTCACTTTGTCAAAAAAGTCAATAAGATTCGTTAGGCACGACCTCCACTTCACAAAGCCGTGTTGATGTCCCTGATCAGATTATTCTTTTCTAGATGGTTATAAATCCTATCTCTTATAACTTTTTCCAACACTTTACCAACAACTGAAGTGAGACTGAAGTGAAGTCTGTAATTACCAGGGTTGTCTCTACTACCCTTTTTGAACACGGGAACCACAGTGCAGGACATGAATAATATCCCAACAATTAAGGAGAGTCAAGGGGCAGAGTTAGGTATGGTGGCCAATAAAAAGGAGAAAGTACTTGAAAAGCTAAAAGGTCTAAAATTTAATAAATCTCCTGGCCCAGATGGGCTACATCCTAGAGTTCTGAGGGAGGTGGCTGAAAAAATACCGGAGGTGTTGATTGTAATCTTTCAAAAATCACTAGAGTCAGAGCAAGTCCCAGATAATTGGAAAATGGCTGTTGTAACCCCCTTGTTCAAGAAAGGATCAAGACAAAAGATGGAAAATTATAGGCCGACTAGCCTAACCTCGGTTGTAGGTAAAATTCTAGAATCCATCGTTAAGGATGAGATTTCTAAATTCTTGGAAGTGTAGAGTCGAATTAGAACAAGTTAGCATGGATTTAGTCAGGGGAGGTCGTGCCTGGCATCCCTTTGAAGAGGTAACAAGTAGGTTAGACCAGGGAAACCCAGTGGATGTTATCCACCTGGACTTCTAAAAGGCCTTTGATAAGGTGCCTCACGGGACGCTGCTGAGTAAGGTGAGAGCCCATGGTGTTCGAGGTGAGCTACTGGCATGGATTGACGATTGGCTGTCTGACAGAAGGCAGAGAGTTGGAATAAAAGTTTCTTTTTCAGAATGGCAGCTGGTGACAAGGGTGTCCCACAGGGTTCAGTGTTGGGGCTGTAGTTGTTCACTCTATATATAAATGATCTGGATAAAGAGACTGGGGGCATTCTGGTGAAGTTTGTCAATTATGAAGTTAGGTGGATAGGCAGGTAGTTCTGAGGAGGTGAGGAGGCTGCAGTTTAGGAGAACTGTCTATGAAATAGCTGATGAAATTCAATGTGAGCAAATGCAAGGTTTTTCACTTTAGAAAAAAGAACTTAGGCATGGAGTATTTTCTAAACAGTGAGAAAATTCATAATCCCAAAGTACAAAGGGATCCAAGTGCTAGTACAAGATTCTCTAAAGGTTGACTTGCAGGTTGAGTCCGTGGTTAAGAAAGCAAATGTAATGTTGTCATTTATCTCAGGAGGGTTGGAATTTAAAAGCAGTGATGTACTACTGAGACTTTATAAAGCTCTGGTTAGGCCCCATTTAGAATACTGTGTCCAGTTTTGGGCCCCACACCTCAGGAAGGACATACTGGCACTGGAGCGTGTCCAGTGGAGATTCACATGGACGATCCCTGGAATGGTAGGCCTAACATACAATGAATGGCTGAGAATCCTGGGATTGTATTCATTAGAACTTAGAAGGTTGAGGGGAGATCTATTAGAAACTTACATGACAATGCATGGCTTAGAAAGGGTGGACACTGGGAAATACGGAGATACTCAGACTCGTGGGCATAGCCTTAGAAATAGAGGGGATCAATTTAGAATGGAAATGAGGAGACATTTCTTCAGCCAGAGAGTGGTGGGCCTCTAGAATTCATTGCCATGGAGTGAAGTGGAGGCTGGGACATTAAATGTCTTCAAGGCAGAGATTGATAAATTCTTAATCTCGCAAGGAATTAAGGGATACGGGGAGAGTATGAGTAAGTGGTGTTGAAATGCCCATCAGCCATGATTGAATGGCAGAGTGGACTCAATGGGCCGAATTGCCTTACTTCCACTCATGTCTTATGGTCTTAGTCTGTCTCTCATAAGGTAATGTCACACACAGGAAACCAATAAACAATTCAGAACATAAGTTTTAATTAACAACCAGCAAAAGTGAACACAAAATGAGTGAACACTGACTCAATACAAACCAAATACTGGCATCATAAACAATGATTATTTGATAGCTATTGATAACTTTCGGGACCCAGCTAGAACCAGATATCAATCGTAGTCCTGTGAATAAAATGTAGGACAAATCCAACCCAGCCAATCACTCTCCACTCAGTCTACTCTCAAACATTCTCAATTCCTATTAAGGTCATTCAACTCCTGACCTCATCACAACATTGATTTATAAATAGATAAAAGAGCTGAATTGCTGAGGTGAGGTGAGAATGACTGCACTTGACATCAGGCTGCAATTGACCAAGTGTGGCATCAAGGAGTCCTAGCAAAACTGGAATCAATGGGAATCAGGAGTAAATTCTCCTGTGGTTGGAGTCATACCTGACACATAGGAAGATGGTCGTAGTTGTTGGGGGTCAGTCATCTCAGATCCAGGACATGTCTGCAGGGGTTCCTCACAGGAGTGTCCTAGGTCTAACCATCTTCAGCTGCTTCATCAATGATCTTCCCTCCATCATAAGGTCAGAATTGGGGATGTTCACCAATGATTGCACAATGTTCAGTACCATTCATGACTCCTCAGATACTGAAGCAGTCCATGTTCAAATGCAACAAGATCTGGACAATATCTGAGCTGACATGTGGCAGGTAATATTCATGCCATACAACTGCCAGACAATGACCATCATGAATAAGAGACAATCTAACCACCATCCCTTGGCATCCAACAGTGTTACCATCACTGAATTGCCCACTATCAACATCCTGAGGTACTGAAGGCTAGTGCTCCAGAACTTGCTGTTGCCCTAGCCAAGCAATACAGTTACAACACTGGCATCTACCCGACAATGTGAAAAGTTGCCCTATACATAAAAAGCAGGACAAATCCAACTCGGCCAATTACTGCCCAATCAGTCTACTGTCAATCATCAGTAAAGTGATGGAAGGGGTCATCAATAGGGCTATTGACCAGAAACTCATCTGGACTGACCACTTAAACACAAAGGCTAAAGAGCAGATCAGAAGCTAGTAACACTGTAGCGAGTGACTCACCTCCTGACTCCTCAAAGCCTATTGATCATCTACAAGGCCCAAGTCAGGAGCGTGGAAGTGAATACTCCCCACTTGCCTGGATGAGTACAGACCCAATAACAGTAGGGCCTCCCTCCCACCCTCCTCCTCTAACCTAACTTTAAAGTCCACAGGTTATTGACTCAGTGTTCTTGTTTTTGGAGACAGTGTACAATCATGGCAGCGCAGGCGGTGGAATGTTCCTCCTGCAGGATGTTTGAGGTAGGGGTGACCACCGATACTCCTGCCGACTTCGTGTGCAGGAAATGCAGTCAGATCCTGATCCTCACCGAACGAGTTAGGGAACTGGAACTGGAGCTGGATGAGCTGAGGATTATTCGAGAGGCTGAGAGGGTGATCGATAGAAGCTACAGGGACATAGTTACGCCAGAGAACAGAGGTAGCTGGGTAACAGTTAGAGGTGGGAAGGGGAAGAAGCAGGCAGTGCAGGGTTCCCCTGTGGTCGTTCCCCTAAAAAATAAGTATGCAGCTTTGGAAACTGTTGGGGGGGACAGCCTTGCAGGTGTAAGCTGCAGTGAAGGGGTCTGTGGCTCTGAGATTCAGAAGGGAAAGGGGGAGAAGAGGAGAGCGCTAGTTATAGGGGACTCTCTAGTTAGAGGGACGGACAGGCGGTTCTGTGGACATGGGCGAGACTCTCGGATGGTTTGTTGCCTCCCAGGTGCTAGGGTCCGAGACGTCTCGGACCGTGTCTTCAGAATCCTTAAGGGGGAGGGTGTGCAGCCAGAAGTCGTGGTACACATTGGCACCAACGACATAGGTAGGAAGAGGGGTGGGGAGGTCATTCAAGAGCTCAAGGAGTTAGGCTGGAAGCTAAAAGCTAGGACAGACAGAGTCGTCATCTCTGGGTTGTTGCCGGTGCCACGTGATAGAGAGGCAAAGAATAGGGAGAGAGTGCAGTTGAACACGTGGCTGCAAGGATGGTGTAGGAGGGAGGGCTTCAGATATTTGGACAATTGGACTGCATTCTGGGGAAGGTGGGACCTGTATAAACAGGACGGGTTGCACCTGAACCAGAAGGGCACCAATATCCTGGGGGGTAGGTTTGCTAGCACTCTTCGGGGGGGTTTAAACTAATTTGGCAGAGGGATGGGATCCGGACTTGTAGTCCAGCAAGTAAGCTAGCTGTGTGTCAGGATGTCCAAGACTGTAGGGAGGCTGTGGAGAAGGTAGCACTGACAGGGACTACTTGCGGACACAGAGATGGGCTCAAGTGCGTATACTTCAATGCAAGGAGTATCAGAAATAAGGTGGGTGAACTTAAGGCGTGGATCGGTACCTGGGACTACGATGTTGTGGCCATCACGGAAACATGGATAGATGAGGGACAGGAATGGCTGTTGGAGGTTCCTGGTTACAGATGTTTCAGTAAGATTAGGGAGGGTGGTAAAAAAGGAGGGGGGGTGGCATTGCTAATTAGAAATGGTATAACGGCTGCAGAAAGGAAGTTTGAGGGGGATCTGCCTCTGGAGGTAGTATGGGCTGAAGTCAGAAATAGGAAAGGTGCAGTCACCTTGTTGGGTGTTTATTATAGGCCCCCCAATAGCAGCAGAGATGTGGAGAAACAGATTGGGAAACAGATTTTGGAAAGGTGTAGAAGCCACAGGGTCGTAGTCATGGGCGACTTCAACTTCCCAAATATTGATTGGAAGCTCTTTAGATCAAGTAGATTAGATGGTGCGGTGTTTGTGCAGTGTGTCCAGGAAGCTTTTCTAACGCAGTATGTAGATTGTCCAACCAGAGGGGAGGCCATATTGGATTTGGTACTCGGTAACGAACCGGGACAAGTGGTGGGCTTGTTAGTGGGTGAACATTTTGGTGATGGCGACCACAATTCTGTGACTTTCACCTTGGTTATGGAGAGAGATAGGTGCGCACAACAAGGAAGTTTTTACAATTGGGGGAAGGGAAATTACGATGCTGTAAGACAGGATTTGAGGAGCATACGTTGGGAGCATAGGCTGTCAGGGAAGGATGTGGTGGAAATGTGGGACTTTTTCAAGGAGCAGATACGACGTGTCCTTGATATGTATGTACCGATCAGGCAGGAAAGAAATGGTCGTGTGAGGGAGCCTTGGTTGACGAGGGAGGTTGAATGTCTAGTAAAGAGGAAGAAGGAGGCTTACATAAGGTTGAGGAAACAAGGTTCAGACAGAGCAGTGGAGGGATACAGGATAGCCAGAAGGGACCTGAAGAAAGGGATTAGGAGAGCTAAGAGAGGGCATGAAAAATCCCTGGCGGATAGGATCAAGGATAACCCCAAGGCATTCTATGCGTATGTGAGAAACCTGAGAATGACGAGAACGAGGGTAGGTCCGATCAAGGACAGTGGTGGGAGACTGTGTATTGAGTCGGAAGAGATAGGAGAGGTCTTGAACAAGTACTTCTCTTCAGTATTTACGAACGAGAGGGACCGTATTGTTGAAGAGGAGAGTGTGAAACGGACTGATAAGCTAGAAGAGATACCTGTTAGGAAGGAAGATGTGTTGGACATTTTGAACAACTTGAGGATAGACAAGTCCCCCGGGCCTGACGGGATATATCCTAGGATTATGTGGGAAGCAAGAGAGGAAATTGCAGTACCGTTGGCAATGATCTTCTCGTCTTCACTGGCAACTGGGGTGGTACCAGGGGACTGGAGAGTAGCGAATGTTGTGCCCCTGTTCAAAAAAGGGAATAGGGATAACCCCGGGAATTACAGGCCAGTTAGTCTTACTTCTGTGGTAGGCAAAGTAATGGAAAGGGTACTGAGGGATAGGATTTACGAGTATCTGGAAAGACACTGCTTGATTAGGGACAGCCAGCACGGATTTGTGAAGGGTAGGTCTTGCCTTACAAGTCTTATCGAATTCTTCGAGGAGGTGACCAAGCATGTGGATGAGGGTAGAGCAGTGGATGTAGTGTACATGGATTTTAGTAAGGCATTTGATAAGGTTCCCCATGGTAGGCTTATGCGGAAAGTCAGGAGGCATGGGATAGAGGGAAATTTGGCCAATTGGATAGAAAACTGGCTAACCGGTCGAAGTCAGAGAGTGGTGGTAGATGGTAAATATTCAGCATGGAGTCCAGTTACAAGTGGAGTTCCGCAGGGATCAGTTCTGGGTCCTCTGCTGTTTGTAATTTTTATTAATGACTTAGAGGAGGGAGTCGAAGGGTGGGTCAGTAAATTTGCAGATGATACAAAGATAGGTGGAGTTGTGGACAGTGAGGAGGGCTGTTGTCGGCTGCAGAGGGACTTAGATATGATGCAGAGCTGGGCTGAGGAGTGGCAGATGGAGTTCAACCCTGCCAAGTGTGAGGTTGTCCATTTTGGAAGAACAAATAAGAATGCGGAATACAGGGTTAATGGTAGGGTTCTTGGTCAGGTGGAGGAACAGAGGGATCTTGGGGTCTATGTACATAGATCTTTGAAGGTTGCCACTCAGGTGGATAGAGTTTGTAAGAAGGCCTATGGAGTATTATCATTCATTAGCAGAGGGATTGAATTCAAGAGTCGTGAGGTGATGTTGCAGCTGTACAGGACTTTGGTTAGGCCACATTTGGAGTACTGTGTGCAGTTCTGGTCGCCTCACTTTAGGAAAGATGTGGAAGCTTTGGAGAGGGTGCAGAGAAGATTTACCAGGATGTTGCCTGGAATGGAGAGTAGGTCGTACGAGGATAGGTTGAGAGTTCTCGGCCTTTTCTCGTTGGAACGGCGAAGGATGAGGGGTGACTTGATCGAGGTTTATAAGATGATCAGAGGAATAGATAGAGTAGACAGTCAGAAACTTTTTCCCCGGGTACAACAGAGTGTTACAAGGGGACATAAATTTAAGGTGAAGGGTGGAAGGTATAGGGGAGATGTCAGGGGTGGGTTCTTTACCCAGAGAGTGGTGGGGGCATGGAATGCGCTGCCCGAGGGAGTGGTAGAGTCAGATTCATTGGCGACCTTTAAGCGGCATTTGGATAGGTACATAGATGGGTGCTTAATCTAGGATAGAAGTTCGGCACAACATCGTGGGCCGAAGGGCCTGTTCTGTGCTGTATTGTTCTATGTTCTATTGTTCTATGTTCTATGCTTGATACCACCCAGGACAAAGCAGCCTGCTTGATTGGCACTGCATCCATAAGCATCCCTTCCCTCCACAACTGATGCTCAGTATCAGCAGTGTGTACCATCTATAAGATGCACTACAGAAATTCACCAAAGATCCTCAGACAGCACCTTCCAAACCCATAACCACTTCCATCTAGAAGGACAAGGGCACCTTCAAGTTCCCCTCCTAGCCACTCACCATGCTAACTTGGAAATATTTCACTATTCCTTCACTGTCGCTGAGTCAAAATCCTGGAATTCCCTGCCTAATGGCATTGTGGGTCAACCCATAGAAGGTGGACTGCAGCAATTCAAGAAGGTAGCTCACCGCCTTCTCAAGGGCATCTAGATACGGGCAATAAATTCTGGCCACCCAGCAATACCCACATCCCACATTTGAATAAATGAAAAGGACCCCTATAAGATTCCACATTATGAAATGACTATATACCAAGGCTTGGAGAAGCACAACTACTCATTCTGCTCCATAAGTAACCTGATATATTATTTTTGAAACCTACTCAGCTCCCAGGCCTGCAGGTAATGGTCCAGCTTACTGTCCCCTGCCTAATATTTGTATTGGGAGGTGGTTGGGATCTTGTGATCTATAGATTTAAGCAATTACAGCAATTTCTCTCCTGGAATTTATGCTCAGAATGATATTCTTGACTGGATTTTTATGGTAGGGATTGGGAAGGTTAATGGGATGGGGACTAAGTGCCTACAATTGGGTGTAAAACAATGGAAAAGCAATCAGATTATGTCACCTCACTGCTGTTTAGCCAATGGTGTGCAGTTAAAAGCTTGATGTTGGGATCTGCAATAGACAAAAAGCCAGAGCAGAATTCCAAACCAGTTTCCCCACACAATCACCACTACTGCATTAATTTTTCTTTAGATGTGGAAGTGAAGGGGTTGAGGAACAGAATATTCAGGTGAGGGTCTCTAAGTGATTTTCCCAAACTCGATATATCACAAATTAACACTCTGCCCCAGGGATCAATTAAATGTATTTTGTATTTGTTTTTGAGAAAGCAAACTGTTTAGTGTAATTTAATCACAGACTCCTTTTTGATTTTCGATAGATACCTTTTGGCTTTAGGGAGCTCTTTTTCCATTCAGTTAACACGAAGAGTTCAGGATTCCATTTATCTCAATTCCTCAGTACTTTATCTCAAATAAATATAAATCCAAGTTTACAGCTGATCATATCCTTAAAAGCCTTCGTCTCACTTCCCCTAACCTATTCCAGAGAGTCACTACCAATTTGTGCCTTGAACATTTTGATTTCAGGATTTTTTTGTACTTACTGAATTTCTCCCCTACATTGTAAAACATCAATCTCATTGGAATTTTTATATTCACATGTCAAATAAGATCATTCTTAAGTTGTCACCTATTTATTGCCTGTGCCAGCCTTTTAGGAGCTTTTTGTCAGCATTTGCTGGGATTCAAGCTTGACTTTCCTACATTTGGTATCTGGTAGAGGTTGCTTGTTGCTTAATTTAAAACTGATTTCCTGTGTAAACTTCAGCCTCTGTCTCCTTCTGTCCTTTCCCTCTTAAATTCAATTTCTCCTCATTAGAATATGGTAAAGCACTTCTACTTTCCAATTGCAATCTTGAATTCTGATACAGCTTTAGTGAAATTCTGCTGCATGTATTATAACTAGTGGCTTGGTAGTACAGAATATGGTTATTATTATAAAAGGTATATTTTGTCAAATATTTATATCTTGCAGTCATCAGGACTTTTGCATGAGTACCAATTTGGGGGAAAACCAACTCTGTATGAAGAGAAGGTGCTGATTAATTGGCGAGTTGAGTCAGATTGGTAGAGGTGTTGTCATGGAAAATGCACACATTAATGCTGATTGACAGTTAACAGCCAGGCTCTGTTTAAGTTTTAAACCTTGAAGGTTTAAAGGGAACACAGAAGCAAGGAAATCTATCATTGGAAGAGCTGAAACAGTAAGCATGGGAGAGACACAACTTGTACATAAGGAGCTGTTACTCACAGATTGTGCGTCCACCAGGGTCACTGTTTGAATTCATTGCCTGCTTCTCCGATTTTTGCTGTGATTTGTGAGGTTCTGTGACCCAATTTGCATGCCATTGTTATGCATTTTGAAGACTTCATGGCCCACTAAAATGAAAGTGAGTTTTGTGGATCATGAAACTCCACATGCTGGTGTTTGTCCACACTTCAGTGATGGGCAGGTATTCAGGAAGCTATCTTCCCATTGCCATGTGATCTTAAAAGGGATGGAAGACATTTAGACATCTTTCCCAACCAAAGCTCAATTAATCGATATTTATTGTCAATTACCACTTTCTTGAACTACCTCTGCTGGCATTTATCCATGTCTGAGGGACCTTCATTATGAAGGGACACTGCCAGATAAACTCTGGAAGCTATCTGGAGTCCCCTAATCACCATAAAATGCAGCCCAAATATTTGAATGAAGATGTTTGATCAGTTAGCTGCCTGAAAGAGACATGCTGGCAGCATATTTTCTTCAATTGCCCTTGGTCACGGGGAGGAAAGGAAATCAGCCAGAGTTTCCCTTCCTGGTTGCTACCAAGTGACCCTTTGTGCAAAGCATAGTTGTGTAGGCTGTCGGTGAGAATAGAATCAACTGTGATGTACTGAGAAATGAAGAATGAATCAATGAAGAATATTTGAGGTTCAGTGCTGATACAGAAGCTGGTGGCTTTGGTCTCAAACCCCAAAATGACCCAGTAGAAGAGAATACAAAATTGGAATTGCACAGAAAGAATTTCAATGCTCAATATAAGGAATTTCAGGAGAACTCCTTCCCGATCACCTTTTTCAGAGAGTCTCTCTACTATCACTTCCTGGGCAGTTGTTCTTGCATTTGATATTCAAGATGAATATTTTGCATATTTTGCAATGGCATTGGGGAAGGGAGGGAGTGCAGAGGAAGATAGTTGGAGTGCACTCCACCTGATTTACTGTTCAAACAGACATAGGAAAAATGTATTTAAAGCAATTGATTAAAGCTTTGGAGATATTTTTCCTCACACATTTCTGATCTTCTACAGTGGTGTGGGAGTTGCTACCAGCAGCATATTTACTCTTGTCATTAATCCTTAGAATCCATAGAATCTCTACAGTATGGAAACAGGCCATTCAGCACAACTAGCACACATCGATCCTCCAAACAGCAACACAGGGTATTTCCCATGGCTAATGCGCCTAACCTATGCATTCCTGGAAATTATGGGGCAATTTAGCAAGGCCAATCCATCTAACTTGCACATCTTTGGATTAAGACTTTTAATGTAAGAACTAGACTTAGTAACATGGTATTGGGGATACAACAGACATTTATTACAGCTCTTGATATGCTACACTCACAGTTATTTCATGTAGTGGACTAAGGATAAGAAATTTGGTTACAAAGAATAGTATGCTTTCATCAGCACAACATATTCCTTGAGGCCTCAGTTAAGGTGGAGTCTGAGACACTTATACCATCAGATCTCATGCTATGATATTGTGGTGGTATTATGAGTATATGTCTTCAAGATATGTTCCATATTAGCTGTGAGACAGAACATAATAATTTTCATCATGAGCTGCAACAATTGTTCACTTATCCTAAAACTCACCCTCATTGCATCTGTTATTTCACTTTTCACTCCACTGACCATGAATATTCCTGATGAAGGGCTTTTGCCCAAAATGTCGATTCTCCTGCTCCTTGGATGCTGCCTGACCTTCTGTGCTTTTCCAGCACCACAGTCTCGACCCTGACCATGAATATGACCAATCCATGACCACCAATATTCACTTTACACAGCTTCAGTGCTGACATCATTCAGCAGTTTTCTGAGATGCTGAATGACCTATAACCCAACCAGATATATTCAAACTTGCACTCGTTTTTTTCCCAAAAGTAAATTTCAAATGTCTACCTGTAAAATTAAACATGGGATATTAAATGGTAAAAACAACATTAACTTCATCCTAAGGTGTGGATCCCAAAATTAATCTGAACACGTTTACACAGGAACGTGCCTATTATAGAACCATCATACTCAACTTCATAATAATTCAGATTTGAAATTAATCAAACTAAACATAACTTATATTTTGGGAATAAGCTGGTTTAAATAAGAGGCATAAATGTAATAGTTATAGACTCTTTTTTTAGATCATTGACCGAGGATGAATTGAATGACCTTCATCATCCCTATGTACCTTGTGATTTTCTGATATTTTTCTCTTCAAAATGTTAGCATTGGGATAAAATGCTTAGGACCATTGCCTTTGAAGACCAAAAATGTACATAGCAAATGCCTGCAATTAGGAACCGAATGACCTTCTTTCTTAAATAACTGAGAGAGTATCCGCAGCTAACATCAAGGTCATGACTATATACAAACACAACCTTAATAGCCCCATTATGTTAGACATTCATAAAGCTGCATGTGAAATGAATGTAAAGGTGATGTTTTTATAGCCTGACCTGGAATAAAAATTAGTTTTAACTCATTTGACTAATCTAAGGTGATCACATCAGATTTAGAGAAGTATGCATGAACAAAGCTAGAAAATTCAAACTATCCAGCGGTGCTGAGTCACATAACTTGCAGGCACATATTAATATCAAACATAAAACCAGTGGATTAGTGCAGTGCAAATCAAATCTGTCTCAAAGCTACTTTATTGAAATTTGTCAGTCCACAATATGTTTAGATCTTTCAGGACTGTTAAATGCCTCAATTGATGGCATGAGTTTTAATCTCCAAGAACTTTTCTTTGGAACTTATAAAGATTTAAAGTTACTAGTGTTTAGAAACGTCTCAATGATAGAGAAAATAAATTCCCTGGAGAAACAGCCAATGTTTACAGAAAAAAGTCAGAACCTTTACAAAGGATTCTTAGATTTCCTGGAGAAGCTTTGTATCTGAGGCCCCAGGAAGGCCTGCAGTGCATGAAACAGCAAACACTGCGGTCTCCTAGTTTCCTCTGAAGTCTAGGGAACCAGCTATAAAACAGAAACTCTGTCAACACTGTACAACCTGCAATAAACTATTAAAGCAGGAATTTATGGTTGTGGTTATCTGCCTACTGAAATAATGTTGTTACAAGGCTGCCCTTGCAAGTCATCAGCAGATATTGCATGATAAAAATCAAAGATGCTGACATCTCAGTAATGAGTTCAACAGACTGACCGTTAGTAACAAAGTCACATAATCACCTCAATAAGGTCATTAATCTACTTTACCTATCATGGTATCTTCAGAGAACCTCTTAAGGTGTTGGATTATGTCATTTCAACCACACTCTGCTTTGTGTCATGTGCCATTTAAGGCAATCATTAACAGCTTTCCTTTTACAACCTTAATTAACACTTTTCAAATGCACTTGAATGACTCCCTGAACCACTCCTTGCAAACAAAAACATAAACTTTGACTAGTGAAAAGTGTAATTCAATCAAGTAGTCTTAAGGTTTTTTTTAAATGGTGAAATAATTATTGATTATGATTTTGTTGTCCATGATGTTGCTCACCAGGAATCAAAACCAAAAGACTGACTTGAGCTAACCATGAGGTGCCTGGAAGTCTATGGCTGAGTTCTATAGATGCAGAGCATCATTGAAGACTTGCTCAAACACACAGATGCCATGTAGGCAATGAGGATCACTGAGTTTGATCACATGCAGATTCCAAGAAACATAGATGGAAACAGACTTGAGGTGGGAATGTAACAGCAAAACTGATTATCTCATTCAGTTCATCTTGTACAGGTCTCAACCACTCCAGAAACTGTCCCAATAATCCAAAAAATCTAAAGCCCTCCCTGTTTTACCATCCCTTGAGCCACACATTCATTTGATCTATCATCTGAAATATCCAGAGGTAATCCACAGATTACCAATTATCACCTTCCTCTTTAATCTACTATTGAACTCTCCAAATTCCTGTTGCAGATCTCATTTCTGTTATTACCCATGTCATTGGTGCTGACATGAACCACAACTGATGGATGCTCACCCTTCCCCTTCAGACTGTCCTGTAGCCAAATCGAGACATTCTTGACCCTGGCACTAAGGAAGTAACATACCATTCGGGATTTTGTTTGCTGCAATGCCAAGGATCTTCTTGTCAGATGCAAGTTGACCCTTCTTGACCTGAACTTCCAAAGGCTGGAGGTGAACAGGTAGGTTGAAGGGAGAGGGCCCTGCCTCCTCTGCAGTGTCCAAAGGGAACTATGTGTGTGGCTTGTTCCCTGGCTGGTGCCTCCTGGTATTGCCCTGTCTCCTTTTGAGGTCAGGGCAGCAGGACTGAGCGTTCCCACCTCCCTCTCACCCTGCCTTCAGTCCGGAGGGCCAATTTGTGAGGTAATGGATTGTAGGTGCATGGAGCTCTCTAGCATCCCCTGAGAGTGTTTGACCTGTCTCTCCATGACAGCCACCTGCCTGTCCTTGGAGGCAGCCAGATGGTCACAGGACTGCATTGCTCCAGCGTCTCAGCAATGACGGCCAGTGTGTCCCATGTGCCTGTCTGCTGCATCTCTCTCCAAATTTCTGTGAAGTCCCTTGTGGCTGAAACCACAAGTTGAACCTGTGGACTGAGAAGGTGCCTGATCTCTGGTAGTTCTCTGAGTGCCAGTGGACTAGAATGATTCTTCTTTAGCCATGTTCAAGATACTTAGCCTCCAAAATTACTATCGGAAGGTGCCCGAGATAGCTTCCTCCAGGGAGTCATCATGGGTAGTTGACAACATGCCCTCTGGGTTATGAAACTGATGCTCTGGTCGGTTGGTGCAGCTCTAATACAGAGAAGACAGAAGGCAATGCTGCCAGTGGTTAGAAGCGGTGTTCCATTCAGTGCACTCACACCCCAGTCGATTTCAGTGTTGGTGCTGGATCCACTGTTGACTATCATTTATATAAATGATCTGAATGAGAATTTAGGATGCACGGTTAGTAAGTTTGCAGATGTCATCAAAATTGATGGTATAGTTGACAGTGAAGAAGATTACCTGAGGTTACAAAGGGGTCTTGATCAATTGGGTGAATGGGCTGAGGAGTGGCCGATGGAGTTTAATTTGGATAAGTGCGATATGTTGCATTTTGGTAAGATGAACAAGGGTAGGACTTATACAGTTAATGATAGGGCCCTGGGCAGTGTTGTTGAACAGAGAAATCTATGGGTTAGGAGCATAGGTCTTTGAAAATTGCATCACAAATGGGCAGGTCACTAAAGAAAGCATTTGGCACGCTTGCCTTCACTGCTCAGACCACTGAGTATAGGAGTTGGGGGTTCATGTCGCGATTGAAGTGGCTTTTGGTGAAGCCACCTTTGGAGTACCATGTACAATTCTGGTCACCCTGCTATAGGAAGGATATTATTAATTTGGAGATGATTGAGAAAAGGCTTATAAAGATGTTGCTGGGGCTGGGGGGTTTGAGTTATAAGGAAGTTGTATAGGTTGGGACTATTTTCACTGGAGTGTAGGAGGTTGAAATGTGACCTTACAGAGATTTATAAAATCATGAGGGGCATAGAATACGTGAATAGCAAAAGCCTTTTCCCCAAGGTAGGGAAGTTCAAAACTAAAGGGCATATTTTTAAGATGAGAGGGGAAAGATTTAAAAGGGACCTAGGCTGGCAAACTTTTCACACAGAGGGTGGTTCGTGTTTGGAATGATCTGCCACAGCAAGTGGTAGATGCAGGTACAGTTTGTCTAGGTACATGAATTGGAAATATTTAGAAAGAACACAGGCAGGAGGGACTAGTTTAGTTTAGGAAAAATGTTGGCATGGATGAGTTGGACTGAAGGGTCTATTTTCCATGCTGTATGACTCTATTACTCTATGACTGGTACTTACTCAGTTTATGTGACATGAACATTTCAACTTCCCCACTGGAGCAGTCCCAGTCCTCTCCCACATGGCCAAAGTAGCTCACAGGGCATTTAGGAAGGTGGGGGGCACAGGTGAATGCATTAGAATAGGTGTTGCATGCAGCAGAAAGGGTATCAGTGTATGGACCTTGATGGGAGGTTGGTGCAGTGGCAGGGATGGAGTGAGTATGAGGTGGTAGAGAGCAGAGTATAGCACTTGTCCTGGTGGAATGGAGAAGTGCACTTCCTTGCACAGTTCAGCCCAGATGGCACTAAGCTGGGTAGCAATCTCTGTCCAAGCTGATGTTGTTTGGTGGTGTGGCCTCCTCTCATGGTCCTCCAGGAAGAGAATATCGCTTCACTGCATAATCTTGCCACCATGACCTCCATGTTCCTCTCTGAGAAAGCCGGTGTCAGCCTCCCCTTCTCTGCTATCTCTCTTCACTGCTTACATGACCAGGCAGGTCAGCTGACAAATGCCAGCACTCCTCCAGGTGAACATGCATTCAAAGAGGGTGAGAATGCAAGGAATGCTGGTCTCGGAGGTGGATATCCACTCAATGGCAAGTTTGTCTAGGCATGGCACATGGTCAGATTGGCTAAAAATCATTCATGATACATGCTGTGGGGCTGCAGCATCAATTGGCATGGCATACTTGGTAATATTTAGTTAGGACGCTTGCTTGGTCTTGTGGCAGAAATTACTCCATGAAATATGACTTGTACTTAGCCAAAAAACTGTGAGATTCAACCCATTGAATTTTATTTTATTTCATTTCAGCATAATTCCTAAGATCTTCCCATCTTCAACACTGAGTGAGTTGACCTGGAGGGTATAAGAAAAGAATATGAAGTGCATGTCATGATTTGACACTAATGTGGCTTAAGGGTGAGTGGGTGGAGATTGTGCAGGTGTGTGAGCTGTGAGTGCTAAAGGGTCTCATTTTTAATGAAACAACTGGGACAGAGTTCCAGAGAACTGAGGGAGGCCTTTTTGTCAGCACACCTTGGTACATGGCAGCCCTTGCAATCACCTTCGATCTACATCCAGGGAAATGGGCCTGGCTGTATCTTGGGAAGTAATAAAAGAATTACTCAGCAGCTAAATGGCTGAGACAGATGCATCCTGGGAAAGGAAGTTGGTTTTAAAGCATCACAGTGCTGGGCAAAATAGTCCACCAGACTTTTAGGAAAAGTGTTCAGATACATTCTTCAATGAAGATATTGAAAGACAAAAGTACAATAGTTGATCTTCTGAACTAAGTAATTGTTGAATTCTGTACTATTTCGAACTCACTTTGAACTTTAAAAACTGGATCCATTGAGTGTTCTTCACAGTTCAATGAGATCAAGGCTGATTTAGAAATCATCAATGCCACTTTTCTCTATTTTCCTTATAATCCTTGATTCCCGTACTATTTAAAAATCTGTATATATCAGCCTAGAACATACTTAATGACCCAGCCTTGACCGTGCCCTGTAGTAAAGAATTCCACAGATTCACTGGCCCTGAGAGAAGAAATTCCTCCTTATCTCTGTATTAAGTGGGTAAACCCCTTTGTAGTGATTGTAATGAGTTTAGCCAGGTGGATCTCATAGAATATGAGTTCCCTAATCGGGGCTGTTAACCTGGTCAAATCATGGAGCCCTGGCTGACAGATATAAACATGAGTGTCAGAGGTTCAGTTCACTCTGAGAGCTGGCTCTGAGGATGCTGGTTCAGCATCAAGTACTATGCGTGTCAATAAAGGGTGATTTGGTGATAGGGTACTGGCCTCTGTGGAGATACTTCACCCTTACTCTGAGGTTATGCCCTCTGGTCCTAGATTCCCCTACAAGGGGAAATAATCTTTCTGCATCTATTCTATCCAGTCTTCTAAGAATCTTGTATGACTCAATAGGATCAGATTATGACATGCTGAGGTCCCATGTTATGGGGTGAAAGTGAGTACTGCAGATGGTGGAGATCAGAGTCAAGATTAGAGTGTGCTGGAAAAGCACAGCAGGGCAGGCAGCATCCAAGGAGCAGAAAAGAGTTTTTGCTCGAAACGTCGATTTTCCTGCTCCTCGGATGCTGCCTGACCTGCTCTGCTTTTCCAGCACCACTCTAATATCAGGTCCCATGTTATGTCTAGTTTAAAAAGATGACAATGAAATAGAAATATCAAAGCTTCATACTTGTATTTCTACACAGGTGAAGGCACAACAAAAAACTTACCATCTGAAGATGGACCGAAGGGTCTGTTTTTGTGCTGTACAATTCTATGACCCCATAAGTATTATACTTCTTTTAACTCAATCCCCTGTCCTGACAAATAAAGTACATGTATAAAAATCAAGAAGACAAGTATGTGTTTTCATGGTTTATTAGTTTCTGGAAAATAAAATTATTTTTTAAAAAAGTAAACATTTTAAAAGTCAAAAAAATGTTTTTCTCTTGAAAAGGCCATATAAGGCATTCTTATTTAGTGATTGGTGTCTGAATGGATCGTGTGCCTGTTGAAGGTCAAAGGAAAGGGATGGCACCATGGAGATATTTGTGACCTGGTTACAAGGTCATTGCACTGAAATCCAAGGGTATGAGGCACAGGAGCCTGGGAGTGAGAGTCCGGCATTTCTTCAATAGCCACAGAGTCATACATCACAGAAACAGACCCTTCAGTCCAACCAGTCCATGTCAAACATTATCCCAAACTAAACTAGTCCCACCTGCCTGCTCCTGGCTCATGTCCCTTCAAACGTTTCCTATTCATGTACTAAGTGTCTTTTAAACATTGTAACTATGTTCGCATCCACCACTTCCTCGGGCAGTTCACTCCACATGTGAACCACCCTTCGTGTAAAACATTGCCCCTCAAGTCATTTTAAAATCTCTCCTTTCACTTAAAAATATGTCCGTTAGTCTTGAAACCCCCCAATCCTAGGGAAAAGACATCTACCATTGATCCTATCTATATCCTTCATGATTTTATAAACCTCTGTAAGATCACCTCTCAATCTCCTACGCTCCAGTGAAACAAGTCCCAGCCTATCCAGTCTTTCTTTATAACTCAAACTTTTCATACCTGACAATATCCTGATAAATGTCTTCTGAACCCTATCTAGCTTAATAATATCCTTCCTTCAACAGGGCGATAGAACTGGATACAGTACTCAGAAAAGGCTCACCAATGTCCTGTACAACCTCAGCATGACTTAAATCCTTTACTCAAAGGACTGAGCAATAAAGGCAAGCATACTAAATCCTTTTTAACCAGTCTATCTATATCTGACCTGCTTCCACCTATTGCATGTCCAACGCCCCTCCCCCAAGTCCCTCCTCCCTACCTTTTATCTTAGCCTGCTTCCACCTATCACATGTCCAACACCCCTCCCCCAAGTCCCTCCTCCCTATCTTTTATCTTAGCCTGCTTCCACCTATCACATGTCCAACACCCCTCCCCCAAGTCCCTCCTCCCTACCTTTTATCTTAGCCTGCTTCCACTTATCGCATGTCTAATGCCACTCCCCCAAGTCCCTCCTCCCTACCTTTTATCTTAGCCTGCTTCCACCTATCGCATGTCCAACGCTCCTCCCCTAAGTCCCTCCTCCCTACCTTTTATCTTAGCCTGCCTTCCACCTATCGCATGTCCATCGCCCCTCCCCCAAGTCCCTCCTCCCTACCTTTTATCTTAGCCTGCCTTCCACCTATCGCATATCCAACGCCCCTCCCCCAAGTCCCTCCTCCCTACCTTTTATCTTAGCCTGTTCATTTCCCCTCCCCCCACCTTGTCTCAGTCAAATCCCTCGAACTCAGCATCACCTTCCTAACCTGCAATCTTCTTCCTGACCTCTCACCCCCACCCCATTCCGGCCTATCACCCTCACCTTGACCTCCTTCCACCTATCACATGTCCAACGCCCGTCCCCCAAGTCCCTCCTGCCTACCTTTTATCTTAGCCTGTTGGACACACTTTCCTCATTCCTGAAGAAGGGTTTATGCCCGAAACATCGATTCTCCTGTTCCTTGGATGCTGCCTGACCTGCTGTGCTTTTCCAGCAACAAATTTTCTGCTCTGATCTCCAGCATCTGCAGTCCTCACTTTCTCCTATCTATATGTGACATAAAGTTCAAAGAACTATGTACTTGAAATCCTAGGTCCCTCTGTTCTTCAACTCTTCCCAAGGCCCTACTGTTAATTGTAGATGTCCTGCCCCTGTTGTGCTAAAATGCAATACCTTGCATTTATCCAAATTGAACTCCATCTACCATTTAATAGAGACTGGGAGTAAATCAAAGCTTTCTGATCATGTTCATTATCCAATCAGAACTAATTTATATAATAATTGTGTAGCCCTACAAGTATATTTCAGTCAGATCAAAATTAAAATGTCCATTTAGAGAACCTGTTCTCCCCATTTCATTTATTTTTCAATGGATTGACTAGAATTTGAAACTTTATGCATATTCACACTATGAGGCTCCTCTTCATGTGAGGCATAGCTTACACCTAAATTCAGCACATTCAATCTTCATCTTAAAGAACAATAGTTACTGAATGAAAGTTGAAATCAAGAGGAGGATTTTCACGGAGGAGGCAGGAAGGTCAAGTTGGGAAACATCCTGACCTGGCAAATGCCTTTTTGTTAAGGAGGCAACTGCCTTCCATATGTTTGTGTCAGGGAGAAGGTGGCAAGCATAAATCTGACCCACCATCTCTAGAGTCCGATCTGAGGCAGTACAAATGGTCGGTGCATGGCAAAGTCAATAGGTTGAACACCCCCCTTCCATTTACTGGGATATTGGTTTTGTTTTATTGATGAAGGGCAAACCTGACAATCCATACCATTCCAAACCCCTAACTCCCTATTCACTTCATTTGACTGTCCATGCTCCCTTGGTACCTCATGACCCATCAATACCCTTCACATATCCTCCATAACTACTCATTCAATAATCAGTACTGTCATCTGATATACACTGCTGTCTTCTAATATCCACTACTGTGAAAACCTCAATGAAATAACTTGATAGAGACTGGTATCCTGTCACCAGATCATTCTTTATTTACATGGAGAGTCCTTGATTCTGATCCATCTTCCTCAGAGTCAGGTCTCAGGGTGAACAGAACCTTTGACACTCCTGTTTAAATCTGTCAACCAGGACTCTCTGAATAGATCAGATTAACAGGCCCAATCAGGGAACTCCTATTCTGTGAAGTCCACTTGGCTGACCTCGTTACAATCCGTGCACTCAGAAGGCATGGGCAGAACTTTATATGGGAGCAGGCTGCTCAACGCCTGTCAATTCATCATTAATTATTCATTTAATATGACAAGTGTATTTGCTGATTTCAGTATTTACATCAACCTCGTGTTATTGTGTCAGTTTGGGGATAAATGGGGAGGTGATGATCTGGTGTCCATTCAATTTGCATGTTAGCCCCATCTCTCTTCCCACTACAAACACATCCAGTAGGGCACATAAGACATAGACAATTTTTTGTGAAATGGAAATTTCAAAAAATTAAACTTCTAGCTCGCTAAATAATAAAGGTTACACACTTCCTACTGTGCTGAAAGATATATGATTTATGTAATATATATCAACCTTTGCAGTTTGAATTTCAAATTAGTGGCATAGATGTCTTGGTTATTTTTAAAAATGGTCAAAAAAGAAATCATCTCGGCCAGACAGAACCTCTGGAACAATATGTGTAAGAGCAAGAGATGCAAACTCCCAGAGTGTTTATGTAAAATTGTTTATACTGTGGTGATTTATAGTAGGTAAACATTGAAGGCTTACTTGCTTTCAGTTCAGACTAATCATGGATTGATTCTTGTTAAGAAAGCACTCACACTGTAAGTTTTTAGGGCAGTTTGGAAGAGACCTGACTGGGGTCAGAATCAAGTATTACTTCTCTCCGAGAAAGGAGTTTTTCAGAGGCTTCTGTAGGAAAGCTTAGTTTGTGAAGTTTCCATACCATGAGTGGTTGATCACAAATCTGCAGGTTATTAAATGTTGAGAAAGTTTAAGCCTTCAGTTTTGAGTGTTCATGTAAGAAAACTCCACAGTTCTCAGGACAGAAACAAAGGATTGATTAATCATAAATAAAAGATTTGACATAGAGGGATCATCTCTCCAGATTTGAATCTCTATAGCAAATAGTGTTGGGAAACAGGTTGAAAGTTGTTTCCCAGTGTGATTTAAGATATATCTAAATGTATTCTAGATCTAGAATGGCTTTTTAAAATTTGTTTTCATCTTTTGTCTCATTCATTTCTATTCTGTTGTTAAAGAAACTCCACAGCATTGTGTGATTATGCTTCAGTGAATGACCACCACGGTAGCCAAATTATAAAGAAATCATAACTATATGATTTCTTTCTGGGATCTGACCTGTCTAGTAGTACCATCAGCTGGGATCATTACATTACTGAAAAAAATCTCTCATTCATAAAATACATTTTAAAAAGTAAATCCTCACTAGTGGCCACTCTGTTGCAACCACATCAAATTCAGATAATGCTTGAGTAACCTGTTTAAATTGTTAATCTTATTCAAAACATGAGAACAGTTCCTTACTATCGCAAGTGTTTTTCAAAATCAGCAAAACCTTCACAAGGCTGTGAGTGCTACGTGTGGATGAGCTACTGTATCCTGTACCAGCAAAAACTACCATCAACAGGAATGTGTGGGGACTACCAGAAACAAGTTCTACCTTTCATTAGTGCTCTGAAGTTGTTTCACCTCATGAAAATGGTGACCTAAGTGTCAGAAAGAGCATTTTTTTTTAAACCTAGTGATAAGGTGTTCAATCACAGGACAATAAACTATATTGTAATTCATCAGCTATGCTTTGTGCAATTCCAGTGCTGCCTATGTGAATATACTGTTACTGGTAATGTAGGTATTTATAATGAATTTACAGTGAAGTGTCTTTCCCATAAAACTAATATCTTGCAAACAGTGGCGAATGAATGATAACAGTCATTCATTGCACTTACACTTGCCCATAGACTTTCTGTTGGAAATTGTGGTAATGAGATTCCCACTTTTGCTAGGGGATCTGGCACCAGAATCATAGAATTATTATGGTGCAGAAGGAGACAATTTGGGCCATTGTGCCTGCACCTGCTCTGTTACCAAGTGCCAATCTCTGGCCTTTTCCCCATATCTCCGCGCATTGTTACTATGCAACTAACCATCTAATGTCCCCTGAATGCCCCAATTGAACCTGTCTCCATCACATTTCCAGACAGTGCATTCCATACCTTAACAACGCATTGTGTGAATTTGTTTTCTCACACCTTACCCTTGTTTCTTATGCACATCATTAAATCTATGACCCTTTGTTCTTGTTTCTTTTACAAACAAAAGCACTTTCACAGCCCACTCATGACTTTTAATCAGATCTCTTTTCACCCTTCTTCTCTCATACTAGGATACAGAGGAAATAACTATTGTAATGGGGACAACTCAATATACAAAAGAGGTAGACGATAAGGGGTAATATGGGAGTGGATATCATTGACAGTGAGTAACACCCTGGATAGTGGACTGCCATGTGTGCATGTTGACTTGATACATCTGAGACTAAGGGGATAAAGTGGGTAGATGAACACTTAGATGGATGGATGGACATGTGAGGAAGTTCAAAGCTTCTGCATTTTCAGAGAGCCCTGTTACATTTGCCAATTCATCAACAACAAATGGCTGAGCCTCAGGCTCACTGTGAGAAGTGCAACTGTCATTTCTTTCCATCACGACACAAATAGCAAGTGCAGAATGGAGCTGAAAATGGGTGCCACAATGTCTAGAGTGGGCAGGGTACATGATTCATCCTGTGAGGGCTGAGGATTCTCTTTCAAGTGATGTAACATCCTTCAAAGGGCAATGGTATTGCACAGACATCCAGATCGTATCGATACCTGTGAGCACTAAATGCTGCATTTCAACCTTAGGCATTGATTGTCTGTGTGCACTACAGGTCCTGACCTCCATGTACCTCTGACCACATCACACAATATTGGGAATCAATCCTAGTGATGGCTGTGATGCACAAACAGTGAATCGCGACCTGGAAAGATACACCTCAGTTGCCAAAGTAGCAAGCACCTTCCTACTTCCCATAGCCTGAACATGGTGCAGAAGTTACTTACTTCACACTTTGAACCATAAGACCTTTTGGTGTGATAAGGATGGTTAGTCTTGCTAGACAGACATTTGCACACCAAGCTAATGATGAAAAATGAACATTGATTTAAAAATGTGAATTAGCCATGCTAAATTGCCAAGAGCATTCAGGGATTTGTAGGTTAGATGCATTAGTCAGGGGTAAATGTAGAGTTATAAGGTGAGTTACTCTTCAGGGAGTCGGTGTGGACCTGTTGCGCCAAATGGCCTGGTTCCACACTGTAGGGGATCTAAGATTCTATTATCTTTAAAATGAAATATCATTCGTACCACCTATGTGCCTTCAGACATGTCTTATGATTTAGGTGGGGGGAAATGAGATGTACGATCTCCAAATTTGTAGATGACAGAAAGCTGGGAGAGAGATGGTGAGGAGAATGCAGGAATGGTTCAATGTGATTTGAATAAGCTGATTGAGTGGGTAAATGCATAGCAAATGAAATATCATGAGGACAAGATAAAGTTAGATTTAGATTCGGATTTACTTGTTACTGTCATGTATACTCAAGTACAGAAGTACAGTGAGAAGTGTATAATGTTGCTACACATGCGCCACCTTCGGTACTAAGGTACCTAGGTACAAAAAAACTTAGGTACAAAGTAGTAAAAGAAACAGGGTTAAAATATTAAGTATTATTCTATAGGTAATAGAAAAATAAAGAAATAAGGTAGTAGTTATCACTAAACTTTTTGTAGTTTAAACTCAGAAATAAAGGAATAAGTTAAAAGTTCAATTGGCTTTGATGACCACTTAGGTAGCAAAAACAGGAAGAAAGATTATTATGTGAATGGCGATAGATTAGTAAAAGAAGAGGTGCACTGAGACCCTGGATATCCTATTACACCAGTCACTGAAAGTAAGCCTGCAGTTGCAGAAAGCAATAAAGAAGGCAAATGATATATTGACTTTAATAGCAAGAGGTTTTGAATACAGGAATAGTGATGTCTTGCTGCAATTGTATGGGGTTTTGGTGAGACCACACCTGGAGTATTGTGTGTAGTTTTGGTCTCCTTATCTGATGAAGGACATTGTGGCGATGGAAAAAGTACAGAAGTGTACCAGACTGATCATATTTACCAGAATTGAGAAGAATCAGGGAGATCTCATAAAAATGTATAAAATTCTGACAGGGCTAAACAGGGTAAACAGAAGAGGATGTTCCCAATGAGCAGGGAGACCAGAATCACAGGTAACAGTTTCAGGATATGGGGTGAGCCATTAATGACTGAGATGAAGAGAAATGCTTTTCACAGACTGCGGTGAGCTTATGGAATTCTGTCACAGAAAACAGTTGAGACCAAAACATTGAATGCTTTCAAGAAAGAGTTAGATAGGTTTTAAGGCTCAAGGAATTAAAGGGTATGGAGTGAAACTGTGAACAGAGTTGACCTAATGGAAGTGGCCTAATCACCTATTCCTGTTCATTTTCTCTATATTTCTGTGGTTCTTCTTCATTTTTCTTTCACTACATCTGGGGTCCACTGCTGGGGTGAAGGGAGCTGCACTACAGATGAGTCTGAACAATAAAAGCCAATGAACAGCAGATGCTGGAAATCAGAAACAAGATCAGAAATTTCTGGAAAAGCTCAGCAGATCTGACAGCACCGGTGGAGATAGAAACAGATATATATATAATCTAAAATATATAAATATTGGGGAGGTGATGGCCCAGTGGTATTATCGCTCAACCATGAATCCAGTAACCCAGAATAATGTTCTGGGGACCTGAGTTTGAATCCCACCCCAGCAGATGGTGGAATGTGAATTCCATTTAAAAATCTGGAATTAAGAGTCAACTGATGACCATGAAAATGGTCAAATGTCGGAAAAACCCATCTGATTCACTTATGCCCTTTAGGGAATGAAATCTACTCTCCATCCTTACATGGTCTGGCCTACATGTGACTCCAGAGCCACAGTAATGTGGTTGACTCTCAACTGCCCTCTGAAATGGCCTAGCAAGCCACTCAGTTGTATCAATTGCTAGAAAGTCATAAGAAATAAATGAAATCGAATTGACCACATGGCATCGACCTTCGAACCAGAAAAGACAATGGCAAAAACACAAACAGCCCTGTCAACCATGCAAAGTCCTCCTTACCAATATCTGGGAGCTAGTACCGAAATTGGGAGCGCTGTCTCACAGACCAGTTAAGCAACATACTGGATTAGTGGTGCTGGAAGAGCACAGCAGTTCAGGCAGCATCCAATGAGCAGTGAAATCGACGTTTCGGGCAAAAGCCCTTCATCAGGAATAAAGGCAGTGAGCCTGAAGTGTGGAGAGATAAGCTAGAGGAGGGTGGGGGTGGGGAGAGAGTAGCATAGAGTACAATGGGTGAGTGGGGGAGGAGATGAAGGTGACAGGTCAAGGAGGAGAGGGTGGAGTGGATAGGTGGAAAAGAAGATAGGCAGGTCAGACAAGTTCGGACAAGTCAAGGAGACAGTTACTGAGCTGGAAGTTTGAAACTAGGATGAGGTGGGGGAAGGGGAAATGAGGAAGTTGTTGAAGTCCACATTGCTGCCCTGGGGTTGAAGTGTTCCAAGGCACGCCTCATCATCTTAACTGTAGAACAGTTAAGCAACAGCCTGCCATAATCATTCTTATGAAATCATACTTGCAATAATGCCCCAGAGGAGAAAGTGAGGACTGCAGATGCTGGAGATCAGAGCTGAAAATGTGTTGCTGGAAAAGCGCAGCAGGTCAGGCAGCATCCAAGGAAAAGGAGAATCGACGTTTCGGGCATAAGCCCTTCTTCAGGAATGAGGAAAGTGTGTCCAGCAGACTAAGATAAAAGGTAGGGAGGAGGGACTTGGAAGAGCATTGGGAATGCGATAGGTGGAGGGAGGTCAAGGTGAGGGTGATAGGCTGGAGTGGGGTGGGGGTGGAGAGGTCAGGAAGAAGATTGCAGGTTAGGAAGGCGGTGCTGAGTTCGAGGGTAACCCCAGACACCACCATTGCCATCCTTAGATATGTCCTGTCCCACTGGCAGGACAGACCCAGCAGAGGTGGCGGCACAGTGGGATACAGTCAGGAGGGAGTTGCCTGGGAGTCCTTGACATTGACTCTGGACCTCATGAAGTCTCATGTCTTCAGGTTAAACATGGACAAGGAAACCTCTTACTGATTACCACGTACCATACTCCTATGGCTGATGAATCAGTACTCCTCGATGTTGAACAACAGTTGGAGGAAGCACTGAGCTTGGCAAGGGCACAAAATGTATTCTGAGTGGGGGATTTCAATGTCCAACAGCAAGAGTGGCTCAGCAGTGGCATTATTGATCGAGCTGATCGGGTCCTAAAGGATATAACTGCAAGAATGAGTCTGGGGGTGGTGAAGGATCCACCAAGAGGACAAAACATACATGACCTCATCCTTACTGATCTGCAGGCTGCAGAAGCATCTGTCCATGAAAGTATAGCTAAAAGTGACCACTGCACTGTCCTTGTGGAGACAAAGTCCCGTCTTCACATTGAGAATAACCTCCATCATATTGTGTGGCACTATCACCGTGCTAAATGGGACAGACTTCAAACCAATCTAGCAGCTCAAGAGTGGGCATCCATGAGGCACTGTGGGCTATCAACAGCAGCAAAACTGTGCTCCAGCACAATCTTCAACCTCATAGCCTGGCATAGCCCCCACTCAACCATTACCATCAAGCCAGGGGATCAACCCTGGCTGACTGGAGAGTGCAAGAGGGCATGCCAGGAGCAGCATCAGGCTTATCTAAAAAAATGAAGTGTCAACCTGGTGAAGTGACCAAACAGGACTACTTGTGTGCCAAACAGCATAAACAGCAAGTGATAGAGAGAGTTAAGCAATTCCACAACCAATGGATCAGATCTAAGCTCTGCAGGCCTTCCACATCCAGTTGTAAATGGTGGTGGATAACTAAACAATTCACTGGAGGAGGAGGCTCCACAAATATCCCCGTCCTCAACAATAGAGGAGCCCAGCACATCAGTGCAAAAGATAAGGCTGATGCATTCGCAACAATCTTCAGTCAGAAGTATCAAGTGAACAATCCATCTCCTCCAGTAGTCCCCAGCATCACAGACACCAGTCTCCAGTCAATTTGATTCACTCCATGTAATATCAAGAAATGGCTGGAGTCACTGGATACTACAAAGGCAATGGGCCCTGATAACATTCCAGCAATAGTACTAAAGAAGTGCTCCAGAACTTGCCTCTCCCCTAGCCAAGTGCTTCCAGTACAGTTACAACACTGGCATCTACCCGACAATGTGGAAAACTGCCCAGGTATGTCCTCTACAGAAAAAGCAGGTCAAATCCAGCCCAGCCTATTAACGCTCAGTCAGTCTACTTGCCATCATCAGTAAGGTGATGGAAGGAGTCACAACAGTGCTATCAAGCAGCACCTGCTCAGCAATATTCTGCTCAGTGACTCATTTTAGGTTTCACCAGGGTCAATCAGCTCCTGATCTCATTACAGTCTAGGTTCAAACATGGACAAAAGAGCTGAATTCCAGAGGTGAGGTAAGAATGACAGCCCTTGACATCAAGGCCACATATGACAGAGTGTGGCATCAAGGAGCCCTGGCAAAACTGGACTCAATGGCCATTAGCGGGCAAACACACTGCTGGTTAGGGTCATACCTGGCATAAGGGAAGATGGGTGTGGTTATGGAAGCTCAGTCATCTCAGCTCCAGGACATCTCTGCAGGCATCCCTCACGGTAGCTTCCAAGGCCCAACAATCTTCAGCTGCTCCATCAATGACCTTCCCTCTGTCATAAGCTCAGAAGTGGGGATGTTCGCTGACAATTGCACAGTGTTCAGCACTATATCGCGACTCTTCAGGTATTGAAGCAGTCCATGCTCAAGTGCAACAGGATCTGGACAATGTCCAGGCTTGGCCCGACAAGTGGAAGTAATATTTGCGCCATACAATGTCAGACAATGACCATCACCGATAAGAGACACTCTAACTAACGCCCCTTGACATTCAACAGTACTACCATCACTGAATCCCCCACTGGGAGTTACCATTGACAGAAACTCAACTGGACTCACCACATAAATACAGTGGCTAGAAGAGCAGGTCACAAACTACAGATACTGCAGCAAGTAACTCACTTCCTGACACCCGAAGTCTATCCATCATGTACAGGGTACAAGTCAGGAGTGTGATGAAATACTCCCCACTTGCCTGAACGAGTATACCTCCAACAACACTCAAGCAGCTTGGCACCATCCAGGGCAAAGCAATCTGCTTGATTGGCACCAGATCTACAAACATTCAATCCCTCCACCATTGGAGTTCAGTAGCAGCAGTGTGTACTATCTACAAGATGCAATGCAGAAATTTACCAAAGATCCTTAGACAGCACCTTCCAAACCCATGACCACTTCCATCTAGAAGGACAAGGGCAGCAGGTACTTGGTAACACCATCACCTGCAAGTTCTCCTCCAAACCATTCACCTCCCTGTCTTGAAAATACATGTATACTGCCATTCCTTCATAGTCGTTGGGTCAAAATCCAGGAATTCTCTCCCTACTGGCATTGTAGGTCAACCCACAGCAAGTGGACAGCAGCGATTCAAGAAGGCAGCTCACCACCACCACCTTCTCAAGGGTAAATAGAGATAGGCTATCAATGCTGGCCAGCCAGTGATGTCCAAGTCCCACAAATGAATAAAAAATAACACACCACTATCCTGAGAGAACAGATCTGAGTTCAGTCTCACAATTCACCTTTCTGTACAATACATTATTAATATAAATTTCTGAATAAAGAAATGTTTCTTTCTGACTGAGGAAACTCATATGCAGTGACAGTTCGATTTCATGCTAAAATTAATATGGGATAGTAGTCTAATTTCTTCTACCTTAAAAATTCCACAGAAGTCAAATCAAGTCTTTGAAAGGTTCCACCTCTACAGTCTCTGCTATATTATAAATGGCAAGTGGTTCATAAGATGCCAACCAATGATTAAGTTTTTGGTATATGCTAATTTCTCTGCAATGGAAGCCTTGGTGATCTCGCATCAGGTGAGATGGTCTGGACAGGTCAACAAATGTTCTATTAAGGGTTGTTCAACTGTCACGAGCATACTTCAGCAATGTAGGGATTCTTAGGAGTTACTTCTTAGAAATGTAGAATTTTTTTTCATTTATTCATGGGATAAGGGTATAAGCATTTATTGCTTCTCCCCAAAATTTCCAGAGAGCATTAAAGAGTAAATTACATTGCTGTGGGTCTGGAATAACATGTCAGCCAAATCAAGTAAGGAAGGTTGATTATCTTTCCTAAAGGATAATAGTGAGTCATATAGGTTATGTCACAATTGTTAGTGGCTACAAGGTTGCATAAGACTAGCTTTTTCCTTCTAACTTTGGAAAATGAAGAGGTTATTTAGCCTCTTGTGTCTGTTCTCCCACTCAATGAGTTGTGGCCTCATTCCATATCCCTTCATGTCCTTGATTTACAGAAAACTATCAATCTCAGATTTAAAGTTAACAACTTACTTGTAGTCAATTACCTTTTTTTGAATTAAATTCCAACCTACTGCTTTGTTTGTAGAAATGTTTCCTATTTTCACTTCTTTAAATAAAAACACAACATTTCTGGAAATACTCGGCAGTCTGTAGTAGAACCCAAAAAGAAAATGCTGGAAAATCTCAGCAGGTCTGGCAGCATCTGTAAGGAGAGAAAAGAGCTGACGTTTCGAGTCTAACTGACGCTTTGTCAAAGCTTTGACAGCTCTTTTCTCTCCTTACAGACGCTGCCAGACCTGCTGAGATTTTCCAGCATTTTCATTTTTGGTTTCAGATTCCAGCATCTGCAGTAATTTGCTTTTATTAGGTCTGTAGTTGACCTGTGGAAGAGAGAAGTAAAATGAATGCTTTGAATAAATTGTGGCCCTCCTGATTTTATTTTAACTCCTAGCATCCACAGCAATTTGCTTTTATTGATGGCTGAAAGACCTGGCAAAGGTTTAAGCTCAATAGATTCATTCTGTCACCCTATGAGTTCCCCTTAAAATATTGAAAACTTCTATCAAATTACCCCTTACAGAGGGACTCCCAAAAAAGTTGCCCACTTTGCAAGGCTGGAATATATGTAATTGTTGCTGTGAACTGGCCTTTGTTAATTTGCTCCTCTGCATTTTTGCCAAATATCCTTCTCTCCACTGGTGGAATCTGAATAACTTGGGAAGTAAGAAATGAACACTATTAATGGTGAATCTGATCCTATTGTATGAATTCATCCAGTGGAGAATGAGAACAGCAGTACTTCAATTTATTGCTGTTAAAATAAAGAAAGACAGAAACTCAAATCTTTTAGTCAAAAATAAATTAATAAATATGCAGCCAAGAATGTTATTCTTGGATAAGAATTATGTTTGTGCAGGTTTTCCTTGGGCAACACTGAATAAAAGAAACTTACTTACAAATACTCGTAACAATACTCATGTTTCACTAATTCAGTAATTTGATTTGAATTAAAAATTCACTAAGACAGTGACTTTTACCTAACCAATCCTTTGTGAATTTGACAGAAGCAACTGCCCTGTGCAAATTTATTTCAACTTCAAAAGATTTTGTATAACAGTTCAGATTTTGGTCAGGGGCTCAATTCTAATTCTAAACAACAAAAAACCCAAAACAACTGCAGATGCTGGAAATCAGGAGCACAAACAGAAATTACTTGAAAATCTCAGGTATGTCTGGCAGCATCTGTGAAAGCAAGAGGGGTTATTGTATTGGTCATGTGATCCTTTTTTAGGAGGTTTGAAGGAGGGTCACTGAACCTGAAACATTAACGCTGCTTTCTCTCAACAAATGCTGCCAGACCTGCAAGGCTTTTCCAGCAGATTCTGTTTGCGTTTCAAATTTAATTCCACAAATCAGTGGGAGGGGGAGTTCAACACAGAGGTGGCTTCATTTTCACTCCTTTCCCCTCCTAATTTGGCTGCCTGCAATATTCAATTGTAGGTGACAGCTGCCCCTACCCAGCGGGGACCTTTTTAAATACGCAGATTGAGTTTGAATGACACCATCAAGTCCTGATCTATTATTTTAAGCTGAGGCCTGGGTTGGAGGGATGCTGAAAGTGGTGTAGTGTGGAACTATGATGGGTTCTGAACTTGGGTGAGAGAGCCAAGGATAGAAGAGGTAAATTTATCATTATATTTCCTTTGGATTCCTGGAGTGCCTGAGTGATCATCTCCTGCCTGAGGATTTCCCCAACAACTGGATTTTCAGCTTGGAATATATACATACCATACAGCAATGACATCCTGAATTCCCTTTTGGTCAAAAGATCATTAAAAGGCACATTAATGAGGGCCAACCAAAACATCGTTGAGCCTTGCTCTAAATGGGGAAGAGAAAGGTTGAGGAAGGAAATTCCAGAATGTGGTATCCAGTCAGTTGAAGCCATAGCCATCAACGAGAAAGCATTTAAAATTGATGATGTGTCAGTGGCCAGAATTGGAGTTTGGAGAATGGAGCTGTAGGGTGTGGCTCACTTTGTTGCTTTCCTATCTGGGAATTAAAATCAAGGCCTAGACAAATTCAATTTAAAAGATCAATTAGAAAGTGATTATATGCCAGTATGTGAAATATGTGAAACACTGTTTAGGTGTTTTATCATTTTACTTTACATGTAGAAATAGGGAGTGAAATACAATATTTCATGCTAATTCTGTTTACATACAGTTTCACTTCAACACTTTAGAACTGTAGAAAATTATGCACTTTCACAAGTTCAGTCAATTTTCCTCCGGCACAAATATAGTTATCGATAAGAACATGCAAAGCTGATAGGCAGGAAAGGACTGATCAACTGAGCATGATGCACACTCCTGATGGCTGTATCATCAAGTCTAAATACTTGCCACCTCCCTCTGACCTCCCAACTTCCACCATCAAATAGATACATAATCTCCTGAAAGAAAAAGTGATGAATGAATGAATGGTTTATTTATTGTCACTTACATTTTACCATGAATAATAAATAAAATACAGTGAAGAGCTCTGCCAGTCACCACAACCTAGCACCATTTTGAATAGTTCAAGAATAAAAAGGATAAAATATATAACCGAGAGTCCTGAGCCCTGAGCCAGCTCAACAACAACTGCACCACCTTTCCTCCTCATTACTGCCTGCACTGGACCCACCAACATAGGAGTTGCCACTCTTTAGGCACCATATCTTCGCTGATGGGCCCAGCTTGGCAATGCCGCAACTGATGCCAATGCCACATCCCATGCTGAACCAACACTTGCCCAGCAACCAGTAGCTGCCTCAACGACACCAGGAGTCCCGGCTGTGGGCATACCACAGTGCCACTCCTGCAGCCGCCACTTTTCCAAAGCCAGGAGTCCCTACTCTCGGCCTACTAGAACCAGGAGTCCCTGGCCCTGCTGCCAGACCAGGCCACCTTATTGCTAAATCCTGCTCCGGCTGCCCTACTCTGACATTTTGCCTTGCCGGCACCGCCATCTTGAAATGTCCGCTGCCTCCAATCACTGGAGGAGCTTTGCCGCCACCACCAGTCCCAAACGCCGGGAGGACATATCTGCTGGCACCACTGGCTCCAGTTGCCACGAGGCGCCATGTCTGTTGTCACCTCTGACCCCTGGAGGAGCAGCTATTCCACTCATGGCCCGCTCTAGCTACCACACCAATTTTGCAACTAACCTGCTGCAAAAGGCTCCAAAAAGAAAAAAAAACGAAAAGAAAAGAGAAAGAGGAGATGTAAAAAGAAAAAGTAACAAGAAAGAGAAATCTAGGGCCAGTGAGATAAAAAGACATACTTTGGAGAATTTTTCTCTGACTGCCTCAGGTGTTTGAAACTAGTCCAATATAAACCTGGTTCTCATGCATAAAAACTCTTTTGAAGATTTCTCCACCCACTGCTGCTACTTGATCTAAACATTTGGCCCTTCAGGTCCATTGCTCTCCAGAGGAAGTTGGTCTTTAGTAAATTGCTCTTAAGTAGGTTGACCTGTGTGAAAAAGAAAGCTGATGCAACAACTTTGAACATGTATGGCTGTTGCTTACTCCTACTTCTAATAAAAATAATGTATAAGTAATAAATAAACATTCAAACGCAACCTTAAAATGTACCTATGTCCTTTTAGTGAAGTCATGCAGCATGGTAGTGCAGTGGGATAAACATTAGGCTCAAACCTACACAAATCCTCTTGGAATCTAACGCTTGAATGAATTAAGTGGATTTGTAAATGTATTTACAGCTTCATTTGCTTTAAAGTGAATTGGGGCTTTCTTCTACAAGAAAACTCATTACACGGAGTTTCACAGTGTTCAGAGAGAATTTTTTTAGACAACAAAAGAGTAAATTTGCACTTCCATACAGTCTTGCGTGAGGTCTGGCTCCATTTTTTTTTACTTCAAATGCTTTCATTTGCAGAAAGCGTTCTGTTAAGTTCTGTGATAAATGTCCCAAATAAGTCCAACAATAAACTGATGGAGAGAAACCAAATTTAAGAAGTTTCATGGCAACACTGTGACATATCGTGAATTCTCCATTTTTTAAAAGATTGTCCCCTGCCTGACATTAATAACTCCATGTTTTTGGAGAGAACGAATTTCCTATTCATCATTTGGAAATTATTTGACACACAAGTTAGATCGGTTACACAAAATTATCTTCTTCAGAATCTCAAATACAACTGACATCCTGCTTTTTAAAACTATAAGGTAACAGAATTTTGCATCAGTTTAGCATCTTTAACATAAAAAACCAAGCCTGTACATTTTGCAGTCATGCTAGCAATAAAATTTGACACTGAACCCTGTAAGGAGGTATAAGGATATTGAAATCTTAGTTAAAAAGATAAGTTTTAAGGAGCATCTTAAAGAGAAAGGGAAATTTGGGAATAAGAGGTTTAGGAAAGAAACTTTAGAACCTGGGGTCCAGTCAGCTGAAGCTACAACCATCAAATGGAGAGTGATTAAAATCAGGAATGTACAAGAGGCCAGAAATGGATTTTGGAGAGTGCAGCAGGAGGAGATAACAGAGTTAGGGAAGGATAAGACCATGAGAAGAAATGAAAAAGGAGATGACTATTTCAAATCAAATGGATTTCAAACTCTATGAATCTTATCTTCGAAATCACAATGATTCAGATTTTTTGACTGACCACCTGATCAATAAGCATCATCAGAGCTTGGATGGTAAACTTGGTAGTACAGCATCATCCACCTGTTACAGAAGTCATCAAAATTTCCTTCTGTTCATTTTAATGGAGGAAAATCTGGACAGATTCTATTGTCAGCATGCAATCCCATTTGCCAGATTTTCTCTCTATGCTTCACTCTACTCCGTTTGTAAGGAAGGTAATTGATCTGAGATCAGCTTTGTTCAGACTGGATATCAACTTTTGTGCACTTTGTGCAGAGATTGGAGTTTAGAAGAATGAGAGGAGATTTTATTGAAGCAAAAGATTCTTAGGGGACTTGCTAGAGCAGATTCTAACAGGTTGTTTCTCCTTGTGGTAGAGTTTAGGACCAGCGATCATAATTTCAGAGCAAGGTGTCGCTCAGTTAAGATGGAGATGAGAGGAATTTCTTCCCTCGGAAGGTAATGAATCTATGAAATTCTTTACCACAGAGGGCTATAGAGCCTGGGTTATTAACTTTATTCAGAGTTGAGATAGACAGATCTTCAATCAGTCAAGGAATCAAAGGTTTTATGGAAAATGCAGGAAAATGGAATTAATTATGAGATCAGCCAGATCTGATTGAATGGTAGAACAGACACGATGAACCAAATGCTCTTATGTCTTATGGTCTAAGGTCACCAGACAGTTAACTGGACCATTTACTATCTACAAGGTATGTGCACTTGTAAACTATGAGATCAATTATAGCATGTACTCACTAACCAAGCTAAAGTATGATAACTCACTGTTAGGATTTGATCTGGTGACATTCACTGGTCTATATGGCTCACTGAATAAAGGCATTGAGCCACTGGGAGAGCCCCAGTCAAGGCCACTTAAGCAATTTTGAATCACTGCCAGAATACATTAGTTTTACATGATCACTCTGTGAAGTTATTTAAAATAATCAAGCAACACAATTTCACATCATGTGTCAACTACAATTAGTTTACAAATGTATATCATTCTACTCTCAATTTAAGTACATTGTTAAATGTACAATCCAGAACTTATTGAACGAGCGAACATAGGTTTACATATTAAGCTTCCATTTAACTAGATAAGCCAATTGACACAATTTATAATCAAGTTTGTAAATCAACTTTACATATTTAAGTGAATTTGTACCAAATATGAACACACATTGTGATCTGTTGACATTTTAAATTCTAAAAAGTATGCATTTTGTTGTAAATTACATAGCCAAAATTATAAAGGAACCAGATCACAAGTTTTCTAAGCAATGTTTCCTTTTGGTAATATAGCTGAGCAAGTACCAACATTACCTTCAATGCATAATGGAGTGCCAACCACTAAAAGACCTTGAGTCTGTGACTAAGAGAGCACAGTATGTAAAAGATTTTGTAATATCAGCTCTTAATTAATGGAATCAGTAGGTTTCTAAAATTAGGTATGCATTTTAAAACAAAGTGACAGCAGCCAGCCAGTAAATCTGACTCAAGATTAGGTTTAGTTGTGATCTTTGCAACCTAGTGATAGCTACAGAAATACTGGCGTTTTTAAAGAGGCAAAGCTGCCATTTCCAGGTGTGAGTGATGTGTGATACACAACAGATTGGAGGGAGCAGGATCCCAAAGACAGCAGGATCCTGGAGCAAGTAGGATCCCAGATCGAACAGGAACCCGGAGCAAGTAGGGATCCAGCATGAACAGTGTCAAATCTTCCTGGAGTAATACACTGGAAATCAAGCTCCATTATTCCCTAAGTTGTTACAAATATACAAATTTGATTAAACCACCAAATTGCTCAAATTTCCCTTCCTCTCTAATTCAGGTTAAAAGAATACGCTCAACAGTTTTTTTTTAAATCTACGAGAAACTAAATATTTACAACAAGCAAACTGTTTTTAACCATTGGCAAGAAAAAAGAGAAGGGATATTAAAAAAAGTCAGATATGTACAATTCTAGCCCCAGCCTGGATCTGAGACTTTGACGAATTGTTTTCTTTCAGTTTCCTTTAACTCTTTGATGATGACACCTGGTTTTGGTTCATCCTCAGTCTTGCATTAACTGGCTAAGGATTTACCCATTTTTTAAAAACTGAATGTGACTCCTCCCCCTTTCCTTTCAACTAAGGAATTTACAGTGTTAGCAGTTTACAGATAAACTGTGTTTGAGAATTTCTGTTACTTCACACAGGAGGGAGAGTGAGCTTTTTCACAAGCTGTATGAGTAGAATCCTACAGGGGTGTAAGCGGTATGGGCTATGGCGACATCTGTGGCAGAACCAGGCATGAAGTCCAATGAGGCCCACCTCAATGTCGAGTGCATGATGTTGCACATTTGTTTTCTTTTCACAAGTGCTGAGGCAAGCTTCTCGCTGGACAGCAGCAGTTTCCGTTTAAGGCGAATTATTACTTTGTAAATGCTTGTTAGCAGCCTAACTCGTTTCATTAATATTCAGTTTTCTCACCAAATAAGCTAGATGACGAGAAAGTTCAACATGAAAACCAAAGCATGTGCCTGATGGATTCAGCTCACTGCTTCCTTCAAAGGATCTCCATGTTAGACACTCGGCAGCAAAACCTCAGGGCTGCATGCACTGTAATTCCATGAATATCGGCACCGAATATATGCCAACCTCTAACTACCCTCATGGCACAGCATACTCCTGTACTTCAAATCTGCACCTTGAGCTGCACTGCCAACTATCATTGTAATGCCACAGCAAGGGCACTATGTGCTCAGGGATACATGGACTGGACCAGACTGCATCTCCAGAATTCTGTTCACCGTCATAGTGCTCTAAGCTCATCTGGTTTCTCACAATGTCCTTGCCCTGCCTTACCTTGCTGTATTTTTATATTTCTCCCTCAACCAGCGATACATACTATTTCTGTTTTGTCTTGCACAGACTTAAAAGTTGAAAGCTTATTATTGTTGTTGGCAGGTCTTAGTCAAGCCAAGTCTTTGCTCCGGGGGTCCTGGCACAGGAAGTCAAAAGCAGCTTCCAAAACCAATCTAGGAGCTTGGGAACAGTCAGTCAACCACTTGGGCTATCAGAGTCAGGATGCTGTCCACTTATGGGGTGAGGAGAGTAATATTGAGTGTCCAGTACCTACCTGGCATCCTTCTGTTCTGTCGTGGGTGTTTTCATCTAAGAATGAGAAAGAGGCAGGTATTACACCTGATAAAGGAGCAGCACTCCAAAAGCTTGTGATTTCAAGTAAACCTGTTGGACTATAACGTGGTCTTGTGTGACCTCCAAATTTTTATTGAGTTTAAATATCACCATGTTGCCATCTTGGGATTCAAACCCATATATCCAAACATTAACCTGAGGTGCTGAATTACTAGTACAGTATCTTAACCATAATGCCACTGTCTCCCCCATAAGTTGTACCTTGAGAAGTAAAACCTTCCAAAAAAGTCAATGCAACAAGATCTAGCCAAGAAAACGATATGTTCAGGCACCCAGTGCTTCTGCTCCACTGTCCACATACTGGGCTGTGGCCCAAGAACCAATCAATTGGTAGTTACTATGGTGATTTCTAGGAACCCAGACAGAGCAAGAAACTGAAGACAGGAGGAATCAAGACAGAGGGAGAAGCTGAAGAGAATTTAGCTCTGAGGAAGCCAGAAGCATGAAAGTTGATGCATGGTGATATTGTCTCTGGACAAGTAATCCAGAGACTCAAGATAATGCTCTGGGGACAAGGCAATGAATCCCACTATGGCAGATTGTGAAATTTGAATAATAATAAAAAAGTGGAATAAAAGGAAACTGGTTTAATTGTAACTATGAAACCATTGTTGATTGTTGTATAAAACCAATCTAGTTTAGTAATGTTCTTTAGGTAAGGAAAGTCTGCTATCCTCATTTAGTCTAGCCTATATGCGACTCCAGACCCATAGCAATAAATGGTCTCTGCAATGACCTAGCAAACCACTCACTTGTATCAAACCACTACAAAGTCTAATAAAAGGAATGAAACCTGATGGACCAACTGGTATAAACCAATGCATTGGAAACAACAATAGCACACAACCCTGCTGAACCTGAAAATTCACTACACTAACATCTGAGCGCTTGTGCCAAAATTGGGAGAGTTGTTGCATTGTCCTGGTTCTCCCTGGGTTCCTGACTTCTTCTGGTGAAGAAACAGCATAACATAGTCAAAAAATGTGGTACTAGAAAAGCACAGCTGGTCAGGCAGCATCCAAGGAGCAGGAGAGTCAATGTTTCGAGTATAAGCTCTTCACCAGGAATGTTCTGATGAAGAGCTTAATCTCAAAATGTTGACTCTCCTGCTCCTCAGATGCTGCCTGACTAGCTGCACTTTTCTAGCACCACATTTTTTGACTCTGATTTCCAGCATCTGCAGTCCTCACTTTCTCCCAATAGCATAACATAGTCAAACTTAAGGAATTATACCTTAGAGACAATGTCCCAGATACTATCATCATCAACCTTGGTTATGTCCTGTTCTACTTACAGAACAGATCCCCCAGGGTACTGGCACAACAGCATACAGTTGAAACTGAGTTACCCTGGGGCTCTTCAATATTGACTCTGGACTCTTAAGAAATCTATTGCCATAAGACATGGGCAAGGAAACGTCCTGCTAATTACTATATTTCACTCAACCCACCCCATTCCCCAAACTCACTGATGAATCAATACATGTCCATGTTGAACACTGTCATGATGATGAATCAGATATGCTATGGACATTGTTAACTTTTGACTGCATCTTGTTTTTTTTTTAAAACAGGTCTGCCAAAAAAAAACTACTAATGTGAATTCAGCTGCTGTCTGGCAAGATCCTGTGTAGGACCCATGGAATATCACACCTTCGGAGTGTAGGAATTTTCAGCCAGAGAGAGAAGCATAACAGGAGTAAATAACAAGGGGCTCTCTATCTTTCCACTCTCAGCAAACAGCCAGCTCTTGAAATCATTTGTGTTTCGGCTAGTAGCAGCATTTCCTCAAACTTTCTTTTCAGCCGCACAGGCCTCTGAGGTCCATGCATGGGAGTGTCTTCTGGAACCAGAGGTTCTTCATAGAAACTTGGAGCATTGTCTACGAGAACTGTACAATAAAAAGAGTTACAAATTGACTGCAACATGAATCTATTTGTGCTAATGCACTGACATGTTAGTTCCTGGAATAATGTGCTGTGACAGTCACAGCTTTGAGAACAGCCAAGTAAACACCCTTACATCACAGGTAAAGAAAGGGAAGAAAACCTCTCACTCTGTAGGCTACCAGTCAGCTACTCTTGAAAGGAATCAGTACAAAAGACTTTCAATCAATTTACAAAGCAAAGAACCTCAGAACTGAATGTTCAGCTAACAGTGGCTATGCTGTCCTAACATTCACAATGTTCCACTATTTCCTCTTCACAAACATCTTTCATATTTTTATATTCATTTCTAATCTGTGTATGTTGAGTTATTATATCTTCTCGCACTTAATAATTAATAAATACTCTTTTCGTTAATTTAAGAACTCCAGATAAATTGACGCCTTCTAAAACATAAGTTTATTTGGATCAGGAGAAAAGTATTCATAAGGGAAGCAATCCTTTCAAAAACTAAGCTTGCTGCAACTAATCAAGAGGGTGGGTGAATAACCAAAGGGAGCCAGTTCTTCCTTCCTACTGAGAAGCTTAATGGTTTGAGGTAACCCATCTGGAACAATTACAAATTGGGGAAACCTTGACCAGGGATTTAGAGTCATAGAGATGTACAGCAATGTTGTAATTGTATCAGCCTCCACCAGATCCTCTGGCAGCTCATTCCATACATGTACCACCCTCTGTGTGAAAAAGTTGCCCCTTAGGTTCCTTTTAAATCTTTCCCCTCTCACCCTAAACGTATGCCCTCTAGTTCTGGACTCCCCCATCCTCAGGGAAAAAGACTTTGTGTGTTTATCCTATCCATGCCCTTCATGATTTTATAAACCTCTATAAAGTCATTCCACAGCTTCCAGCGCTCCAGAAAAAACAGCTACCAGCCTATTCAGCCTCTCCCTGTAGCTCAAATCCTCCTACCCTGGCAACATCCTTGTAAATCCTTTCTAAACCCTTTCAAGTTTCACAACATCTTTCCGATTGGAAGGAGACCAGAATTGCATGCAATATTCCAAAGGCGATCTAACCCATGTCCTGTACAGCCGCAACATGACCTCCCAACTCCTGTACTCAATGCTTTGACCAATAAAGGAAAGAATACCAAACACGTTCTTCACTGTTGTAACAACACCACTTGGAGGAAGCACAGAGGGTGGTAAGCACATATAGTACACTCTGGGTGTGGAATTTCAATGTTGATCACCAAGAGTCAAAAGAAACACTGCTGACTGTGCCAACAGAGTCCTAAAGGATATAGCTGCCAGAGCAGGTGTGCAGCCAGGTAGTGAGAGAACTAATAGGACTTGACCTCATCCTCGTTAATCTACATGTTATAAACGCAAATATCTTCCACAGTATGAAGTGGCTACTGTTGTGTAAGACAAGTCGTCTGAAATGGTCAACATGGAAACTTTGGATGTGTTTTATCCACAATATAATAATAGTTTATATGAAGACAGCAAAGCAAACTGCACAAAAGCTATCTTTGCTATATTCTGAGTATCAACAAAAAGCAGTAAAATAACTAACACTGCCTATTCAGCCTCTCCCTATATCTCAAAGCCTCCAATCCTGACAAGATCTTTGTAAATCTTTTCTGAACCCTTTAAAGCAGGGAGACCAGAATTGAGTCAAGCCAAAACATTGTATGCTTTCAAGAAGGAGTTAGATATTATTCTTAGGGCTCAAGGGGTCATATGGCTTCAGGAGAAAAAGGGAACAGAGTACTAATTTTGATGATTTGCCATAATCATGCTGAATGGTGGAGCAGGCTCAAAGGGCTGCTGGACCTACTCCTGCTCCTATTTTCTACGTTTTTGATGTTTCAGAGTCTCAAAGCATTTTGAGATGTTGTCTCGCTGTTGTCCTACATAACTGAATTGAAATGAGGCTGGATGATTGACCCAACTTGGGCTAGACAGCATATCTCTAGAAAATATTCTTACCATGAAGAGCAATTCTGCGGTTAAACAGTATGAGGTTGGGAAAGGAAAAGAACGAAGTTTTTTGGGGGGAGAGTAAACCATTGGGAGCTAAGGATCACTTCACATTGGATCAAGGAGAATCAAATGACTGCTTATGGAACAGTGTAAAGTATAATTGTAAGGTTGGTTTTTCAACTAAAAGTAAAGGAGAAAAGCGCTGTTCTGTAGTGCAAAAGAGTCTGATTACATAGTAATTTTTCTAAGTCTATTTGTTACAGTGAAAGTTTTAAAATGTGAAATCTTGTTATATCATCCTTGCAGCTTCCAACTGTCAGTTTGAATCTTTTAACAACTTATCAGGCTTTTTTGGGAATCAAAATAAACTATTTATCTTGGGAGAAAATGAATATCAAAAGCAAATGGCAATGGATTTTAATAATTTAGCAAAAGAGCAGTGTCACTTCAGGATATTTAGTCAAGAATGAAATACAGAATTCTCCACAGGTTAGGTATCACATTGAGGCTAAGTTTGAATAAACCTAAATTGATTAGTTCTCTTTTAAAAATAAAATAGGGCCAGTGTAAGAATTCTACAGCTTCTCTCCAAATGAATTGTCCATTCTCCTTTGTCTGACGAAAGTCCCACAAAATTGAACGGTTGGTTAGGTATTTCAGAAGGCAGTGAACAGTCAATATTGGTATGGTAGGCCAGGCTATGTGAGGAGAGTACGTGAGAACAGACGTGAGTGAACTTTTTTGGTTAATACAATGTAACAATTTCATGGCAACTTAGAATATTGCCAACTTTTCAAAACAAAATGCAGACTTTTATAATCAAATTATTAAATGCCAATGGGGGATCTTGATTTTTCCGAATTAGTTCAGTAGTATAATCTCTAAACTCCTGTGCCTGCGGAGAGGGGGCGTTTTAACATCCCCTGAAGTCAGGAGGTTAGTTAAATACATTGAATGTTCTATAATGGGCAGCGGATTGAAGTAAAGATGAGTCTGCTGTTAAACTCTTTGTCTCAGTAGTCAATGATTAGCTAATATAATGTGGCACTAAAGGGATTTATAAGTGGGATCCGTTGTGATTTTTTTTAGTGAGTACAGTTATGGACCTTTCCATTACTACAAACACTGAGTCGTTCATAAGTGTGTATAATTCTGATTCCACCTTCCAGCCCTTCTGCCTGGAATTGATCGTCTTTTTTCTGGGTCCATCTTCTTGGGACAATTACGTTTGTCTGGGGCTCATCCTCCTAGTGCGAAGGGGTACGGCTCATTCTGTCTCTGGCTCCACTCCCTCCGCTTGTTCTTCACCCAGTTTTCTCTTTGTATTAACGTTTGAAGACGTTTCACATCGCCTGTCAGGAATAATGTTCGCCTCTCCAGCTGTCAAAACAGGGGGTGTCTCTTTCATTCCGCCTCCGAGTACCAAAGGGCTCTTTAATGCTCATGTTTGGACACAAGCAATTATCCCTAATTATTGTTTTTCTTTTCAGTTTGCCTGTCCTGCTGGAGGTCCCGCAGATGAACATGCTATAATCCGCCACAGTCGGCTGATCTCTGGAGGGTTTTGCTGGTAAATCTTGGCGAGAGGCTCCATGGCTTTCATCTCAATGAGAATGGAGACGGTGCAGTGAATTGATTCAAACTCATTCAGATTGCTGAATTAACCTCTGTGTCCCGCCTTTAAATGGACTCAACTAAGAGATTTTACGTGTTGATGGCCGCGCTTTCAAACCTAGCTTCAGCTTTTAAAGAAAAGCACATTGCTTTGTCCCCTTTTGGGGGCGGGGGTGGGGGGCGACTGTGCATCGCACGATTTCAAACAGAGCTGGAATATATCGCTCAGTCTTTTCACCCTTCATATTAATATCTGATCTCAGTTCTATCCTTACGCCTTTTTTTAAGATTCAAAAAGGGCAGCTTGCTATTTTACTTAATGGTCTCATACTTGGGATAAATTGAGCAGTAGGCAAAGCCGGTGAAAATTGTATCAATTTCTTACTGAGTTGTTCACGTCATTTGCCAAAGATACAAAATTATTTTGTTCATGTTTTGTAACTCAATGGTGCTGGGAGCACGCCAAAGTAGCAGTCACTGGGTGGAATGCTGTTTTCCTTTTTGTTCGCATGATTTCTTTTACAGTTGATATTGCGCGCAAAGAATTGAAAAATAAATGACCAGCATCCTGCAAAGTGAGGTGATCCTGCTGCTGAAGCTCTGACGCTGATGAGGAAAGACCACACAGAAAACAGAATGAAGATGTGAGAGCTCCCCTTGTTGCGCATTAAATATAAAATGGTGTTTTTTTTAAAAAAAGCATTAACTTCACAATGCTTTAATTTCTTTAAAATGACGGCGTTAATGCTCTGACTTGAGCATTTTTTCAAGAAAAAATAATCATGGAGTAATTCCAAAATATTCAACCTTTCTATTAATTAATAAATGAGTTCACTTCGGAGATGGGAAGTTCAGGTCTGAGTTTCGAACTCTTGCCTCTTCAGAAAGTTATTCAAGCAGTTGTTCAAAAGTATCATCATTTAATTGTGCCCGAAATAAGACTTTCGCATAGGGCAAACTAACAAAGCCCGAAAAGGTGTCAACATTTAAAATAGAGAAAAATGCTGCTCGCTTTTATACTAGAAGGTCTCTCTCGGAACTTATTTTAGAGAGAGTTCCACAGGCTGAGAGAGAAGCAGAGTGTGGATTTTTCAATGTTACAGTCCGGCTAATGACAAAGGAGTCATCTGCCTAAGTTATTTTCCGTTCAACTAATGTAACAATCCTCATTTTATATATTTAACGTGCTGAAAACTGAATCAAGTTCTAATTTGTATATCATTTTTATCAACTATATTAAACACTTGTTTCACATTTCTCTCAGCGGAGTTTTGTGTATTTGACTTTACCAATTCCGTGTTGCTATGTAGGAGCCATTTTACTCACACAGCGAACAATGAATTCTCAAACTCGAAATTTAATCTTTCGGTTGTTAAATTGCTCACTATATCGTTCCACGGGGCGTGTTAAGCAGTGAGGTTTCATCTTTAGTGCTCAAAATCAAAACGAAATCCATGTGGGTTTAAGTCTTTACCAGTTGCTATCTTTAGATTTCGATTATTAAGGCTTTTTGCTGATAGTTTTGATGCACAGGAGAGTGGGATTGGTCTTTGTGTACAGCTCATTAAGCAAAGACCATTGGAAATGCTAGTTCACCATTCAATCATTTTCCGTGAATTCTTTTAATAAGTGCATTTATTTGATCTAACTGAGCCATTACTTGGACCACGTGAGCTGACCGTGACTATTGTGGCCTATTTCAATGGTTGGGCAAGTTACGTCTTTATTTTAAGATATTTTCTGGTTTACCTTTTTAGGCTCTCCTGTATTAGTTGGACTTCTGCCCATAATTTATGATTTTCCCCTCCAACAAGTTATTTGGTTAATCAAATTAAAATAGAAGTCGCCATAATATCCAAAGCCAATGGAAATGGTCCGCTCATTATTTCTTTCTGTACACAGAAGCCCCCGTTCTGTTTCTTTGAAAGGCTAAGGCTATAATGGTGATTTTTCTTTTACAGATCACTCTGCTGCTAAGAGGATTCCACATATAAGAAACAGCGTGAAAAAAACGAAATAAAATTGGTCTTCGCTTCTGCAAACACTTCGAGAAAGAGAGACCAGAAAATTCTCTGTCTTCTTCACCCATTGCTCTCCGAGTTTCCAGATGTTGGTCTGTCACTCCCACATGCACAGACACCTTTCTCCTGAGCATCCAGTAATTCATACTTACTGGGAGCTTCCTGTCTCTTATGAGTGTCATTTGGATATGTGTTATTATAAATCATTGGCAAATTCCTTCACTCGAATCTGTCAAACAACACTCCGTTACCGGATTTAATCTCTCAGGCATGATAGTGACCAGACAATATTACCCAATTTCTCCTTAATATCATTCTCAGGGTATACATAGAACATAAAACAATACAGTGCAGAACAGGCCCTTTGGCACTCAATGTTGCGCCGACCTGTGAACTATTCTCAGCTTGTCTCCCTACACTATCCCAAAATCATTCATATGCTTATCTAAGGATTGTTTAAGTCTCCCTAATGTGGCTGAGTTGACTACATTAGCAGATAGGGCATTCCACACCCTTACCACTCTCTGCGTAAAGAACTTGCCTCTGACATCTGTCTTAAATCTATCACCCCTCAATTTGTAGTTATGCCCTCTCATACAAGCTGACGTCACCATCCTAGGAAAAATTCTTTCACTGTCTACCCTATCTAATCCTCTGATCATCTTGTATGTCTCTACCAAATCCCCTCTTAGCCTTCTTCTTTTCAATGAGAACAGACCCAAGTCTCTCAGCCTTTCCTCATAAGACCTGTCCTCCAGACCAGGCAACATCCTGGTAAATCTCCTCTGCACCTTTTCCAATGATTCCACATCCTTTCCGAAATATGGGGACCAGAACTGTACACAATATTCTAAGTGTGGCTGCACCAGCGTTTTGTATAGCATGATATTGCGGTTCCGGAACTTAATCCCTCTACCAATGAAACTTAACACACCGTATTTCTGCTTAACAGCACTATCCACCTGGGTGGCAACTTTCAGGGATCTATGTACATGGACTCCAAGATCCCTCTGCACACCCACACTACCAAGAATCTTTCCATTGACCAAGTACTCTGCCTTCCTGTTATTCTTCCCAAAGTGCATCACCTCACATTTAGCTACAGTGAACTACATTTGCCACCTCTCAGCCCAATTCTGCAGTTTATCCAAGTCCCTCTGCAACCTGTCACATTCTCCCAAACTGTCCACTACTCTACTGACTTTAGTGTCATCTGCAAATTTACTAATCCATCCATTTATGCCTGCGTCTAAGTCATCTATAAAAATGACAAACAGCAGTGGTCCCAAAACAGATCCTTGTGGCACACCACTAGTAACTGGACTCCAGACTGAATATTTTCCATCAACCACCACTCGCTGCCTTTTTTCAGAAAGCCAGTTTCTATTCCAAACTGCTAAATCACCCTCAATTCCATGCTCTGCACTTTCTCCATCAGTCTACCATGTGGAACCTTATCAAAGGCTTTACTGAAGTCCAAGTATACCACATCAACTGCCCTACCCTCATCTACATGCTTGGTCACCTTCTCAAAAAACTCAATGAGGTTTGTGAGACACGACCTGCCCTTGGCAAAACCATGTTGACTATCTGAAATCAAATTGTTGCTTGCTAGATGATTATGAATCTTATCTCTCATAATCCTTTCGTACAACAGACGTAAGGCTCACTGGTCTATAATTACCTGGGTCATCTCTGCTGCCCTTCTTGCACAACCTTTGCAATCCTCCAGTCCTCAGGTACTAAACCTGTAGACAATGATGACTCAAATATCAAAGCCAAAGGCTCTGCTATCTCTTCCCTAACTTCCCAGAGAATCCTTGGATAAATCCCATCCGGCCCAGGGGACTTGTCTACTTTCACTCTTTCTAGAATTGATAACACCTGTGCGTAACTAACCTCGACCCTTTCTAGTCTAATATCTCGTACCTCATTCTTCTCCTCTACAATATTCTCCTTTTCCTGAGTGAACACTGATGAGAAATGTTCATTTAGCACCTCTCCGATCTCTACAGGGTCCACACTCAACTTCCCACTTCTGTCTTTGACTGGCCCTATTCTAACCCTAATTATCCTTTTATTCCTCACATACCTGTAGAAAGCTTTAGGGTCCTCCTTTATTCTATTTGCAATCAAACATTTATCATCATCAGGCTTAGTTGTGCTGATTCCAGTGTTTTCGCATCTGTTGTAATGTGAAAATGGTAATATGGAGAGAGGCGCAATCAATGGTTAATTTACAATTGCATGGCTACAGCGTTGGGTGGTAAATTTTAAACAGTCACTCTAACAATCTGTTTCAGTTACTTTCAATTTACAGCATTTCCCACAATGGAAACTACACGTAGACATTTGATACATCTGTTATAAATAATACAGCTGTTGTAAGAGATACTTATAAAGGAGATTTTAAATGGCTTTGGAGTAAGTAAGCATTTCCGTCCACTGAGTTACAGAGGTTTACAGGATGAAGTGATAAATAATGCATTAGTTATTAATTATTTTTGACTGTTTCTAGAAATAATACAATTCTAAAGTATTACTACAGTTATTATCATTTGTGATGCAGTTAAAACTGGCAGCTTTGTTACGAAGATGACAATGTTACAATAAATTATGATATAGTTACAAATGGTATCATAGCTGATACCAGGAAGCTAAATGATACCATTGTTAAAAAGACTAGTTACTGCTGTTAAGTATGTTATAAATGACACAGCAGTCAGTTTAATGTTTCTGTGGTTATGAATGATCTTGTGTTGACTAAGGTTGCAGGAAAATATATTGCAGTTACTACTGATATCAAATGTATAAACAATGCTGTGGTTATTAAAAATATACCCAGTAAGAATATAGCTGACCATGTCTTTGTTATGCAAATCATAGTTCTAAATGTTACTGTAGTTACCAGAAATTGTAATAATTATAAATTATACTGTATTCTTTGTAAATAGTATTTGTCACCAGATAGGATATTCATATAATTGTATTAGAAAGAGTGCTGTCAATTTGATATGCCAGTTATTATATGCAATATTGATAACATGTGGTTGCATCCATTAGCCATATAATGAAATATAGAAACACCACAGCTTAACATTTAGAAGCAGGGGTAGACTGTATTGACCTTGGAACCAGATCCATCACTCAGTAAAATCATAGCTCGCTCTCCTTCTGAAATTATCTTTGATTCCCTAGTCTTTCAAAAATCTAACTCAGCCTTGAATAAATGCAATAACCCGACCTCCCCTGTTTTCAAGGCTAGAGAATTTGACATATGATTGATGGTCTGGCAGGAAAAAAAATCTCACCTTCATCTTAAATAGGACATCTTGGATTCTTAAACTGCACCCTCCAGATCTAGTTTCCCCCATCCTCCGTCATTTCAAGTCAACTCAGAATTTTATGTTCCAAAAGATCGCCTCAGATGTTTTGAAACTCCAGTGCATATTTGTACAACCTGTGCAAATGTTCTTCCTAAGATAATTGTTTGATTCCAGGAATGAGTCATATCAACCTTCTTTGTTGTTTTCATTGCAATAAAATCTTTTTTCAAATAAGGAGACCAAAATTATAGACACTGCTCCAGATGTGGTCTCAACAAGACTCCATGCAGCTGCAGGAAAATGGCCCAACTCTGATATTCCATTCTCCCTGTGATAAATCCCAACACTCCACATGCCTTCCTGATTACTTACTGGCAAACTGCACAGACACTTATAAAGTCTGCACAGGCCCATCAAACACATTGACTTCTGGTTTTGGAAGCCACTAGAGCCTTTCAGAAGTCTACGCAGTGGCAAGAGCAATTTGAGGAAGCATAGCTTGCTCGACCTGTAAAACGTTTTTTTGTATTGGATACTTAAATACTTATGTACCTCTCTCCAATAAAATGGTATACAACGTTTCTATTCTCTCTGCCAAAGTCAACAGGTTTGCATTTTTCCACATTTATGCTTCATTTGCCAAATTTTCACCACTCACCTAATCTAATTGTTTCCCTTTACAACCTCCCTACTTTCTCTTGAGAATATGTTTTGTTACTTGTCTTGGCGTCTTCTACAAAGTTAGGTACCATGTTTTAAATTACCACATCAAAGTCAATGATTTAGACTGTAAATAGTGGAGGCCTAAGTACAGATCCCTGTGGACCCTACTAGTTACAACTTGATGATCTGAAAAGAATCAATTTATCTGTATTCTTTGCTTCCAGTTAGCTAATCAAACTTTTATGCTTGCTAATATATTATAATATTGGAGTATTTTGTATGTGCCAACTTTTAATCTTATTTAATATCTTCTGAAAATTCAAGTACACCACAACTATAGGTTCCTTTTATTTACACTGCTTGTTAAATTCTCACAGAATTCTAATAAATTAATTCCCAAAATGTTGACTCAGCCTGATTACATGATGATTTTCTCATCTCTATTTATAACCTCCTTAACAATAGATTCTAGCAATTTCACTGTGGCATCTGATAGGATTATATCAATCAATATAATTGTTGCTCAAGATACTATGAATAATGTGTTCATTGTAACCTGTTTTCCACGTGCGATATAAGTAACTATGATAAAACATACACTGATGATTCTGAACAGCAATTGTACTCCAGCTGCTATAAATAGTGTTACAATTATTTAAATAATACTTAATGATTCTATTGCAAAGGTTACTTTAGCTGTTACAAATGAAAAAAAACAATATTCTCCCTCTATAAATAACATTGTAGTTATAATAAAAAGTATATATTTGCTAAAATAAGATCACTATTCTTAAAAGTTATGCTGCCACAATTGCTATAAATAATTATGTGCTTGTCATGAGTGTTATTTAGTTTGTATAAGTTATTTTGCAATTGTCATAAATTATAATCAGTGAATAATACCATGGTTGTTAAAACTGTGTTTTATAAATAATATCCTAGCTGTGAATTGTAAAAGATGTTGCTATACTATCTAAAGTACTTGAATAAAATTGATATTTCTTTCAAAATGTTCAATCTCTACTTTATTCTATATAATAGATACTAGCAATCTCCTCAGCTCATTACTTATTACTTGACCTTTCCAAAAAAGATTTATGATAACTTAAAGTACTGCATTTATTTGTTGTCTGCTCTCCAATTGTCATTGTGTTGAGTCAATTGATTCCATTTCTATTCCATATTTTGAAAAAAAAAGCGTTCTTGAAATATATGCATTGTTAGCAAAGTGAACACTCAATTTCCGTCCTGGTTGTCCTTGAATTGGTAGTAGCAAATCTGCATTAGAAGCCCTGCAGTTCAAATAGAGAATGTGTTTGCACAATGTCGGTGTATCATGAGTTTTGAAATTCTAACCTAAAAAATGATGAATAATGGTAAAATATATCCGAGATGAAATAGTCTGTCACTCACTAGGGATTTTGGCAGGAACACAATGGTGTCTCATGCATCAGTTCCCCATGTCCTTCTAGGTGATAGAAGTTACACACTTGTGAAATACTTTTTATGAATCCTTAGCAATTGCTATGACTCATTCCGCAAGCTCTACAGCCACACTGTGTAGCTGGTGGATACTTGATCTAATAGATTGTGCAGTAGTTTAAATGGCACTCCTTTGTCCTGGATGGTGCCAAGCATCTTGGGTGTTGTTGCAGCATCACCCATCCTAATAAGTGGAGACAATTCCATAACATTTCAATCTTTTGTGGCTTATTGGTGATGAGAGAGGCTTTACGGTGTGAGGAGTTGAGCCATGCATTACAGAATTCTCAGCCTATGTCCTGCTCTAGAAGGAACAAGAGTTATGTAAGTTGAGTTTTGACTTAAAGGGGACAAACACAATGTCAGTAGTGAGGCATGCAGTGATGGTAATGACATGGAATATTAAAGGAAACTGGCCAACATTTCTCACGTTGAAGATAACCATTGCCTGATGTGTATGTTTCTTGAAAGTTGCTTGTCATTGACCTGTTTTTTGTTTCAATCTTGTCACATATGGGCATGAAATGTTCTATTTTCTGTGGAATTGTAAACAGAGCTGAACTTTGTGAAATCATTAATGAATAGAACCACTTCTACTCTTATGATAGAATGAAGATCATTCATGAAACAGCTAAAGACAGTTGGACGAAGGACAGTTACTTTGAATGCTTGCAGCAATGTCCTTAGCATGAGATAATGATGAGAACCATCTTCCATTGTAGTAGGTACAATTCTAACCAGTGGAGAGCTTCACCCCTTGATTCCTATTGACTTTGCTAGATCTCTTTGGTGTCACCTGATGTGTTTTCTCAGTAAAACACCACAGCTAGTATGATATGGCTTGAATGTTCCCTTTATGTTATCCCTAGTATCATATACCACAAATGTGAAACAGATTTCTCGAAGTTTATCAACAACACTATCTAATTACACTGCTAAAATAACCCTGACTTACACATTATCTGGCGCTGTGCTTATTGGTTGTATAAAACAAATATGCAGTAACTGCAAGCAGATTATTATTAATGTTGCTGCTACCATTTTCTACTCATTAATGAAATACAGGTGTCAATAACTAGTCCAGTATTCATCCTTAATTGCCAAGACAGGAGTTAACAGTCAAATGCATTGTTGTGGGTCACAGTTGTGTATAGACCAGACTAGATAAGTGATAGATTTTTTTTACCTAAAGGACACTAGCAAACCACATGTGTTTGTATGACAATTCACAAAGGCCACACGGTTGTCATTAGACTAACTTTTTCTCCTCAGTTTTCTCAATGAATTAAAAGTTCCCCATCTGGCTTGGTGGAATGTCAACTCATAGCTGCAAAACATTAACCTAGGGTTCCGGATTAAATAGTCCAATGATATTTACTATTACACTACCACCTCCCGAAAAGCTACTGAAGGTTAAGGTGAAGATGAGGGAGATTCTTTTAAACTGAAATGTCACATGATGTGATGTCATTTAAGTGTCTTAAAGCTCTAATGCCTGTCTGGTCTGGAATCAATAACGTAACATCACTATAAGCCAAATGCTGCTGTGATATCAAGTGTAGTTGCCCTATATTCATCTCACAAAGTGAACTCTTGAGTTCATGGATTAAGGTGCTTTGAGATTCAAAGTGAAATGAAACCCAAATTGAACATTGGTAAGAACAATTTTGGTAAATATACAGCTAATGAGTGGGAATAGGCTAAAAAAGCAATTATTGGTCAAGTTGGGTTTGTGCTTTTTTAAGTGCAAACCATAAGATATAGGAGCAGAAGTGGGCCATTCACTCCATCAGGCTGATTGCATAATCCTCAGCTCCACTTTCCTGCTTTTTCCCAGTAATCTTTGATTCCTACACTGATTAACAGCATGTCTATTTCAGCCTTGAATATACTTAATGACCCAGCCTCATCTGCCCTCAGTCATTCACAATTCTCTGAGAGAAGAAATTCCTCCTTATTTCTGTCTTAAACGTGTGACCCTAATTCTGAAATTATGCCCTCTGGTCTTAGACTCACCCACAAGGGGAAGTAAACTTTCTGCATCTGCCCCATCAAGTCCTCTAGCCATCTTGGATGGGTATATGAATAGGAAGGGTTTGGAGGGATATGGGCCAGCTGCTGGCAGGTGGGAGTAGATTGGGTTGGGATATCTGGTCGGCATGGACAGGTTGGACCGAAGGGTCTGTTTCCATGCTGTACATCTCTATGACTATGACGCTATAATCATTCCTCGTAATACAGTCCTTCATGCTTGGTATCAACCCAGGCTCTGGACTGTCTTAACACTAATACATCTTTCTTTAGATAAGGTGTCCAAAACTGTTCACAATATTCTAGCTGGGGTCTGATGAATGCCTTGTAATGGTTTCATAAAAGCTCCCTACTTTCAGACTCCATTCCCTTTGAAATAAAGGCAAATATTTGCTTTCCCTATTACCTGCTGAGCTTGGATGCCAGGTTAATGTGATTCATGTATACTGGCAACTTGTCACATTCTTGGCTTGGTCGTAGTGCTTAGTTTTACTAGAACAGCCTGGTTCATGTTGTAAGTCATTCTGAGCCACAGATCGTCAACACCACAACCAGACTGTTGTCAGGGCTCATTGTCTTTGTTGCATCCAATGCACCCAGCTATGTCTTGATGTCATGTGAAGTGAATCAGGTTGGCTGAAGATTGGTATTAATGGTTATGGCAATAGAGGGAAGAGAGTGAGAAAGATGTCCATTGATAATATTATCCCATACCAATGACCATCCCTGTACCAACAGAATTATATCAGTCAATTCCCAGTATGTAGCCATTATAAATTATTTGATTGCTGTTATAGAATGCTACAGGATCTAACAGTAAATAAAAAAATCAAAGAACTGCAGATGCTGGAAATCAGAAATGGAATCAGGAATTGCTAGAAAAACTCAGCAGGTCTGTCAAAAGCTGTGGAGAGGAAGCAGTGTTAAAGTTTCAAGCCCAGTGACCCTTCTTCACTAACATTGGTTTGCCTAATAAACATTCTGGTGCCTTGATACATTGCTCTTAAGATAGTTCCAATAAACCGACCCTTGGTCTGTATACCGGGCATCAAATCCTTTCAGCAGTTCACCCATCTCTATCATACACCTGCAGTTTTCTTAAAAGCTCAGTTGCTATTATTGCTGATTGCTGAGGGTGTTTCTGTTTCTGCTTCTCCTCTTTTTCTGCACTTTCTTCCACATAATTAAAGTAGTAATGTTAGAAGCTGGGGCTTCAGCTGTGGGATAATTTTGGTAACAGATTTGCCATCCAGAGGCCTCTGATTCAGACATGTTAGTTCGAATCCTGTCGCAGCAATTGAGGAATTTAGGCCCAGTAAGTTAAATAAATCTGTAATAGGTTCAACAGCTCCTTCTCAAGGGCAGCTATTGAGGGTTAATAATTTCTGACCCTGACAGTGATACCACCAGCCAGTAAATGAATCCCTAAAAGTATCAGCATCCATGAACTCAAGGTGAAAAAGACAAAACAGCGTTAGAAAGAAATAAGATGTAAGTTGGAAATACTTCTGAAAATGCAAACAGCTCAATGACAAAAGATCCTTTGATCTAATTACTTTCAGTGGGATACCCCTCTAAATATAAATATACAAAATGAATCAATGCTCCCTCACCAAAGAAAATTACTTCCAGCTACCTCCTCCTGTGTCTCCCTAATTCTTTGTGATTTGCCGCATTCCCTTTTTTACACAGCACTTATTGGCGTTTATTGCAGTTATTTGTACAACTTTCAAATGATTACAAGACTGGTATTACAGGAAGAGAGGGTGGTGACTGTTGATAAGCCAACTTGGAGTAGCTGAAGCTTTGCCATACAGAAAGCAATGGGGAACCATGGGCTCCCAAGCTCTCGAGTAATGCATAAAAGTGTACGAGTTCAAAGCATTTCTCCTGCAGAAACAGGATCCCTACACACGAAAGTTTGTTAATTCTAGGAAATGGAAATAAGCCATATTATGTGTTCAACTGATTTGCTTAAATTGCTTGCTACTGTAGCTGTAAGCATATTCAGGATTGTTCAGCAAGTTCAGCTCATTCAGAGAATCACAACAAATCTTTAGTTAGTGTTTTGCAATTAGGTTGAATATAATCTGTAAATTATACTATTATGAACAAGCAAGGGTCCATGTTGTTTTGTTTAATCAGCCACACATTTGAACCTATGTAGCTAGCTAACCCTGGCCCTGAAATTCACTCTGGTGTTACTTAACTGTGTGGTTGCCAGGATGTCTTTTTCACTTGTGGCAACATCCTATTCATGAAAAGTACTATGTGCATGGCTGCCACATAGTCATAGAGATGTACAGCATGGATGCAGACCCTTCAGTCCAACTCATCCAGAATATCCCTAATTAATCCAATCCCGTTTGTCAGCATTTGGCCCATATTCTTATGAACCTTTCCTACTCATATACCCATTTAGCTGCATTTTAAATGTCGTTATAGTACCAGCCTCCATCAGTTCCTCTGGAAGCTCTTTACATACACACACCAAACACTGCATGAAAACATTGCCCCTTAGGTCCCTTTTAAATCTTTCTCCTCACAGCTTAAACCTATGCCAACTAGTTTTGGATTCCCTTACCCCAGGGTAAAGATCTTAGCTATTTACCCTATCCATGTCCCTCATGATTTTATAAACCTCTATAAGGTCACCCCTCAGCCTCTGATGCTCCAGGGAAAATTGTCCCAGCCAAGTCAACCTCTCCATGTAGCTCAACCCTGACAATATCCTTGTAAATCTTTTCTGAACACTTCAAGTTTCATAATGTCCTTCCGATAAGAGGGAGGCCAGAATTGCAGACAATATTCCAAAAGTGGCCTAACAAATGCCCTGTACAGCCATAAAATGACCTCACAACTCTTATACTCAGTGCACTGACCAATAAAGGCAAGCATACCGTACTATCTTGTCTATCTAGGACTCCACTTTCAAGGAACTATAAACCTGCACTCCAAGGTCTCTGTTTGGCAACACTCCCCAGGATCTTACCATTAAGTGTGTAAGTCCTGCCCTGATTTGTGCTTCCAAAATGCAGCACCTCAAATTTATCTGAATCAAATTTATCTGGTTAGCACTGTTGCCTCACAGCACCAGGGACCTGGGTTTGATTCCCACCTTGGGCAATTGTCTGTGTGGAGTTTGCACATTCTCCCTGTGTCTGTGTGGGTTTCCTCCGGGTACTCTGGTGTCCTCCCACAATCCAAAGATGTGCACGTCAGGTGAATTGGCCATGCTAAATTGCCCATAGTGTTAGGTGCATTAGTCAGGGATAAGTATAGGTTAGGGGACTGGGTCTGGGTGGGTTACTCTTTGGAGGGTTGGTATGGACTTGTTGGCTGAAGAGCCTGTTTCCACACTGTAGGAAATCTAATCTAAATTCCATTTTCTACTCCTTAGCCCATTGGCCTATCTGATCAAGATGGCATTGTACCCTGAGGTAACTTTCTTGGCAGTCCACTGTACCTCACATTTTGGTGTCACCTGCAAACTTACTAACTATACCTCCTATGTTCACATCCAAATCATTTATATAAATGAGAAATAGTGGAGCCAACACCGATCCTTGTGGCATACTGCTGGTCACAGGTTTCCAGATTGAAAAGCAACCCTCCACCACCACCCTGTCTCTACCTTCAAGTCTGTTCTGTATCCAAACAGCTCGTTCTCTTTGTATTCCATGTGATCTAACCTTGCTAACCAGTCTCCCATGAGGAACCTTGTCAAACACCTTTCTGAAGTTTGTATAGATCACTTACACTGCTCTGCCTTCATCAATCCTCTTCATTTCTTCTTCAAAAAATTCAGTCATGCTAGCAAGGCACAATTTTCCATGCACAAAGTTCATGTTGACTATCTCTAATCAGAGGTTTTTTGATACCCTGGGATTAAAGCATCCTGAGGTAGAAGATAAGGCATTCTTCCTCCAGGTGTCAGGTGGTGAGGGAGCGGCAATGGAGGAGGTCCAGGAACTGCATGGCCTTGGCAGAGTGGGAGGGGGGGTTGGAATGTTCGGCCATGGGACAGTAGGGTTGATTGGTGCAGGTGTCCCGGAGATGTTCTCTAAAGCGGTCTGCAAGAAGGTGTCCAATCTCCCCAATGTAGAGGAGACCGCATTGGGAGCAACGGATACTATAAATGACATGTGTGGAAGTGCAGGTGAAACTTTGATGGATGTGGAAGGCTTCTTTGGGGCCTTGGATGGAGGTGAGGGGGGGAGGTGTGGGTGCAGGTTTTGCAATTCCTGCAGTGGTAGGTGAAGGTGCTTGCTAGGGGGTGTGGACCTGACCAGTAGTCGCGGAGGGAACGATCTTTGCGGAAGGCAGATAGGGATGAGGAGGGAAATATATCCCTGGTGGTGGGGTCCATCAATGTGGACTTCAGCAGTTTCCTCATTTCCCCTCCCCCCACCTTACCCCCATTCCAATCTTCCAGTTCAGCACCACCCTCATGACCTGTCCCACCTGTCAATCTTCCTTCCCACCTATCTGCTCCACCCTCCTTTCCAACCTATCACCATTACTCCCACCTCCATCCACCTATTGCACTCTCAGCTACCTTCTCCCCGGCCACACCCCCCCCCCCTCCCATTTATCTCTCCACCCCTGAGGCTCCCAGCCTCATTCCTGATGAAGGACTCCAGCCCAAAACGTCAATTTTCCTGCTCCTTGGATGCTGCCTGACCTGCTGTGCTTTTCCAGCAACACATTCTCAACACTATCTCTAAGCAGTCCTTGCCTTGCTGAACAAAGAGACTTTGGAGTGCAGTTTCATAGTTCCTTGAAAGTGGAGTCCCAGGTAGACAGGATAGTGAAGAAGACGTTTGGTATGCTTGCCTTTATTGATCAGTGTAGTGAGTGTAAGAGTTGGGAGGTTATGTTGCGGCTGTACGGGACATTGCTTAGGCCACTTTTGGAATATTGCGTGCAATCCTGCTCTCCCTGCTAAAGGAAGTATGTTTTGCAACTTGAAAAGGATCAGCAAAGAATTACAAGAAAGTTGCCAAGGTTGAGGGTTTGAGTCTGAGTAGGCTGGGGTTGTTTTCCCGAAGCGTCGGAGACTGAGGGGCGACCGTACAGAGATTTATAAAATGATGATGGGTATGGATAGGGTAAATAGACAAGGTCTTTTACCCAGGATGGGTAAACTAGAGGGCATAGGTTGGGGTGAGAGAGGAAAGATTTATATGGGATCTACGGGGCAGCTTTTTCACAGAAAGGGTTGTACATGTATGGAAAAGGACGTAGTGGAGGCTGGGTACAATAACAACATTTAAAAAGCATCTGACTGGGTAGATGAATTGGAAGGGTTTAGATGAATATGGGCCAAATGTTGACAAATGGGACTAGCTTAATGAGACTAGCTCTGGTCAGCATGGACAAGCTGGACCGAAGGGTCTGTTTCCATGCCATACATCTCTGTGACTCTCTATAAGTCCTGTCCCTTTGGATCCCCTCCAACAGCTTGCCCGTCACTGGTGTCAGGCTCACCTGTTCCCTGGAGTTTCCTTACCACCTTTCTTAAATAATGGCACCACATTAGCCAATTTCCAGCACCTCAAATATCTCAACAAGGGGTCCAGCAATCACTTCCCTGGCTTTCCACAGTGTTCTAGGGTACATCTGATCAGGTCCTAGGGATTTATCCATCTTTAAGTGTTTTAAGACATCCAGCACTTCCTTCTCTGTAATGTGGGCATTTTTCAAGCTATTGTCACTTATTTCCAGAAGGTCTCTATCTTCCATTTCCTTTTCCACAGTAAATACTGATGCAAAATACTCATTTAGTATCTCCCTGACCTCCTGCAGTATAACGCATAGGCTGCCTTGCCAATCTTTAAGGGGCCCTATTCTCTCCCTAGTTACTCTGTTGTCCTTAATGTATTTGCAGAATGCCTTTGGATTCTCCTTAACTCTATTTGTCAGAGCTATGTCATGTCCCCTTTTTGCCCTCCTGATTTCCCTCTTTAAGTATACTCCTCCTGCCTTTATACTCTTCTAAGGAACCCTCGATCCCTGCTGTCTATACCTGATATATGCTTCCTTCTTTTGCTTTATCAAAGGGTCATCAAGCATTCCCTACAATTACCAGCCTTGCCCTTCACCCTAAGAAAAACATACTGTCTCTGGACTCGCATTGTCTAATTTTTGAAGGCTTCTCATTTTCCAGTTATCCCTTCACCTCTGATTATCCACCCTAATCAACTTTGAAATTTCTCGCCTAATATCATCAAAATTGGCCTTCCCCTAATTTAGAACTTTAACTTTTAGATGCAGTCTTTCCTTTTCCATCACTATTTTAGAACTAATAGAATTATGGTCACTGGCCCCATAGTGCCACCCACCCCCATCCCCACCCCCACCCCCACCCCCATCCCCCCACTGACACCTCAGTTCCCTGCCCTACCTTATTTCCCAATAGTAGGTTAAGTTTTGCTGCTTCTCTGGTAGGTACATCCACTTACTGAATCAGAAAATAGTAGCAATCTGAATGGATTGTTTAAAGTATTGTTGAAATTTTTGAGATCCCTTGATTTTTTAGGGTAATTCCTGATGAAGGGCTTTTGCCCGAAACGTCGATTTCGCTGCTCGTTGGATGCTGCCTGAACTGCTGTGCTCTTCCAGCACCACTAATCCAGTACAGGCAATTTTCATATCCAAATGTGATAGCCTTCATCCCATTTGTAAGTTTTCACAACAAACAGCAAACAACAATTGGATCAGGATAGCCATTATCCAATATGATGCCTCAATTTTTATGCCAAGCTTGCACGGTGAGCAAATGGCTAGGCCCAATCTACAAGGTTGCTGAAAAAAAACAATCTTACAGCATATGGAGCGATACCAATCATAGAGTCATAGAGATGTACAGCATGGAAACAGACCCTTCGGTCCAACCTGTCCATGTTTACAGATATCCCAACACAATCTACTCCCACCTGCCAGCACCCGACCCATATCCCTCCAAACCCTTCCTATTCATATACCCATCCAAATGCCTCTTAAATGTTGTATTTCTCACTCTCTTCCCTCTATTGCCATAACCATTAATGCCAATCTTCAGCCAACCTGATTCACTTCACATGACATCAAGACATAGCTGGGTGCATTGGATGCAACAAAGACAATGAGCCCTGACAACAGTCTGGTTGTGGTGTTGACAATCTGTGGCTCAGAATGACTTACAACATAAACCAGGCTGTTCTAGTAAAACTAAGCACTACAACCAAGCCAAGAATGTGGCAAGTTGCCTGTATACATGAATCACATTAACCTGGCATCCAAGCTCAGCAGGTAGTAGGGAAAGCAAATATTTGCCTTTATTTCAAAGGGAATAGAGTCTGAAAATAGGGAGCTTTTATGAAACCATTACAAGGCACACATCAGACCCCAGCTAGAATATTGTGAACAGTTTTGGACACCTTATCTAAAGAAAGATGTATTGGTGTTTAAGACAGTCCAGAGACTGGGTTGATACCAAGCATGAAGGACTGTATTATGAGGAATGGTTATAGCATCATAGTCATAGAGATGTACAGCATGGAAACAGACCCTTCGGTCCAACCTGTCCATGCCGACCAGATATCCCAACCCAATCTACTCCCACCTGCCAGCACCTGGCCCATATCCCTCCAAACCCTTCCTATTCATATACCCATCTAAATGCCTCTTAAATGTTGCAATTGTACCAGCCTCCACCACTTCCTCCGGCAGCTCATTCCATACATGTACCACCCTCTGCGTGAAATCTTTGCCCCTTAGGTCTCTTTTATATCTTTCCCCTCTCATCCTAAACCTATGCCCTCTAGTTCTGGACTCCCCCACCCCAGGGAAAAGACTTTACCTATTTACCCTATCCATGCCTCTCATAATTTTGTAAACCTCTATAAGGTCACCCTTAAGCCTCTGACACTCCAAGGAAAACAGCCCCAGCCTGTTCAGTCTCTCCCTATAGCTCAATTCCTCCAACCCTGGCAACATCCTTGTAAATCTTTTCTGAATCCTTTCAAGTTTCACAACATCTTTCCAATAGGAAAGAGACCAGAATTGCACACAATATTCCAACAGTGGCCTAACCAATGTCCTGTACAGCCGCAACAAGACTTCCCAACCCCTGTACTCAATACTCTGACCAATAAAGGAAAGCATACCAAACGCCTTCTTCACTATCCCATCCACCTGCGACTCCACTTTCAAGCAGCTATGAACCTGCACTCCAAGGTCTCTTTGTTCAGCAACACTCCCTTGGACCTTACCATTAAATGTATAAGTCCTGCTAAGATTTGCTTTCCCAAAATGCAGCACCTCGTATTTATTTGAATTAAACTCCATCTACCACTTCTCAGTCCATTGGCCCATCTGGTCCAGATCCTATTGTAATCTGAGGTAATGCTCTTTGCTGTCCACTACACCTCCAATTTTGGTGTCATCTGCAAACTTACTAACTGTACTTCTTATGCTCGCATCTAAATCATCTATGTAAATGACAAAGAGTAGAGAACCCAGCACCGATCCTTGTGGCACTCCACTGGTCACAGGCCTCCAGTCTGAAAAACAACCCTCCACCACCACCCTCTGTCTTCTACCTTTGAGCCAGTTCTGTATCCAAATGGCTAGTTCTCCCTGTATTCCATGAGATCTAACCTTGCTAATCCGTTTCTCATGGGGAATCTTGTCCAACGCCTTACTGAAGTCCATATAGCTGACATCTGCTGCTCTGCCCTCATCAATCCTCTTTGTCACTTCCTCAAAAAACTCAATTAAGTTTGTGAGACATGATTTCCCATGCTCAAAGCCATGTTGATTATCCCGAATCAGTCCCCTTGCCTTTCCAAATACATGTACATGCTGTCCCTCAGGATTCCCTCCAACAACTTGCCCACCACCGAGGTCAGGCTCACTGGTCTATAGTTCCCTGGCTTGTCTTTACCGCCCTTCTTAAACAGTGGCATCACGTTTGCCAACCTCCAGTCTTCTGGCACCTCACCTGTGACTATCGATGATACAAATCTCAGCAAGAGGCCCTGCAATCACTTCTCTAGCTTCCCACAGAATTCTCGGGTACACCTAATCATGATGCATACATTGATTTGTGAAGGCAAACATGTAGTGGACAGTAGTGAAGAACCCACTAGCAGCACTTCCTGAACAATTATGAGTCTGCTAATTTACACTGCTAATCAATTTAAGATAATCAGTTAAGTACCTAAGTGGCTTATTTACGCTTGGTAGGAGCAGCATACATAAATACATGGAAATATGTACTCTGCAAACAAAAGGAATATGTTCAAGTCTCAAACTCTTTTTAATTTACTTGGAGCACAGGAGCTTGCAGTTCCCTGTTGTCTTGTCTATGATAATACCTTGATTAATCAGAGTCAACTTATCAACCTAGCCTTGACTCCTCCAGTATAAATCTTTATGATTGCTTGAGATGTGCCATTCTTTTCTTTGTTCTGATGAAGGCAAAATGAAAAACTTTGGCAGTACATCTCTTTTCAGCAATATTAAAGTTTTGGACAACCAAATGATTTGTACAATTTCTATTCTCACTTCAAAAAATTGTGCATGCTAGAAATCTGAAGGTAAAAAACAGAAATTGCAAGAGAAACTCAGCAGGTCCTGGTAGTATCTGTGTTCTCTCCACATACCTGCTGAGTTTCACCAGCAATTTCTGGTTTTGTTTCTATTGTCCCTTTCTCTGCATCAGCAGTTAAAGTGGACTTTGTTAAGAAGCCTCATTGTATTCTTTTCACTTTTCACTTTTACCTACTTCATAACTTTACGGAACGTTTTGGAATGAATACAACCGTAAAGTAGTTGAGCAAAATGACCAATTTGTGTTCTGTACAATTCTGTGCAATTATAAAATATCTAGTTAGTGCTCTTGTGGTGCAATAGTATTGACGTTCAAATCACAAAGATGTATCGTAACACATCTGAACTGAATGATTTTTTAAAAAATGTATCAAATGGGTCAGGAACTGAAACAACTTATTTTAACTTTGTTGTCTGATTTCTCCATGGACTGGATTTACAAAGGATCACAGAGCCTGGAACAGTCAAAATGGGAATACAAAATTACACATTCAGATCTATTTTGGATTGTCAAAGGGCAGATGGGTGATGGTGGGGAGGTACTGGAAAGCTGGTCACTGCAAATAAACAGCATCTTAAGTTCTTTAAGGAGTTCCTTATAGAGGCATGTCCGCTTGTTACTGCAATGTTCAATGTTTTCTTAGACAGGCCCAGACCTTACACACTGACCAGTAGCGCAGGTCCTGGGAGCAGCCCCAGGTTTGCCACAGAGCCCAAGTATGTTAATATTTATTGAAGTATATGCAGCAAACCAATTCCAGCACGAGCATTGCTTTTAACCCTGTCCGCTTTGGGTCATTTTCCACTGCGTTTGACCTCCTGGCCATCTGCTTACTTTGTTATGGAAAAAATATAAATGAAAGATTAAATAAAGATGTTTGACGTGAATGTTTGCAGAATCATTACAGGCAACAGCACCATCTTAGAGAGTTGCAAGTTGTTGAAATTCTTTACCAAAGAAGACAGTTGAGGCTGGGTTGTTAAGTATATTCAGTGCTGAGGTAGACAGATTTTTAATGAGTCAGGGAATGATGGGAGAGGCTGGAAAATGGAGTAGAGGATTATCAGATCAGTCATGATCTCAATGACGACAGAGCAGATTCAAAGGGCTGAATGGCCTACTTCTCCTCTTTTATGCCTTAAGGTGTACCACAAGCTTTGATTCACTGGGCAACCCAAACTCTTATCCGATTGTTCACTGTTTGAAGGATTGCCTCCTGTTTGGTGCAGAAGGCCTTCCCAACACCCCTTTCTCCAAATATCATTCTGACTCCCCCCCCCCCCCCCTCCACAGCTGCTCAGGGGGTCAAAATCAAAGGTCTTCCTAGAAGGTGACCATAGAACAAGGTGCCAGTGTCTTCAAAGAATTTGAGAGTCAGGCAGGAGATTTCATTCAGATGAAGGTCCCACTGTTTCTCCATCTCCTCAGCCAATGTTTGCCCCTCCTGCTGCTGCTGAGCTTACTCCACTGATGGCCTGGCCATCATTTCCTGAGTCTGACCTCTGTCCCAACATGAGCACCGCAGTCAGATGAGCATCAGTTAGTGAGGCTACCTATTGCCTGTCGCTGTCATGCAAGATCCTCCTAGCTGCTAACTAGTACATTGATTAAGTTCAGCAAGAGAGTATAGGGATAAGGTGGGGGGAGGGGAAATGAGGAAATTGGTGAAGTCCACATTGATGCCATGGGGTTAGAGGGTCGGAAGACGAGGCGTTCTTCCTCCAGGTGTCCGGCGGTGAGGGAATGACAGTGGAGGAGGCCCAGGACCTGCATGTCCTTGGCAGAGTGGGAGGGGGAGTTGAAATGTTTGGCCACAGGGCAGTGGTGTTGATTGGTGCAGGTGTCCCGAAGATGTTCCCTAAAGCGCCTTCTTGCAGAGTGCAAGAAAGATTTTAAGAAGTAAATAAATTTTTAATACTAATTGTAACGTAATTTCTATTGAGTCATCTTGCATTGTGGAATTCAAATTCATATCCCTAGAACATTAACCTGGTTTTACTAACCATAGTACCACTGCACCCCCCATACAAGTTTTGATATTTCCTGGAGGACCCTTAAGAATATTTAGAACACATGACATCTTTCTATTCACTCATAAGATGTGGGGGCTACCCTAGTTGCCCTTGAGAAGATGGTGGTGAACTGCCTTCTCAATCCCTGCAGTCCATGGGTTGTATGTAAATCAGCAATGTCATCGGAGAGGGAGTTCTAGAATTTCTGAACCAGCGACAGTGAAGGAATGGGAACATATTTCCAAATCGGGAGGGTGGGTGGTTTGGAGCAAACTGATTCGTGATGATGGTGAGACACTAGAGAAATATGGACACTGGTTTGTGATCTTGTTGAATAAATCTCAAATAGCAAATGGGTCATTTTATAATCATAGCAGCCTGTGTTGATGAACTGATGCCATAAAAATGTGTTGCTTTTTAAAGACATTATGATATGAGTTACTCTGGGAATGCTACAAAATCACTCTGTGAATTAACTGTGAAAATTAAAACTAATATAATTAATTTTCTCCCTTTGTTGATGAAATGTAACAATATTATGGGTATTTTAATGTGGCCCATTTTGATAGCTACCCAGAGACCTCTGCTGGAAAGTGCACGCGTTACCAAGTTCTGATCCCATCCCCAAATATCATAGAATTATTACAGTGCATGAGGGGGGCATTCACACCATTTAACCATTGATATATGTTTTTTAAAACACTCATCCATTCGAATGGGCTCACTTGAATCTGCCCCCATCACATTTCCAGGCAATACATTCCAGCCCTGAATTACTCACAATGTGAATATGTTTTATTTCCCACTTCGCTTTTGCCACTTTTGAAAGTTACTTTAAAACTGTATCCTCTGGTTGTTGATTCTTTTATACGTAGGAGTAGTTTCTAGCTATCTATTCTGTTCAGATGTCTCATGATTATGGAAACCTCTATCAAATCTCTATTCAGCCTGTTCCTCTCCAAGGAAAACAATACCCATTTTTCCAATCTTTCCTCATAACTGAAGTGTCTCATCCTGATACCATTCTCATATGACTTTGCTGCAGTCTCTCCAATGCATGCACGTCTTTCACATAATACAGTCCCAAAATCGTATACATTGGAACACCTGAGGTCTAAATTGTGTCCTATATAAGTTCATCATAACCTCCCTGCTCTTGTGTTCTATGCCCCTCTACATGAAGTTGAGTCTATGTGTGCTTTATTAACATCGCTTAATCTATCCTGCCATCTTTAATAAGTTCACAGAATCACAGAATTGTTATGACACAGAACCGCTTGGGAAACTTCACTGTAATCTCTCTTCCAGCTGAGAAAGTGCCTATAAAACATTACTCTCTGTTTCTATTCCTCAGCTAATAGTGTATCCACATTGTTGTTATCCCTTTAATTCCATGGCCTAGAACATTGTTCACAAAATTATTGTATACATCAAACACATTTTGGAACTCAGTTCTGATGAAGAGTCACTGGAATCGAAATGTTAACTCTACATTCTCCCCACAGATGCTGCCAGATCTGTTGAGTTTCACCAGCAATTTCCATTTTAACTTTTAGAAGTACATGTACACCACAAAACAGCCTTCTCATCAATCTTCTCTATTCAGTCCAAAACATTCCAGAAAGTTAGATAGGCATAATTTTCTGCAAAAAATCCATGCTGGCTCTTTCAAATTGACCTACAGTTTTCATTGTGATGATTAATTCTATCCTGAGTGATTACTTTTAGAATTTTCCTTACTATTATATTTAAACTGACAGAGTCTCTAATTGCTGAGAAAATCTTTCCAACCCTTTTGAAAAAGTGCAAATTGTTTGCAATTCTCCTGTGCTCTGACACCATCTCCGAATTCAGGACAGATTGAAAGGTTATGGCCAGTGCCTTTACAATTTCCAGTGTCACTTCCATCAATATTCTTGGATGTGTCTCCCCAAGTTCTGGAGCTTTATCAACTTTATGTACTGACAGATTATTTAATACCTTCTCCTGATCAAAGTAAAACCATTCTAGTGATGGAATTTCCTTCGTTGTCACCATGGTTTGGGCAGCATCTACCTCATAGACAAAGACACATGCAAAGTATTAACTTAACATCTCAGCTGTGACTCTTGCCTTTATGTATAAATTCCCTTCTGCTTTCTAATTGGCCCTACTCTTGCTTTTATCACTATTTTACATTTAATGTGCTTTATGTTAGCTGCCAGACTTTATTCACAATTCCTCTTTGCTTCTCGTATTTGCTGTTCTCAAATTCATTTGGAACCTCCTGTATTCAGCTTAGTTCTCAATTTACTACCTGACATCTGACATAAGCACTCTTTTTCTTCAAATATTCAGCAGATATTTGGACAAGGAGTCAAAGATTGGAAGAATCATACATTCAATTTGATGTGAGAAGGGGAGAAATCTGGAGTCAATACAAATGAAATGGACAATTGTTTTGCATTGAATTAGTTATATAGGATGTTAATACAATTATTAGCCAGTATGAATTTCACTATTAAAAGTGTCTTACTTAGTTGTGAATTTAAAAACCAGAAACATCAGAGTTTCAAAAGCTACAGACTGTAGAGAAGAAAATCATCTTAGGTCGTGACATAAATTTGTGTCAAATCAGTTGCCAAAATATACAATTCCTTAGACTATGAATAGTCAGCTTAGCTTTGTGTGTGGGAAATTGTGCTTTACAAACTTGATTGAGATTTTTAAAAATCAATTGGATACAAAATTGACTTGATGGTACAAAACAGAGGGTGGAGGGACAGGGCTGTTTTTTGGATTGGAGGCCTATGACCAACACTGTGCCATAGGGATCATTGCTGGCTCCATTGTTGTTTGTCATTTATATAAAAGATTTGGATGTTGAATGAGAATATATGAGGCATGGTTAGTAAGCTTGTAGGTAACATTAAAATTGATGGTATAGTGGACAGTGAAGAGTGTTATCTAAAGCAACAATAAGATCTTCAGCAACTGGACCACTGGGCTTAGGATTGGCAGATGGAGTTTAATTTAGCTAAATGTGAGGTGTTGCATTTTGGAAAGACAAACCATGGCAGGATTTACACAGTTAACAGCAGGGCCCTGTGGAGTGTTGTTGAACAGAGAAACCAAGGGGTGCAAGTACATAGTTCCTTGAAACTGATCTCACAGTAGACAGAATGGTGAAAAAGACATTTGACACAGTTGCCTTCATTGGTCAGTGCATTGAGCATAGGAGTAGGAATGTCATGTTGCGACTGTACATTTGCAATACTGCACGCATTCTGGATGCCATGCTAGAGGAAGGATGTTACTAAATTTGAAAGGGTGCATAAAATGTTTACAAGGATGTCACCGAGATAAAGAACAAAGAACAAAGAAACTTACAGCAGGAACAGGCCTTTTGGCCCTCCAAGCCTGTGCCAATCCAGATCCTGTATCTAAACCTGTCACCTATTTTCTAAGAATCTGTATCCCTCTGCTCCCTGCCCATTCATGTATCTGTCTAGATATATCTTAAATCCTGCTATCATGCCCGCCTCTACCTGGCAGTCCATGGCCCTGCTAGTAACCCGTTCCAGGTATACACCACCCTCTGCATAAAGACCTTTCCATGCATATCTCCCTTAAACTTGTCCCCTCTCCCCTTGAACTAGTGACTCCTAGTAATTGAGTCTCCCCACTCTGGGAAAAAACTTCCTGCTATCCGCCCTGTCTATACCTTTCATGATGTTGTAGACCTCAATTCGGTTCCCCCTCAACCTCCATCTTTCTAATGAAAATATCCTAATCTACTCAACCTCTCTTCATAGCTAGTGCCCTCCATACTACGCAACATCCTGGTGAACTTCCTCTGGACCCTCTCCAAAGCATCCACATCCTTTTGGTAATGTGGTGACCAGAACTGTACACAGTACTCCAAATGTGGCTGAATCAAAGTCCTATACAACTGTAACATGACCTGCCAACTCTTGTACTCAATACCCCACCAATGAAGGAAAGCATACTGTATGCCGTCTTGATCACTCTATCAACCTGCATTGCCATCTTCAGGGTACAATGGGCCTGAACACCATCAATTTTCTCCACGGCTTTTCCATTTACTGTATAGTTCCCTCTTGAAATGGATCTTCCAAAATACATCATCTCACATTTGCCCAGCTTGAACTACATCTGCTATTTCTCCTCCCAGCTCTCCACTCTATCTATTTTCTGATGCATTCTCTGACAGTCCCCTTCACTATTTGCTACTCCATCAATCTTAGTGTCATCTGTAATCTTGCTAAACAGACCACCTCTACTTTCCTCCAGATCATTAATAGGAGGATTTGAGATGGGAGAGTTTGAGTTACAAGGAGAGGTTGGATAGGCTGGGACTTTTTTTCCTGGAGTTTAGGAGGCTGAGGAGTGATTCTAGAGGTTTATTAAGTCATGAGAGGCATAGATAAGGTGAATAGCCAAGGTCTATTTCCCAGGGTAGGAGAGTCCAAAACTAGAGGGCATAGATTTCAGGTGAGAAGGGAAAGATTTAACAAGGATCTGAGGGGCAACTTTTTCAAATCGAGGGTAGTGCATATATGGAACAAATTGCCAGAGGAATTGATAGAGGAGAGTACTATCACAACACTGAAAACACATTTGGATAGGTACTTGAATAGGAAAGGTTTAGAGGGAGATGGGCCAAATACAGACGAAAGGGACTAGTTTAATTTAGGAAACCCGTTTGGCATGGATGAGTTGGACCGAAGAGTCTGTTTCTATTGCTGTATGACTCTATAGCTCTAATTCTATTCATTGAGTGTCAAACACTGCACATATCAGGCAGCCCATCCCAAACCATTCATTTTGCAGCAAAAATCTCTCGCCATTTACATTTTGTAAAAGTGCTGATCAGATTCCCCTGTGCACTTTAAGTGCTGATTTAGTGAATTTTTTTGTGTTCAGCAGTTCATAATGGCCATGAACCTATAGAAGATCTCGAAGTTTACTTTCAACATCCAGTCCTATATTATGCACCAAAACTTGTCAGTCAATCCAACAGTCAACAACCACATGACTCAATAAGATCGATCGCAAATTCGAATGTTGGAGTGATATGTACTTTTTCTATATTGGTAATTCTCAGTATCATACAAAGATGTTAGCTCATATTGCAATCATAGCCACAAATAAATTATTTTAAAAATCAAGGAGTCCTTATTTTCTCTATGAAGTTTAAGGGCTGGATTTACAGTCACCTTGCTGGGTGTGTTTTGTCAGGGTGAGTGGACATGTTCAATATGTTAGATGACTAACTCTTCAGCTCCCTGTCCACCCAAGACTCAGACCCCATCCATTAAAAGAAAAGGTTAATGGACAGTTGAACTTGTTAACAAGTCAATTGACCTGAAAATTATTCTGTTGGCATGGAAAGGTGGTTAGGAATTGGAAGGCTATCTTTTTTTAATACAAGTGTTTACAGAGCATGGTAAGAAAGGGGGGTGAATATATCCTTCTGGGGGTTCACTATATGCACTGGAATTGCTCAATCACAAGATGTGACCCAGTCACTTTGTCTTTTCTCACCTAGACCCCAAAATACACCAGCTACTCAATTCAACATCTCCCTAGGTTCTTCAATACCTTTCTTGCCAAACAGTTGAGGACTTTACCCTTGCAGGCCCAGCAGTCAATAAAATTGACAAACAGCTCACTCAAGAATGCAAGTCCATCCCTCACCTTCCTAGCTCCTCTCACATTCTCTGCACCACAGCTATGGGATGGCTTTGTTTAATGTCTGTTCATTCAAGATCAACGTTTCCTCTGGGGGTGGAACTGGAGGAGCATGGAGGGGATGCCATTCCCCACCCACTCCCTGCCCCCATTGTGATTATGTTAAACAGATTAGATCTACTTTTGATGCATTTCTTTATGTTAATTTAACCAAACCTAGAATTTTGACTGTTACAACTGCTGTAGAATTTGCAAAGTGCACACAAATGACCACAAACAGCTCATCTAACTTCTATTGTCCAACAAGTATTGACTTACATCTCAATGTTTCTTGTTGAATTAAGTTTTCAGATTTGATTTCTTTTAGAATGTAAACATCCCAAGGAACAAGAAATAGACATTATGTACAACAAATTGGTCTCTTGTAAATCACCTCCCAGCCTTCTCACTGCATCTAGGTTACTTTTCAATGGTAGCCTCCTTTACCGTTGTTCTGTATAAATTCTGTCTACTATGTATAACATTGGTCTGAAACATATTGAACTAAATTTTTCTCTTTGCATCTTCTGTCAATTCATCATTTGAACTGATAAGCCAAATGTTATTGACAAGAATTGGCAACTGTCATTCTCCTCATGGACTTGTTGTTTCAGGTTACTGTCCAAAGGTCTCTTTCAGAATACCTGTGCATGATTCTATCCGTAGCTCTTGCAGTCTGATCCTTCGTCAAGAGCAAACTGATACATCATAGATGTTACAGCATTGAAGGCCATTCAATCAGACCCTGTATCAATGTTTATTCTCCAACTTGAGCTATCTGTTCAAATTTCTTTTTTCCCTTGCCCTTTTCTTAGTCATGTCTAGAATTACCAGTGCTGCTCCCACAAGCATTATAATCCAGAATCTCTGCTTCATGGTGGAAATCTGCAACTCCACACATGGCAATACCTTCCACGGATCATCTTTTTGACTATTGACTTGAATAACTTGTTAACAATATGATGATCATCAAAGATGATAAAACCAAAACTCTTCTTCCTTCCGCTCTGTTGATTCAACACTAGTTTAACAATTCTGATATGACAGATTTTTAAAAATGCTCTCTCTATGCCGTGGGCAAAGATTTCTTCAGCCAAATGAGTTCCAGATATGATGGAGTTCTTCATAATACTGCCCTTTTGGGTTCAACAACAAATCCACCTACTTTGTGAGGTCTGGCAGGCACTGCACCATTTACCTCAGAGACACAGGAGTATGTAAGAAAATCCAATTGCCCTGGAGCATTTCATATGTGGGTCCCACACAGTCAATCTGTCCCATTTCTCAAAGTGGTCTTGAAGAGTTTTGTCTGTGGTTTTGATGCTCAGACCACCAATGAAGAGTTTACACAGCTGTTTGTATTCTTCCTGCTTTCCTCAAAGAGAGAGAGGACAGCCCTGGATTGTCAATACCACAAAATGGCTCCAAGCAGAAAGAGTCTCAATAAAGTACAGCTGCCTTTTTGCCTTGCTTTTTTCCTCCAACTTCAATTTCAATGATTTGTTCATTAATTTACCTCCATCTTCTATTCAGATTCATTACTAATACAAATACCAATTCTTATTTTTGCCAAAAACCCTGCTTTGAGTCAATACTGTGAGTCCTCCCAACTTATTACATGTGCACATCATTGAAATGACAGTCTCATAATGCTTGTTTTTCAATTTCCCATGACAATATTTCTTCACTTGGAGCTGATTTTGATTTAGCCTCTCCCTAGGACAGGTGGTCTTTTCTGCTTTTCAAATTAGTCCTCTATTGCTATTATATCAGCACTGCAGATTCATGAAAGGTCCTATTAACTCTTAGGTTATCGTTCATCTTTAAAGGTTGCCTAATTCATAACTTCCAGTTTGATTCGGCAAGGCTGTTCTATTTGTGGTCCCATTCCCTAAGCTTCATCATTTTGGAACTAGTTCCTAAACATTTTGATAACTCAGCTATATTGCATTGACATCTCCAACACATTGGTTCTGACACCTGTCATTGTGCTACCTATTAAAACTTTATAACCTCTTAAGCATAAACATATTAGAAGTCACTCGACACCCGGTTATAGTCCAACAGGTTTTTTGAAATCACAAGCTTTTAGAATGCTGCTCCTTCGTCTGGTGAAGTCACCTGGTGAAGAAGCAGTGCTCCGGAATCTTGTGATTTCAAATAAACCTCTTGGACTATAACCGGGTGTCATGTGACTTCTGACTTTGTCCACCCAGTCCAACACCAGAACCTCCAAATTATGGCAGAAGTGTATTGTTATTATAATTAGATGGCCAAAAGCATGAAGACAGCCTGAACAGTAATTTACATAGCTATGGTATAAAATACTTTGAATCAAATTTTATAACTTTGCAATTTACCTTTGTAAAACAGCAAACCACTAATACACTTCATATATTCATTCAATATATTCTCAGTTCTCTCTCTTGGTAAACACTGTATTACTTTTCAATTTAAGACATATCACCTCTTTTTTGTTCTGGCACAAATTTTCATTATTTCACATTAACTATCGACTTGAAAGTGGAGTCGCAGGTAGATAAGATAGTGAAGCAGGTGTTTGGTATGCTTTCCTTTATTGGTCAGAGTACTGAGTACAGGAGTTGGGAGGTCATGTTGCGACTGTACAGGACATTGGTTCGGCCACTTTTGGAATATTGCGTGCAATTCTGGTCTCCTTCCTATCGGAGAGATGTTGTGAAACTTGAAAGGGTTCAGAAAAGATTTACAAGGATGTTGCCAAGGTTGGAGGATTTGTGCTGTAGGAAGAGGCTGAACAGGCTGGGGCTATTTTCCCTGGAGTGTCAGAGGCTGAGGAGTAACCTTATAGAGGTTTACAAAATTATGAGGGGCATGGATAGGATAAATAAATAATATCCTTTCCCTATGGTGGAGTCCAGAACTAGAGGGCATTGGTTTAAAGTGAGAGGGGAAAGATATAAAAGAGACCTAAGGGTCAACTTTTTCACTTAGAGGGGGATACATGTATGGAATGAGCTGCAAAGGAAGTGGTGGAGGCTGGTACAATTGCAACATTTAAATCGCATCTGGAATGATATATGAATAGGAAGGGTTTTGAGGGATATTGACCAGGTGCTGGCAGGTGGGACGAGATTGAGTTGGGATATCTGGTCAGCATGGATGAGTTGGACCGAAGGGTCTGTTTCCGTGCTGCACATCTCTGTGACTATGATTCTGCAACTATGACTACCAAAAAATCTAAAATTGTTTGCAAATGAATACAGTTTTCCTCATTATTTTCCATGCCTGTTTTCCCCTTATCACTTAAACATTTGATTTTTCTTCCATCTTGTCCATGTTTCTAACTTTTCAGTCAGTCATCGAATATTCATCCTGAAAATAATACTCCACAGTCAAATGTCAAGCTTTAGTGATTGTCAGGATAATGAGGATCTGTTCATTTAACTCAAATATTTCAACAAAAGATGAAAGATAATGCTACTAATCAGCAGCAAGAATATTGCATGTTGCCCTCCAATTAAAATCAATGGCGCCAGATTTTATGGCAATCATGATAATGGAATATTCCTCACCATTACTCCTCTTAAATTGACAGCAATCACAGACACAGTTAAAGTGGAAATCCAGAAGGATATGTCAAAGATTTATGCTTCTCCATGTGGTTGAAGTCTTGATTATGCAGATGAACTGATGAAAACCCACCCTTGTATGTTATCAGTAAAAGTATTTGAAAATGTTACAATTGTTGAATAAGTTTTAAATGGATTTGTAATAGATTGATTGGCCTCTTGGGCCCTAAAAGTCACTGAGTTTTATTTGTGCAATGTCAAATAAGACAGTAAGGAACAGGAATAGGAAGAGGCCATTCAGCTTCTTGAGCCTGTTCCAACATTCAATAAGATCAAAATTGATCCAACATTCCTTAGGTCTACTTTCCCGTCCTTTCCCCATAAACCTTGATTCCCCTCCTGATCAAGAAATGTTTTCTTTATGATGAAATTCCACATTTTCAGATAATGTTATAGAAGTTCATTTCTGATATCCCCATTTCTACCACATGTATGCTTCAATCATTTATTTCTCTAGCTGTAAAACATCCTAGAAGCACAGGATAATCAATGTCTTTTACCTTTGTGATGTCAGTGAGAATAATGCCTGGAGAACTCCTTGGCTTCATAACAAATTCAAACTGATACTGGGAAGGAGAAAATTCAGACCACAGAGATTTCTAGACATTCACATGCTGCTTCCTTCCACTAAAGAGGCAGGCTCTGTTGTTTCACTGCCAAATGCAAAATCCAAGCCATTTCATATGTTTCAAGCCCAAACATTCTAACGGAAAATTAATCGATAATTAATTTGTCAATTTTTTCTCAAATTGTTATTAGCAATATTTTGCTTTTCAAGTCACTATTTATAACTAAAGTAACATTTCCAAAATACTCAGAGACTGATAGTAAAAGTAAGTGCTCATGAGATCCAAGGGAATTTGGCCAATCGAATCCACATTTGGGTGAGCGGCAGAAAGTAGAGGATGATGGTTGAGGGCTATTTTTCCAACTACAAGTCTATATCCAGTGGGGTCCCACAGGAGTCAGTTTTGAGCCCTTGCTGTTTGTGGTTTACATAAATGGTTTAGACTTCAATGTAGAGAAGTTGATCAGTAAATTTGCAGGTGATACAAAAATTGGTGGGTGAGTAATTAATGAGGAGAATAGCCTTAGTTTACCTGAGGATATAGATGGTCCAGTCAGATGGGCTGATCAGTGGCAAATGGAATTCAATCTAGATGAATATGAGGTGATGCAGGTGGGCGAGCACAAGTAAGGCATGATGAACAGCAAGACCTGAGAAGCTCCAGGGGTCTGAGGGATCTTGGTGTGCACCTTAATGTATCAGGACAGGTGGATAAAATGGTGAAGACAGATGGAACTCTTGCCTTTATTAGCTGGAGCATAACATTTAAGAGCAGGTTATGCTCGAACTGTATAAACAATGGTTAGACTGCAGCTAGAGTACTGCGTACAGTTCTAGAATCTACAATATAAGAAATTGTGATAGCACTGGAGAGAGTGCAGAGGAGATTTACCAGGAAGTTACCTGCACTGGAGAGTTTCAGTGACATGCAAAATAGAACATAGAACAGTACAGCACAGAAACGGATCCTTCAGCCCATGATGTTGTGCCGAATACGATGCAAAATTAACTAATCATGTCTGTCTGCTCTTTATCCATCTTCCTCCACTCTTTGCTTATTCATATGCTCATCTAAATGTCCTGTAAATGCTCTTATTTTATCTGCCTCAACCACCATCCCTGGCAGTGGGTTCCAAACTCCTACCACTCTCTGTGTAAAAAACCTACCCCTCACGTCTCCTTTGAACATCCCCCTCTCACCTTAAATGCATACCCCCTAGTATTTGACATTTCAACTCTGGGAAAAAGATTCTGACTGCCAACTCTATCGATACATCTCATAATTTTATAGAGTTCTACAAAGTATCCCCTCAGCCTCCATCCCTCCAAAGAAAACAACCCGAGTTTTTCTAGTGCCTCCTTATAGCTCATGCCCTCTAATCCAGACAGCATCCTAGTAAACCTCTTCTGCACCTTTTCCAAAGCCTCCACATCCTTCCTGTAATGTGGCAATCAGAACTGAACACAATACTCCAAGTGTGGCCTAACCAAAGTCTTATAAAGCTGCAGCAAAACATCCTGACTCACCTACTCAATTCCCTGATCAGTAAAGGCAAGCATGTCATATGTCTTCTTTTCCACCCTATCTATTTGTGTGGTCACTTTCAGGGAGCTATAGACTTGAATCCCAAGATCCTAATAGTCTGCCATTACATACGTACTGAGATTGGACAGATAGCAATTGTTTTCCTTAGAGCAGAGGAGATTGAGACAGGGCATGATTGAGAAGTATAAAATATTGAGAGGCATAGACATGGTAGAGAGGAAGAAATTTTTCACCTTAATCGATGGATCAATGACTGGGGGTGATAGTTTTAAGGGAAGGGTAGTAAAAGTCTGGAAATCTCTGTAAAATAGTGGAAGCAGAAATCCTCTTAACATTAAAGAAGTATTTACCTGTGCACTTGCAATGCCAAGGCATACAAGGCTATAGGTCAAGTGCTGAAAGTGGGATTAGAATAGTTAAGAGTGTTTCTTTGACTGGCATAGATGCGATGGACCAAAGGGCCTTTTTCTATGCTGTAGGTTCCTATGACTATACCCAATATGTAGAAACGTTGTTAAATGTTGAGATAAACTGTAACTATCTAAAAAAAATATTCACTGAATATTTGAAATATCTGCAAGAATTGCCCTTTACATTCCTGTATGTTCCCCTGGGTTCTGTGAATTGAACTTCAGCTTAAATATTTCAACTTTGTCTCTGGTGCTTACGGTGTCCAGCTACTGCTGAGGTGTTCTGTGTTTGAGGCAGATGTACCTGCGATCTGCAGCCTTTCAGCTATTCTATAATACTGCAAAACCAGAATGTTTTATGCTAATTCATGTCACATCATAACTATCTGAAAGAGAATAAGGAAGCAAAAAAATTGCGTCCGTCAGATACAATGGCCAGTCTTTTCAGTCAACAGTGAACATTCCTGAAGAAGGTAAAAACAATGGCTGCAGATGCTGGAAACCAAGGAGTTCAAAATTGACGTTTCGGGCAAAAGCCCTTCATCAGGAATAAAGGCAGTGGGCCTGAAGCGTGGAGAGATAAGCTAGAGGAGGGTGGGGGTGGGGAGAAAGTAGCATAGAGTACAATGGGTGAGTGGGGGAAGGGATGAAGGTGATAGGTCAGGGAGGAGAGGATGGAGTGGATAGGTGGAAAAGGAGATAGGCAGGTAGGACAAGTCCGGACAAGTCATGGGGACAGTGCTGAGCTGGAAGTTTAGAACGAGGGTGAGGTGGGGGAAGGGGAAATGAGGAAACTGTTGAAGTCCACATTGATGCCCTGGGGTTGAAGTGTTCTAAGGTGGAAGATGAGGTGTTCTTCCTCCAGGCGTCTGGTGGTGTGGGAGCGGCGGTGAAGGAGGCCCAGGACCTCCATGTCCTCGGCAGAGTGGGAGGGGAGTTGAAATGTTGGGCCACGGGGCGGTGTGGTTGATTGGTGCGGGGGTCCCGGAGATGTTCCCTAAAGCGCTCTGCTAGGAGGCGTCCAGTCTCCCCAATGTAGAGGAGACCGCATCGGGAGCAACGGATACAATAAATGATATTAGTGGATGTGCAAGTAAAACTTTGATGGGTGTGGAAGGCTCCTTTAAGGCCTTGGATGGAGGTGAGGGAGGAGGTGTGGGCGCAGGTTTTACAGTTCCTGTGGTGGCAGGGGAAAGTGCCAGGATGGGAGGGTGGGTTGTAGGAGGGCATGGACCTGACCAGATAGTGACAGAGGGAACGGTCTTTGCGGAAGGCGGAAAGGGGTGGGGAGGGAAATATATCCCTGGTGGTGGGGTCTTTTTGGAGATGGCGGAAATGTCAGCGGATGATTTGGTTTATGCATATTTGCGTTTTAAAATCTTCAACAAATAGTAAAATCTAAACAAATAAAATGCCTTCATGTAAATGTTATTTTTCAGTACTAAGCTTGTTTATCAGTATCAATCTTCTTTGTTTTGGCTGTGAGGATCATGGACATTCATTGTCTATCCCTAATTGCCCTTGAGCTGTCTTCTTGAACTGTTTTCATCTATGTGGCATAGATAATCATTAGTTTTGTAAGAGTAAAGTTCCAGAATTGTGATCCAGTAAAAATGAAGGAACAATGATGCATTTCTAAGCTGAGAGTGTGTGTGATTGTGAGGTGTGCTGTAATGACACAAAGATTGTGATTGATATGTATATTAGTATAATTTATTTTATTTATTTTTGGCTTTTAGAACTAAAGGCACGTGTGTTTGGTCTATATGCATGTGAGGATTTTAGTAATTGTCTTGCCAGTATTTCTGCAGCCATGATTTTTAGTAAAGCAGCATGTGTGAGAAAGCAGTTTCTGGAGTGTTCACAAGAATTTATTTGTTTTGTGAGAGTTTTACAATTGAAGAGAATAAACATTGAAAAGCATTGAAGAGAATAAACATTTCATTTTCAGTTAACAAGAATCAAGGAATCAATTTTCTTTGCTGAGAGGAAAACCAATAGATTGGAAAGCTTTGTATAACGTTCACTGAAGGTTTGATTGATGTTGGGTATAAGAACAGTTTTTTTTCCTGGAGAAAGGAGACAGTTTAAAATTGTTGGGAAATAGGTTACTTCAGTTTAAAGGTTTTAGTTTGGAAATTCCAGAATAGATACGTGTGACTAGAAAACTAAAAGGGTTATTTAAAGTTAAGAAAGTTTAAGCTCATTTGTATGACTATCAAGGAAGAAGCCCTCAGATGGGGGATTAAAAGGAAGAGTAAACCTCCAACTGTGACAGATAAAGGTACTTTCTCTCTGGTATTTGAGTATTGTAAAGTGATGATGCTGGAATCGCTGGGTTTTTGCTTGCCATGTGGTTTGAAATCTTCCGAATTTTGTTAAATGGAAAAGCTTGGTTTGTTCTATTTTATCTTCATTTTCCTCATTACAGAATCATAAAGTACACAAATGGCCCATCATGTTTTCACTAACAAAAAACTAGTCTGAATACACAATAGTCCCACTTTCCAGTACTTGGCCCATGGCCTTGAATACAATGACATTTCAAGTGCTTATCTAAGTGCTTATTTAATGGTTGTGAGGTTTCCTGCCTCAACTACTCTCCCAGGTAGGTCACTTCAGATTCTCACCACACACTGGGTGAAAAGGTTTTTCCTCAAATCCCCTCTAAACCTCCTGCTTCTCATCTTCAAATTACATGCCCCTTGTTATTGATTCTTCAACTAAGGGGAACAGTTGTTTTCTATCCACTCTGTCCATGCCCCTCATAGTCTTATGCAACTCCTCTCAGTCTTCTCTGCTCCAAAGAAAACAACCTGAGCTACTCCAATTTCTCTTCATAGCTAAATTGCTCCAACTCAGGCAACATCCCAGTGAATCCCCTCTGTACCCCCTCCAGTGTAGCCACACTCCTCTATACTACGGTGACCAGAACCACACACAGCAGTCCAGCTGTACTCCCAAGTCTGGTATAGCACTAACATAACCTCCCTGCTCTTAGAATCTATGTCACAACTGATAAAGATAAGTGTCCCATAGCCCTTCTTGACTACCCTGGTAATCTATCCTGCCACCTTCAGGGATCTGTGGATAAGCACTCCAAACCCCCTCTGTTCCTCTGAGCTTCCTCGTGTCTTGCTGTTCATTGAGTACTCCCTTCTCTTGTTACTTCTTCCAAAACGCATCAGTCCACATTTATCATTTAAATTCCATCTGCCATTGATTTGCCTATTAAACCAATCTTCATGGAACCTAAGACCTTCTTCCTTACTGTCAGCCACCCGACCAACCTTTGTGTCATCCACAAACATACTTATCAAGCCCTCCACATTCTCATCTATGTTATTTATACACACAGATGTATATGTATGTCTAGATCATGAAGAATAATGGACCCAGCTCTAATCCCTGTCATGCACTCCTGGACACTGGCCTCCAGTCACACAAACAGCTTTCCAGGATCATCCTCTGTCTCCTACTACTAAACCAATATTGGATCCAAAATGCCAAGTTACCCTGGATCCCATGTGCTTTTACCTTCTTTTTCAGTCTCCAATGTGGGAGCTTGTCAAAAGCTGTTTTCAAAATTCTGTATTATTGTCAAAGCCAAGTCTATAACATTGTGTACTTAAGTTTCAGTGAAATGTTAGATGTTAAGAAAACAAAACATGATCTATCAAGCCAGATCTGGCTTGTCCAGTAGCACTATCAGCTGGATTCATTACAAATGAGAATTCATGGAATTTGAATTCACTGAAATTAAGAGGGACCCTTGCATTTTGTTCGAAACAACATAAATGAGTAGTTCTGGAAATAAGACAGCTGTGCTGTGATGAAGTTTCTTGCACAGATTTTGAAGATGGCTTTGAACGTTGATAAGAGATTCCTGGAAATTGAAAATATAATAATGGATTATTTGAAATCTTCAATGAAGCTAAGTTGGGAGAGTTAGCAGATAACTTGATGGTTGAAGTAAAAGCAGTATCTTGTCAGGTTGAGATAAAGTAAGACCAATATTTAGAATTAGAAGATGAGAAATCTAAATTTGGGCCATCGCTGCTAGAATTAGTAAGATACAATTAGAAATGAAAACATTTATCTTAATGTGGAAGGATTCTAGGGAAGGGATAAACCAACCCTAGTTAACCAAGGGAGTTAAGGTTCGCATCAAATTGAAAGAAGAAGCATACAACATAGCAACGATGAGTTGTAAGCCATAATATTTAGAAAGTCTGAAAAGTCAAATTCGCTTGCAACAGTCATCTTGGAGTTGTGGTAAGCATTTCTGGCACCATGCCTCTATTTGGGAAGTTTAACTCATTTGGCCCTGCTGTCGAAGACTGGGCCCAGTATGTAGAAAGAATACAGTATTTAAGCAACAAGTCATCCTTCTGACTGCACGTGGACCCGCAGCATTTTTAATGATCAGAGGCTCAACTTTCCCAGAGGCACCAGACACTAAAATTCTCCAAAAACTGACTGAGTTAAGAAATATTATGACCCGAACCTTCTCTAATCCTAAGACGCTATCAGTTTTATTTGGCTAATAGAGAACAATTTCTGGGCGGCACGGTAGCACAGTGGTTAGCACTGCTGCCTCACAGCGCCAGAGACCCGGGTTCAATTCCCGCCTCAGGCGACTCTCTGTGTGGAGTTTGCACATTCTCCCCATGTCTGCATGGGTTTCCTCCGGGTGCTCTGGTTTCCTCCCATAGTCCAAAAAATGTGTAGGTTAGGTGAATTGGCCATGCTAAATTGCCCGTAGTGTTAGGTGCAGGGGTAAATGTAGGGGAATGGGTCTGGGTGGGTGCGCTTCGGCGGGTTGGTGTGGACTTGTTGGGCCGAAGGGCCTGTTTCCGCACTGTAAGTAATCTAATCTAATCAACAAAAGATGACCAGAAAAAAATAAAGTGTAGGAATTAAACTATGATAGCAAACTAGAAAAGTGATCATAGGCCCACTGAAGAACCTAGTAATGGAGAACCAGGAAATAGTTGAGGAGTTTAATAAATATCTTGAGTCTTCATGGCAGAGGACACGAATACCATTTTGAAAATACTAAATAATCAAGGGGCTAAATGGTAAATAAACACAATAATAACAGTCACTAGGGAAAAACTACTATGGAAACTAATGGAGCTAAAGACCAACAAGTCCCTTGGGTCTGATGGATTGCATCCTTGAGCAGGATGGATAAAGAGGAACTTAGATGTACTATTTGGATTTCCAAAAGGTATTTGATAAGGTACTGGATGTGAAGATATTTAGTAAGATAAGAGCCCATATTGGAAGTAGTATATGATCATGGATAGAGGATTGGCTGACTAGTCAAACATAGACAGTTGGAACAAAGGTGGCATTTTCAGGATGACAGTGTGTAAAAAACAGAGTGGTTTGAGGATCAATGCTAAAGCCACAGTTACTTACAATATATATCAATGACTTAGAAGATGGAAGTGAATTACCCTTGCCAAGTTTTCAGATGACATAAAAATAAGTAGGAAGGCAAGTATTGAGGATAGGCAGAGTAAGTAAGTGAGTGTACAAAAACCTAGCAGATAGTATAGAATGTGCAAAAATGTGAGATTATGGGGGCAAGAAGAATAGAAGAGCTGAATATTCTATAAAAGGGAAAAGATTGAAGAAAACCATAGCAGAAAGGGATTTAGGAGCCCTCAAGCATGAATCACAAAAGCTGGCAGGTTCCTGAGTAATAGGTAAGACAACTGAATCGTTGCCTTTATTTTAAAGGGAATAGACAATGAAAATAGTTATGTCTTGCTAAAACTATATAATCCACTAGTCAGACCACAGCTGGAATACTGTGAACTGTTCTGAGCCTCTTATCTAAGGATATACTTTCATTGGAGGAAGTCCAGAGAAGTTTCACGAGGCTGTTTCCAGGTATGGAGGTATTTTCTTATGAGGAGAATTTGGACAGGTTGGGCTGGAACACAATGGAGCATAGCAGAATGACTGAAGACTTGTGGAACATACAAGCTTCTTGGGAGACTTCACAAGGTAGATGCAGAGCATACAGGACCAGAGGGCATACGTTCAGAGTAAGGGATCACTCACTTTAAACAGAGTTTAGGAGGATTCTATTTGCTCAAAGGTTCAAGAATCCAAGCCATGATTTATGCAGTCATAGAGTCATAGAGATGTACAGCGTGGAAACAAACCCTATGGTTCAACTGGTCCGTGCCGACTAGATATCCCAACCCAATCTCATCCCACCTACCAGCACCCAGCCCATATCCTATTCATATGCCCATCCAAATGCCTCTTAAATGTTGCAATTGTACCAGCCTCCACCACTTCCTCTGTCAGCTTATTCCATGTATGTACCATCCTCTGTGTGAAAACTTTGCCCCTCACATCTCTTTTATATCTTTCCCCTCCCACCCTAAACCTATGCCCTCTAGTTCTGGACTCCCGAACACCAGGAAAAAGACTTTATCTATTTATCCTATCCATGCCCCTCCTAATTTTGTAAACCTCCATAAGGTCACTCCTCAGCCTTCGACGCTCCAAGGAAAATAGACCCAGCCTGTTCAGCCTCTCCGTATAGCTTAAATCCTCCAACCCTGGCAACATCCTTGTAAATCTTTTCTGAACCCTTTCAAGTTTCACAGCATCTTTCTGATAGGAAGGAGACCAGAATTGCATGCAATATTCTAACAGTGGCCTAACCAATGTCCTGTACAGCCGCAACATGACCTCCCAACTCCTGTACTCAATACTCTGACCAATAAAGGAAAGCATACCAAAATCCTTCTTCACTATCCTATCTACCTGTGACTCTACTTTCAAGGAGCTATGAACCTGTACTCCAAGGTCTCTTTCTTCAGCAACACTCTCTAGGACCATACCATTAAGTGTATAAGTCCTGCTAAGATTTGCTTTCCCAAAATGTAGCACCTCATATTTATTTAAATTAAACTCCATCTGCTACATCTGATCAAGGTCCTGTCATAATTTGAGGTAATCTTCTTTGCTGTCCACTAAGTTTGGTGTCATCTGCAAACTTACTTACTATACCTCTTATGCTCGCATCCAAATCATTTATATAAATGATGAAAAGTAGAGGACCCAGCACCAATCCTTGTGGCACTCCACTGGTCACAGGCCTCCAGTCTGAAAAACAACTCTCCACCACCACCCTCTGTCTTCTACCTTAGAGCTAGTTCTGTATCCAAATGGTTAGTTCTCCCTGAATTCCTTGAGATCTAACATTGCTAATAATCAGTCTCCCATGGGGAACCTTGTCAAACGCCTTACTGAGGTCCAAAAGATCACATCTACTCCTCTGCCCTCATAAATCCTCTTTGTTACTTCCTCAAAAAGCTCTATCAAGTTTGTGAGACATGATTTTCCATGCACAAAACCATGTTGACTATCCTTAATCAGTCCTTGCCTTTCCAAATACATGTACAGCCTGTCCCTCAGGATTCCCTCCAACAACTTGCCCACCACCAACGTCAGGCTCACTGGTCTATAGTTCCCTGGCTTGTCCTTACCACCTTTCTTAAATATTGGCACCACAATTGCCAACCTCCGGTCTTCTGGCACCTCACCTGTGGCTATCGATGATATAAATATCTCAGCAAGAGGCCCAGCAATCACTTCTCTAGTTCCCCACAGAGTTCTAGGGTACACCTGATCAGGTCCTGGGGATTTATCCACCTTTATGCGTTTCAAGACATCCAGCACTCCCTCCTCTGTAATCTGGACATTTTGCAAGATGTCACCATCTATTTCCCTACAGTCTATATCTTCCATATCCTTTTCCACAGTAAATACTGATGAAAAGTACTCATTTAGTATCTCCCCCATTTTCTGCGGCTCCACACAGAGGCTGCCTTGCTGATCTTTGAGGAGCCCTATTCTCTCCCTAGTTACCCTTTTGTCCTTAATGTATTTGTAAAAACTTGTTGGATTCTCCTTAATTTTATTTGCCAAAGCTATGTCATGTCCTCTTTTTTCCCTCCTGATTTCCCTTTTAAGTATACTACTTCCTTTCTACTCTTCTAAGGATTCACTCGATCTATCCTGTCTATACCTTACATATGCTTCCTTCTTTTTCTTAACCAAACCCTCAATTTCTTTAGTCATCCAGCATTCCCTATACCTAACAGCCTTTCCTTTCACCCTGACAGGAATATACTTTCTCTGGATTCTTGTTATCTCATTTCTGAAGGTTTCCCATTTTCCAGCCATCCCTTTACCTGCAAATATCTGCGTCTAATCAATTTTTGAAAGTTCTTGCCTAATACCGTCAAAATTAGCCCTCCTCCAATTTAGAATTTCAACTTTTAGATCTGGTCCATCCTTTTCCATCACTATTTTAAAACGAATAGAATTATGGTCTCTGGCCCCAAAGTGCTCCCCCACTGACACCTCAATCACCTGCCCTTCCTTATTTCTCAAGAGTAGGTCAAGTTTTGCACCTTCTCTAGTAGGTACATCCACATACTGAATCAGAAAATTGTCTTGTACACACTTAACAAATTCCTCTCCATCTAAACCCTTAACACTATGGCAGTCCCAGTCGATGTCTAAAAAATGAAAATCCCCTCCCATAACCACCCTATTATTCCTACAGATAGTTGAGATCTCCTTACAAGTTTGTTTCTCAATTTCCCTCTGACTATTAGGAGGAGTTTAATACAATCCCAATAAGGTGATCATTCCTTTCTTATTTCTCAGTTTTTAACTTTCTGGGAATATCCTACTGGAGAGGGTTGTTGATGTTGGATCATTAAATACATTCAAGACTGCAATAGACAGATTTTTAATCACTAAGGGAATCAAGGGTTATTGGGAAAAGGGAGGACAGTGGAGGTGTGGATTATCAGATCAGCCATGATCTAATTGAAAGGCAGCGCAGACTTGATGGGCTGAATGGTCTACTTTTGCTCCTGCACTGTATATTTTATGGTCTTATTGTGGTATAATGCATGTTATTTATATATATAATATCATTTTATTTTGGTTGAATGAGAGGTTTAATACTTAACTTTTCAGTACTTCTAGAGACTTTTTGTCCTACAAGCAGCATGAGTAAAGGAGCCACTGACATGACAATGTATACCTGTTTGTATCAGGAGAGTGTTAAGAATGAGCAGAGTAAATATTGAGAAGCATTGGCTTGCTTGCTGTTTAGAAGAATCTTTTCTTTAGGGGAAATATCCTATAGATTTTGTGTTTCAGTTTGCATAAATCCTGCATGAAATTGGATGTATGAAGTAATTTCTCTGAGAGAAATTAGTTATTTTTGGAAAATTAGGCAACAGGTTACTTCAGCCTAAGGACTTTAGTTTCAAACCAGAAGTGTTTGGTTAGAATTTTGAAGGGGCTATTTGAAACTGTGAAAGTCTAAACTCAGTTGTGTGAATAATCAAGGAAGAGGCTACCAAACTCTCTTGGTTTGAAATTGAAAGGATGATAAAGTTAAACCTGTAGATGTGACAGAGAAGCAAATATGGTTTGATGTGCAAGTACTGTGACATGATGTCACTGGGACAGATGCGATTGTACTTATACCATGTATTTCAGAATCTTTCAAATTGTGACCTATGTAAATAGCTTATTTTGTTCTGGTTTACCTTTGTTTCTTTTGCATAATAAACTTCTGTTTTATTGTTAAAAACCAAACTCGCATTACACCCTTGTGTTTCAATGAAAGATTGCCTTGCTAAATAAAAAAAAGTCTATCTTGTGAAATAAAAAAAGACGTATCAAGCCTGATGTCAGTCTGGGTTTTGAGTTGTCCAGGAATAATATCAGCTGGGATCATAATGAAATGAAGTGGCCAAAAGATGTTTGGTCTTTAATGTTCCAAAATGTTTTGATAGGCACAGCTATGACTATGTTTGGCAGTTTGTCAGAAAAGTAATTTGCAGATCATCCAAATGTCAAATAGAGAATCCTCAATGCTGATGAGCTTGTGTCTGAAACTAATCAATTAAAATTTAGGACACAAGTAAGAAACTAATTAAACATTTGTCGAATTTGCAAGGAAGAAAGAAATGCTACAGGCCAGTGGTTTAGATCACTCAAACTCAAGAAAAAACTGAGAGAATGTAAAGGAAATTGTGATCATGGAAGAATTCAGAAATAGTATTCCTGCAAACTTAAAAGCTTGTTTAGGTGAACATCAAGCAATCAAGATCAGGGAAGCAGCGGCTTTGGAAGACACCTATGGTATCTCAAATACATCATTTCACTGGGAAGTAGCCATATGGAAATCCACAGAAAAATTGTAGGAATTAAAAAATCTAGTGGATAGTTTCAGAAAACAAACAAAATGTTGTCAAAATAATAAAGGAGAAAGTCTAGAACAAAAATATGATATAAGAAAAGAAACATGTTTCCATTGTATTAAGACTGGACATACCAAAACCAATTGCTGGAATTTAAATGGGAAGCAATACTTCATCTAATTATATTTTTCAAGATCCGTACACAGCAATGACTTCCGAAACCAGATGTCAATGCATTGGCAGATTGCTCAATCAGCATGCACTGAACCACAGACTGGCTGTGAAGTTTCAGGGCTTATGGGAACACTGACGGGAGACTGATTATAGTAGTAGGAATGTTCAAGAAATTTTAAGAAAAGGAGAAATCAGGAAAGGAAATACGTAGAGAAAAAAGTATTGGCAGGAACATAGAGAGAGCATGGTTTCTTAGAAAATACAATGAAAGAAGCAATGACTTTGAACAATCATAAGAACTTTTCTCTGGAAATTTACAAAGAGTATCAGATCACTGGAAATTGTCAGTATTTTATCTCAAAAAGGCAGTTATTTCACTATGGTTTGAATCAGGAGTTAACCCAATAACAAACTTGAGAGACAGTGGAACAAGTCAGTTACTGATGCTGACTGATGATGCAATTTAACTTCTAGAAGGGTTAATGAAAAATAAAATATAAATTAGAGGTATTCATAAAGCTTACAAATGAGTCTTATTACACTGTTAGATTAAGGAGTAACTAGACAAATGAAGAATTTGTGATTGAAGTTCTGAATTCTAAGATGAGGAATTGATTTTATTTGGGAAATTACATTTCAGGTTCAAGAATATTGGCTAAGGGGGAAGGAACAACTAGTGGAGGTAAATGGAAAGGATAAGCTACAGGAGGACACTCTGGATTGTTTTCTGACTGGATTGTCATCATTTCAAGTCATACCAAAGAGTGTACTCAGATATTGGATGAGAGACAATACCTGAGCATTATTATTTGAAAAGCAAAGTATAAATGAGGAAATGAAGACCACCTCAAATATTAAGCGACGAGGAATGGGACTGATCCATTAGGTAGCAGTTCCATCTGAATATCATAGCAACCTTTTACAAGTGGCTCACGAAATTTCAATTGTAGGTCACTTACTTATTAGTAAAAGCTCAAATATTGTAATAATTTTATGGTTAGGATTACTTACAAATGTGGTAACATTTTGCCGGACATACTCTACATGTCACTCCTACCGTCAACTAAATCTGTGCCTTTAATTTCAATATAAGTTTTAAAGGACTGGTTTTCAGCATATTTACAAGTTGTGTAGGAGCCCTGCCTTAAACCTGGAATAGGAATCAGTATCATTTAATGATAATGGACATTTCTTCAAAACAAATAACTGTGTGATTTACATCAGTCCTTTGGTTGATTTTAGTCCAAACGGGGAAGAACATTGACACCACTTGAATGAGCTATTCTATTGGCTACAAAAAGCCAGTTTGGTTCTAAATCCTGACTAAGAGTGAATTTGCTCGGAGAAAGTGAGGACTGCAGATGCTGGAGACCAGAGCTGAAAATGTGTTGCTGGAAAAGTGCAGCAGGTCAGGCAGCATCCAAGGAGCAGGAGAATCGACGTTTCGGGCATGAACCCTTCTTCAGGAGTGAATTTGCCAAGGAAAAGTGACTTATTTCTGCAATTTTGCAACACGGCCAAGTATTACCCAGAGGAGTGTAGGAGAGGGCGAGTTTGGAATTTCTGGTGCCAAGGACAAAATGCAAAATTTTGCGATATGTTGGCATGAGTAGATTTTGTTGCAAGTTTATTCCGAAATTCAGTGCTGTTATAGTATTTGTAACAAAGGCAGAAATTTTGAGTGAATTCAAGGACATCAAAGTACCTTTGAAAACTTGAAAGCTGTGTTGATAACTTCACTGGTTTTAACCATGCTGAAGCTATAAATTTGTACTGATTGTTTTTGCCAGCGACATTGGATGATGCCTGTTTTAGATATAGGATAGGGATTGAATGGTGATACTCCAAGCACCATCTATTCCACTCTTGTCAGCATTTATCAGATTGTTATTGGAAGGGACCTACTCCTTCCAAATGGAAAGAAATAGCTCCTTGTAACTGGTAATGTAATAGTATTAACTCATGTGTTGCTGACCAGTAGACAGAGCAACTCTGTAGCCCTGAATCTGTAGAGATGTTTGCTGTTTCCTAGTCTATATTATTTCATGCAGAAGTTCAATCAGAACATGTGTGTTAATCAATCTTTCTTGCCCTTACCTCCAAGACTTAACTTGGGCAGAAAGATAGCATCGGCAAAGCAATGCTGGGATCCATTATGTTTGTGTTAATACCTTGAACTGACCTTCGTTCCTTCTGCTGTTGGCTAGGTTTGGCCATAGTGTCCAGAGATGCGCAGGTTAGGTGGATTCGCCATGGAAATGTAGGGTTACAGGGATAGGTGTGTGTGTGTGTGTTGGGTGGGTGGATTGCTCTTCAGAAGGGCAGTGTGGACTCGATGGGTCGAATGGCCTGCTTCCACACTGTAGGAGATTCTGTGAGGTGGCAGCTATGACAGTCTATTTCCATAACTCTTACCATCCTTTTTTATCTGACGTCAGAGGTCCTGTTCCCGTACCCTTCTAAATCTTTCCGGGGCGCGGGGGGGTCGGGGGGAGCTGCCCTCCGTGCTATGTCAACACCTACATTCATCAGAGCTGCAGAAGGGATCCAAAATCGGAGAAACGTTTCCTGAAAGAGCATGAACTTTATGAAGAATGAAGCTCTCCCCTGCCAGAGTGCTACGCCTTTAACTGCATTACGAAACTGCCAATCTCCGAATTGGAGATAACGCCTTTATTTAGTGAGCTGGTCTGACTTACCAGAGGGCGATGTAGCTCTCTGGGCTAATCAAATGCTTAATTTGCTAATTTCCCAAATAAGCAACGGGCAAAACTTTTATAATGGAGGGGACGCGGAATTCATAATTTTCACATGAAAAAAAATCAGAGTTAACTAAAACGCCAGAAATACATTTCTTTCCCAGGGACACCTTTCTGCTGGTGGTTATATACTTTCAGTCGCTCTTGTGCACTTGGCTCTTTCAGTTTGCCTTAATGGCTATCGAAGCTGTTAAAGGGATTGTGCCTCATAGCCAGGACCACTGAAGACCCACGCTCACTGTTACAGCGCTGTGACAAGCAAACTGAGCATAGCCCTGGGGATTACTGCTACTCTACAAAGAAACAGAGTTCCTATTTTCTGCAAACAGCAGAACAGATATAATTTGTTTTTGAAATATCCATCTGCAGCATGACCTGGACAATATTGAAGTTTGGGCTGATAAATTCCAAATAATATTTGTGCCACACAAGTGGGAGGCAATGGCCATCTCTCGCAAGACATAATGTATTCATTTGTACGCGAAGTTCAATAGCATCAATATGGCTGAATCCCCCAATGTCAACATCCTGGAAGCTATCATTAACCAGACACTGAACTGAACTAATCTTATAAATGCTACAGTTTCTGAGTAGGTCGCGGGACTAGGCATCCTGCGCAAGTAACTCAATTCCGGACCCTACAAGGCACAAGTCAGGAAGGTCTGTGACAGAATACTCCTATCTGTTTGAATGAATGCAGCAGCAGCAACACTCAATAAGGACAAAGCAGCCTGCTGGATTGGCACCACATCCACTGATACCCTGTAGCAGCAGTCTGTACCATCAACAAGATACGCAGTGGAAATTCACCAGGACTACACAGATAGCACCATCCAAATCAACGAAAACCACCATCTCACAGGGCAAGGACAACAGAAAAACACCACCATCTACAAGTTCCTTTCCAAACCAGTCACCGTCCTGACTTTGCAACATATTGTTGTTTCTTCCAGGTAGCTGGGTCAAAAAGCTGGCAGTCCCTCTCTGATGACATTGTCTGGCTATAGCACATGGAATGCAGCATTCAAGAAAGTAACTCAACACCTAGGAATGGGAAATAAATGTTGGCACAGCCAGCGACGCTCGCATCTCACGAATAGAAGAAAAAAAATTAAGTTTGCATGAAATCGTATGAGTAATCAAAATAAATGATAAAGATTTCTTCATTAATATTAGTACTTTGAACTAAAATATCACAGCTTTAGAACACATGTTCAGTGCGAGTCTCAATTTCAGATTATAAAGTGTTCTGTATTTTGTAACGATCTGTATTATACTCCACATGTCCTAAAACGCGAGAATAAAATGAAAATTGCTCATTATCAAGATCAGACCAGATTTCCGATCCAAGGTATGCGAAACACGGGATTGCAGAAGATCATGTGCAGGTGACTAGTACTTGGACTATACCCGATAGAGAAAATATTTTCAAACCTTGACGTCATAAACGGTGAGTTTTAATGAATACCAACTCATTACACAAAGAGAATCGGAGACAGTCCCTATTTTGTAGAAATACATTGGAAATTGTCTTATGATTTCTTTCATCAGTGTTTGGGTTCGTGTGGTGAGTATTTGAAACATGCCATAAATTCTGCTTTCTCTATAAAGTGCACTTGATGGATGCTATCACATGATGACATTGCCTAATCTCACAGATCCTATCGGTCTTGTTCTATCGGTGAAGTCTAAGTGTGTGTGTGTTTTTTTTAAATACCAGAAAGTGATTGTACTAGTAAAATCCTGCCGATTTGATAATGCCAATAGCGGCGGTGCCACCATATCAGCCAACAAGTCCCCAGTATATAAAACACAAGTGTGCGATGTTACTGACCCAGGCAGATGTGCCAAATCGTTCAGAGCAGGAGTGTGACATCTTGAGCAGTCACGGACTGTGGTATTTCCACAGTAAAACCCTCGTTTATCAATAAAAGACGCGAAGTAAAATGACTAATGCAATCCGTTACTGATTTACCAGATTTCATTGCAGTAAATCCTCGCCCACATATTTTTTCTTACCATCAGCTGCTTGACTGATTTTCTCCCTGAAGCAAGGCAGTCAGCAAACAAGGCAATAAAAGTTCAAGTACACTTAATGTAAACAGACGTATCTCTAAAATCCTCCAATAACCGAGTGCACTAACCCAGCCTTTTTTAGATCATCACTGTTACAGGATCTATAAAACCTGCAACGAGTACGACTTCAGAACCAAGCTTTTTTTTATGCAGAGTCGTAAAAACACTTTGGCGTTTTCTGAACCAGACGTTCTCTATCTAATTTTGGACAGCCTGGGATTTCTGGCCGAAGTAATAACGATTGAAGCTACCTCACAAATATTAAATCATGATCATTTCATTCACTTATTGGTGTCCTTTAATTTGGTGAATAAAACTAGCGACATACTCAGATAGTGGAGAAGGGAGACAGCTTCAAATTAAGGCAACTGCTCTCCGCCTCAAGGGAACGAGTCGCAATTTGTGTTGTCTTTTGCGAAATGAAATGTCTTTCTTGTTGTAGGTGCTTAGGATCAATAACATTATGGTCAGTGGAAAAAAAGGCATCTCGCACAATAATAACTTGCATTTAGACAATAGACAGTAGGTGCAGGAGTAGGCCATTCGGCCCTTCGAGTCTGCACCACCATTCAATATGATCATGTCTGATCATCCTTAATCAGCTTCCTGTTCCTGCCTTATCTTCATAACCCTTGATTCCATTATCTTTGAGAGCTCTATCCAACTCTTTCTTAAATGAATCCAGAGACTGGGCCTCCACTGCCCGCTGGGGCAGAGCATTCCACACAGCCACCACTCTCTGGGTGAAGAAGTTTCTCCTCATCTCTGTCCTAAATGGTCTACCAGTATTTTTAAGCTGTGTCCTCTGGTTCAGCACTCGCCCATCAGCAGAAACATGTCTCCTGCCTCCAGAGTGTCCAATCCTTTAATAATCTTATATCTCTCAATCAGATCCTCTCTCAGCCTTCTAAACTCAAGGGTATACAAGCCCAGTCGCTCCAGTCTTTCAGTGTAAGGTAGTCCCGCCATTCCAGAATTTGACCTCGTGAACCCAAGCTGCACTCCCTCAATAGCCAGAATGTCTTTCCTCAAATTTGGAGACCAGAACTGCACACAGTACTCCAGGTGTGGTCTCACCAAGGCCCTGTACAGCTGCAGAAGAACCTCTTTGCTTCTATACTCGATCCCTCTTGTTATGAAGGCCAGCATGCTATTAGCCTTCTTCATTACCTGCTGTACCTGCATGCCATTTAGGTAGTAATCTGCCTTCCTGTTCTTGCCACCAAAGTGGATAACCATACATTTATCCACATTAAACTGCATCTGCCATGCCTCTGACCACTCACCTAACCTGTCCAGGTCACCCTGTAATCTCCTAACATCCTCCTCACATTTCACCCTGCCACCCAACTTAGTATCATTAGCAAATTTGCTAATGTTATTACTAATACCATCTTCTGTATCATTAACCCATCTTCTATATCATTTGTATGACTTGAGTATAGAATAAAGCCCCAATACCTTATTTCTTAGTTCTGAATGGGCAGAGGTATAAGAAACTTGCACAATTAAGGTTAGAGAAACAAAGATAGCAACTTGCATTGTTCTTTCTCCCCCAGAAAAAGGAAACATCTCAGAGAACTCAGTAAGTTGGCGAGTTAGATAACTAGCTTGACGGGATGGATGTGTACAGCGATACAGAAAACGTATATTTTGAGAGGCCATGAAAACGAAAGATATAAGAAAATCTGGAATGAAGTTTAAGGAAAGAGTTGAAACAGTCAAAAGAGTAGTAACTAAATGAAGAAGTCTGCCGTATGAGTCGTGAATAGTCACCTTTCCTTATTTGACGCCATTGAAATGTTCAAAAATTACAACCAGTACACGGGATAAATAAGCAATTTGATTGATTGCGATTCTCACATAACTGCAATGCACTCAATGTTAGCCATTTGTTATTTTACCAAACCATTGAAGACAGTGAAGCTGTAACCCCTTTCCTAGCTGTGGTTTTTTTGAGGATAGGGGCAAGTTAGATGTGTGGTTGGAGACTAAGTGGGAAGTATCCTCTGTATATTTATGTGTATTTTGAAGATAACTTATAAACAGAGACTGTATAACGTAGTATATAATTATATGTTATCAGTTATCTAACTCAAGGAATCATACAATACAGAAGACGCTATTGGCCCATCCAAATGTACCACCAAAATATTACGATCAACATTGGTCCCACTTTCTTGGACTAGGCCCATAGCCTTGAGCCTTGAATGTCATGGCAATCTGTTACCGTGACATTTTGCCAACAGCTGGCAGAGATCAGGCGAACACCGTGCGATCCAATATCATCTCCAATGCATTCCTTAACGTTTAAAAAGCTTTCTGCTCAGTCCACTTTATGCATAATGCCGTATGTCAGTGACGGGGGAGTGAGGGGATTCCTGTGGAAGAACAGACAATTGTAAGTAAACATTTGGAAGAACCCGTGTGATAACTGTTGTCATGAATCACTAAATCACTTAATTTGGATCCCAGCACTTTTGCCTTAGATCACCCGCTGTTACCTTAGCACCGAACCGTGCTTAAGGTATCCAGAATTCTACATCAGAAGACTTCTAAAAATATTTTAAAAACATGAGTTGTAGGTGCTATTGGGAAGATTAGAATTTGTTGCCCACTTCTGGTTGCCCTAGAACAGAATAGCCGAGCAGTTTCAGAGGGCTGCATTGATTTGGGTTTGGATTTACATTAAGGCCAGACCAGCTCAGGACAGCAGATTTTTTCCATACAGAACATTAGTAAACCAGGTGGACTTTTGAAATGAAAATCGATTGTGATTACATATTTGCCATTAAACTTGCTTTAAATTGCAGGGTTTTAAAACTAAATTTAGATTTCACGATGTATCATGGCGAGACTCGAACCCGTGTTCCCAGAAAGTGAATCTGGATTTCTAGGTTGCCAGTTCAGTGACAATACCTAAAGGTTTCGTTTACTTAACGAAATCACCACATTTGCAATGATAAATTTAATTCTAAACCTCGATTTTAGAAAATCATTGTATCCTTGTAGAATAGGAGCCGTTCGTTCAATCTGGAGTGAATTCAGGTTCCAGACGTGAAATGATTGTTAGACGAAATTGTGTCAGGTAAAGGCTTTAAAGAATTTAAGGAACACAGAAGAGGAGTTCATATACTGACGAGTCCCGATGTAATCGAGCATCAATGGACTGTCCTGTTTCTGCGTTCCTTGGGATAGTCTCTTAACGCACAATAGTGTCAGAATTTACTTTATCAGCATCTTCCTAATCAGGAATAAGTAAGCCTTTTTTAAAAAAATTATTGGATGTGGGAATGACTACCTAAGCCAGCATTTGTGCCCATCTTTTTGTCATTGAGTAGCTTGCTAAGACATTTCCGAGGGAGTTTAAGATTCAACCAAATCGCTGTGGGTCTGGAGTCACATACAGGCCAGACCCGGTAAGACTGGCAGATCTCCTTCCCTGAAGGACAGTAATGAACGAGTAGGGTTTTTACTGGTTATATTGAACCAATGGAATCAACAAATCTGGCCTTACCAACCAGTTTACTGTAAAGTTATTCCATTGCATGAAAGTCCTCTGTTACTAATTGTTTCATTCCCATCTCATATGCAGTTGTGCATTGTATCCATTCGAAGTCAAAGCGCCTGTCTATTTAAAGTCCACGAGTAAGATTGACGCCTTCATGTTGACTTTTCTATCACAGTATAATATATTGATTTGGGTTTGGATTTACATCAAGACCAGACCAGGTAAGGACAACAGATTTTTTCTATACAGAACATTAGTAAACCAGGTGGATATTTGAAATAAAAATCGATTGTGATTACATATTTGCCATTAAACTAATTTTAAATTGCAGGGTTTTAAAATTAAATTTAAAATTCATTATGTATCGCGCATTCGTGCTCTGATATGTCGTTATTTCTGAGTGAGCATTGAAACGAGAGTTAATTACCAAATTGTTTCCAAATAACTTGATTTCATATTCAGGACATACGTCGCTCAGTGTTTGACGACACCCCTCCAGTTAAGAATCTGCATGGACTATTTAAAATTTGCAGACCACGCTAAAGACTTAATTTCTCCCACAGAGGGCACTGCCCTTTCTTTGCTGAAAACAAGCCCACACATTGGAAGGTTGGGAGATGGGGGGCTGTGGCACATCACTTTAGACCTTTAAGAACTGGAACTGGGACAGTGCAGGTCCCTCTCAGTTGATGAACTGGCACAATTATCTAGCGGAAGAAACAACACCGGAAGCGCATGACAATTAAAATAAAACATTTACCTTGGGGAAATTCAGAAAATCTTGTTCAATTACAATTTCATTATTTCAGTCGCACCATCTGCTTTTGAACATGAGCATGGCGATACAGCTAATTTGCAATGGTTTGTGTTTTCTCTGCAAGGCAAATACAGGAGACAGCATAAACAGTACGTGCCTGTATATTTAGGCATTTACGTGTAAAAGACGAGATTTTGACATGGATAGACATAAATCACACCCAGCGATTTGAAATTTGATTTTCAAGGTGCAATTTCCCCAATCACAATTTACTCTGCGACCTTCCGGCCAAACTGTCCAAAGTGCAACGGTACTCTGTGCATGAATATAGTTTCAGTATAGATCATTTAGTTTACAAGAACCACCCCCCCCCCCACCCCAATTCAATGCCACAATTCTGTAGTAAACTGGTTCATAAAGCTGTGCAGCTTCCAGTGGGTTTGAATAATGTTGTTAGATAACTGCGAAATCCGACTCCAAAATATTCATCCCAGATGTTTAGTTTGGGTATCCCTCTGGGCTAATAAACTAAACAAAAGCAAACCTTGCAAAGCTAAAGCAATGAAAACCAGGCTACATAAACCAAGGGAAGTTTACATGACTGTTGTGCAGAAGAAACAATTGCATGAAATTTTAAAGTTAAGCCTGTGGGCTTTCCAAACATTAGCTGCACATCTTAGTGACTGTCATAACCCCTTCGTTATTCGTTACGTTAATCAGCTCAGGTTACAACCGCACATATGGCTGCATGTTTGCCTCTATACTAATCTGATCAACAAATTTAAATTATTTCGCACTATCATCTTCATCTTCGGAAATTCTTCCCTCAATCCTGTGCACATTCACATCCTTAAAGGAGACTTCTTAGGCTATGGGAGAATTTTACTCAAAATAAACCAGCGCTTTCGTTTCGTGGTTAATAATTTCGAGCATCGTTTCTTCAGAGCAGTTCAAAAGAGTGTCATGGATTTAGCAGTAACTTGAGCTGTTTGATTCGGAGCAACTCCATTCGACGTTTGTAATGAAGCGAATCGTACCAAACTCCCTGCTGAGAGAAAGGCGGCTGCCTTTTCTGTACTGCTAGCGTTTAGAAATATTGTTATTTCAGTATTTCCAACAACCGTGGGTAAATGTCAGTGTTTGTTCGTTTACAAGCTCCTTACCAGAACTGAAGAACTGGGGGTGGGGTGGGGGGAAAGAGAAAAACCATGCCTGCAGTGAACATAAAGAATGTTTTAACTTCTCCAAGCTGCCCTTCCAGGAAAGAAGCTGAATAAACAAACCCTGCCTCTTGTATAACACGCAAAGCAGTTCTCCATGGGGGGGGGGGGGGGGGGGGGAGCTCACGAAGATACATCTGTAACACTAATATAATGTCACCCGCAAAAATACACTGACTTTGACCATTATTGGTTCTATGTTATTTCGTTTTTGCGGGGTGCGACTTTTTGAAAATTACTGTTGCTAGTTTTGCCTTAAGTTTCGATTAACATGTTACAACTGCAAAAGGGGAGAGGAGGAGAATTAACTACGACAGACGCATCCAGTTTACACCAAAGCAAATAAAAGTACTTTTTTCGAACGTAAAATGCCGAAATGGAGGTGAGATTGAAAGGTAAGGTAGCCCCGAGTTTAATGAAACAATCTACAGGCTATTTGTTCTTTTGTATATACCATATAGTGCGATTGCGTTCGAGAGTGATGTTCCTTCGCTATAGCGTGTACATTAACAGCTGTGGTAATTGAGTCTGTAAAGTCCATCGCATTTAGTTCTAGACTATTGCTTCATAGACAAGACAAAGAAGACTTAAAAGCAGTTTGAAAAGACTAGCCTTTGAATGGCTACTATTCAATTTGTATTTCATTCCCCGCTGGTCATGGAATTGAGATCAGAACAAAAAGTGAAAACACATGGCTGAGGTCAGCAGGATCAGAGAACCACCACATACAGCAAAGGCTACAAAAAGCAATGGGAACTTGTGTGAAGAAATAGATTGTATAAACAGAGCCTGCTATCGTCTGCACACTATTATCCTGTAATTTACACGGTATGGGAGCAAAGACATGTATTAAATAGTGAGATGTTTCACCACTTTTCAAACCCTGCTTCATGCCAGTCAACTTCAATGTGCATCTGGGCATGTCTGAAATTCTTTTGCTAATGTGTTTATTTAAACTATCCGAGAGAAATTATTACATCACCAGTAAATCATGTTTATATATGCCGAATTTTCCTTTCAAGTTGCCAATACTGCAGCATGATTTTACTTGCATAATAACGTCAAGATTAAAATTGTAAAATAAACGTTATGATTTATAGTGAAATGAAGTGATGGACAAAAGGTGGCAAAGGAATCTATACTTGGTTGTTACACCTTAACCAAAAGCACCGTCACTATGGTAGAAAGTACAGGATTGCATCAGCAAGAGCAATCAGTAAGAACATTGTGATGTTTCTCATGGTGGGTGGGAGTGACAAGGCTGTGCTTTGCTACCATTTGAATGGTCTGAAAGTACCCGAATGAACTAAGTAATTGTGTTGATGGTTGGGAAGGGTCATCAGAAGCCATTGCAGATGGCATCTTATGAAATGTTATTTTGATCCAAACTGTTTCAAATAAAATAAAACCTTGGGGTTTTTTTTTGAGAAAAGGTGGCTGTGGAGGGGAAATCGAGTAATTGAAAATCTCGATGTGACAGATCAAATCCATCAGAAGTATAGGGTAGTTAAAGATGAAAGGCCTGATCTATGACTGTACTAAATGTCCCACATACTGATGACCCAGTAAAATATGCAAACACCACGCAAGGACTATCGGAAGATCCACTGGCAACATGTAATAAATATGAGATTTCTCGCGGATTTTTGAATTGTTTGAAGCTTCATTTTGCATACAGGTATTTATCATGATTGTGGTTAATGTGAGTAACCTCATAATTCCAAAGTAAAACTATAGTTTAGAGCTGAGGACTTATTCCGTCGTTCTCTGTAATCACGGTTTAAATATATCCAGGAACTGGTGGACGTTTGTCCAAAACGCTAAAGATAGTAAAGGGAACCATTACACTCTGTTGTACCAGGTAACTGCACACAAGCGCGAAGGTGTTCAGCCCTGCCTCTGAACTGTATAAACATTGCTGCTTTCAAAGACAAATGTTCCAAACTTCCGGCTGGACTAACACCTATCAAATGTAAAATGGGTTGGCTGTGTGTGGAAGTAGAACAATCGACAAATTCAACTCTCAGTCCTTGAAACTAGTTCTTGAATGTATTGTTACAGGCTCCTGCACATCCTGGACGCCGCCGTATGGAGTATTTCTGTAACCAACTGTTCCCTACTCTGCATTACAAATATTCTCTTGGTCTCATGGGACTGAAAGTTTATAAGGGTTTAGCTACAGTGTGCCCCTTTGCGCGATGTGATGTTAGAGCAAGAATAAAAATACTAAGTTAGCAGACTGTTTTAAACAAAATAAAGACGGAGAGCAGTAAAGTAACCGCGTGTGACCACTGAGGGATTCAAACAAGCCCGAAAGAAATTGGAAATGGTGCTTAGAGTGTAACCTGACAACTCCAAGTCTCTGAAGCGAAGTCCGCAAAATATATAATGAAGAGGTGGTCAAGGAACTAGCAAACCAGACCTTCAAATAAAAAGGCAAAGTTTGTGCAATAAAGTCGAGGGACACAGATCCAAGTATCACTGCCCTTCCCATTGCTGTCAAAACAATGACAGTTTCAGGTGATTCTGATGCTATTATAAAGCTGACAGTAAATTTAACCAAAGGCACCAAAGTGAACGCTGTTATTTCTAAAACAATATACTGGATCTGGTAATTTGCTAACATGAAATTTCGTTAAACATGGCGTTGTTATACTAAGATGGTACTAAGCGTATCCTTGTGAGGCATGAGTTTCATGTTGGCAATGTTCAGTAATTAAGTAAATTGCCTAATGTAAGATAACAAGCAGCATTCCCTTGCAAAGAACAATTAAACATCACACTTCCATTCCTATTCTTTTGTTTACCGGAGAGAGAAGTTCTGTGCTGGCTTGTTTTTGTTTTGAGTCTACACTAGGGACTTGAAATATATAAATGTGGCCCTTTCTCTCTGATCTTTTTCCACCCATTCCCTTTTGCGCCATTGATCCCGTGATCACGTTCTCGGGCGCTGAGGCACCACATCAACCGACTCGGAGCACGGTGGTGTGTTTGAAGAGAGGTGGTTGGAACTCATCCTGCTGAGATAACGGTGAAAACTATTTATAAATACATCGCAGACACGCCGGATGGTCCCTGACACAGAATTCCGAATTTGAAACAAATTCCCCGGGTTATTGATGGAAGAATTCATCTTAGTTTTAATGTAGCCTTGACTTGCTGTCGTTTAGCTCGGGACGTCTTAAAGGCTTTGTATCAGCAGCTGGCATATTGTTTCATTCCCTCACTTTGACCAGGATTGCCTCTTTCAGTGTCACCCAATTTGAGGATTTTCTAGCTTGGCATCGGGCTGGGAATGGGGAAGGGCAGCGCCGAGCTCAGTTTTACAGTAACAGGCCGCCCATACATTAACAGCAGATTACTTACAAAACTCTGAAGCCATTTTAAGTGTCAATCTTTGAGGTAAACTGGCGAGCGCATTGATTGTTCGCTGCTTCTGTCCTTCACTGAGCATAAGCCCTCCCGTCGATATCTCCGCCACTCCCGCTCGCTTGCAGTGGGAGTAAGATACCTATTCCTTGCCGCAGTTATTTGATGATATTTATCAAAGGGTTTAAGCACTGAACCCGCTGCTCCCCTCTCCAGCAATAATGTCCTGAGTTTTTACAACATCCCAGAAACAGGAAGTCGTCAATCTAAACTTTCAGAGGGCTGACACACCGTTGTGTTTATCAATAGCAAATATATTGGAAAGAAGAAACAACGTTTCTAAATGTCTCAGAAAGTAGCGAACTTCTAGCAGCGTTCTACCTGGGTATAATGTTGCATGCTAATCTCTATTCACTCATTAAAAGGCGTGCACAGAGGTATTCTTGCGCACTTTTAGAAACGAAATAACTGGTTCGACAGTAAGATTTTCCAACAGAGAAATTCATTTAAACAACTGTACTGGTAACATTTTTTCAGATAAATATTTGGCTGTTTCACAAGGCCCACACTGGGCCCGTGGGAGCGCGGAGCTAAACAGTGCTTCGGGTAGTGCTTCCCTTAGGGGAAAAATCTACCCGTGTACAAACCAGTTAGAAATTTATATAAAGTCACAAAGAGTTTGTATTCCTTGCCAGTTTAATATATTCTCATTAATATAGTGCGGGTAACTTGTAAAGGGATAAACATATTAATTTGCAAGTTAACTAATGTAAATGAGACATAATTTAATCGGAGCAATGTTATCATTTACTGCTTCCACAGGGTTCAGTAGCTCAGAACGCTATTCCTAACTTTAACCACAAAGAAATATAATTGAGTTGACTTAGTTTTAGTCGAACGTTGCTATGTTTCATTGTAAAATAACATTCACAGGGAAGCTTTAAAATGTCAATTATAACTCAATGCACATATACCATAATTCAGATGCTGATAATATTCGCCACAGCAAAAGACCCAAGAAGGAATGCTTTGAGTCCCCGATCCACTGCTTGTGTGTTCTCTATTTTTTTTGATGAATTTTGAAGAGATAGTCATCTAATTAAATTAAGCAGTCAAAGTTATGAAATCCAAATCCCAACATTTGGCCATTTAATATGCTCTTCAGAATACAATTTTAACAAAATTATCCATCATAACTTCCAAAATATCAGACATGTTCAGAACAGGGCAAAACAAATCTCCACCCACTTTAATCTCTAAAATGGTGACAGTGATCCCTGTATTGATTATTGAGTTAGTAAAATATTAAAATTTTTAAAAGTAGTCAGATATCCTAAGTATTTAAAGTGATCATTACACATAACAGGGAGGAAAGGCTCAATTAATATTACAAAACTCCATCTTCTTCAGGTTTCTTCCTTTGTGTTGGTAGTCTGTCAGTCATTTCTATTTTGTCACTAAGTTTGATAACAAACAATGGAATGATACTTAGTGAGCGCCAATATTGTTCAGGGTCCATAGGCTACAGGTGTGCTTAGTCAGGAGAGTGCCCTGGGTGTGTTCTACATCTTGCTAGTGTTAGTCTTCAGGGGCCTTGTCCTCTTGCTGGGACTATCTATCACTTCCACTGTTCCAGACTTCATCCACCTGGAGGGATGATGTCCCTATCCACACCAGATGAAGCTGATGATGTTGTCTCTTAATATAGCTCACTGGCCATGGAAATAATGTATGAGGAAATGTCTGCTTGGGACCTAAATGAGAGTTGAGAGCACTGATGGCGACCAACTAACCTCATCTGCATTTGAAACCAAAAGTGTGCAGCTGCATTAGACTTCATTCAGGACAATATCCAGGACAAAGTAGCCCATTTGACTGGCACCACATCCAAAAAGATCCATTCCCTCCACCACTAATGCTCAGTAGCAGTAGTATGTAACATCTACAGGATGCACTGCAGAAACTCACCAAAGTTCCTTAGACAACACCTTCCAAACCCAAGATCACCATCATTTAGAAAGACAAGGGCAGCAGATATATGGGAATACTGCTTGCAAGTTCCCTTCCATGTCACTTGAAAAAACATAACTGCAATTTCGGTGTCACTGGACTTAAGTCTTGGAACTCCCTCCCTGCAAGCTTTGTGGATTTACTGATACTATTGTGTTTCAAGAAGGCAGTTCACCACCACCTTCTCAAGGGTATCTAAAGCCAGCAATGCCTATATCCCGTGAGAGAATAAAACAACAATATCCTTCATTTAACCCATTCCAGTTTCATTTTAATAGGAAATGACTACTTCAACTTTGCACTCCAAATTCAGCACCACATTGAATTTACACAACATAATGTAAAATTAAAACAAAGAGTTGGAGAGCCTTAGTGGCTAGCTCTCATGCCTCTGAGATGGAAGGGACTAGGCTCAAATCTCATTCCAGGATTAACATGCCCCTTTTGCTAACAAGTCAGCATATGTTGGTATTGGTCTCCATTCTAGAAAAATGGAAAGAGTTAATGGGTGGAAGGGCAGCTTCCATTGTAGAGTTGCCTATCAAATGCAAATATGAACAACCAGCTTTTGGTGATATGAACAACCAGCTTTGTGGTGACCCCATGTAACATGGGTAAAAGGCCAAAGAAGGAATCAAAGCAAAGCAACAAAACAGAAGCTGGAGATCTGAAACAAAAGCAAAAATTGCTGCAGCAGGACTGGAAACATTTGTGGCAAGAAAGCAGAATTAATGTTTCAGAGCAGATGACTCTTCATCAGAACTGGTGTCACCACATTGAAACACTGCTTTCTTCCCACAGATGCTGCCAGGTCTGCTGAGTTTCTCTAGCAGTTTTTGCCATGCAGCTTGAGTCTACCAGTCCCAAAAATTCTTATCCAGTCCCTGCAGATGCTGTGACCTGACATAAGCACCATGCCATAAAGTGCCAACTAAAGATGTTGCAAAGCAGAAGACACTTCCTTCTTTTGCTAAATTTGTAATGTAAAGTATGGCTCCACAAGGCCATCTTTAAGGTTTCCAAGCTGTTCTGTGTGTATGCACCTGTGACATCCTGGCACAGACATTTCAGTGCAATTGCATAAATGGTCTTGACAGGCAGAGGCATCATAGGACTAAAGTCAGAAATAAAATCAAAAAACATAAGAAATGCTGAGTGGGACATACAGTGTCTATGGAGAAATTATAGTTAACATACCATCAGACTTCGGAGACAAATATAACTCTCCAAACCAAAAGTGAATCTTGGTTAGATTGTATTGAGAATATACATCCAGTTTTGTTTTCTTCAAATGGAATGTATAATCAAGATATTGAAAATGGTTCAGAGGAAGACTACGACAATGATCCAAAGTAATCAGTGTCAGTTACTCAGAAAAGTTTAAAAGTGTGTCCATTTGCTTTGTAAATGGGTACAGAAGGGTGTTTTAATAGAAATATAGAAAATAGCAAAAGCACTAGATTTTCTTTATTAATTCATGGGATGTGGCTGTCTCTAGCTGGGCCAACACTTATCGCCCATTTCCAGTTCCAGGTGATGGTGAATGTCTTTTTGAAGTGCTGCAGTCCCAGGGGTGTGGAGACACTTGCAATGCTGTTAGGGAGCAAGTTCTTGGATTTTGACCCAGCAACAATGAAGTAACAATGACATATTTCCAATTTAGGGTGGTGAATGGCCTGGAAAGAAACTTGCAGGTGGTGATGTTCCCATGTATCTGCCGCCTTTGTCCTTCTAGGTGATTTAGAAACTGCTGAGTTACTAAGTTCCTGAAATGCATCTTATTAATGGTACAAGTTGTGCTACTGTGAATCAGTGCTGAAGGGAGTGAATGTTGCATATGACAGATAGGAGTTAATGAACCTGACTGCTTTACTCTTGATGATGTTGACCTTCCCGGAATCCAACTCAGCATCAGTGAGCAGATTGTTGCTGAGTGAATACAATAGCACATTAATAATCACCACCATCTGAAGCTATTTACTGATATTACAGAAGTGAGTCAAATTAGTTGAATACTGGCATCTATAATGCTGGGGACCTCAGAAGGAGGATGACTCATCTGCTCAGAACTTCTTACTGAAAATGGATGCAAATGCTTGTTTTCAGCCCTGATGTGAGAGGCTCCCCCATCATTGAGTATAAAGACATTTGTGGAGTATCCTCTGCCTGTTTATTGCTGTCGCGATCCATGACTGGATATGGGAGTACTGTAGAGCAATGATCTGATCTGTGGATTGTGGGATTGTTTTGCCCCGTCCATTTCTTGCTTCTTCCATTATTTGGAATGTAGATAGTTCTGTGTTATGGCTCCACCAAGTTGACAGCTCATTTTTAGGTATGCCTGGTGCTATCAGATTTACTGATATCCCTAGAAGTCCTCCTCTGCTCTTCATTGAACCATGATTGACATTATGACTTGATCATAATGATAGACTGGGGGATATGCCAGGCTTTGAAGTTGATTAGAGTGGTGCTAGAAAAGCACAGCAGGTCATGCTGCATTCATCAGGGATTTTGCCTGAAACATCAGTTTTCCTGCTCCTCGAATGCTGCCTGATCTGCTGTGCTTTTCCAGCACCACTCTAATCTAGATTCTGTTTTCCAGCATCTGCAGTCCTCACTTTTGCCAGTCTTTGAGGTTGCAGATTTTGGTTGGATAGAATTCAACAGCTGATGATGGCCCATGGCACTTCATTATATGCAATATTGAGTTGCATGATCTGATGGAAGGTTGCCCATTTAGCATGCTGGTACGGCCACGCCGCACAATGGATGCTATTCTCAATGTAAAGATAGGACTTTGTCTCCACAGTGGTTGTCCATAGGTAACTCCAAACAATACTGTCATGGACAGATGCATCTGCAGCAAATAGATTGGTGAGGATGAGGTCAAGTAGGTCTTTGCCCCTGGATGGTTCCTTCACCACTTGCTGTAGACCAGCTGACTCAGTCATGACACTACCAAGCCAGTCTTGGTAATGGACATTGAAGTTTCCCATCCAGAGTACATTCTGTGACCTACCATCCTCAATGCTGCTCCCAGGCAGTTTTTAGCATGAGTGAAGACTGTTCTTCAACTGCTGAAGGAAGAATGGTATGTGGTAATCAGCAAGAAATTCCCTCTGATTGCATAACACTCTGCCACTACCTCTTCTGGGTCTATCCATCCAGTGAGACAGGGCATACCCAGGGATCATAATAGTGGTGCCTAGGACATTTTCTGTAAGGTATGAATCTATGACTATGATCATGTTAGGTTGTTGCTGCACTGGTCTGTTGGACAACTCTTCCATTTTGGCTCAAGCTCCTGGATACTAATGAGGAGAAATTTGTAGGGTTGGTAGGGTTGAGTTTCCCATTGTTATTTCTAGTGCCTAGGCTGATGCTGTGTTGTCTATGAGTTTCATTCCTTGCTTTAGACATTGTCGCAGTTTTTTTATGCAGCTGAGTAGTTTAGTAGAATACTTCAGAGGACAATTAAGAGTCAACACATCGAAGTCATATAGAGGCAAGACCAGGTAAGGGTGGCAAATTTCTGTTCCTGACAATAAATTATTTCAAACTTGATAGGTTGGGTTAGGCTACGAATCATGAATAGAAATTATACAACTGTAGGGCATTGTTGCACATGAGACAGTTTTTCTTTTTCCAGGTGAGGTATGTCTGTGGTTAGGCCAGCAAGCTGGGCCTACTAACCATTTGCGGGGAGACTGTGTCCTGGCAGTTGGTCTTGTCTTCAGTGCCTTGGTGAGTGCGAGATGGTGAGTCGAAAATTCTAATTCTTTGATAAGTCCTTTAAAGAGAAACTCAACTTTGTTAAAACTCATTTAAAACCTCATTTTAAAAGATACCAAAAACGGAAGGTCTACTTGTTAATCAACTGCAATTGGCATAATCATTTCCAGTTGATGAACAGTAGCATTTTGAGGTAATCTGACCAAAAGAACACCCTACATAAAAGTCAATGCACACTTTCACCAAACTATCAACCAAACCACATAATGCCAAATAGAATGATGTTACGACACGGTGGGTGGCATGGTGGCACAGTGGTTAGCACTGCTGCCTCACAGCACCAGAGACCCGGGTTCAATTCCTGCCTCAGGCGACTGACTGTGTGGAGTTTGCACATTCTCCCTGTGTCTGCGTGGGTTTCCTCCGGGTGCTCTGGTTTCCTCCCACAGTCCAAAGATGTGCAAGTCAGGTAGAATTGGCCATGTTAAATTGCCCATAGTGTTAGGTAAGGGGTAGATGTAGGGGTATGGGTGGGTTGCGCTTCAGCGGGGCGGTGTGGACTTGTTGGGCTGAAGGGCCTGTTTCCACACTGTAAGTAATCTAATCTAATAAAGACGTAAATGTCATCCAGTTTGATGGGATACATAAGGAGGATTGATGTTTGTGGCAATGAAGTCATATTTTTCAGAGAATAGCACTATATACTTGGCAGAAGATGAGAGTTAGTGTTCATTCTATGTACAATAGCTGAAAGGTTTCTGAACAAACGTGGAAGAAAATGGCAAACTCAGGAACATTAGTATGTGTTATTAAGTCATTGTATTCCTCTGAGTGTGCAACAAGCCATTAGGCAATGAACAATTAATAATTGACAATGAACCATACTTGAGAAAGGAACACTTCGAGCCATAATCTAATCATATCCATACCATAGATTTGGAATCAATTTACTATGACCATGTTTGGGAATCTGGTCAGTGGTGAAGTGTCATGTGGTCGGCCAATGAACTGTCTTTTGGATTTTTAACAAAGCTGCTTTCTCCATACTTAGATTTCTCTTTCTTACTCTTGAGCTTTCCTGCAAGCTTGACTCCTACTTGTTGTTTGACTATTCATATACCTTGGGCAGTGTTTATAAGAATCAACCAACAACTGCTGACTCCAGAAAACTAAATAGAAATTAAACATCAACTTTGCAAATCCAGAATTCAGAGAAATCCTTGAGACCCATCTAAAGTTTCCAAAACATCAGTCTACCAAAACCAATCAATTAAACTTTCCTGAACCTGTCTAAGAATTTATGATTTTTATCCAGATCAGTTGTCAGTTAACAATACCATTCTCTTTTTAAAAAAATCTTACAAAAAAACCTGCTGCGTGTGTCATTTGCCGTTATAGTGTTTATTTATACAGCACGGCACTCACTGAATTGAAAAGAGAATTTTTTAAAAAAAGCTTGTTGCAGTCAAAAAAGGAAAACCGTTCTACCCCTTCTCAGTTACCCTGACAATAAGATAACGCAGTCCAGTAACACCATAGACCAAATATCTGTGTTTACCAACACGCCTCAAGATTGAAATGGGATAATCACCAGCCAGGAAAGCTAAACTGGAGGGGATGGTGTGGTACCATTGCAGAGGTTAGATTCCCTAAAGTATGGAAACAGGCCCTTCAGCCCAACAAGTCCACACCATTCCCGTACCCTATATTTACCCATAACTAATGCACCTAACACTATGGACAATTTAACATGGCCTCCACATCTTTTGCGGGAGGAAACTGAAGCACCCAGAGGAAACCCATGCAGACATGGGGAGAATATGCCAACTCCACACAGATAGTCACCCAAGGCAGGAATCGAACCTGGGTCCCTGGCACTGTGAGGCAGCAGTGCTAACCACTGAGCTTCCGAGCCACCCACAAGACTGGGTTCCTGGTAATTGAGCAGCCAGAATATTTTGTTGGAATAAAAATATTTCAACCATTCTTCTGTTGGGCCTCACCCATTCTATTGGCACTGGAACAGTTTGAAGTGTTCACACTCTAACCAATTAGAATCTGAAATGACAAGTTAGAGTTATTTTTGTAAATTTATTCTCTCATTGGATGAAGGCACCTGTAATAAGGCCAGAACATGTTATCCAGCAAACATACTCTTAATTGAGTGATTCTCCAGATCATTTGAGAGGATCCTTGTGTCAATCATATTACAGTAGGACTGGCATCACATTGGCCACATGGGATTAGGGCAGCTGATTTCCTTCCCTAAAGAATATTAATGAACCAAATGGGGTTTTACAACAATTAAATATAGCTCTTACTGCCATGATTTCAATATTAATGGGATATACAGTCTGAAGCAGGCCACACTGCAAACACTTGGTGGGCAGGCCTTTTCAAGATATAGCTGTTAATACCAACTCTATTTTGAATTCGTGAACAGCCCTGAATAATATATGAAGAATAAGCTGCAACATTAATGAAAATCTGCTCCTTTTAGTTTTGTTCCCTTCCTTACTCAACTTAGAAACAAACAACAAAAAAAAATTGCATAGTATTGCAAGGGAAGACCTCTATGAAGGGGTCTCTTGGACCCAATATTCTTAAGTTTATTCCTTTCCTGTTATTGGATGTCCAAATAGCCACTCAGATAGTAATAGTGATGCTTTACAGGGAGCTAGAACCTAGCAATAATGTTTGCAACCCATGTACAGGATACACTTAGTGTGTGTGCCTAGGTAGACCATAGATGAAGAGAAGCATTTGGTAGTGCAGATGAAAGGAAGGAACCTAACAGTCAGATCATAGAATCCCTACAGTGTGGAAACAGGCCCTCCGGTCCAACAAGTCCTCACTGACCCTCCGAAGAGTAACCCATCCAGACCCATTCCCCTGCCCTATTATCCTGTATTTACCCCGACTAATGCGCTCAACCTACACATTCGTGAATACTTTGGGCAATTTAGCATGACCAATTCACCTAACCTGCACTTGCTTCAGTGACTTACTGTTTTGTGAAAATCGCAGTTGTCCAGTAAACTTGGGCAGCCAGCTCATGCTGTTGCCATTTAATGGTAAAGGAGATGAAATCAATGACCAAGGTGACTGTGGTATCAAGCGCATGTTCGCAGTCTTTCATTGATATGAGCGATGATCTTATCTTGGCTTGAAGGAGTTGGAGGTAAAAATGTTTAGGACAGGGTGACTTGATTGGTTGCAGATATTTTTATTGATAAACATATGTGAATACTATTTTTCAGCACACTCAGATTTACTTCCTTTCCTATGAATTGAATTTATAAACTTTTCTTTTACATGTAATAATGTTTCAGATTGACATTAGTAAAGCTATACCATCAGGGCTTATGAGCCAGAGTCTGCTGTCATAATAAACCTACTCTGCTATTGCAGGTAGAAACCAACTGGTTTTCTTTTCTAGTCAGAGATATCCAATGTATTGAGACTGCTACCTATTATTAGGAATTGTACCACCCTTACAAACTGCTCTAATTATTCAATTCCTTAAACATTCAATCTTTAGCCTTTCAGTTCTTCTAATCAAATAACAGAACTCACAGTTTCCTTTTCTTTCGAACATGTTGCAAATATCATTACCATGCAACTCCAGGACGACTGTTTAATGTCAGTCTGGCTTATGTAATGCTCAGAGCTCTTAGATTACCATGGAAGGCAAGTGGAATTTTTGGCATTTATTGCTAAATGAGTGGAATATTAAAGTAAGGAAGTACTGGTGCAATTGTATAAAGCATTAGTGAGACCACATCTGGAGTACTGCATACAGTTTTGGTCCCCTTACTTGAGGAAGGATGTAATTGCATTGGAGGCAGTTCAGAGAAAGTTCACGAGATTGATTCCAGAAATGAAAAGTTTGTCTTATAAGGGAAGATTGAGCAGTTGATGCCTATACTCACCAGAGTTTAGAATAATGAAATATCTTTTTGAGATGTATATAATGCTATAGGGTAATGACAAAGTGGACATCGAGTGGATATTTCCCCTTGTGGAGTAATCTAGAATGAGAGGTCATAGTTTTAGGCTAAGGGATGGCAGATTTAAAACAAAGATGAGGAGGAATTACTTCTCTCAAAGCATCTTGAATCTGTGGAATTCACTACTCCAGAGAGCAGTGGACGTCAGGACAGTGAATAAATTTAAGGAGGAGATTGACAGACTTTTATTTAGTAATAGAGTAAACAAGTATGGTGAGTGCGCAAGAAATTGGATTTGAAGTCGAGGTGAGATCAGCCATGATTATATTGAATGATGGAGCAAACCCAAGGAGCTGAATTGCCTACTCCTGCTTCGAGTTCATACGTTCTTATGGGCAAAGTCCCCAAAGGCATTCTGTGTTACTATGGTGCAATATTCCTCTTCATTGTCCTCGACATAGAATTATAGAATGGCTACAGTGTGGAAGAGGTCATTTGGCTCATTCAGTCCACACTGACTCTCCAAAGAGCATCCTACCCAGACCTACCACACGACCGCTCCCCACTCCCCATCCCCCCAACTCTATCCCTGTAGTCCTGCATTTCCCAAGGTAAATTCATCTATCCTGGGTGTGTGTATGGAATGAGCTGCCAGACTAAGTGGTGGAGGCTGATACAATTACAGCACTTAAAAAGCATCTGGATGGGTACATGAATAGGAAGGATTTAGAGGGATATGATTAGGTCAGGATGTCTAGGCGAAAGTGTCCAGCAGATTCTGGAGATTAGAGTCGAGAGTGTGGTGCTGGAAAAGCACAGCAGGTCAGGCAGCGTCTGAAGAGCAGGAACATCGACTTTTGAGGTAAAAGCCCTTCATCAGGAAGTTTAGGATATCTAGTCAGCATGGATGAGTTGGACCAAAGGGTCTGTTTCTGTGCTGTACATCTCTATGGCTCTATGACCATGGGCAATGTAGGACGGCCAGTCCATCTAACCTGCACATCCTTTGACTGCAGGGGGAAACTAGAGCACCTGGAGAAAACCCATGCAGACACGGGCAGAATGTACAAACTCCACGCAGTCACACGAGGGTCAAATTGAACCTGAGTCCCTGGTGGTGTGAGGCAGCAGTGTTAACCACTGGGCCACCATACTGCCTTAGTCATCTCTACTTTTAAACATATACAGAGGAACCTCAAATATGCGAAGGACATGGGTGGGTAGTATTTTGTTCGGTTAATAGAATGTCAAATAACATGGGTTAGCCAAGCATCGGGACCTTGTGATCTTGCCGGATAATCCGAAATTTGGAGAATCAAATGCCAGTTAATCGAGATTCCTCTGTATGTAGAATTGATGTGGCATTGGTGCAAACTCACATACCCCAATATCCGCAACATAAACATATTTCCTACTATTACCTTCAGGGTCCAACTGTTCACTTTTGCTTTGCCCTCAAGATTTCGCCTTTGGTGTTTTGGTGATCAAAAGCCAATGAGTAGGTACAGCAAGCAATTAGGAAGTAAGTTTGAGTAGAGGAGTAGCAAATTCTTACTTCAAATAGATAGAATGTTGGTTGGATTGCACTTGCACTATTGCATGCAATTTTAGTCTCTCTATGTCTGGCTATTGCTATACAGGGAGTGCAATGAAGGTTCACTGAAGTTGCTCCAAACCAAATTCCTTGATCCAATCCAATCCAAATCTAGGGCCCTAAATCTGAACAAAGTAAACTACAAAGGCATAAGGGGTGAGTTGAATACAAGAGGTTGGGTAACTTCATTAAAACGCATGATAGCAGACAGTCAAAACTTCATATTTAAGCAATTAATGTATGCATTGCAGCAGTTAAAAATTCATTGTCGGCAAAAAAAGCAATAACAGGAAAAGTGGCCCAACTATGGTTGATAAAATAAATTAAGGCTACTATCAGATTCAAAGTGAAAATATAAATTTGCTCAGAAAATGGAGCAAGTCTAAGGACTGGCAAACTTTGGAATTCAGCACACGTGGATATAAAGGTTGCATACGAAGAGAAAAATAAAGTGTTCAATGAACATAAAAGCAGGTGCAAAAAACTTTGTTAAGAATGTAAAAAGTGCAATATTAGTGAAGAGAGATATAAGCCCCTTGTAGTCTAAAATAGGAGAATTGATAATGGAGAACAAGGAAATTAATAATTTTGAACAAGACACAAAAACTTTCCTAGAAGTGCTATGGAGGCAGCCGTCCTTTGTGAAGGAAGAATTGAAGGAAATTAATATTGCTGAAAAAAAGTGCTGGAAACATTAAGGTGATGAAACTCCTGAAATTTACATCCCATTGTACTAAAGGAAGTGGCCATGTGATTAGTGGATAAATTGGTTGCCATTTTCCAAATTCTGTAGATTCTGGAAAAGTCCAGACGGATTGAAGAGTGGCAAATGTAACCCCTCTGTTTAAAAAAAGGGAGGAAAGGAGAAAACTGGGAATTACAGAATGTTTATTCTAGCATCAGTAGTAGGAAAAATGTTGGAGTCTGTCATAAAATATGTGATAAGAGAATACTTAAAAAATACCACCAATATTACACAAAGTCAACATGGGTATTTGAAGGGGAAATTGTATTTGACAAATCTGCTGAAGCTTTTTAAGGACATCAATAGATGTAGAGTAGATGACGGAGAATCCATGGATGTGGTGTATTTGAATTTTCTGAAAGCTTTTGATAAAGTATGACTTAAAAGATTATCATGCAAAATCAAAATATGAATAAGATTCAGTCAACAGTCAAGAAATGAAGAGTGTGACTGAAAGTGTCATTTTCAGAGTGGAAGGTGAAGGTACGTCAGGTACCTGGACGAAGGAATCCAATGTAATATTTCCAAGTTTGCCAATGACAAAAATAGGTAGGTGTGAGAGTGGTGAAAAGGACATAAAAAAGCTTCAGGGCGATTTAGACAAGTTGAATGCACAAATACATAATAGATGCAATATGATGTTGAGAAATATAAAGGTGTCCTCTTTGGTAGGGAAAACAGACTGAAAGAATGTTATTTAAATAGTGACAAGTTGGGAAATGTTGATACGAAAATGGAGTGCTTGTACATCAGTCATTGAATGCATAGGTGTAACAAACAGTTAGAAAGTCAAATGGTGTACAGGTCTTAACTACAGAAATACTTGAGTATAGGCCCAAGGAAGTCTTACTGAGATTTCTGTACAGGGCAAGGTGAGACCACACTGGGAGTACTGTGTGTTAGTTTGGTCTCCTAACTTAAGAAAATATATACATGACATAGAGGGAGTGCAACAAAAGTTCACCAGACAGATTCCTGGAATGACAGGAAATATTTGGTTCACTGGGCCTGAATTCATGAGCGTTTTGAGGAATGAGAGGTGATCTCATTGAAAGATGTAACTTTCTAACAAGGCTGCAGACTGGATGCAGGGATGATGCTTTCCCCAGAGTCACAGCAAGGGGGTCACAGTCTCAGGATATATATGCCATTTCAGACTGAGATGAGGAGCAGTTTCTTCATAGGGAAACTGTGGAAAACTCTACCTCAGAAAGCAGTGGAGGTGAAATAGCAATAGATTTCTAAAAGCTGCAAGTGCCAAGTGGTATGGGGAGAAAGCTGGAAAATGGTGTTGAGATAGAAGCCATGATCATGCAGAATGGTATAACAAGCTTGGTGGGCTGAATGGCCTGCTCCTGCTCCTATTCTCTAAGTTTCCTGGTAATCCTATTCCATGATGAGAGATTAGGCTAACTTCATCTGCGATATCGAAGAATGAGAGGTGATTTCATTGAAACAAAATGCTTAAATGGATAAATATTTTTAAAAGAATTCTGCATATTTCAGTTCTAAGTGGTTTTCCTTACTTAAGAAATTGTTTCTGTTGGTTATACTACTTATAATAGACATTCTCCCCGTGTCTGCGTGGGTTTCATCCAGGTGTTCCAGTTTCCTCCCACAATCCCAAGATGTGCAGATCAGGTGAATTGGCTATGCTAAATTGCAAAGTTAGAGGTAAATATAGGGGAGGGGAATGGGTCTGGGTGGGTTACTCTTCGAAGGATCAGCGTGGATTTGTTGAGCCGGAGGGACTGTTTCCATACTGTAGGGCATCAAATCTAATCTAATACTAAAAGGAATAGACAAGGTAGATGCAAATACGTTGTCCAGAATTAGGAGACATAATTTCAAAAGTAGGGAAAGCCACTTAGAACTGAAATGAGGAGAATGTTTATACTCAGAGTATTGTGAACCTTTTTAATTCTCTAGCTCAACCTGAAAGTTGTGTCATTCAGTATGTTTGAAGAAGAGATTGACCAATTTCTAAATGGCAATGATATAAAGGAGATAGTTCTGGAAAAGGCATTGGAGTGGATGATCAGTCAGGATGAATGGCCTATTCTTGTTCATATGCTCCTTGAACTATTAGTTTGAGATTTACTTATATGTATATTCATTTATTCTGCAGGGTCTGAGAAGATGGTAGTTCACACATTCCTTGAATCGCCGTAGAACTCCCGGTGATGTCCCACAATTGGAGAAGTCTGGAATGTTGATCCAATAATAATAAAAAGATAGATGACCAAGTCAGAGTACCGGGTGACTTCAGTGGAAAATTAGAGATGGTGCTGCTTTTGTTCTTCTTGTGGTTAGAGGTTGGAGCAAGGCAGACTATATGTTGCTGTCGTAATCTTGGCAATTACTGCAGTAGATTCTGCAAGTATCACAAAACATTGCACCAATACACAGGTCATTGCTATTTATTATTGATATTAATGACTTTGAAGTAGAAACACAAAGTATCTAAGTTTGCTGACAATACAAAGCTAGCTGGAAAGGTAAGCTGTGGAAAGTACACAAGTAAGCTGCAAAGAGGTGTACACAGGTTAAGGGGATGGGCAACAAGATGGCTGGTGGATTATAATGAAGGGCAGTTCACTTTGGTTATTAGAATAGCAAAGCAGAGTAATTTTTAAAATTTGTGTTTGTGTCCAATGCTAATGTAGCTGTCTCTTTGGCTTGAAATTCATTTGATTTTGATGACATCTCTGTGATATATGTAAATGGATAACAGCACATTGCATTGGAATATATGTTCCCATTTTAAACACGTGGCATGTAATTGTGATGTTCAACAATTGTACTTATACAAGGCATTCAGTAAGTTAGTATGCAGGTATAGCAAACAATTAGGAAAGCAATGATAGGTTGGCCTTTATTACTCAAAGTTTAGAGTACAGGAATAAATACATTGTATTATAATTGTACAGGATTTTGGTGAGACTCTACCTGCAATTCTGTGTGCATTTTTGGCCTCCACATTTAATAGAAGATATATTTGCTTCAGAGACAGTATAGCAATGTTCACTAAATTAGCACCTGGCATGATGGGGTTGCTCTGTGATGGGAGACTGAGCAAATGAGATCTATTCGCTGGAGGTTAGATGAATGTGAGTTGATCACATAGAAATATACAATATTCTGAAAGGGCTTGATGAGGTAACTGCTGAGAGACTGTTCTGTTAGTCAGGGAATCAAAAACATGGGGGTACAATCTCAGGGTAAAGAGCTGATCATTTAGGACTGAGTTGAAGTCCAACTTTGCCACTCAAATAAAGATGTGTGAACCTTTAGCATTCTCTAATGTAGAAGTTCTGGAGTTTCAATTGTTGAATGCATTTAAGGCTGGAACAGATAGATTTTTGGTTGCTCAAGGGATGTAAAGAGAGGGCAAGAAAGTGGAGTTGAAGCCACGATGACATTGAATAGCAGAGCAGGCTTGACTTTCCCTGTCCTATGTTCAGTTTTCTGAATAGTTTTGCAGCTCCTGACTTAAACCTTATAGATAGTGGATAAGATTTGAATGGCCAGGATTTTGAGTCACTTATCACAGAGCACCCAGTCACTGCCTTGTTCTAGTGGTCATGGGAATGAGTTTTTGGTCAATGCCATACCTCATGATGTTGTTGATGAAGTATTTGTGATTGATGGTATTACTGGACATTCCGTTCTACAAGGTTATCATTCTATAATATTTGTGGGGCATTATTATTTGCCACTGCTTGTCAGCCCAAATCTGGACTGTTATTCAGGGTCCACTATGGAATGGCTTCGGTTTATTGTAAGAGGAATAGTGAACAGTAACACCACACTTAATTTTATGAGGAAGTGAATGTCATTGATGAAGCAACTAAAGTAAATTGAACTGAGGATGCTTCCCTAAAGAACTCTTATGGTAAAGTGATTAATGAATGAGTTGATGCATGGTTTTTAATTTTCCAAAATTCTCCAAATTAAAGTTCTATTAGAATGGAAAATAGCAAATGTGACTCCTTTATTCAAAAAAGGGAGCGAGACAGAAAGCAGGAAATTTAGGTCAATTAGTTTAACAGCTGTCAAAGGGAAGAAGCTATTAAAAGGTGCTGGGGAGCGTGGACCTGACAAGGTAGATGCGGAGGGAATGGTCTCTCCAGAAAGCAGAAAGGGATGGGGAGAAAAATATATCCCAAGTGGTGGATAGATTTCCCTCCCCACCCCTATCTGCATTCTGGAGAGATCATTCCCTCTATGACTCCCTCATAAGATCCTCACTCCCCACCCCCAACCCCCCAGTACCTTGCCCTGCCATTGCAGGGTATGCGAAATGCATCCACACCTCACCCCTCACCTCCATCCAAGGCCCCAAAAGATCTTTCCGCATCTGACAGAAATGTACCTATACTTCCATGCACACGTCACCTGATCTTGATCAGATGGTCAAATGGGCTGAGAAGTGGCAGATGGAGTTTGAATTAAATAAATGTGAGGTGCTACATTTTGGGAAAGCAAATCTTAGCAGGACTTACACACGTAATGGTAAGGTCCAAGGGAGTGTTGCTGAACAAAGAGACCTTGGAGTGCAGGTTCATAGCTTCTTGAAAGTGGAGTCTCAGGTAGATAGGATAGTGAAGAAGGTGTTTGGTATGCTTTCCTTTCTTGGTCAGAGTATTGAGTACAGGAGTTGGGAGGCCATGTTGTAGCTGTACTGGACATTGGTTAGGTAACTGTTGGAATATTGTGTGCAATTCTGGTCTCCTTCCTATCAGAAAGATGTTGTGAAACATGAAAGGGTTCAGAAAAGATTTACAAGGATGTTGGCAGGGTTGGGGGATTTGAACTATAAGGGAGAGGTTGAATAGGCTGGGGCTGTTTTCCCTGAGGGGTGACCTTATAGAGGTTTATAAAATCATGAGGGACATGGATAGGATAAATAGACAAAGCCTTTTCCCTGGGGTGTGGGAGTCCAGAACTAGAGGGCATAAGTTTAGGGTGAGAAGGGGAAGATATAAAACCGACCTAAGGGGCAACGTTTTCACGCAGAGGGTGGTACGTGTATGAAATGAGTTACCAGCGAAAGTGGTAGAGGCTAGTACGATTGCAACATTTAAAAGGAATCTGGATGGATATATGAATAGGAAGGTTTTTGAGGAATATGGGCCAAGTGCTGGCAAATGGGACTGGATTGGGTTGGGATATCTGGTCAGTATGAACACATTGGGCCGAAGGATCTGTTTCTGTGCTATATGTCTCTATGACTATATGACTGTACTGTATAGTTGCACCTGATGTGGTCTCCTCTACACTGGATAGACAGAAAATCAACTTGCGGATCTTTTCAGAGAACATCTCTGGGACACGTGTGCCAATCAACCCCACCTCCCTGTGGCTGAACACTTCAACTCCCCCTCCCACTCCATCAAGGACATGTAGGTCCTGGGCCTCTTCCATCGCCAAACCCTTACCACCCGACACCTGGAGGAGGAATGGCTCATCTGCCATCTTGGGACTCTGCAATCACACAGGATCAATGTCGATTTCATCAGTTTCCTAATTTCCCCTCCCCCCACCTCATCCCAGCCCCAAGCTTTCAACTCAGAACCACCCTCTTGACCTGTCCATCTTACTGCCCACTTTTCTGCTCCACCCTCCTATCCGATCTATTACCTTTTCCACCTGCACCTTCATCAACCTATCACATTCCCAGCTGCTTCCCCACAGCCCTGCCCCCCTCCCATTTATCTCTCAGCCCCGCCCCCAGCCCATAAGCTTCATTCCTGATGAAGGGCTCATGTCCGAAATGTCAATTCTCCTGCTCCTCGGATGCTGCCTGACCTGCTGTGCTTTTCTAGCACCACACTCTTCGACTTCGATTGCCAGCATCTGCAGTCCTCACTTACTCCTTGTTTTCCTTGCAGCAGAGGAGATTGAGGGGAACATGATTGACATGTATAAAATTATGTGGGACACAGACAGGATAGACAAAGTAGAGACTTTTCCCCTTATAGGAGTGACCAATGAACAGGAAGGATACATTTAAGATAAGGTGCAGGAGTTTCAAGCAGATGTAAGGAAAGTATTTTTCACCCATAATGTGGTGGGAATCTGGAGCTCACTGCCTGAAAAGTTGGTTGAGGAAAAAACCCTCATAAAATTTAAGAAGTATTTAGATGTGCACTTGGGAAGCCAGGACAAACAAGGTTATGGGCCAAAATGGAATTAGAATAGTTAGATCAAAATCTCAGAACTCCCTTCCTTGCAACATTATGGGTGTTCCTCCAAGAGCTGCAATTGCTCCGGAAGATAGCTCACCACCGAGTTCCTCAGGGCAATTAGGGATGAGCAATAAATCCTGGGCTCGCTGGCGATGCCCATATCACATGAATGTATTTTAAGAATCTCACACAGTTTTGCTCCCAGCCAGTCGGCTCTTTATATTTTGAGGATGTGAGTAGGTCTACTTACTCAAAATATTAAAATGACTTTCCAGTAACTTGTAAAGTGCCTTCAGACTAAGTTAACACTTTTAAAACTTGTCTATTTTCTACACTTGGGATTTACAGTGCCAAGCCCAAGTGGAGGGTGGGGGAAAGCGTTGAGGTGGCGATGGGGTTAGTTTGCCAGAGGAGGGGAGACAATGGCTGAGCATCCATATCACAGGGCAAGTAATACATCCATCTAATTGATGTGTGAAGGCATGAATTCAAATGTGATCATGGCAGCTGGTGAAAATTACATTGAAATGAATTATATAACTATCTGGTGTTGAAAGCTATTCTCAGTAGTGATGATCATGAAACTATCGTCAATTATTCCAAAAGCCCAACTGGTCCACTTACTGTCCTTATCTGGCCTGGTTTAATTGCAACTCCAGGTCCACAGTAATCTTTTAACTACTCTCTGATATGACCAAACAGCTCAGGGATGGGAAACAAATGCTGGCCACTTTCCATGAAAGAAAAATAAATAAGATTTTCCACTGCTTGTTTTTCACATGGGATCAGTCTCCAGGGTTACATTACTACTTTCAGAGCATTTTCACTCAAAACCTATTTGCATTGACATGAAATTGGCAATGTAACGATACCCTAAGAGTAATAGAAAATCTGTTCACTTAATTTTCTGTCCAATTCAATGGAATTTTCTGATTATTTTAGTGAAGGAAAACTGTTTGTTTTTTGGATATCATAGGACAACATATGGAAGTAATTCATTCCTAAACTCCTGTAATCACAAACTCAGTCTGTTATATGATGGCTGTAACTGTAATGAGAGATAAACAACATGATAAATTCATAAGCTGTATTTATCCAAAAAGATGTTGCATGATGCAGTACTAAGGCAATGCTAGGTATCAGTTACATTAAACAACATCTTCTGGCTATTCTTGTATTATTAAGTATGGCAGCCTAACGATTCCAACACATCAAAGGCACCTAACATGTGAAGAGTGTAAGAGTCTTTCATATAATATATACAAAGGATCATTATGACTTTCAGAATAAATTTAGTTAAGATGTCTCCTGATAATCTAACTGGACCATTCATACATCACTCATCAAGAACATTGAAACAAAATCCCAGTGCAGGATTTAAAAGCTTACATCTGTAGCACTGCCTGATATCATCCCATCCCTATGGCCCATTTGTGCTACTGTCCGTGTCCCAATTCCTTCCCCTGTACAATATATGCTGCATGACTCTATATTGGGAAGACGGAAGGATTAGGATCTTCAATCTCTATTAAAAGCTTCAGGTGGAATCTCATTCGGGTCTGAGTGATTTAGGTTATGGCAAGTTTGTGGCAAAATATGACGAGAGGTCCATGTCCATATCAGAAGCATCTCAACAAGCTTTTGACAAATAGTGTGGCAAGTTTCTTACTAAGCGGTGGTATGTTGCCAATTAAAGATAGATTTTGTGAACATCTTGGGTTGTCTGGCTAGTTTGCTCAGTGGGATGGCCCATAGTTAACACAAAGGCTTCAGAAATGGGCTGGGAGGTTGGGCAAAGGGAGGATGACAATTGTGAAGGAACATGACCATACCTGCTAGGGGGCTCATGTTGGCATGGGGGAACGCTACTTGTCAATGGTCAGGAACACCCCTGCTTCAGTGAATCACTGCCCCTTTGGAATGGTCACCTCACATGCCTGGGACTGAGGGGGAAAAGTAGGCAGATAGAGGCTGATGTATATGATTTGCGTGGGGACTTGGGGAGGTGAGAAACCTATGGGGTTTATGGGAAGGGCAACCAGACAAGGGATTTAGATGTTTGAGGATGGGAGGGGAGATCGATATAATGATGGGGATGCCGCGAGCGACTGGCTCAGGAGTGAATACTGTCATCTTCCATCATGCTAAAAATTGAAATGTGTAATAGAGAAGAAAGTGTATGATGACACTGAGTGGACTGGGCAAGTGACACAATCTGTGAGGGAAGGTGACTACAGGCCCTACTGAAGTTACTGCTTTTAAAGAGACTGATGATCTATGGCCGTGTTCCAAGTGCCAGCAGCCTGGAATATTTCTTTCTTGGCTAGCTGCAGAACTGTGCCAATGATGTGCTCTTCAAAATGAGACACTTAAGCCTAATTTCCCACAGAGTGTCTAAGGTGGTAGAAGGCTCAGGAGACAGCCGTGTTGATACTTCCTCTGAGGCCTTGATACTCTGGTCCTCAGAGGTGACCTCTGGGAGAGTTGGCTGTTTCACTATGGTGGTGGTAGGCATGCTGGGGGTATCTGAAAGATATAGAAGGAGTAGACATCGTGGCCATTGGTTAGATGTGGTGGGCAAATGAGACTGACAATGGGCTTATTGCAATCAATACAGTGGAATGAGTAGTGGAACATGCTTGGGTTTTGGGATATTGATGTCACTACATCTCCACAGCAGTAGTGCCAGTCATTTCCTGTGGTTTTCTGCCCATTGGGGTTCTCTCCTCAAAGGGCGATTAGTCCTGGTGGTTGAAAGGTGGTGAGACATTCTGAGGAAGTGAGTAGGCGGTGCAGAGAGCATGCAGGGTTAGTGGTGTGGGATGTTTAGGGAGATAGTTAAGACTGAGTGAGGGAAGATGTTGCAGAAAGTAGTGAGAATAGCAGACCATGACCCTTAGTGGGAGGGGTGTGCAGTAGTGTGAGGCTGTAGAGAGGAGCATGTGGCACTTAGCTGTGGCACAGTAGAAAATGTCATTGACCTTCTTAATGCACCTCTGGCTGCTCTTCCAAACTGTGGGAATAGTACTGACCTAAGTGGAGATCTTGGACCAGGCTTATAGGATATGGTGTTGTGGCCTCCACAGCCAGTCCTCCAGGAAGAGGACCCCACTCCCCACCCAAATCACCAGGTCCTTCAGGTCCTTGCCAGAGAATCACAATTTCATCTTCATCTTCTCCAACGTATTTGGATTCTTTCTGTAACTGAGCAGGGTAGCTTTGGAATGCCAGCACTTATCAGGGTAGTACACAGTTTTCTTTCAAAGATGGCACAGATGCAAGAGATGACAGTCTTTGGATGGGTATCTGCTGAGTGATGAACTGTTCTGGTGCTTGGTGCAGAGTTGGAATTGGACATGACGGATGCCACAGGGGTTGGTAAGATATAGTGAGCAATCTCACTAGGCTTCACAACAAAAATCCCTCCAAAAAACCCCAATGTGAATTGGACTTAACCAAAAATAAATGTAAGATTAGGCCTTCCATTCCCTGTCCTCCCCTCGCTTTCAAATATCAGAGGCTGAAAAGACCGTTGGCAATATTGATGTCATATTTGATCCCATAACATCCCTGATTCATTTCTGCTGTTGTGGTTGAAACCCCAGGCAAACCTTTTGTGGTCTCGAGACTGATTTCCAATGACTCTTGGCCTGCTCCCTAGTTATAACATTCACAATTTTAACACTGATCAAAATTCTGATGTACATGTAATAACTGTTACTAAGGTCCACTCTTGAACCTCCTCTACTTTCTCCAATTTCCAATGATGTCCAGTTAAGGAACATCTCCATTTTCAAATTCTTATCTTTTTTCAAACCCTTCCATGACCATACCCTTCCTTTTTTTGTGATATCCTCTAGGTTCACAGTATCACCCCTCGCCCATACCTTTGCACTCTTCTAATTCTCACTTACAGATGTTTTCCAATTTCAATTGGCCCATCTTTGATCGCTATTCAACTGCCATGATCCTAAGTTCTGGAATTACCTCCATAATGTCCTCATCTTTCTAACTCTCATTCCTTCTTTAAGATCCACCTTAAAAACATCTTGGATCAAGATTTTGCTCAGATATTTCCTTATGCAATGTGTTGTCAAATCTCATTTGATTGTGTGTGTAGTGCCTTGGATCATTTTACTTTCATAAAGCTACTTTATAAATGAAAGTTGCTGCTGTGTGTAGTCTTTCTGGTTATATATAAGTAATCAGAACCTCAGTTTGAGGAATTCAATTTTGATATTTACAGATGACACAAAATTTTACAATATATTAAAGAGTGAGAATGAAAGTAGTAGACTTCAGGAAGCCATAGCCTGACTTGTGAAATGGGCAACACATGGCAGATACAAACATTTAATGAATATGTGTGAAGTGATGTTTAAGATAAACAACCTGGAGAGACAGTACAATTTAAATGGTACTATTTGGGGAAATTTGGTCGACGTTTTCACAAATCTTTATGCATAACACTGCAAGTTGAGAAACTTTGAGAAAGTGGATGAGATACTTGTTTTTATAAATTGGGAGCACTGAATATGTAAATAAGCAAGTTAGATTAAGCATTTAAGAATAACTGCTGAAATATTGCACCATGCTCTGGGAAGGATATCAACTTTTGGAAAGAGTAAAGAGGAGATTTCCCAGAATGAGATTATGGATGAGAGAATTCAATTCAATTATGTGGTGAGAATAGAAAGACTGAGATCATTCTCCTCAGAGAGAAATTGTCATGGTGTTAGGGGATGGGGTGTAACAGAAGATAGAGTGTTCAAATTTAAAGAGGCTTTTGATTGAACAATTGGGAGATATGCTCTTTGGCAAATGGATCAATAACTAGAGGTCATGATTTAAAATGATTGCCATGATAAGTAGAGGGGAAATGAGAAGAAGATGTTGCACACAGAATATGAGGGAATACCTGGGGAGTGGGACCCAATTGGACCGTTCTTGCAAAGATTTGGCCTGGGGATGAAGCTATGATCATTTCCTTTTGTACTGCATAATTACATGAACAGGTAGCCAGCAATCATTAATAATTAGCAGCCAAATTAAACTCCAGCCCTCTTTATGTTTATCATACCTAGGATGATGGCGTGGATAAGATGATATTATTAAACTGATCCTATTTTCAAGTAGATAAGATCATTTTTTTTCACTAACATACAGAGCACTGCCAGCAGTTTCACGCGTGATGTATACTAAAGATTCCCATGCTGTGACATGCCTGGAACAGAGAGCAGAATTTTCCCACTATCTGTTAAAGTGTGAGATTGTTAAGGGAGATTATTTCTGGTCTGCCATTGTTCACAGCTACTTTTCTCATGCATTCATCAGCTCTTCATATCAACAATCATCTAACAGGTCTCTTTGGCATAGATCTCATGGAATCGCTTGGCAGGAGAAGTGGAAGTGCTGCCATTGTTGGAACATTTCAATTTTCGTAATGCCGGTGCCAAATTTGAAACCCAGTCACTTCAACACTTCAAATACTGCAAGGAACTGGCCGACGTGTTGTGATGTTCAATCATTATCACTGACAGCATGGTACAGAAGGAAGGAATGCTCACTCCCCTCTTTGTGGATAGGGGTGCGGAGGTCTTAGTAGACTGAATGGCAGAATGGAGGGTAATCTTTCTTTGATCTGCCACAGGAGACTACACCACCAGACTAAACCAGCTTGGACGCAAATTGCAGCCCAGGTTACTACTACATCCTGGGTGAATCAAGATGCCCAGCAGTGCAGGATGAAGGTCAGTGATTTTCTGTTCTCCCCATGGGAAGTATCTTTCTCTGCTACCTCATACTCACAAGGCCATCGCTCACTCTAACTGTGCCTCGGCACACACCTCCAACAGAGGCTCATGGACTACAACTCGCACTGTTGTGACATGTCCATTCAACATTCCTCACTCACTTCACTCTCCCAAATGACCAAACTTTCCAGCTCTCTGTGCTTCCTGTTTACTCACTGGGTACACCGCAGCACCTCTTCCACACCTACATCCTCACTAACCGGTTTTCCATGTCAGACTCAATCATGTCCTTTGTCTTAAAGCAAGATAAATCCCCTGCACTGATGTCTCCATAGACCTCCAACTGGCCTACCTCAATCCCTGGAGTGGTTGTGTTTGACCTGCAGGACTGACATGGACCCAATTCCTGCAAAGACATGGATATAAGGACAGCAGTAGGATTAAGCACCTGATTGACCGAGGCTAAACGTCTGAACTAGAATCAGATGAGCCCCTCGATTGACTGAGGCTGGAATCCAAGTGACAATAATCCACATTCACCCACTCAGACCACTGCCGTTTGTCTTTCACACAAGGGCATTTGTTCAAAATATATGCAAATGTATTTGTCACATAAACTGCTGGCATATGTTGCAGGTGTGATATTGACTAGCTTGATGGTGTGTAGGAGCATGTCCATCCTTTTGATAATTCAATGTGCCCACTGTGACAAGCTGCCTGCTTCACTCTCTAGCTCTAAAGAACAATGCAAGCCACAGAAGCTGGCAGCTTGTAACTGAACACTTTAACATTCTGTGTGCTAAGAAAACAAGCTATAAGCCATATAGTGCATCTTATACAGATATGAGATGCATGTGTGCCTCTGCATGTAAAGTGACTTGGCAGAAGGATGTAAGTTATTGGTGTCCCCAGGCTCCAAAGTAAAGTTTTGAAAAGTTGAAATGCGAAGTGCATTGGAGGAAGAGAAGGCATGTTGATGTGATGAGACCATAAGACATAAGAGTAAAAGTAGATAATTCAGCCTATCAAGTCTGCTCTGCCATTAAATTGGATCATGGCTAATCTAAAATACATCACTCTACATTCTTGCTTTTTCCCTAAAAGCCTTGATTTCCTTACCAATTAAAAACCTGTCTATCTCAGCTTGAATACACTTAATGACCAATCCTCCCACAGCCCTCCGCAGTAAAGAATTCCATAGATTTGCTACCCTCTGAGAGTAGAAATTTCTCCTTATTGTCATCTTCAATAGGTAGCATCTTATTCTGAGATCATGCTCTTGAGTTTTAGATATCCCCACAAGGGAAATAACGGTTGATCCCCTAAGAATCTTGTATGTATAAACTTTTTTCTAAACTCCAATGACTACAGGCCCAACCTATTCAACTCCTCATCATAAGTGGGTCGCACGGTGGCTCAGTGGTTAGCACTGCTGCCTCACAGCACCATGGACCCAGGTTTGATTCCAACCTCGTGCGACTCTCGGTGTAGAGTTTGCACATTCTCCCCTAGTCTGCAAGGATTTCCTCTAGGTGCTCCAGTTTCCTCCCACAGTCCAAAGATGTGCAGATTGGGTGAATTGGCCATGCTAAATTGCCCATAGTGTTAGGTGCATTAGTCAAAGGGAAATGGCTCTGGGTGGGTTACTCTTTGAAGGGTCAGTATGGACTTGTTATGCCAAAGGACCTGTTTCCACACTGTGGGAAACCTAATCTATCTAGAAAAAAGACAACCCCTCCATAGCTGGATTCAGCCTATTGAACATCACTAGGCTGCCTCCAATGAAAGTATTTCTTTCCTGAGATAAGGGACCTGAAACTGTTCACATTATTACAACTGTAGTCTGACTGGTGCGTTGTATACATTTAGCAAAATCTCTCTGCTTTTATATTCCATACCCTTGGAGAAAATGGCCAAAATTGCATTTGCCTTCTCTGTTTCCCACTGAATTTGAGATTTGAGATTTGAGATTTGCAGATGAGAACTCCAAAATCACCGTGTACCGTAGTGTTCTGCAGTCTTTTTCCATTTGAATAATATTCAGCTCCTCTGTTCTTCCTGTCAAACTTCATAATCCACTATTTTCCCACATTATATTCCATCTGCCAAATAAATGTCCACTTGTTAACCTGTATGGATTCAGTGTATTTACCTGTATGGTAAATAGTGTTAGGCCACAGACGAGCCATGATCTTATTGAATGGCAGAGCAGGCTCAAGGGCTGAATGGCCTTACTCTTGTTACTATGTTTCAGTGTCTAAATTCTTCTGCAGACAATTTTTGTCATCCTCACCACTTGCCTTCCCACCTATTTGTGTCATCTGCATATTTGGCAATAGTATATACACTTTCCTAATCTAAGTCATTAACATTTATTGTAAATGACTGTGGCCCAAGTATTGATTACTGTGGAACACCACTAATAACAGGCTGTTCCCCCATTCCCAACACTCTATCCTCTATTAGTTAGCCAATCCTCTATCCATGCAAGTACACTACCTTTAATATGATGGCTCTTATCTTATTAAGTAGTCTAATGTGAGAATCCAAATATGTTACATCCACTGCTTTCCCTTTATCTACTGTTTTCCTGATTTTTTACCTCCTCAAAGAATTCTTGTAAATTTGTCTGGCATGATTTTTCTTTCATGAAGCCTTCATGACGCTTGTAATTTGCCAATGCTGACTTGCATGGATAAAGGATTGAAGAGGATGGTGGCCCTGGAATTTGCAGGGATCTCAATGCAAATAAACAGTTGGATGGTGGGTAAGGCAAGTATTTAGTAAGCTGCAGCCGCCAAGACATGTTCTGACTTACATGCCAGAAATTTGCATGATCTAACTTGTCAGCAAAGGAGAGGAAAATTGGAAGTGGCATAGAAGTAAGGTGAATTGAAACTTTAATGTAATGGAAATGCATGGAAATAAAATCATCATTGCTCCATTCCAAGAGTATGAAGTTGCCATTTATTGAGGGGAAAGTGTTAAATATTTTTCTCAATGTTGAGATTCTGATTTTTCTTCATTCTCTTAGTGTTTTCCTATCTTTTACACCATTGCTCACATCACATCAGGGATGGGAAAATTCTGCTCATGGCTTCGCTTGAGCGATTATAAAAATGTGAAGAAAGAGTTCTATGAATTTCCTTTCAGAAATTTTTAAACAATATTACATTTTGGTTCCAACCTTATTTATCTGGGATTGCACTCTGTATATTGCCAGATATAATTTTACAATCAGTAAACTTTGTGTGCAATTCTGGTCTCCCTGGTATAGGAAGGATGTTGTGAAACTTAAAAAGGTTCAGAAAAGATTTACAAGGATGTTGTCAGAGTTGGAGGGTTTGAAATATAGGGAGAGGCCAAATAGACTGGAGCTGTTTTCTCTGGAGGGTTGGAGGCTTAAAGGTGACCGCATAGTTGTTTATAAAATCATGAGGGGTATAGGTAGGATAAGTAGACAAGGTTTCTTCCCCAGGTGGGGGTGTCCAAAGCTAGAGGGCATAGGTTTAAGGTGAGAGGCAAAAGATTTAAAAGGAATCTAAGGGGAAACTTTTCCATGCAGAGGGTGGTGCATGTATGGAATGAGATGGGAAGTGGTGGAGGCGAGTGCAATTGTAACATTTAAAAGGCATCTTTTAAATGGACCCATGAGTAGAATGGATCCATGAGATGGATACATGAGTAGAAAGGGTTTAGCGGGATATGGGCCAAGTACTGGCAAATGGGACCAGATTAATTTCAAATATCTGATCGGCATAGATGAGTTGGACTAAAGGCTCTGTTTCCATGTTGTTTATCTCTATGATGCTATGACTCTACATAAATAAATTAGAAATGCAGAGCCAGAAAATAAGTTTACCTGCATGATGTGGGAGCTGGTAGGCTCCATTGTAGTTCTTCGTGACAACCATGTATTAGTTGCTTGTGGAATTTTGGCTCAGAGTTTGTGAGCTGGAGTCTGACTTTCAAAGACCGCAACACATCTGGGAGGGGGAGAGTGTATTTCAAACCTAGACACTGTGTTTCAGAAGGCAGTCACATCCTTCAGATTAACTATATCAAGTTTGGTCAGTTGTCAGGGATAGGAGGGTGTAACTCCTAATGAGGCAGGTACAGGGAATTAGGAGATAGCACTGAAGGAGCCTCAGCCTTTGAGTTTGTCTAACAGGTTTGAGATTCTAGCTCCCTGTGTGGATGAAAGTGGGAGCAGAAGGGAGAATGAGCAAACCGACCATCGCTCCATGGTTCAAGGAGCCAATCAGAAGGGTGAGAAAAAAGAAATGTAGTTGTAATCAGGGATAGTATAGTCAGGGGAATAGACACTGTTCTCTGTGGCCTGGATCATGCAGAGGCTCAAAGGCTGTGTTGCCTGCCTGGTGCCAGGTTCAGAATATCTCATCTGGGCTGCAGGAACTTGGAGTGGGAAGGGAAAAATCCAGTTGTCATTGTCTATACAGGTACAAACAATACAGATAGAAAGAGGAAAGAGGTTGTATGAATAGCTAGAAGCTAAATTTAAAAAAAACAGAAACAAAGAGGTAACAATCTTTGGATTATCACCTGATCCATGAGCAAATTGGCACAAGGTCAACAAGATTAAAGAGTTTAACACACATGACTCAAAGATTGGGGTGGGAGAAAAGGGTTTGAATTTATGGGACATTCAACCAGCACTGGGAAAGGAGGAAGCTATTCCAATGGGACTGGTTCCACTGAATCATGCTGAAACCATTGGAAAGGCTGCCAGAACTCATAGTTCCACACTTTCCATCAAACATTGATGGGTCCTCAGAATCAGAGATGGACTTGACAAATGTAGTAATCTTGACACCTTTGATACTAGATGAAGAGAGTGAAATTCTACAGAGACAGAGAGTGAAACTCTACAGAGACACTCCTGGTGCAAGAGGCAAGTGCCTGTGTGTTACATGCTACCCGTTTCGGATGTTAAGTCAGAGAAACCTGATCCGGTGCTAAAATGCCCCAGGAGGCTCTCCAAGAAAAAGGTTCAACCTATGCCCTCAGGTGCATGGGGGTGGGGTAGGGGGGATGTAGTGATTGTAATGAGGTCAGCCAGCTGTCATCATAGAATAGGATTTCCCTGATTCTCAAATTATTGAATAAAATGATAGGACCTGAGAATTAGGGAAGGCTTGGGATTGTAATATTCCTTAACTATGTCCACCAATTCTTGAAAGATTTTAGCAGATTAGAATTAGAATGAGCTTTATTGTCACATTTACTCACATCAGTACAGTGAAAAGCTTACAAGTCGCCACTTACGGTGCCATCCTTGGTACCTAGGTATAGATTCAGGAGTACAAATTCTTATGGGAAAAATAGAACTGCAAAGGAATAAGACGCTCAGCATCACAGACCTTAAAAAGTACAAAATCATAGCAATAAATTAATGGAATAAAGAAAAAAAAAGTTCAGAATAGCAGTCCTTCCTCAACAGTGCCATTAAAAAAAATTAAGAAGAGAATTAAAGACAATGCCTATCTTAGCCCATTTCACAGCTGTGAGCTTGAAGACACCGATTATACTTCCCCCCACCCCCCTACCTCCCCCCCCCCCCACCCCCACCCATTAGAATCCTGTGCTGGACTCCCATAACGTCAAGGAAAAGTCGCATAGGGTTACAGACTGGTGCTGATGAAACTGCCCCAGGATGGTCCTTGGAATCCCTGGCTCGGACCCACCTCATCTTCAAAGCTGCCGACACAGCCCACTCAAATGACCCACCAGGACACAGCCACAAGAATGGCTGGATTCACACCACATTCTCCCCTGCAGCAACCTCTCAGTGCCTACTTCCTTACCCAAAGAAGCCAAAAAAAGGTAAAGCGAACTTGATGATAGAAACAAATGTATTAAATAAAGGATACAGCAGGCCTGGTGATAGAAGCAGATGGGCCAGGAGCCCATACAGCTCCTTACCTGTCACCACCATCTGGTGCCTCAAGGAAAGTAAGCCTCCTAATTACAGAAAAAGCTGCAGCTCCATGGGCTGTCAGGAGATTTACTTGTTGTTTTTCATTTCCCACAATGTTGTTTGCACTGAAAAAATAAAGCAATCATTCCAAATACTGGGCCCAGTCCTCAACATCAGGATCAAATGAGTCAAGCTTCCCAAACAAAGACATAATGTAAGAAATGTGTACCCCACCTCAAAAGTGACGATTGTGAGTGAGTTCCTTCAGAATCATACTTTACTTTTGTTGCCATTGAAGTAACTCCACACAGGCCAGTATCCCAATCCAAGTCACCATTTATTTATACATGAACACTCCTTGACTTTAGTACTGCCTCAGTCTGAGTCAGCCATCAGAGTATCTCTGATATTCCTTTTTTTACCTTTTTTTTGTTTTTTTTCTTTTCCTTCTTTTTTTTAAACCCCCACACTACCGCCTAACTGCGGTAGTGCTTATTTTTCCCCAGCGCCCATGGTGTGTGTGTGTGCAGGTGTGAAACACAGTGAAAGACACAAAGTGCACGAATCTTTATTCAATTGCCACCACCAGGAAGATAGGAAAACACCCGAGTGGCCAGTGACAAGCACTGCCCTTCACATCAAAGGGCAATGCTGTGTGATCAAAACAGTGAAGGGGAGGGTAGGGACTAAATCAAAATACAGTTGGAGGGAGAAATGATACACTCCACTCCCTGCGGCGCCCACCTCTCCCTGAACAACTCCAGGGTGTTGGTGGACACCGCGTGCTCCTTCTCCAAGGACACCCGGGCTCTAACGTACTGATACTCTTTTTTTTCTTTACAAAGTGCACGAATCTTTATTTTTTTTTATTTTTTTTTCTTAGGGTAGGGATTAAATCAAAATAGAGTTGGGCGGGAAATAATGCACTCCACTCCCTGCGGCACCCACCTCTCCCTGAACAACTCCAGGGTGTTGGTGGACACCGCGTGCTCCTTCTCCAAGGACACCCGGGCTCTAACGTACTGATACTCCTTTTTTTTTCTTTACAAAGTGCACGAATCTTTATTTTTTTTAATTTTTTTTTCTTAGGGTAGGGATTAAATCAAAATAGAGTTGGGCAGGGAAATAATGCACTCCACCCCTGTGAATTATATTTTCTTTCTTCTTTTTTTTTCTTTTTTTTAAACCCCTACACTACCGCAGTTAGGCGGTAGTGCTTATTTTTTCCCCAGCACCCATGGTGTGTGTGCGTGTGTGTAGATGTGCGACACAGTGAAAGACACAAAGTGCACCAATCTTTATTCAATTTCCACCACCAGGCAGATAGGAAAAGCACCCGAGTGGCCAGTGACAAGCACTGCCCTTCACATCAAAGGGCAATGCTGTGTGATCAAAACAGTGAAGGGGAGGGTAGGGACTAAATCAAAATAGAGTTGGAGGGAGAAATGATGCACTCCACTCCCTGGGGCGCCCACCTCTCCCTGAACAACTCCAGGGTGTTGGTGGACACCGCGTGCTCCTTCTCCAAGGACACCCGGGCTCTAACGTACTGATACTCCTTTTTTTTTTATCTTTTTTTTTGTTTTTTTTCTTTATTTAACCCCCACACTACCGCCTAAGTGCGGTAGTGCTTATTTTTTTTTCCCCAGCACCCATGGTGTGTGTGTGTGTAGATGTGAGACACAGTGAAAGACACAAAGTGCACAAATCTTTATTCAATTTCCACCACCAGGAAGATATGAAAAACACCTGAGTGGCCAGTGACAAGCACTGCCCTTCAAACCACAGGGCAATGCTGTGTGAGCAAAACAGTGAAGGGGAGGGGAGGGTAGGGACTAAATCAAAATAGAGTTGGAGGGGGAAATGATGCACTCCACTCCCTGCGGCGCCCACCTCTCCCTGAACGACTCCAGGGTGTTGGTGGACACCGCGTGCTCCTTCTCCAAGGACACCCAGGCTCTAACGTACTGATACTCCTTTTTTTTTTCTTTTTTTCCCCACACTACCGCCTAACTGCGGTAGTGCTTATTTTTTTCCCCAGCACCCATGGTGTGTGTGTGCAGGTGTGAGACACAGTGAAAGACACAAAGTGCACGAATCTTTATTCAGTTTCCACCACCAGGAAGATATGAAAAACACCCGAGTGGCCAGTGACAAGCACTGCCCTTCAAACCACAGGGCAATGCTGTGTGAGCAAAACAGTGAAGGGGAGGGTAGGGACTAAATCAAAATAGAGTTGGAGGGAGAAATGATGCACTCCACTCCCTGCGGTGCCCACCTCTCCCTGAACGACTCCAGGGTGTTGGTGGACACCGCGTGCTCCTTCTCCAAGGACACCCGGGCTCTAACGTACTGATACTCTTTTTTTTTCTTTTTTTTTCTTTTTTTTTCTTTTTTTTCCTAAGTGTGGTAGTGCTTATTTTTATTCCCCAGCACCCATGGTGTGTGTGTGCAGGTGTGAGACACAGTGAAAAGACACAAAGTGCACGAATCTTTATTCAATTTCCACCACCAGGAAGATAGGAAAAACACCCGAGTGGCCAGTGACAAGCACTGCCCTTCAAACCACAGGGCAATGCTGTGTGAGCAAAACAGTGAAGGGGAGGGTAGGGACTAAATCAAAATAGAGTTGGAGGGAGAAATGATGCACTCCACTCCCTGCGGCGCCCACCTCTCCCTGAACGACTCCAGGGTGTTGGTGGACACCGCGTGCTCCTTCTCCAAGGACACCCGGGCTCTAACGTACTGATACTCCTTTTGTTTTTGTTTTTTTCTTATTTTTTTAAAAAAAATTTTTTTTTTCCCTTTTTCTTTTTTTTTATATTTAACCCCCACACTACCGCCTAAGTGCGGCAGTGCTTATTTTTTCCCCAGCACCCATGGTGTGTGTGCGCAGGTGTGAGACACAGTGAAAGACACAAAGTGTACGAATCTTTATTCAATTTCCACCACCAGGAAGATAGGAAAAACACCCGAGTGGCCAGTGACAAGCACTGCCCTTCAAACCACAGGGCAATGCTGTGTGAGCAAAACAGTGAAGGGGAGGGTAGGGACTAAATCAAAATAGAGTTGGAGGGGGAAATGATGCACTCCACTCCCTGCGGCGCCCACCTCTCCCTGAACGACTCCAGGGTGTTGGTGGACACCGCGTGCTCCTTCTCCAAGGACACCCGGGCTCTAACGTACTGATACTCCTTTTATCTGTCAGTCAGAACTCCCTGATTGGACAAGGTTAACAGCCCCAATCAAGGACTTCATAGCCTATGAGATCCAGCTTGCTGATCTCATTACAAATGTTGACTTTGATTTTTGGACTCAAGTTCTGGAGTGGGTAGAGCAATGGAGAGTGAAATATAATGTAGATATGTTTAAGTGCTGTATCGGTAAAATTTTTAAAAATGGTTCATGAATGACATTGATGTACTTAAAGACAAAGTTGAAGGTAACCTCAGCCTAAGTAGACTAAATTTAACAATGCGAAGCAATGATCAGCCAAACCAGGACAAGAACAATGGACCAAATGGCAAAACAGTAGAATACAAGTCAAAGGTGAGAATGTTTAAGCTTAAAAATGATCAAATTAGACAACATTTTTGTTTTATCGCCTGATTTTGAAAAAAAAGACTTTCAAGCACCAGAGGTCCAAAGGGTTGTGAAGAAAAGATTAAAGGAATTTTGTTTTTTCATCCTCAATTGGAAATGCCTAAGGTGTGATCTTATAAAGATAATAAGCTTTTTATGTGTAAAAAAATTAAACTGATGTGTTGATTTGACAAGTAATATTTCTATTGATTATTTATTCCATGAGTACAATGTGCTGCATTCATTTTGAGTCGATTGTATATTTGGTGATTGGAGCTTTTACGAACAAAATGAGAAATGTCGACAGTTTGATATGTGGTGTGACACTATGGATATTGGACACAGTCAGGTACAGATCATCAAGATCTCAAGGAATAGCCTAACAAGCTTGAAGAGCTAAAGGATATTCTCCTCTTTCTGTATTTCCACACTTCCTGTCACCAATACATTTTAGAACTTAAAGAAAATTAGAAAATATGTCAGTTTTTGAATGGCGCATACTTTGTTATCTTCAGGAAGACAATAAATAATGCTAAATACTTAATGCAAAATTTCAAATTAGTAGTTGCCATTTTGATGACAACAAAATTAAAAATAGTATTCATATGGCTGTTACAAAACGTGGACAAAATTACATTTTATAAGTCAGTGTTGGTGGATGTATTGCTCAGATGAAACCATAAAACAAACATTCTGCTAATGTATTAAATGATCTGTAAGGCATGTTATTCCCAGGGCTTGTGTCATATTAGAGTGCCTTCTGCTTCTCTTACATAATGGCAACTGTTCATTTTTGTGGGGAGTAATCAGCTGCACTCAGTTAAGTTGTGGTTGTATAAACAGTGCAAAGATCCAGGCTGCCAGCTTACTGCGGAACAAAATCTCCCACCTCCAGGGCATGATTTAATCTTGCAGACAGCTTGTTGCCCCCCAATTGAACTACTCAGCCAGAGTGAATTGCACTAGCTGTGTAGAATGTTATTTTTTGGTTAGGTGGTGTCAGTGTGTAAATGTGGGGGTGGAAAGAGGGTCATTAAAATTCAACTCAATTAAAACTACAAGAATAAAATATCTGCAACAAGTTACAGCCATACTGTCTTTCAAATGCCAAATTTAATTTAAAGTGCATCTATTCCCTTTTTATACTTCATAAGTATAATCTTTATCAGTTTCTTGGTCAACCTTTGCTGGGTTCGGAATTGTCCCCTAAAATAATCTTCAACTTATTAAGTTTGCTGGCATGCAGATTGGCCACTTACCTTGATCTAATATAATCTTTAACTTTGCTTCTGAAATATGATTGATTCATCTTTCCAATTTGGCATTGGGCCTTAGGCAAATGTATTCCTGCTGTAGACCGTGTTGTACTTCTTTTAAATATTAAACACTGCCTGTCGACCATCAGCTTTTTTTTATGTTCACCCAAACCACCATAGCCAACTTACTCCCCAGACTTTAGAATTTTTAAAAGATTTTTGACCCTTTCATATTATAGTCACTACTTCCACAAAGCTCCTTTATAATAAGGTTATTAGTTATCTGTTTCTCATTACATAATTAATGTGAAGTAGCTCAATCATTAATTGCTCTTCAATGTATTGCTATGCAAACCCATCTTGTGTACATTCCAAGAATTCATATTCCACAACAATAGTGACTACACTAGGTACTCACCATTGATTACTCAGTCCGTATGTCAATTGAATTTACCCATTATTACTGTACTGGTTTAAGGTGAGAGGGGAAAGATTTAAAAAGGACCTAAGCAACAATTTGTTCATGCAGAAGGTGTTGTGTGTTTGCAATGACCTGCCAGAGGAGATGGTGGAGGCTGGTACAATTACCAATAGTGGCTGGAAGGGTGTATGAATAGGAAGGGTTGAAAGGGATATGGGCCAAATACTGGCAAATGGGACTAAATTAATTTAGGATTTTGAGTCAGCATGGATGAGTTGGACCATAGGGTCTGTTTTCCTGCTGCGCATTTATAAGATTCTATGACTATGGCTCTACCCATATTATATGCATCTCTAAAGTTAGCTCAATTGAATGCACAGCTGGCTTGTGATGCAAAGTGCCACCAAGAGTTTGAGTTCAATTCATGCACCAGCTGAGATTACCATCTCCTTCTCCTTCTCAACCTCCCCCTTCAGCTGAGTGAGGTAACCCTCAAGTTAAACCACCACCAGTCATCTCTCCCTAATGGAGAGCAGCCCTATGGTCTGATAAGACTATTGTGACTTTATCCTTGCATCTCTAAATTACTGATTCATGCTATGCACAACATTACGATTGTTGTTCAGAATTGACCTGCCCATGCTATTCCTCAGCTCTACTCAAAATAATTCCTCATCTTAATCTTTTGATTTAAGATCCTCTCTCACTAATCTTATGATCTTGTCCTTACCAAGAAGACTACCCACTTTATTTTCCTCTCTTCCTAATTTCCTTAATAATGAATATGTTTGGATATTCAGTTCCCTATCTTGGTCACTCCATTGTTACATCTGTGTAATTGGAGGTAACTTATATCCTTTTGCCTCAATTCGGGCCATCAAATTATCAACCTTGTTGTAAATTGAGATAGAATGCTTTTTGTACTGCTTTTATAACATTATTCTGCATTCTGATCCTATTTCATATTTGCGTTTGCTTTGGGTCTGCCTTCTAATTTTGCTTGCTACCTTTCTACTGCCTGTTACTTATTTTGCTTTCTTCCAGTCTGTTCTCCCAGTCATTGTTCTCCCAGTCATTTCCTAAATCCCTGCCAATCTAATTTAAACCCACTCCACACCAGTACAGGTCTCTCTGATGGTATTAGTCCCAGTCCCACACTGTTGTAACCCACTCATCTTGTACCAGTCCTACCTGCACCAGAGCTTGTGTCAATGCCTCAGAAATATGATCCCTCCCTCTTCTACTAGTTTCCCAGCCCTGTGTTTAATTGCTCAGTTCGACTGTTCTGATGCTCCTGACCATGTGGGATTGGGAATAATCATGATATTACTATTTTGGAAATACTGTTTTTTCAATCTGCCTCTTAGCTTCAAAAAATCTGAGTTCAGGACCTCATCTCCTTTTCTTCCTATGTCATTAGTACAAATGTGGACACGACCTCTGGCTGTTCACTGCCCCACAAGAAAAATGTCCTGCAGGTGATCTGAGTTATCCTCAACCTTGGCTGTAGGTAGGCAGCATATCACCTCACAGTCACATCTACTGCCACAGAAATGCCTATCTGTTCTCTTAACTATAGAATCTGTTTTCACTCACGCTCTTCCAGTTTTCTTCCTCCCTTCCCTCACAGCTCAGCCACTGTTGTGTATCTGACTTGGCTTAGAATGCACTCTTCTAACAAATATTGCCCTCACCAGTATCCAAAATAAAAACTGGTTAGTGAGCACAATTATCTCTCATGGACAGCACAGTGTTTCAGTGATTAGCACTGCTGAATCACAGAGCCTGTGACCTGGTTCAACGTGGATTAGCCATGGGAAATGCAGGGCTCCAGGTATAGGGTAGTGGGATAGATCTGGTTGAGATGCTTTTTGAAGGGTTGGCCTGGACTCAATGGGCCAGATGGCCAGCTTCCACACTATAGGCTTTCTATGGTCTCATGGCACTCCTACACTACCTGCCTGGTTTGCTTAGATGATCTGATGGTCACCCATTCTCTACTTGCCTACATGCTCCTAACAGCCAAAGAAATGAAATTCAAAGTCTCACATTTGTACCATGGTGACTCAGCTTCTGAAACACTGATCTTCTGCAGCCAATAACACTTCTTACAAATGTGTTCATCTGGCACAAGGCACATGGTGTGTTCATGCCTTCCCATATGGTACAGGTTGCACATTTTGCTCAGGTAAGTAAGAAAAAAAAGGAGCTTTGGCTTTTCTCAAACTGAACCAGTATTTTGTTGTTGGTTTTGGTTTCACAAGATTGACCTCTATTCTGCTAATAACATCTAACATTTACACCTACTCTGGACCTACCTAGCTTCCCTGCAATCATTACCACTCCCTTTGCCTTTTCTGCTGTGATAACATTGATTTCTAATTGTGTGATCTCATGCACTGACTGCTCTTGTCATTCTCGATGGTGAAAGTTGAGATTTTGGGAGGTGCAAATGAAAAATCAACAATTTACTGCAGTGCCTCATATACATAGTGTGTCTTTTGCATGTACCAATGAAGGGTGGGATGGAGGTTTAGTGGATGAATGGTTCACCATGCTGACTGTTGTATCATGCATAGCGTTGACTTTCTAAAGTAGTCTTATTCATTCCACCAATGGAAGTTCATCTATGTGAAATATACACTCTATTTCTCTCTCCTGCCCACTAGCTTGCCATTTTCCATTCAAAACCTTATTGTTGTGGGAGATTGGAATGTTGATTTTATAACGTATTGCATATGAAACTGAATACCCGACTCTGGATCTACACCAACATAGTTAATCTTAACTGCTCTTTGAAATGATCTAGCAAGCCATTCAGTTTATGGGCAAGTGGGATGGACAATAAATGCCAGCGATGCTATGTTGCATCATGAGTAAAATAAATTTCTCCTTCTCGGAACCCATACAGTAATATCGAGGTGATGAGATAATTGGTCTCCAATATCCAACATTGTTTTGCAAGTGTGAATCCATGACTGAAGAGATTTCCCAATCCAAATTGACTTTAAATAGGGATCCTTGGCCACAAACTTATTTGAATGCTATTTGGACTACAAGAGCTTCCTTGTTTCCAAAATTGAACCCTTTGACAAAATGTTGTAATGCAATCTGGAATCAAGTGGCTCTGCTGAAACCCAAATTCAGCATCAGTGGTTTATTGCTGTGTAAGTGCTGTTTGGAGGCATATCAATGACACCTTCCATCACTGTGCTGTTGGTTAGGAGTACTTCTGATAGATTGGTAATTGACCAGATTGGATTTGTTCTGCTTCTTGTGAACAGCTGGAATACATTGGCTTTTTTTGGTTAGATCTTATTTGGTTCTAGAGTACCACATTTCTGCACAACCATTTTCTCCAATACACTCAGCCATTTCTTGATTTCACATGAGAAGTGGTGAGTTTTGATGGATGCCTCACCTTAATAGAGATAGTTTCAAGCACTTTGAACTAAACTTTTGCACTCAACCATTGCTTCAGCCATTAATGGGAATGAAGATATTTTCTTCCCATAATTTACTTTTGTTCATCGCATTTACGACTGAATGTGGCAGGACTCCAGAGCGTTGACTTGATCCCATTGTTTATAGCATGCTGAATTACTGTTTAAGTAGCTATCTATATCACATATTTTGCAAGCGCACTTCCAATTAAAAAGAAAGATCTACAACAGGCTTAATAGGAAAGAAAGACTTTGTTCTTGCAGAGCTTTTTCTATAACATGGGTTGCTAATACACAATGAGTTACAGGTTAGATTCGAGGTAATGGACTCCCTCTCAATGTGAGAGGGGTGTTTGTGAAGTTAACATGCAAATCCAAAGTTAGAAGTTAGGCAGAAATTTAAAAAGGAGATCTTCGAGGGTACTATCCTTAACCCATAATTAAGTAATTAGAATAGCTCATTTTTTGCCTTCCCTACTCCAGGATGCTGTAGATTCTGTTTGAGTGCCCCCACCAATGTTCTGAGATGAAATAATTCAAAACAGAAGTCAAATGTGAGTATGTACCATTTTACATAGTGAAAACCTCATCAATAATCTGGTCCTTGATTAATTACAGTTTTATCCAAGTGATTTTGTTAAAGAATTGAGAGGATTCTCGGTAATCTAAGATGGAGGACATGAAAAAAATGTGGCTGTAGGAGCTGCTCTGTTTTTGTTGTATTTCAAGTGTTGGAGCTGATTTCCTCGAATTCTAGAAGCAGTAATTATTGTTTCATAAGCTGTTGCATTATTTGGAGCGTTGGGAACAAAAATATCAAAACAACGGCATTTTAAAAAGGAGGAAGACAGACAAAGGGCAGTGACCACATGGGCAGTGATTCAAAAGGAGGAAGAAACCTACACTGCTGTCTGACCCAGCAGTAACCTGCACAGCTGCTGCCTTTGCTGTTTGTTTTCAAGTATCTTTGGACATCGGAGTTTGTTCTAAGAAAAATGAACAAACAGTGAAATTCACAGCTGACCTTAGAGAAGCCTGTGGTGGGATCTCACAACAGGGAAGTAGCTAAGTGGCTTTTAAAGTGCGATCTTACTGGATTTCTTTTGTAAATCTACAACAGTTAGAGTAGGTTTTCTTATTATATGTTGTTATTCAGATCAGTCTCTTGATTAAACTTTAAAAATATAAAAACATACGCACTAGTCTGGAGCAGTGTTTTTAGAGCAGGAAGACTGCTATTTTCTGGATCTATAAATTGTTAAGGTGCAAATATAGCCTTTAGTAGAGTGATGTGCTCCTCCTGTCAGATGTGGGAGATTAGCGAGAGTTTCCATGTTACTGATGATTATGTCTGCAGTGTCTGTTTGGTTGTGAATCCCATCAGATCACATGGATTGGTTGGAGCAGTAGTTAGAAGCAATGAGGAATTTACAAGAATTGGGTGTGTGATAGGTGGTAGTTGCAGGGAGGGAGATAAATCAAAGGTAGAGTCAAGTAGATGGGTGATCTCCAGGAAAGGTAATGCAGGAGTCTTTGTGGCTGTCCCCATTTCAAACATGTATGTTTTGGAAAATGTAGGGGCTGACGGACTCTCATGGGAAGTAGCACTGACAGCTAGGTTTCTGGTACTGAGACTGGCTCTAATATAAGGAGGGAAATGCTAGGTTCCTAGTGATCGATTGTGATGGGGACTGTCTAGTTAGGGGCACAGACAGATGATTCTATGGTTGACAGCAAGACATCAGAGAGGTAAAAACAATGACTGCAGATGCTGGAAACCAGATTCTGGATTAGTGGTGCTGGAAGAGCACAGCAGTTCAGGCAGCATCCAAGGAGCTTCGAAATCGACGTTTAGGGCAACAATGTGTTGCCTCCCTAGAGTCAGTATCAAAGATATCTTGGAGAGAGTGCAGAATATTCTCAAAGGGGAGCAAAACCAACAGGAGGTCATTGTACACGTTGGAACTAACGACATAGGAAGTGAAAAGGACAAGATTATGAGGAGAGAATAGACGTTAGGCAGAAATTTAAAAAGGAGATCTTCAAGGGTACTAATATCTGCATTACTCCTAGTGCCACAAGCTAATGAAGGTAGGAATGGAAAGGTAGAGCAAATGAATGTGTGGCTGAGGAGCTGGTGAAGCAGAGAAGGATTTACATTTTTGGATCATTGGAATGTTTTCTGGGTTAGAAATGACCTGTATAAGAAGGACGGATTGCACTTGAATTGGAAGTGGGCTAATATAATGGTAGAGAGATTTTTCTACAGCTGCTTGGGAGAATAGAAACTTGTAAGTTGGAGAGTGGGTGGGTTGGGGGGGTGAGGGTGCACTGGTGTGGTGGTGATGGGTGGGATGGGACCTTGTAGGGAATGAAGAAAGTGATCAGTTTGAGACCAGTAAAGTTAAGAAAAAGAGTAAGTCAAACAGACAGGGCTGGCAGATTGCACTGCATTTATTTCAATGCAAGAAGCCGAACAGGCAAGGTAGAAGAAGTCAGGGCATGGTTAGGAACAAGGGACTGGGACATCATAGCAATTGCAGAGATATGGGTCAGGGATGGACAGGACTGGGAGCTTAGTGTTCCAGAAAATAGATGCTATTGGAAGGATTGAAAGTGGGGGCAAGAGAGGAGGGAGAATGATGTTCTTGATTAGGAATAACATTGTGGTTGTATTTAGGGCAGATATTCCTGGGAATATGTCCAGGAAAGTTATTTGGTTGGAACTGAGAAATGAGAAAGGGATGATCACCTTATTGGTATTGTACTATAGATCCCCACCACCCCCACCCCCCCACCCCCCAATATTCAGCGGGAAATTGAGAAACAAATTTGTGAGGAGATCTCTGTTATCTGTAAGAATAATAAGTTGATAATGGTAGAGTATTTTAACTTTCCAAACATAGACTGGGACTGCCATAGCTTTATGGACTTGGGTGGAGAGGAATTTGTTAAGTGTGTACAAGAAAATTTTCTGATTCAGAAGGTGGCTGTACTAGACACTGGTGAGGCTACTTTTAGAATACTGCATACAATTCTGGATGTCCTGCTGTAGGAGGGATATAATTAAACTAGAAAAAGTAGTGAAAAAACTTTCAAGGATGTTGCCAGGACTGGAGGGTTTGATTTATAAGGAGAAGCTGAATGGGCTGAGACTTTATTCCCTAGGCTAAAGGAGTGACATTGTAGAGGTTTATGAAATCTTAAGGGGCATGGATAAAGTAAATAGCCAAGGTCTTTTTCCAAGGGTAGGAGAGTTCAAACAAGAGGGCATAGATTTAAAGTGAGAAGAAAAAGATTTAAAAGAGGCCCAAGAGGCAATTTTCTTCACACAAAGAGTGGTGCATGTGTGGAATGAGCTGTTAGAGTAAGTGGTAGAGGTGTATATTATTACAATATTTAAAAGATATTTTGACAGGTATATCAATAGGAAAGGTTTAGAACAATATGGACCAAACAGGCAAGTGGGACTAGTTCAGTTTTGGAAACCTAGGTGACATGAATGAATTGGACTGAACAGTCCTGTTACCATATGGTCTGACTTTATGACTTTATGACAGTATGTGTGTAATAACGTCTCTGAACAGATTGATAGAGAAAATATCTCAAAAGCAGCAGTCTCTTTTTCCCTTAATTGTTGAAAAATATGTTGTCATCCATTCAACTCTAATCTGACAAACCAGCATGAATAAAGTGCTTAGATATTGCTGAATGTTTGAACAGTATACTCTCAATAAGGTTACCGTATACCTATGCAACAAATTTTTGTTAAAATTCACACAACACCAGGATATAGTCCAACAGGTTTATTTGGAAGCACTAGCTTTTGAAGCACTTTTTCTTCATCAGATGGTTGTGAAGCAGGACCATAAGATACAGAATTTATAGCAAAAGATTACAGTGTCATGCAGCTGAAATGATATATCATTTTTGTGTGATTTTTAACTTTGTCCACCCCAGTCCAACACCAGATCCTCCAAATCACAAATTATTGTGTTTGATGGATATGTCATATCACCTTTAAATTTATAATGCAAAGCAATAATATTATTTGGTTCTGGCATTAAGTTTTTAACAATTCTGGGTACTGGGTACTGCAGTTCTGATGCAATCAAGAAAGTAATAACTATAATGCTTCCATTTATCTAAATAATGCTGTATAGTTAGTATGCAACAAAGTCCTGCTTTCACTTTGAGAATACCTTATGTCATGTCGTGTGACACTATCACTGTGCTAAATGGGTTTCCATGAGATGCTGCGAACTATCCTCAGCTGCAGAATTGTACTCCAACACAATCTACAACCTCATACTTAGGCAAAAAAAAACCTATTCTACCATTACCAGCAAGTCAGGGATCAACCCTTATTCAATGAAGAGTTCTGGAAGGCGTGCCAAAGCAGCACCAGACTTACTTAAAAATGAGATCTCAACCTAGTGAAGGTGAAAAACAGGACTACTTGCATGCCAAACAACATAAACAACAAGTGACATAAGCATCAAGCAGGAAAAGTACATCCCACCCAATCACCACCCCATCAATCTACTCTCAATCATTGGAAGGTGTCATTAACAGTGTCAGCAAGCAGCACCTGCTCAGTGATGCCTAGTTTGGGACTGCCAAGGCCATTCAGCTCCTGACCTTATTACAGACTTGTTTCAAACATAGACAAAATAGCTGAATTTCAGAGGTAAGCTGAGAATCTAACCATTGCCATTTGACATTCAATTCAGTCACTGAATCTCTCACTATCAAGCAAATTTCAGTAGTAGCAGTGCACAACATCCACAAGATGCACTGCAAAAATTCACCAAAACTCCTCAGACATCTTCACTAACATTGAGAAGGGCAAGCATATACATGGGAGCCACTCACCAACCTGACCTCAAAATATATCACTAGAACTTTGTGGGATGCTAGGAAAGTGATTGCTGGGCTCCTTGCTAAGATATTTTTTATCATCGATAGCCACAGGTGTGATGTCGGAAGACTGGAGGTTGGCTAACGTGGTGCCGTTATTTAAGAAAGGTGGTAAGGACAAGCCAGGGAACTATAGACCGGTGAGCCTGACATCAGTGATGGGGAAGTTGTTCAAGGGGATGCCGATGAACAGGATTTACATGTATTTGGAAAGGCAATGACTGATTAAGGACAGTCAACATGGCTTTATAAGTGAGAAATTGTGCTTCACTGAATTGATTGGGTTTTTTGAAGAAGTAGCAAAGAGGATTGATGAAGGCAGAGTGTTGGACATTGTCTATATGGACTTCAGTAAGGCATTTGACAAGGTTCATCATGGTAGACTGGTTGGCAAGATTAGATCATGTGGAATACAGGGAAAGCTAGCCATTTGGATATAAAATTGGCTGGATGGTAGGAGACAAAGGGTGTTGGTGGAGGTTTGCTTTTTGGAGTGGAGGCCTGTGACCAGAGGTGTGCTGCAGGGATTGGTGCTGGGTCCATTGCTTCTGGTCATTTATATAAGTGTTTTTGATGTGAACATAGAGGTATGGTTAATAACTTTGCAGATGAAACCAAAATTAGTGGTGAAGTGGACGGCGAAGTGGACAGTGAAGATTGTTACTTCAGTGTACAATGGGACCTTGATCAGATGGGCTGATGGGCCAAGGAGTGGCAGTTGGAATTGAATTTAGATGAATATGAGGTGTTACATTTTGATAAGACAAATCAGAACAGGACATACATTTAATGGTAATATCCTGCCAAACAAAGGGACCTTCAAGTGCAGGTTCACAATTCCTTGAAAGTGGAGTCCCAGGTAGCTAGGGTAGTGAAGGAGGAATTTGGTATTCTTGCCTTTATTGATCAGTGCATTGAGTATAGGGGTTTGGAGGTCATGTTGTGACTGTACAGGACACTGGTTAGGCCACTTTTAGAATGTTGCATTCATTTCCAGTCTCCTTGTTATAGGAAAGATGTTGTTAAACTTGAAACAATTCAGAAAAGATTTACAAGGATATTGCCAGTGTTGGAGGGTTTGAGCTATTGTAGAGGCTGAATAGGCTATTTTCTCTGGATGCTGAATGCTGACCTTATAGAGGTTTATTATAAGGGACATGGATAGGGTCAATGGTCAAGGTTTTTTCCCCAGGATAGGGAAGACCAAAACTCGAGAGATAGGTTTTTGTATAAAATCTCGAAGCAGTGCTATGTTTTTTTTAGGTAAGAAAAGCTGTCATGGAATGTGGGCATCACTGGCTGGATCAGTGTGTATTGCTTATCCCTGAGAAGCTGGTAGTGAGCTGCCTTCTGGAACTGCTGTAGTCCATGTGCTGGAGGTAGACCCACAATACTTTTTAGCAGGGAATTCCAGAATTCAGATCCAGACCTGGGGATTTATCTGGCTTTATCCATTTTAAGACATCCAGTACCTCTTCCTTTGTAATATGTACATTTTTCAAGATACTGCCATTTATGTCCCAAAGTTCTCAATTGTTCTCCACAGTAAATACACATGCAAAATACTCAGTTATTATCTCACCCATCTCCTGCAGTTTCACACATAGGCAGCCTTGTTGATCTTTAAGGTTCTCTATTCTATTCCTTAATGTATTTGTAGAAATCCTTTGGATTCCCATTAACCCTATTTGTCGAAGTTATTTCATGTTACTTTTGTTTTGCCTTCCTGATTTCCCTTTTAAGTATACTCCTACTCCTGCAGGGATTCAAACTATCACTGCTGTCTATACCTGACATATGATTCCTTCTTTTTCTTGACCAGAGCTCAATTTCTGAAGTAATCCAGCATTTACCACCTACCAGCCTCGCCCTTCACCCTTATAGGGACATACTTTCCCTGCATTTTCATTATCTCATTTTTGACAGCTTACCACTTTCCAGCCATGCCTTGATCTGCAAGTATTCACTCCCAATCACCTTCTGAAAGTTTTTGCTGAATACCATCCAAATTGGCCTTCCTCCAAGATAGTCACAATGTCGTCTGTTTTGTTGGGAAGACCAGACATACATGACTGGTTTGCGATACACTTCTGTTCAGTCTGCAGGTATGATCCTATAATTATGTGACCTATCAATTTAGTTCTTCACCTTGCTTTCAGACCAACATCTCTGTTCTTGACTCACTGTGGTATTCCAATGAAGCTCAATGCAAGCACAGCAAACAATACATCATTAATGAGGGATTTTACGGTCTTTTGGACTCAAGATCATTTCTGCACCTTAAGAAGTGTGTGATTCTGTGAAGATTGAATTCAACAATTTCAGATTGTGATCTGTACATCTGACCCCCACCCCACCCCATTTGTTTTACTGTATTTCCTTTGCATCTTCCAGTCTCAATCTTGCTTTTTTTCTCGTTTTCAGAGAGCAACTTCTCATTATTGTGCCATTCACACCTCCTCTGCTTACATCTTTCGTGCTTTTAGTCGTAGCAATATCATACCTTTTGAGTCTACCCACCATCTAGTTTTAGGGCTTCAGTCAACTGCCTTATGGTTCATTTCCCATCGTCCCCCATTTGACTTATTTGATTGCTATTTCATTATAAATTATCGCAGTTCTAATGAAAATTCATGACCTCCAATGTTGTTTCTTTCTCCGTAGACGCTGTCAGAGTTACTGAGTATTGTCATGATTTCCTGTCTTCCGTCTGAAAATGCTGGACCTTGGCTATTTAATACCCAATCAGTCTATTTATTGGTGGGGAAGGACATTGTGAAACACAGTTGCAACCGTCACGTTTTTTTTTCTACCGAGCGAGTCATTTGATTGACTTAAGCCCCTGGACTTTAATGGAACTGTCCTATATTCTGCAGTCACATTTTATAGAAGTTGACAGCTGCTGTAAATGGCCAGAGACAGTTATGATTCACTGTGTTGTGGAAGCTGGGGAGAGACCTTTTTTTCTCTCTCTCACAAGCACTTTAAGGCAAACAGCCAGAACCACTCCCAAGACCGCCAGTCACAAATTGTTATTACGTTCAGCCCTGGTGACGTACCCCAGAACAGTTCCTTGTTGTTTGAAGTTTCGAAACATTAAAATAAATCTATTCCACCCTGAGGCAGAGAAACAATTACTGCCGCTTTGACACAGAGAAAAAAATTGGGGTGGGGGGGGGAGGCGAGGCGGAATTGAAAAGCCACCGCTGAGTCAGGATTGTTAATTAATAACAGCCCTACACGAAAAAATAACACATTGCTTTTCTCTCATATTTATTTTCACCCATGACTTTCCAGACTCGCTGGCAGACTTGTTTGATAACTACCACTTGATTTATTGGAACTTCAGTTCTCCAAAGGGAAATAAGAGTTCTAATCAGGCCAAGGATAGAGAAGAAACCCGCGCTCAATAAGGTTGAGGTGTGCAGTCGCCTCAAGCTGACGAGATTCCTCACGTTCTAGCCCCCAGAAGAGGTTGCACTGAATCAAAAAGGACACACCAGAACTCCTGATAAAACAAGCTATTGATTTGTTGGTCTTACATTAAACCTCTCCCTTTGTCTTCAGTTGACCCATTTCTGAATTATTAAGCATTTCTGAATAAATTGCACGAATACTTGGATTTAACAGTATTGTCTGGGACAAATTGACTTGAACCAATTTCAGTGAGATGGGGTTCTCCCCAGATCCTATCGGCGAGGAGACGGGGGAAGTGACTCATAAAGAGCTTCAGAGAACCAGCACAGGCACGGCGGCCGAATAACATGCCTCTGAGCCTTAAGCATTCAGTAATCGGAATTGAAGGATAGTTTATCTGGACAGTTTCAGGGTTGTATGTGGTAATGATCTATCTTCAAGAAAAGGAACATATATCGCCCTTGTATAGTGCATAGAGTTACACTTTGTAAAGGTGGCACATCTCCAGGTTTGTTGAATTTGTAATGAGGGGTTGGGCCTTTCACCGAGACTTCTAGGATGTGCCAATGTGCTCAAGCACAGTTTACCAACATAATCTGAGAGGTAAAACCAATTTAACGTTGCTGTTATAAGTAAACAGTATGCCTGCAATCAGCGTTTCTTCTGTACGCCACTATACATTATCTCCTCAATTTCGTTTGTTGGTTAAAACGGTTAAGTTGGGGAGGAGGCTTTGCAATGAACTTTTATTAAGCTGCTCGTTATTTGCGACCAGACTTTTCGGATGAAATCATTGCTTTAAACAAATAAACCTCCCTTCATCTAGACCGTCGCTTTTGGAGCGCAATAAGAAAATATTTTTTCCTCTGTCAAGCAAGAAGCGGCTGGAAAGCAGAAAGACAAATATTATTTTTACTCCATTGTGTGAAATATCGTTTCGGCCGTTCTGTCAACGTGGGTATTTGAAGACTTTTCTGGCATGGTTCTCAAGTCCCAGGGGTCAAATTGAAATTGTTCTGTGTCTTCATAAACTTATCATGAGGTATCGTAATAGCTTTAGACTGTTGACTTTGAAAATAATAAAACCAGAGAAGTTCCAGAGGATCCTTGCCTTGCTGTAACATATTAGGCTTTGTCGCTATTTATTCACCAAATACTACACTCAACGCTTACTTCAATTCATTAAAAGACACACCATCAAATCCCCACCAGTTGCTCTAATAGATGATATGCTGCTGTCCTGGGCTACTTTCGCTTCCTTTTCATGCTCCTGCATCGAGAATGGCGAGCAGCTATTTTTGGATTTCAGAGTAATTTTAATTTCCGCGGTTGAGGCTAAATGCTGTTGGAACGTGTTGTGCAGACGAGTACCACTGATTTTCCTAATGAAAGAACGCGGGTGGTCTTCAGAGATGGTGTCCAGAGTTTTGATCTTTGAGGCCTCTGTTCCATAAATATATGGTGTGTGAGTCGTTCTCAGGCTCAGTCACGTTTTCTCCCATTTTATAGGGACGTCAAAAATGAGAAAATTATTCCGCACCCCTCTGCTTACAAAAGATTTCAGACTAATTTAAACTTGTTACTGATGTTACATTTCATCTCCCTTACTGCACGCTGAAGATAACTCGAGTTCATGGGACAATCTTCGTCAGGTCGTCTCCATATTCTTGCACCTGTCCACATGGAGTCATTAGAGAGTTCCGGCACATAAAGAGGCCCTTCGCTCCATCGCGATCCTGTCGGTCAAAAACGGCCACCTGACTATTTTAATTTGCCAGTACTTGGTCCACAGCCTTGTATACCTTGTCAGGGCAAGTGCATATCTCCGTAAAATGTACCTATCGCTTTCATTTAAACCGTTACGGGGTTTCATTTCTGTGCGCGATGTTACACATCACAAACTTCAGTTATCAAAAAATAAATAAAAAGGATTTTTAAATTTGGTTGGCAAAGCTCGTTGGTTATGTTTGTAGGATTTTTCAATGAGTATTATAATTATTCTCTTTTAACTATTTGTATGTATCATATCGCTGCATATTTTTCTAATGAATATTTTTTGTTAGATGTAATGTTGATCAAAGGAATACTGTTGTGTTGTAAAATGTAGTATTCCACTAGTCTATCTTATTGCTATAAGTAATGTATGTATAGGAGTGTGAATATATTTGTCTTTATTACGTTACATTTTAGATTTCTATTTAATTCCGTGTTTATTTGTACTGCTTGCGGAGCTGCTACCAGACCCTGGCCATGTACAAGATGTTTCATTCCTATGATTTCCCCTGGATAAAGAATTTCAGCAAATAGAAAACTTCTGATTTATTTTTTAAGAATGGAAAGAGCTGTTCTCAATAATGATTAACATATGATTTATTGATTTAGGTTCGGATTACAGGCTTCAGAATTTATGTTTATTTTACAGTTTTATGAACTTTTCGGCTGGGACCACACAAGTTACGCTCACAGCCAGTGCTAATGGGAAAAGAACTGCTTTCCTCTGTGACATGGGCAGTGTGAAAAAGGATACTTTATTGTGTTTAGCTGAGATCATTTTCGCCACTTTGGGAATTATAATCCTTACCAGTAAGCCGCTTTGTAGCAAAAAAGATAGAAAAAAAATCCCCTGTGTAATGTTGCAATTTCGAAGTAAATTGTATATAAAGTTTTTTTTTACAAATTCAGCTTCCAGCAAATCAAAACCACAATAAGCCTGACGTTTTAAATCCTGCAATTCCTATGATAATTTACGTTGAAATGGTTAAATCTCGATCCTCAGATGTATTTTAAACAACTTTCATAATCCCTGTTATTATGCTTATATTTGCATATTTTCAGGAAAAAAAACAGATTGAATTTTGTATGTTGTAATCCGCATTGTCTTTTGACAGACCCTTGCGTGTTCTTGCGCTTTTAGCAGATCTGTATCACACATCTGCAGATGTATCTAAATCATGACCTTTATGAATCCTAAAAGAGTTTCATTCAGGTTGGAAATGGAACGTCCCTTGAAAGAAGGCATTGACGTTGACTACATTTGTACTTTCGACTCCCTATGAAAACAGAACAAATTTATACTTTCCTTCCTTTAGTGCAAAATTGCACAGCAGCTGTTCTAACTCAGCTGAGTGAAGCAGACCCCCATGGTTTAATTTCTTGATGCAACTTCCAGTCGGAAACTAAATATCAAAAACCCGCCCTCTAGTCTGCCTGGGCAGGCCAGCACTTTGTAAGTAGTGCAATTTTCCCCCCTCTTCTGAGGAACAGAGCTGCGCTCACAAGCATATTCTCCTGGGATTCACGTTGGGACCATTTAAGAAGCAGAACGGCTCCTCTGAACTTGACCGCACCGACAGTGGAAGGATTACACAGCAGGCGCCCGGCAGAGTCGCCTCTACAATCTCTTTCCCCAGGATCTGAGTCCCTCCGTTACACTGACACAGAATAACAAATATTACCGAGTTTCAAATATCACAACTGTTCATATTTTAAACCAGGGCGAAAAGCATGCATTTCCGTTAAAATTAACGGTTAAATTTGAATTTTTCAATTAATTTCCATTTTAACTAACGTGTTGCCTGTGTTCAAAAGTTTGAAACACTCGGCTATTCTGTAGTACAAGAGTAAAACTTCCCTAAAGTATTAATTCAATATTTTAAAGTACCTTACTAAAGCATAAACTAGACGTATACTTCTGGGAATATGAATTTTCAAATAACTTGCCCCAGGACCTGGTGAGTAATAGGAATCTGAAGCAGTAGTCACTAAATGTTTCCCATTGCAGAACGTGACTGAAAAATGCTGTTGTCTGAATGACTATTGGTTTGAATTACTATATTAAAAAAAACTGATGTATGTTCATAACTTGTTTCGAAGTTCACTTTGTTACAGTTTTACCTAAATGAGAACCGGGTAGATGTCTCGCCGAGCAAAACTTCAAGTGTTCATAATTGGACTGCCGCAGAATAGAGGAATGGAGATTACTGAATGCTAATTGTTCTCTGCAAGTTTTGAAATTTACTTTCGCATAACGATTGAACATGTCAACGACGTTATGATCCGCCTTGCACTCAACGCCCCCCCCCCGCCCCCCAACTTTTGATATATGTGATATTATCAAAAGTTCGTGTCGTTATTTTTAAAACTCTATTTAGCTTACATTTCTACAAGGTAGAAAATGGGCAGATTTACTTTGGGTTAATTAATTCAGCCATATTCTCCTTACAAAGAAATGAGTTTTATAAAAGGACTTTATGAAAATGTTTTTGAAAGGTCGATGTCTTAGTTTATAGAATGTCTTACACAATTCTGATAATTTCAGCATTGAGTGTAGTCACTTTTCCACACTTGGGCCATAATTGAAAAATGATTGTCCATTATTTCGACACATGTTTTATACAAATGTTCAAACCAATACACGTAGAACTAATTTAAATATCAAACAATGGAATAAACAGCCAAGCCATTTCTAACATATTAAGTGCTTTATTGTAAGCTCTTTTTAAGAAAATGCTATTCACTGAGTGAAAAGACAGAACTTGCATTTATATAGTACCTTTCGCGTCTTTGGGACTTTTTAAAGCGCTTCATAGTTACTGAAGTACTTTGAGGTGTGGTCACTGATAATGTTCCAATAGGCTCTAAGTAATTTGGAAATACAAGGGTCGAATAAATTAAAGTGTCAACAATACTTTACACGAGATTTTGCGCGACACAACCTTTGCAAAATGTAACCTAATCTGTAGACTGTGCATATTCCTCGGAGGTTATTTTTGTATTTTAAAAATTGACTCTATGTTGGTAAATTTATAGCCACCGACATCTGTATCCTTGTGCAGGTTAAGTACTTCATATAGAGAATCGATTAACTGTCGATATGTGCGGCTACTGCAAAACATAAGTCGGTGCAATGGTTAATGATCGATTGCAAATAGTTAAGATGTGGGCAAATAGTTAAAACACTTGTGGTCCAACATCAAAGTGACCCACCCCCACCCCCACCCAACCCAACCCCATCTTCGCGCAGAACAAAATACAAACCAGAGACCGGCAATTTTCACTGGTCGGAATCCCACCAAGACTTGTGGAAGAATTTCCTTGTCTTCAGGCAAAACAGGCCTTCATAACAGCCGCTTGTCTGCTCTCCATATCCCACAAGAGCTTTTTTGTTGTATCTAATTCTATAGGACTGTAGCACAACAAACATTTCCCTTGGCTTAAGGGTAATTTTCGTTTAACAGAAACAAAACAACTATTCATATGGGCAAGAAGAGGAAGCTGTTATGTATTAATGTTTGTACATTATGTAGCATAACAGTTTGCCAGAAGGCTTACCACCAGAGTCGTGAAGCTGCCAAACCATGCCTCAAACAAATGTCAAAGACTGATTGCACCCTTGCAGATTGCAGGGTAGGTGATTTTTGACCAATTCCCCAATTACGTTCTCTTGTGCCTGTAGACCACCTTGGGCAGAAGCCAAGAGCTGTCGATTTCTCAGTATTCACACAGGAACTTTGCTGTTGGTTTGAATCCCAATGATGTTATGATTTCATACTTCATTGGTTAGATTGTTTTTTAGATTATACTTAAGTAGAAGATTAGACCATGTGCTTTGTGGTTAGTGAGTTTTTCAGCTACACTTATTCATGTAATGCTGGGTAGAGTACTTTACATTTCCACTTGTTTGTGACGATAGCCACACACAAATACATATAGTCCACATGTGATCACCATATGTCACATCTGGATTTGAAGAAACCCCTGTCCATTTTTTATGTATAATGCCCACCCCCACACAAACATCATCAAACTTAGCGATGTTACCAGACGTGAAGAGACTCCACGGTCAGCAAGTTACCTATAAGCTTTTCTGTTCCTGATAAGAACGCATTTCCAATTTCCATTAAGGGCTCCCGAGAAGTTTGCTGCAAAAAAATGTTCAAGTCTGGAACTGCTCCCCTGGAGACCATGGGTTCAGTTTTAATTCACAATTGTTTTATTTATAGTACTTAAAACCGCAGACTTGGAGATAACATCAGTAAAACGTCAATTTAGTTCAGCTAAAGTTAACTCGGAAGACTGGATATTGTTAAGCAATTAAATCTTACTCATTTCTTTACATATCTGTGTTTTTGTGACTTATTGTCAGATAATTGAGCATTTCTTGTACTGATATTATGACTTGGGGCACTGAAAGTTTCATGTTCCAGTCCTACAACAAATACGAATCTAATATAAGCGTGGAGACGATCTTCTAAGTGTGGTAGCACGACGACTCGTTAGACTTTATATGAAAATGGTAATCACCGTAAATCGACTTACTTAGAATAATGTGAATGCCATTTGGAAGTGAGATTTTTTAAGGGAACACCTTCCCTCACAGTACGCCACATGTCTACGCCAACTCTCTTTGAAGAAGATTGAAAATGGCTCAAACTGGTCATTGAAAATATCCGTGTGTGCAAATGTAACCAAGGTCCCACAGTAATGACGGGATGTGCCCCCAAGAGCTGAACCTTGGTTATAAAGCAATGGAACACTAAAAGGGCGTGAGTCACAAGAAGCCAAGCAAAAATAGTTATAAATAAATAGGTAACTAATCCAGAAAGAGGCACAAACATGCAATTTTTAAATGATCGCGCTATTTGTTTGAAGAGGCAAAAAAGATGGATAATGTATAATTTGCATGTTTGTTTGTTTCCATTGGTCACGTTGCTTTGCTTAAGCTCAGCCGTTAAATGTTGTCCATTTTCAATTAACAATGATTTAAAAGATTTTCAGAAGCCATCATTAGAACGATTTAAATAGTGTCAATGACACAGGGGTTTCTGCTTCATATAAAAAAAGAAAACATCTCCGAAATTCAGTTAATCCATTCCAGTAGACAAGGTCATGACAGGACCACGTGCAAAAATATTGATAGTATTGCTTTCAGATTTCAATTTCATAGTACAATTGCTTGACCCAGAGAAAAATACTCTTATTTCTTTCATATCCGATGCCAAGCATATGACAGACTTCATTCAGTTAGTGACAAATTGATGACTCGGGAGTGGCTGGGTTTATCTCTGGGTCAATTGAGAGAAAAGTGGTGGGAATCAATGAGACAAGTTAATGGGGCGGGAGCATTCACCTTTATTAAAGCTACGTAATTCTGCATAGTAAGGTTTGCGCTGTCCAAATGGGTATACAGTATAATGAAAACCGCGAGTCACTGTCAAAAATACCACTCAAATAAAGGCTCTCGTTACAGAGAGTGTACTTTTCGATAAATATTTTTACCTGACGAAGATATTTAATGATATATATCCTCCTCCTGGCTCATATTCTCCTGATAAGGAATTCTGCATTTCACAATTAAAATCAATCTTGCTGTCACTGATAATTGTAGCGACGTTAGCACCCTAAAATGGCGTCTTTTGTCCCGTTTGTCTTTTGTTTATTTAATTACAAACGCACTGGAACATGCATGGAAACAAAAAATGTGTTATTATTTTGTAAATGTTAACATAAACAAGGTGATTTTAGTCGTAATAATTATACGTTAAGGGAGCATGACTTAAGTAAATGAATTAATGTACTTAATTCTTTAATATGTCAGTGTGGTTTTCGATTTGCAATACATGGTCGTGTTGATGGCATTGTTAGCTTTATACCTCATCCCGGAGTTTCACATTCGCACTGAGACGGTGGAATGCTCAAATTATTTGCTCTCTATAGACTGATGTTATGTTCTAAAGCATTGTACATCACGGCCAGGTCTGAAACCACGCAAGTGTGAAGTAAAATTACGCGTGGTACATAAAGCATTTGCGGCCTGACAGATCTGCCATGTGTGGATTATAAAATGCACTTTACAAATCGTTAATCACACATTCGCCTTCCAATTAAAAGATTGACAAATAACACGCGTTTAAATCAGTCAGTTTACAATCATCCAACTCTCTACATATTCTCGTCAAAACCCATGCATGAGATATGATTGCATTGTGTAAGATGGTTGTAATGTATAAGATTTGAAGGTATTCGGTTGATTTGTGTTTTGAGAGTATTTTAAAATTCACGCATGTCATAATTGTGGTATGAAGTGGTTGTTTTCTGGGTATGGTAAATGACCACATCTTGCCGTCTCCGCCAAATTAATGAGACCATGTCATTTTAAGTTTACAATTCAGTCATGGACCAGCCAAGTGGAAAAATGAGTCAAGGGCCGTTAAGGAGCATCACGCAACGTTCAGAAGGGAACCTTTTCCCACCCCCCGCCCCATGCTCTCTCCTCTCATTATACACCCTTCTTTCCTTGAAAACAAAATCTTCTTCCTGGCTCAGTCTATTCCATTCTATTGTTTCGTTTTCTGACTATTTATTACTTGTCATTGCTTCATCCCCCACTTCAGTCACTTCTATCGTCTCTGAAGCGCAGGTCCGACTGCTCAAATGTTGCCTTTTGCTCGCTTGCATCTCTCAACCGTATTTTCTCGAGTTATATCTCCGTTCTGTCGTTGCCTTTCGATCGATTTTGCCACTATCCTTAAAATGCAGCTTTCTGTTGACGCGTGTGAACCCGCAGGATTGGTGAGCACTTCCCCTTTTTGGCCGCGAATTTTCCATTGCAAATTGAGCCCTTGTTTTTGGCCCCGGGGGTGGGGGCTGGGGTTGGGAGGAAAGCGAGGGTGCTGCATATTCTTCGTATGAGAATGGGTGGCGAATTGTGGCAAATTCTGACCGGCTTTTTCCATTATTCCCGAACTCCCTATCCCACGACAGTGCATACATACCTGATCAGTCGCTGCCAAAGCTAGGGAATAGAGCAAAGTAAGACAAAACTGAACCGTATTTACTGTCCTGCTGTGTAGAAAAGAATTGCTCCTCATCTAGCTTCATAATATAAGAAAATTATATTGTCAACTTCCAAATGACATTTTATGGCCAGACTTGACTCATGCTCGACTCGTGTACGTTGTGATCCTAAAGTCGGTCATGTTCTGCCCTGTATACAGTCCCCGTCAGCCTGTATGAACGGGAGAAGGGAACTACATGTCAGAACGCTATCTTCACACAAAAATTCGCGTGCGCACTCTAATAATAACTGGTTTCTCGAGCGAACTGACACTTTGTCAATGCCTGGCCCTTGGATGAACTTGAAGTGCAATGTATAGAAATAAAATTAAAAAATGACCCCCCTGCGACTATTTCAGTTCGCAGTCATTTGCCTTGAGGGCGTTTTGAAAGTCCTACAATCACAGATATCATCAGGCCATCTTCGATAGCACCTCAGTACATCCAGGCCCGGGCTTGGCGAGGATTGAACTTGGAAAAATTGGTGCGTGTGGTTGTTCGGGGAGTCAGCCAGGGGTGACCTGGCTTATTGCGACGATGGGAAAACAGTAATAGTTCAAGTTAAAGCATCTGGGTTTCTAACGATTGGCAGTCGAGTCTGGTTACAAACTCTCGGGTCACCGACCTCAGCGATTCAAAGGTTTGATGTTGTTTGTTTTGCGTCAAACTCACAGCTTGTCCAGCTCTTTTCCAGATTAGGACCCATGAAGTATGGATAAAATTCAAATAAAGCCTTCGCTTTAGATTGTACGCATCGCCAGAAGCGGAAAAAATATTGTAAATAGTTTAATGTAACCGACTTAGTATGATAAATTAACATACGTATAAATTGACAACATTGTGAAGTCGAATGCATCATGGGTTATATTTGAAGTCTCTTCACTGTGTGAGTACAGCGAGCGCTCATCGTGCGTATGTAGCGGTGTGATTGCCTGATATCGATGTATGTGTGCGTGTGTAGAGCTTCGGTTATTTCAATCTCTAGGTGTGTATATAGGTAAATAAAACACGGAACTGCGAATGTGGGGATCCTAAACAAACAAAAGCAGAAACTGCGGTAGAAACGATACAAATCCGTGGAGATAAGTACTGCCAATCCATTTTCAACCACTTAGAGTCCCTTGTCACCCACAAGACCTAAGATTGCAGGTTCATAGTTCCTTGAAAGTGGAGTGGTAGGTAGACAGGGTGGTGAAGAAGGGAGTTGGCATTTTTGCCTTCATTGGTCATAACACTGAATATGGGAGTTTGGGTGTCATATTGGGGCTGTACAGGATCTTTGTGAAGCTACTTTTAGAATATTGCGTATAATTGCGGCCATCCTATGATAGGAAGGACGCTGTTAAATTTGAGAGGGTGCAGAAAAGATTTACAAGGATGTTACCAGGACTGGAGAGTTTGAGTTATAGGGAGAGGCTGATTGGCTGGGGCTTTTTTTTCATCTGCAGTGAAGGAGTGATCCTATAGAGGTTTATGAAATCATGAGGGGCATGGATAGGGTGAAGAGCCAAGTATTTTATTCAATTGTGGGAAAGTCCAAAACTAGACTGCATAGATTAGATTAGATTCCCTACAGTGTGGAAACAGGCCGTTTGGCTCAACAAGTCCACACCAACCCTCCGAAGAGTAACCCACCCAGAACCACTCCCCTATATTTAGGTTTAAGGTGAGGTGGAAAGAATTGAAAAGACATGAGTAGGAACTTTTTCACGCAGGGGATGGTGTATGTATGGAACACACTACCAGAGGAAGTGGTGGAGGTGGGTGTGATTTCAGCATTTAAAAGACACCTGGTTGGGCATATAAATAGGAAGGATTTAGAGAGTGTATGGGCCAAATGCTGGCAAATTGAACTAGATCACATTGGGATATCTGGTAGGTGCGGACAAGTTGGACCGGAGGATTTGTTTCCATGCAGTATAACTCTATCACTCTATGGCTCCACAACAATGATTTGTTTCCTTTTCTCTTTAATATCCGACCAGCATCCGCAAGTAGAGGATCCACTTTCCCCCACCTTCACAAGGACCCATAGCTATATTCTGTTCCTCTCTCTTGATGGCATTCCACAGAGTCTGTTCCTTCAAAAGCACCCTGGTCCACTCCTTGTCCACTCCCAACACCTACCCGCATCCCTAAAGGAACCATAAGATCATAAGACATAGGAGTGGAAGTAAGGCCATTCGGCCCATCGAGTCCACTCCGCCATTCAATCATGGCTGATGCGCATTTCAGCTCCACTTACCAGCGTTCTCCCCGTAGCCCTTAATTCCTCTAGACAACAAGAATCTATCAATCTCGGCCTTGAAGACATTTAGCGTCCCGGCTTCCACTGCACTCCGTGGCAATGAATTCCACAGGCCCACCACTCTCTGGCTGAAGAAATGTCTCCGCATTTCTGTTCTGAAATGACCCCCTCTAATTTTAAGGCTGTGTCCATGGGTCCTAGTCTCCTCGTCTAACGGAAACAATTTCCTAGCATCCACCTTTTCCAAGCCATGTATTATTTTGTACGTCTCTATTAAGTCTCCCCTTAATCTTCTAAACTCCAACGAATACAATCCCAGTATCCTCAGCCGTTCCTCATATGCTAGACCTGTCATTCCAGGGATCATCCGTGTGAATCTCCGCTGGACACGTTCCAGTGCCAGTATGTCCTTCCTGAGGTGTGGGGACCAAAACTGGACACAGTACCCCAAATGGGGCCTAACCAGAGCTTTATAAAGTCTTAGTAGTACATCTCTGTTTTTATATTCCAACCCTCTTGAGATAAGAGACAACATTGCATTCGCTTTCTTAATCACGGACTCAACCTGCATGTTTACCTTTAGAGAATCCTCGACTAGCACTCCCAGATCCCTTTGTGCTTTGGCTTTATTAATTTTCCCACCATTTAGAAAGTAGTCCATGCTTTTATTCTTTTTGCCAAAGTGCAAGACCTCGCACTTGCTCACGTTAAATTTCATCAGCCATTTCCTGGACTACTCTCCCAACCTGTCTAGATCCTTCTGTAGCCTCCCCACTTCCTCAGTACTACCTGCCTGTCCACCTAACTTCGTATCATCGGCAAACTTTGCTAGAACTTTCATGGCAATCGCAGAAGGTGCAGCACTTGTCTGTTTGCCTCTTCCCTCCTCACTATCCAAAGCTCCAGACACACCTTCCAGCTGAAGCAGTCATTTGCCTGTACTTCATTCAATCTATGTCTACTGTATTTTGCTGCTCACAATTTGATCTCCTCTACATTTGGGACACAAAACACAGACTGGGTAACCACTTTGCTGGGCACCTTTATTAGAGTCACAGAGTCATAGAGATGTACAATATGAAAACAGACTCTTCAGTCCAACTCATCCATGCTGGCCAGTTATGCTAACCTAATCTAGTCCCATTTGCCAGCACTTGGCCCATATCCTTCTAAACACTTCCTGTACTTTTACCAATCCAGATGCCTTTTAAATGCTGTAATTGTAGAAGCCTCCACCACTTCCACTGGCAGTTTATTCCATACACGCACCACCCTCTGCATGAAAATGACCCTGAGCTTTCAATTGCCTGTCATTTCAACAGACCATCTTGTTTCTATACCAACATTTCTGACCAGGCCTGCTACAATATTTCTGGCAAGTTCAATGCAAGTTAGAGGAACAAACCTCTTTTTTTTTTTCGCATAGGCATCTTACAACCTTCAGGGCTCACCATTGAGTTTAACCATTTCAGAGCATGAATACCTCATTCCATGAATATTAAAGGGTAAAGCCACCATAGTTCCAGATCGATGGTGGTGGTTTAACCTGAGCAGCATAACAGCTCTGGTGATGGGTGAGGTTCTTTTGAAGAGTTAACAAGTAGGTTAGACCAGGGAAACCCAGTGGATGTTATCTATCTACACTTCCAAAATGCCTTTGATAAGGTCCCTTACTGGAAGGCTACTGACTAAGGTGAGTGCCCATGATGCTTGATGTGAGCCATTGGCATGGATTGAGGATTAGCTGTCTGACAAAAGGCAGAGAGTTGGGATAAAAGGTTCTTTTCAGAATGGCAGCTGGTGACAAGTGGTGTCCCGCAGTGTTCAGTGTTGTGTCCGTTGCTATTCACTTTATAGATAAATGATCCGGATGAAGAAACTGGGGGCATTCTGGTGAAGTTTGCCAATGATACGAAGTTAGGTGGACAGGCAGGTAGTACTGAGGAGATGGGAGGCTGCAGAAAGATTTAGACAGTTTAGGAGAATGGTCCAATGAATGGCTGATGAAATTCAACATGAGCAAGTGTGAGGTCTTGCACTTCGGAAAAAAAGAATACAGGCATGGGGCTATTTTCTAAACGGTGAGAAAATTCACAAAGCCAAAGTACAAAGGGATGTGGGAGTGCTAGTCCAGGATTCTCTAAAGGTTAACTTGCAGGTTGAGTCCTTGATTAAGAAAGCAAATGTAATGTTGTCATTTATCTGAAGAGGGTTGGAATTTAAAAGCAGTGATGTGCTTCTGAGACTTTATAAATCCCTAGTTAGAATACTGTGTCCAATTTTGGGCCCCACACCTCAGGAAGGACATACTGGCACTGGAGCATGTCCAGCGGAGATTCACATGGATGATCCCTGGAATGGTGGGCCTAGCATACGATGAATGGTTGAGGACACTGGGAATTCATTAGAATTTAGAAGGTTGAGGGGAGATCTAACAGAAATTTACAATATAATGCATGGCTAAGAAAGGGTGGATGCTGGGAAGTTGTTTCCATCGGGCAGGGGAGACTAGGACCCGTGGGCACAGCCTTAAAATTAGAGGGGGCCAATTTAGAATGGAAATGTGGAGACATTTCTTCAGCCAGAGAGTGGTGGGCCTGTGGAATTCATTACCATGGAGCGCAGTGGAGGCCAGGATATTAAATGTCTTCAAGGGAGAGATTGATAAATTCTTGATCTCACAAGGAATTAAGAGCTACAGGGAGAGTGCAGGTAAATGGAGTTAAAATGCCCATCAGCCATGATTAAATGGTAGAGTGGACTTGATGGGCCAAATGGCCTTACTTCCACTCCTATGTCTTATGGTCTTATGGATGTTGAGAAACTGGTATCTTCATGGTGAACTCAGCCAGCAAGGAAATTGAACTCCCTCTGTTGGCATCAGTCTGTGTCACAAACCAGCTAACCAGCTGTTTGAAAAACTCATCCATCGCATGTGGGTGTCACTGGCAAAACCAGTAATGATTGACTATCCTGAGAAATGCTTAAGAAGATGGTAGTAAATCAGCTGCTTGAACTGCTTGAACTGATAGGTGTTAAAGGAGCTACACAGTAATTGACAGGGAAGGAGCTAAATAAAGTTTTAATTTTGCAGTGATGTTCAAATCCATGGAATCCAGACTGATTTAGAGCCAATGAATTTCTTTTGAAGTGGAATAACTATTGTAAACATAGGATTCGAAGACTTTTACCCAGCAACAATGAAGGAACAGTGGCATTCTTGCATGCCAAGACGGTATGATTTAAAGGGAATCCTACAGCTGATGATGTTCAGATGCCTTTGTGCTCCAAGTAAGTTGTGGACTTTGAAGGTTCTGTCAAAAGAGGTTGAGGGAACTGTTGTGTTACATCTTGTTAATGGTACAGACTGCTTTCACTATGCAACACTTTGTGAGGAAATGAATGTTAAAGGTGATCTTTAGCTTCTCAATCAAGCAGGATGCTTAGTTTCAAATAGTATAATGTCTTTTCAATGTTGTTGAAGTTGTACTCATCAATGGCAAGTGAACAAAATTCTATTGTGTTCCTGACTTTCCCATTCTGGATGGTAGACAGCTTTGGCCTGTCACTTTCTGCAGAATTACCAGGCTCTGACCTGGTTTGTATCAAAATATGTATGTGGCAGTTTTAGTTAAACTTTTTGACAAAGAGAATCCCCTGAATATTCATTGCATAGGATTTAGCAATGGTAATGCCATTGAATGTCAAAGACAAAATCATTAGTTTTTCTTTTGTTGAAGGTGATCGTTGCTTGGCATTGCCTGCGCTGCAAATGTTATTTGCTGTCTATTAGCTCACAACTGAATATTGGTTAATTGGATTTGCTCTGCTTTCTGTGAATAACATGTATCTGAGAAATTGCCCACATTGTGGAGTTGATACTAGAGTTGGAGCTGTACTGCAGTAGGTTGCCTAGGGGTACAATTAGTTCTGGAGCAGAAGCCTTCAATATTGTAGTTAGCATTTTGTCAGTGTCAGTAGACTTTGTTCTATCCATTACACTTGGCTATTTCTTATGATCATGTGAAGTAAATCAAATTATCTGAAGATTTGCATCGGTGATGTAGGGAACCTTAACTACAGGGTGTTATACAATTTATTAATTATGAGATGGTTTAACTCTATTCATAGAATTTGTGTCTATAGTTCCCCATGTTTGGTGTTATGTGTTGTAGCTTCATCAAGTTGGCGCATCCATTTCATATATGGTGCTACTCTTGTGTGCTGCTGCTCAACTCCAGTTCTCATTAAAACTGGATTGTTCCCTTGGCTTGTGGTGATGGTAGAGTGTAAACTCCCCCAGATATCATGCTGGTATTTAACTCATTACTCCACGGTATCAGTAAAAATACGTTCGAATTTCTACTCCCGTAACATTTCTACTCTGCTACTCTTGCTTTTTATATGCTGTGTTTCAGCTGTGGCAAAATCAATAGCATGCTTGCTTCTGAGTGACAATGTTCCAACTTCAAGTTCGACTCCGATTTTTAAACATAAAAAATCGAGATTGGTCCTTCAGATCATTCGTGAGAGCATTGCAGAGATGCTCTATTTCAGATGACATTTGAACTAAGACCTATCGGTCCGCTTGGATGTAAAAGATCACTTGCCTTATTTTGAAGAGAGTAAGGGATTCATGCCTCCTATCTCAGCCAAGATTTATCTCAATCAACACCACATATTGTTTATTATATTGTTCTTCATGGGAGATTGGTGTGTGTAACTGGTACGGAGGTTCCTACATTGACACCGTGTATATATTTCCAAAGTATTTCATTTGACATAAAACGCTCTGAGATAAACCAATTCTTTACACCAGTGTGCGTGTAAGAATGGCAATAGCAATGTCTTCCGGTATTTATCTATGTGTGTAGAGCTATAGTTAGACAAGTAACCCCACAAAGGTTTTAAGAAAGGTCACTGAACTCGAAACGTTAACTCTGTATTCTCTCTATTGATGCTGCCAATCCTGCTGAGTTTCTCTTCAAATGTTCGGTTTTGTTTCAGATTTCAAGCATCCGCAGTTCTTTGTTTTATTATATTTAGACAAATGTGTCTACCCGCGTGTGTGTGTGTGTGTGTGCACGCAGTGGGGTTGGGTAGGAAGGGTGGTGTATTTTGAAATCTGTTGTGTAAGAGGGCGTAACATTATTTGTTTGTTTCTATACCTATATATGACGTATATGTGTAAGACACGCGAGTTCTCTCTGACTCTGAGCATGTGAGAGGTTATATCACTGTCTATGTGAGAGAGCATCACTCTGAGTCCATATGTCAGAGGTTATATCACTTTGTGTGCGCGGGAAAGTGCAGAGTCAGCCTGGTTATCTGTGTTGAGGTGTCAGATCACTCAGTAGCAGCGGGCCGGATTGGGGGTGGGGTGGGGTGCTGGTGGTGTATCGCGTGTGTGAGGGTTTTTATCACCTGTACATTATGTATGTTGCAAGAGTGGGGTTCACTCTGATTCTCTGTGTGTAGACTCAGTGTGTATTCTCTGTGTATATCTGTGTGTATGTGACTGAGTCTCAGAAAGAGAGACTCACTGAACTTGTATGTGTGTAAAAGTGAAGGTGTGTGAAATGGTCAAACTCAAATGTTTTCTGAATGTCAAAACGGCTGGAAATTAGACTGAACCAATTAGATTGACATTTTTAGTGTGTAATTAACTAATTAGTAAATATGAACAGCCTGATGGTAAACTGGCAGATGATCCGAATTTACAAAAAGTTTCTATTGGCAGCGAATCTGGAAAGTACATTCACGATACTTGTTTTGTTAAAGTAAATCAACACGCCATTCTCAGACAAGGACTGCCACATCTATGGGTGCCGCTCTCCTGGTCGAGTGCGCCGTAAGAATTCGGGTATCATTGCCCTCTCCTTGGGAACTCCGTGGTGGTGTTAAAGATAAATACACGAGTTGAATAGCTGGTATTTTCCCACTGGAAAGGTAACCGACAGGCATTTGCTTTCGAAATACCCAAGCGAATGTGTGGTGTCCATTTGTAAACAGCATTGTTTCACAACGAACTGGACGGCGAAGCAACAGACTAGATAAAATAAAACCGAAAAGCGACGGTGCTATTATTAACTATTTGCAACACTGTATTGTTATTATACGAAGATGCCCATGGTTGTTACTAATAATTCATTATATTCAATAGATAGCAAACTAAATAATTACTTGTTTAAAATGACTGCTCGGGTATCGTGCTTTCTTCTTACTTCTGATTGTGAGTTTATGTGAATAAATATGTATTTCAGACATCACACAATAAAGTTACTGGATCAGGCCTTTGTTGTTTTTCTGCATAGCTTCATGACCGGTCTCTATTCTTGTATGCTTTTAAAATATTTCATTTTAAAAGAATTTGTAAGACACACAGATACACACAGAGAATACACACTGAGTCTACACACAGATCTTAAACTACCAATGACACCAGCTCATATTTGGCTGTTCTCTTTTTTTAAGTGTTTTCCACGAACCGGATTTGTGAGCACACGAGAGTACTGATAAACCTTAACAGTTCGAAGAGTCAGTAGCTGACCACGGACGTCTAAAATTATTGTCGGAAATAAATACTACATCTAAACTATTTAAATGGGCAGTTATATCCGTAGAGATATAACTGAATGAATTTACAAAGCCTTCCCAATAACCCAGGAGTTCATTTCCTATCCAAACTTCGAGTCCAAAGCCATGGAGTACAACCTGGAGAATATTTCGAGTTCACTCCCGTGGCTTCCATCTGCCTTCTTCAATTCGCTTTCATCTGTTGAGTTTGTTCCGAGGACGTTTTTTAAAAAAATGTTTTTCTTAATTACCAACTTGGCTTTAAAATGTCCTCCTCTGGTCTGCGGGGAGATATTCCATCATTCTGCAATTATGAGACCTGTGAACTCACCCAGCAGGAAGAGGTTTTTTTGCCTCCTTATTAATGATCTGAACCATCAAAGTGACCTTGTATTTCAGCTTATGCTAAATCGCCATATGTGAGAAAATTGTGCCCAAAGGAATTGTCCTGATAGCCGGCGAAACAGAGCGAAAAAAAAACGGATTTCAGAAGTTGCTGTTCGAAAATGAAAGTTTTTCTGCACTGGGGATGTCCACCGTTCTGCAGCAAGAATTATATAAAATATTACATCAGATTCCAAGGATGTTTCTAGTCAAGTTTCATTAATACCTACCAGTGAATTTCATATAAAGATTGGTATTGGATAAATAAATGTTCGAATTATTCCTTTTTAAAAATAATAAGCGCATTCGTTTTGACAGGACAGTGGCATTCAAGAACATGCCCGAGCAGTTGGCAATATTTTCGGCTGAGTGGGAAATTATAACCCTGCTTCACAATATTTGGATAAACTGTCTCTTTGATTAAATGTAAAGTAATATCTCTGTGTAAATAAAAGCTTGAGATCCTATGTAATGCCAAACATGTAACTTCGGAGACCTTTCTGTTAGCTACATGCTTTTAATGCAAAGTGACAAAAGTTTTGCCGCGTGAGTAATCAGTGCTAAAGGGAAACAAGCGATCAAACGTGTGACTTGTGTATTTGGGCTGGGAGGGGGTCTCGCTTAACGAAGTGATCCCATAACAAATCCCGTAAGCAGGCCTCAGTCGGGTTTTGCCTAAAAAAGGTTGCATCACTGCAGAAGGGCAACTCGGAAGCGCCATATATCATTTCTTTTGCCGTTTCATTTTGATGCAGACAGGAGACGTTTACTTTTATTTTAATCATATAAAGTGCAGTAACGAGTTGTGGCAGTTTTAAAGGAGTAGTTGCCCTTTTCCACAGGGGTAATAAAACTCATACTGGTCGGCGGGAGATCATTGCAGAGGGAGGATTGCAGTTGAAGGTGACAACAAACCAAGGGGTTGCACATTAAAGATTAACAGTATTATTTACTTGGCTAATATTGGGACTTGTCAGCTATGCCTGGAAGCGGCTCTAAAAGGCAAATAGGCAAATCCTTCCCATGTGGTCAGTTCTTGTATAGTCTGTACTCAATACAACACATAAAAGAATCGGGTTACTTGAAAAGGCCGACTTTGATTTGGGCCCACACTTTTTATGCATTCAGAGTCCGTGCTGCGTTTTATGGTGATTAACCTTAATTAGACATGAGCTTCAATCCTATCTCGCCAAGGAGGTGAAAATCCTTGATTTTGGGTCGTTTTACAGAATGCTGTTTGTCTGCACAGCAGGCTTCTGGAGGAGGCCACTTACCTTCAGTTGTGAACCACTGCAGAGAAGCAGAACCAGCACTCCACTCCACTGAGTGTAGGGGCTCTAGATCCGAGCCCCAGCCTAACCAGCAGGAAGATTACCGGCCCGACGTAACCCCAGGCACGATAGTTCACAACATGTGGCCACACTGCACCTTCCAGTCACCTGAGAACATAAAGTAATAACTTAGGAATAAAGCAAGTGAATTGTAAGAGTAGAAAGTGAGGAACAATCATTCCCATTTACATGATGCCTTTGCATGATACATCCAAGTTGAGTAAATCTATTTGAGCAAATCGACCAAGTCTTGAGGGTGTTAGTCGAATTAACCAAGTGATATATTTTGAAAGCTAGAAAGTGATTTAGAGAGACAGGGAAACAAATACCCACGGGCAACAGATAAAAGATTCAAGAAGATTTCGGGGACTGAATGGAACAAAGCATGGAATGATTTTAAGGCAGGTATTACGACTTTAACATTGATCCTCGGAAGTGTGAAGAATTGGCATAGATTGACAAAACAATGAACAGGGCTTCATTTCAGACACACCACAATTTGGGATGATTCGCAGTTTATACAAGATGTAGGAAGGGAGTTGAGAAAGAATGTACTGGCTATGTTATGGTTGAATATTCTAAACCCGAGGACTTGGTGATAGTAGGGCTAAGATAAAAAGATGGAGGTGAGCAATATTGTCGAGTAGACACAAGCTGACTATGAAGTGTATTGTGTATGGAGTTTGGAATTTATCCCTGGATTGCATGTTGTTTAGTTCAGGGAACAGCCAGGGATCGAGATAGGCAGCAATGGCAAAGAAGTCAAATTTTTGCTTCGTGCAGAAAATAATGTTTTGACCTTTGTGATGTTCAACTGTAACAAGCTCTGGACGATTAATATCTTCTTCAGAAACACAACCTGATAACATGGAGATGGATCTACAGCCAAAGACAACAATAAAGAGACCAAGCTGGATGTCATAAGCACACAAAGGAATAATATCACCAAGGAACAGGATGGTCCGGAAGAGCAAGGGCCAGACAACACATCTTGAGAATGTGTGGAGTGATTCTGAAGGAACTGAAGTAATACAATCATTGATAGAGATATACTGGGGGGTTCTGAGATAGATTGGAATGCCACTGTGCACAACCGATGAAGGAAGTGAATGTTATAAGATATTGGATAGGAGTCTGAACAGGCAGGCTGTTTTGTCCTGAATGATTTTGAGCTTGTTGAGTAATGTGGAATTGCACATATCAGGCATGTGTAAAATATTGAATCACACTTTTTGCACCTCTGTATTAGATGATGGGCATGCTTTGGAAAGTCAAGAGGAGAGTTACTCATGACAGAATTCGCAGTCTTTGATCTGCAGTAATATTGGTTGTATTTATATGGCTGGTCAAATTGTGCTTCTTGTGAATGATAACTCCCAGGATGTAGATGGTGGGGGAATTCTACAACAAAAATAATATCATTGATTATCAAGAGAACTTACTTGCATTCTCTCTAGTTGGAGATGGTCAATATCTGGCACTTGTATGGCACAAAATCCTGAGTATTGTCCAGGTCTGACGGGATGTTGATATAAATTGTTTCAAAATATGAAAAGTGAGAAATAGTGCTAACACTGCAATCATTAGTTTCAATCCAAAGCTTCCCCTCATGATTGAAGGAAGGCCTTGATAAAGTAATTGAAGATGCTCTGGCCTCGGACACTATCTGGAGGAACTTCAGCAGTGATATCCTCAGGCTGAGAATGATTTGGAGATGTCGGTGTTGGACTGGGGTGTACAAAGTTAAAAATCACAAAACACCAGGTTATTAGATTAGATTCCCTACAGTGTGGAAACAAGCCCTTCAGCCCAACAAGTCCACACCGACCTTCCAAAGAGCAACCCACCCAGACCCATTCCCCTCTGACTAATGCACCTAACACTACGGGCAATTTAGCACGGCCAATTCACCTAACCTGCACATCTTTGGACTGTGGGAGGAAACTCACGCAGACACAGGGAGAATGTGCAAACTCCGCCCAGACAGTTGTCCAAGGCAGGAATTGAACCTGGGTCCCTAGTGCTGTGAGGCAGCAGTGCTAACCGTGTTATAGTCCAACAGGTTTAATTGGAAGCACTAGCTTTTGGAGCGCTGCTCCTTCACCAGGTGGTTGTGGAGTACAAGATTGTAAGACACAGCCTTACAATCTGTGTCTTACAATCTTATATTCCACAACCACCTGATGAAGGAGCAGTGGTCTGAAAGCTAGTGCTTCCAATTAAACCTATTGGCATATAACCTGGTGTTGTGTGATTTTTAACTCAGACTGAGAAGATTGGCTCCAATAATCACAACCATCTTCCACTGTACCAGGTATGACTCCAGTGGAGAGTTTCCCCCAGATTTCCATATACTTCAATTTTGCTAGGGATCATTGAAGGCTCAGTCAAATGCTGCCTTGATAAAAAGTGCATTTACTCTTGAATTCAATTTGTGACTAATTGTTTTGAAGTAATGAGGTTAGGAGCCATGTGGCCCTGGTGAAACTCAAACTGAGCAATGGTGAGCAGCTTCCTGTTGTGAATTCAGTACTTGATACTACTGGCAAAGAAAACGTCTATCACTTTGCTAACGATCTAGAGCAGACTGACAAGGTAGCAATTGATTGGGTTTGATGTGTCCTTTTTTTGTGGATAAATCAGCTAAGGCAATTTTTCACATTGTCAGGTAGATGTCAGTATTGTAGCTATACAGGAAAAATGTAACTAGTATTTCAGCAAGTTCTCGAACACAATTCTTTAGGAGTATAGCCCAAACGTTACTGGGCCATCATTTTTGTTCAATGCAGTTCCTTCAATTAGTTCTTACTATTATGTGAAATGAATCAAATTAGCTGAAAACTGGTAGCTCTGATGCTGAAGACCTCAGAAGATGGATCATGCATTTGACATTTCTGACTGAAGATGCTTCCAAATGCGTTAAATTTGACTTTTGCACTGAAATGCTAAATAATCAACATTATCACCATTTGGCCTGATTTTAAAAAAAATTTCAGATTGTTATTGAAGTCGTGTTTCACCATCTGGGGGCTATTTTGTGATTTGAAACCATTTGCCTGAAGATTATCTGCAATCCAGTGATATTACCACTACAGCACTGCCTCCCCACAAATTGGAGTGTTACAGCCAAATCTGGCCAGTACCCTACAGGTAGCAAATAAAATCAATAGAAAAGATGCAGAAAAGATCTATGGTAATGATTCCAAGGTTGAGGAGATTTAAGCTGTGGCCATCTTTGTCATAGCTGTTCTGATAATGCCACCTTCCACAGGGGTGTTGACAATACACTGTCTTTTACTTTCAACTGAGGATTTCCCTTGTTGAGAAGGCCCTCAACTGTTTCCCACATTTCTACCCTCACCCCTTCCCCTACCTCTTAGAACAACAATAGGTTTCCCCTGTTCTCATTGTTCACCACACCACTCTTCATATTCAAAGGCTGCTGAGAGCAGCCATGGTGTCATAGAGATGTACAGCATGGAAACAGACCCTTCGGTCCAACTCATCCAAGCTGACCAGATACCCTAAATTAATCTAGTCTCATTTGTCAACATTTGGCTATATCCCTCCAAACCCTCCCTATTCATTTACCCATCCAGATTCCTCTTAAATGTCATAATTGTACCAGCCTCCACCACTTCCACTGATAGTTCATTCCATGCATGCACCACATTCTGCATGAAAAAGGTGCGTCTGAGGTCCCTTTTAAACTTTTCCCCCTCACTCCCCTACTCTATGGAAATGACCTTATTCACCCTATCCATGCCCCTCAAGATTTTATAGAACTCTATAAGGTCACCCTTCAGCCTCTGATGCTCCAGAGAAAATAGCCCCAGCCTATTTAACCTCTCCTGTAGCTCAAACCCTCCAACACTGGCAACATCCTTGTAATCTTTTCTGAACCCTTTCAAGTTTAACAACATCCTTCCTATAGCAAGGAGACCAGAATTGCATGCAGTATTCCAAAAGTGGCCTAGCCAGTACAGGTGCAGCATGACCTCTCAACTCATCTCCTCAATGCACTGACCAATAAAGGCAAGCGTACCAAATGCATTCTTCACTACCCTGTCTACCTGTGACTCCAATTCCAAGGAGTTATAAACCTGCACTCCAAGGTTCCTTTGTTCAGTAATCCTCCACCTCCCCCCCCCTCCCACCCCGCCCCCGACAGGACCTCACCATTAAGTGTATAAGTCCTGCCCTGATATGCCCTACCAAAATGTAGCCACTCACATTATCTAGATTAAACTCCATCTACCATTCCTTGGCCCATTGACCTATCTGATCAAGATCCTATTGTGATTTCACAAAGTGAGTGAGCTCTAAGAGAGTGAGCTCTAAGAGAGTGAGCAAGAAGCCGTAAGATGATTCAGTCCATGAGCTGGGTACCTGTCTGTGTGTTCAGTGTCCTTGCAGCAGTATCTCACTGAAAGGTAGCAGTATGTGCAAAAGTGCAGAATTAAAATGCTGAAGTATACTGTAAGTAGATCAGAAATGTGCCATGATGGTGAATTGGGATTGATACATGTCCAATGTAATCTCATGGATGTGGGACCACTGTCCATGGATGTCAAGAAAATTAAGCAGCAAGCTGGAGTCTCCCAGCACCCACTCAGACTTTCATTTCTGGAAGTTTCAATGGCTGATTTCCATGTGCGGTGGCCGAAGAGGAAATTACATATTGATGATTTGAGATTAAGTAATAACAAGAAAATAATGAACAATAATCCCCAGTGATAAACTTCTTGCTGCTCCCTCATGAGAGTCTCATCTTAGTGTTTGTGACTTAGTTGGAAAAGGCAAACTACCAGTCTTGATATTGTGAAAGGCTTCTCTTGATATCTCCCAAATTTCTCATTAGACCTACGTCTTTCCAGGTCTGGGAATATTCCACCTGTTTGATCAAGTGACTCTTTCTATGCTGTAACCATTCTATGATTTTTAAAATATCCAGTGTGGCTAATAAATGCATTGTCAACCTTCTAAGAACAAATTAAAATGAAGAATGAGTAGCAGAGCAATGCCGGTAGACATTTGGATCAATCAGGATCCTGTTGAATAGCAGAGCATGCTCAAGAAGCTGAATGACCTACACCTATTCTTACTTCTTATGGTCTTCTAGCCATTGCTGACATTCTGATCTACTCAATTAATTTACTGAGTTCAAATGAACTTCTGATGAAATCCTTGTCAAACAAAAAACAGCTCCGGTGTCATTTAATATATGTGGTCTTATTTTAATTACTGAATAATTAAACTTTTATTTAAATGGATTAACATTAGTTGGTCAGATAAATTGCAAATCGACATATTTAGAAACACTTTGAAACATAGAAAGATAGAAAATAGGATCAGGAGAAGGCTACTTAGCACTTTGAGCTAGCTTGACCATTCATTATGATCATGAATTATTATCCAACCTGACCACCAGCTCCCATTTCTCCCCTATAACTTTTGATCGCTTTAGCCCAAAGTGCTATATCCAACTCCTTCTTGAAATCATACGATATTTGGTGTTGACTGAAAACAACATATGCTGGAAATGACAGCGTGTCAGACCGCATCCATGGGGAGAGAGTAGCCTAACATTTCAAGTCTAGATGACTCTTCATCAGAGCTGTGTTGAAGAGCTGTGATGAAAAGTCATCTAGATTCGAAACATTAGTTTGCTGTCTCTCCATGGATGCTGTCTGACCGCTGTGTTCTCCAGCATTTAGTGTTTTCAGTACAGATTCCAGCATCTACAATAATTTGTTCCAATATTTTGGCCTTGACTGCTTTCTGTGCAGTGAATTCCATAGGCTCAACACACTCTGGGTGAAGCAGTGTTTCCTCATCTCAGTCCTAAATGGTTAACCCTGTATCTTTAGACTGTATCCCATGGTTCTGGGAGAAAATGAGGACCGCAGATGCTGGAGATGAGTCAAAAAGTGTGATGCTGGAAAAGCACAGCTGGTCAGGCAGCAGGAGAATTGACGTTTTGAGCATAAACTCTTCATCAGGAATGTAGGGGGGCCCAAGGGGGCTGAGAGATAAAAGGGAGGGGGGTGGGGCTGGGGGGAAGGTAGCTGGGAATGCAATAGGTACATGAATGTGGGGGTTGATGGTTAAATGTCGAAGCAAAGGGTGGAGCGGATAAGCGAGAAGGAAGATGGACAGGTAGGACAGTTCAAAAGGGTGGTGCCGAGTTGGAGGGTTGGATGTGGGCTAAGGTAGGGGGCGGGCGGAGATTAAGAAACAGGTGAAATTGACATTGATCCCATGTGGTTGGAGTGTCCCAAGGCAGATGACGAGGTTTTCTTCCTCCAGGTGTTGGGTGGCTAGAATTTGGCGGTGGAGGAGTCCCAGAACTTGCATATCCTTGGCAGAGTGGAACAGGGAATTGAAGTATTCGACCACAGGGCGTTGGGGTTGTTCAGTGCATGTGTCCCAGAGATGTTCCCTAAAAGGTTCCTCAAGTTGGTGTCCTGTCTTCATAATGTAGAGGAGACCACATCGAGAGCAACGGATACAGTAGATGATATGTGTGGAGATGCAGGAAAATCTCTGTCAGATCTGGTAGAACCAGGCAGCACGGGGTACCTGGACTATGGTGTTGGAGGCTGTTGGTGGGTTCTGGGTTTCCCTGTTATTGGGAACATTTTTCCTGCATTTACCCTTACCTTCAGTAACTATTGTCTGAGGATATTCAAGTCTTGTTTCGCATTCCACTCACTTTATAGCCATTCATATAATATTGAACTTTCCGGTTTCTGCTCACAAAGTAGATAACCTCACATTCATTCACATTGTACTGCATTTCCATGCATTTACACACTCACTCAGCTTGTCCAAAACACACTGAAGCATCTCTGCCTCTTCCTCACAGCTTACCCTTCTGCCCAGCTTTGTGTCATCTACAGATTTGGAGATACTACATTCTGTTCCCTCATTAAATCATTAATATATATTTGGAATAGTTGGGATCCTTGCACTAATCTCTACAATACCTCACTTGTCATTGCTTGCCATTTGGAAATCATTTTGAATACACCAAGTCCCATGTGCATTAATTTTGCATGCTAATTTCTTACATGGGGTTTTTTCGAAAGCCTTCGGACAGTCCTAATAACCACATGCACTGTCTTCCCCTTCTCAGCTCCACGAGCTGCATCTCGAGAATTTCCACTAGACTTGCGAAGCACGACCTCTCTTTCATAAACCCATGCCAACTCTGTCCCATCCTGCCACTGGTTTCCAAGTGCTCAGCTATTAATTCTTTTAGAATGGACTCATGCATTTTCTCCACTATCGGTGTCAAGCTGACTGCTACATAATTTCTGATTTTCTCTCTGCGCTCCTTTTTATTATTGTTTAGGCTGCAATATGTGGTACAGTATGATTTACATTGATTGTAATCATTTTCACTATTTAGGTAAATGATTGACAGTTTCCGAGTTGTTCATTCATCTAACTGTATGGCACAAACTTCCTATTGATCTGTGTACTTTATCTAGGGATCAATTGGTGCAAGCTTCCTTATTTTTCTGTCTCCGGTTAATTCACCCTTCAGTGAACTCACAAACGGATCCATTCCAACAAGCTTTCAACTCTCTTCTCTACATTTTCATTTAACTTGTTTGCTTTGGCAAGTCCTATATTCTTAAAAACAATTCATCCAAGAATATCAATCACTCTGCACCCAAACATGGAGTTGTGATGACAAAGTGAAACATATTGCAAGCAAAACATTTGGCGTGTGTAAAAATATATTATATGCTTTTGTATTTCTTTCTGTCAGGCAAGAAAGGTTTACCTTAGGTTGCCAGGCCTTATAACATGAACCTTTTACAATTACATTATTAAAGAACAACAAACTTGATTTCAAAAGTACATCAGCTGCTGAACTGTGATCAAGGCAATTTTACTTCAATATTTATAATTAATCTTTACAATTTACTGTTAACTATACTAAAAATTATATCATAGGCCAATCCTACAAGAGTATTGTAAGTGAACCAAAGAAAATTGTCATGTCAGTGAAAAACAGTACAGAAACATGTTTATGAAGTACATATGTAGAAAATGCAATGTCTTGATTACCTTAGATGGAGTATTGCTCACTGTCTGCAGTCATAAATCTCCCCTCCATATAGTGAACTGCATCAAGTTACATTCACATCACACGGGCCACTAAATGATTGCCTCCAAAATGAGAAAATCCAACATTCAGTGACATTATCATTGCCAAGTTCTCTTGGGGCTTAACATTGACCAGAAAATGAACTGGATTGGTCTTGCAAAAGCAGTGATGCAAAAGCCGGTCAAAGGCTGAGAATCCTGCAGTGAGTAATTCACTTCTTGGTTCCCCAAAGCCTATCCACCATCTACAAGGCACAAGTCAAGAGGTGAATATTCTCTAATTTCCTGAATGAATGCAGCTCACAACATTCAAGAAGCTAGAAATAAAACACAAAAAAGAAACTGGCTTGGTTGACACATGCTCCCCCACCTTCAACATTCACTTCCTTCACTATCAATGCATTGTAGCAACAATGTGTCCCATTTGCAAAGTGCACTGCAGGAACTTAAGTCTCTACACAACACTTTCTAAACCTGCTACCTCTACTATGTGGAAAGCAGCAAATACTGGAACTTATGACTGCATACACTGATCACTGCTCCAGCTGAGGTAATCAAGGGTTTGCATTCTTTTACACATGTTCTTCATCAACAAATTTCTGTGTAGCTTTTCTTTTGCTTTCATGAGAATTTTGCTTGGTTCACTTTCAAGGTTCTTGTAAGATTGGCCTACACTATTGTCAACAGTACATTGTAAGGATTGATTAAAAATATTTTAGTAGAAATGTCTTAATCATAGTTTAGTAGCTGATATGCTTTTAAAATCATGTTTGTTGTTTTTAACAGTGTAACTGCAAAATGCGTTGTGGGCCTACCTACAAACAATGGGATACAATGGTTCAAGGATCGACTGGGACCCCCATAGTGTTAAAGGTTTAGATGGAGAGGAATTTCTTAAGTGTGCACAAGACAATTTTCTGATTCAGTATGTGGATGTACCTACTAGAGAAGGTGCAAAACTTGACCTACTCTTGGGAAATAAGGCAGGGCACATGACTGAGGTGTCAGTGGGGGAGCACTTTGGGGCCAGCGACCATAATTGTATTTGTTTTAAAATAGTGATAGAAAAGGGTAGATCAGATCTAAAAGACCAGATCTAAAAGTTGAAGTTCTGAATTGGAGAAAGGCCAATTTTGACGGTATTAGGCAAGAACTTTCGAAAGCTGATTGGAGGCAGATGTTTGCAGGTAAAGGGATGGCTGGAAAATGGGAAGCCTTCAGAAATGAGATAACAAGAATCCAGAGAAAGTAAATTCCTGTCAGGGTGAAAGAGAAGGCTGGTAGGTATAAGGAATGCTGGATGACGAAATAAATTGAGAGTTTGGTTAAGAAAAAGAAGGAAGCATATGTCAGGTATAGACAGGATAGATCGAGTGAACCCTTAGAAGAGTATAAAGAAAGTAGGAGTACTCTTAAGAGGGAAATCAGGAGGGCAAAACGGGGACATGACATAGCTTAGGCAAATAGAATTAAGGAGAATCCAAAAGGTTTTTACAAATATATTGAGGACAAAAAGGTAACTAGGGAGAGAATAGGGCCCCTCAAAGATCAGCAAGTTGGCCTTTGTGTGGAGCCACAGAAAATGGGGGAGATACTAAATGAATATTTTGCACCAGTATTTACTGTGGAAAAGGATATGGAAGATATAGACTGTAGGGAAATAGATGGTGACATCTTGCAAAATGTCCAGATTACAGAGGAGGAAGTGCTGGATGTCTTGAAACGGTTGAGGGTGGATAAATCCTCAGGACCTGATCAGGTATATCCGAGAACTCTGTGGGAAGCTAGAGAAGTGATTGCTGGGCCTCTTGCTGAGATATTTATATCATCGATAGTCACAGGTGAGGTGCCGAAAGACTGGAGGTTGGCAAACGTGGTGCCACTGTTTAAGAAGGGCGGTAAAGACAAGCCAGGGAACTATAGATCGGTGACCTGACCTCAGTGATGGGCAAGTTGTTGGAGGGAATCCTGAGGGACAGGATGTACATGTATTTAGAAAGGCAAGGACTGATTTGGGATAGTCAACATGGCTTTGTGTGTGGGAAATCATGTCTCACAAACTTGATTGAGGTTTTTGAAGAAGCAACAAAGAAGATTGATGATGGCAGAGCATAGATGTGATCTATATGGACTTCAGTAAGGCGTTCGATAAGGTTCCCCATGGGAGACTGATTAGCAAGGTTAGATCTCATGGAATACAGGGACAACTAGCCATTTGGATACAGAACTGGCTCAAAGGTAGAAGACAGAGGGTGGTGGTGGAGGATTGTTTTTCAGACTGGAGGCCTGTGACCAATGGAGAGCCACAAGGATCGGTGCTGGGCCCTCTACATTTTGTCATTTACATAAATGATTTGGATGCGAGCATAAGAGGTACAGTTAGTAAGTTTGCAGACGACACCAAAATTGGAGGTGTAGTGGACAGCGAAGAGGGTTACCTCAGATTACAACAGGATCTGGACCAGATGGGCCAATGGGCTGAGAAGTGGCAGATGGAGTTTAATTCAGATAAATGCGAGGTGCTGCATTTTGAGAAAGCAAATTTTAGCAGAACTTATATACGTGATGGTATATACTTAATAATTGTACTTAATAATTCTTTTCCCTGGGGTCGGGGAGTCCAGAACTAGAGGGCATAGGTTTAGGGTGAGAGGGGAAAGATATAAAAGAGACCTAAGGGGCAACATTTTCATGCAGAGGGTGTATGGAATGAGCTGCCAGAGAAAGTGGTGGAGGCTGGTACAATTGCAACATTTAAGAGGCATTTGGATGGGTATATGAATGGGAAGCGTTTGGAGGGATATGGGCCAGGTGCTGGTAGGTGGGACTAGATTGGTTTGGGATATCTGGTTGGCATGGATGGGTTGTACCGAAGGGTCTGTTTCCATGCTGTACATCTCTATGACTCTATGATAATTTGGAAGCACTAGCTTTCGGAATGCTGCTCCTTCATCAGGTGATTGTAGAGAATAAGATTGTTATAGACATGGAATTTATAGCAAAAGTTTACAGTGTGATGCAACTGAAATTATATATTGAAAAAGACCCGGTTTGTTAAGTCTCTCATCTTTCAGAGCAGTTGCTCCGAAAGCTAGTGCTTCCAAATAAACTGTTGGACTATAACCTGGTGTTGTGTGATTTTTAACTTTGTACATCCTAGTCCAACAGTGCTCTCTCCAAATCATGGTTCAAGGAGGCAGCTCACCACCACATTGTCAAGAGCAACTGGGATGGGCAAAACAAATTTGGTGCAACCAACGACACCGACATCCATGAATTAATTAAAAGACATAGGAACGTATTGTACTGACCCCCTGATTTAGGATTATATCACTGTTTCTTCATGGGAAGTGAGTCAAAATCTTGGAACTCACTTCTTAATATCAGTGTGGGTTTACCTAAACCATCTGGAATTAAATAGTTCCAGGAAGTGAGTCACCATCTCAAGGCTGGTCTAGGCAGAGTCCCACATTACATGTTTGCATAAAATAAAATCACAATTATGAAAAGTCAACAAAGCATTCATTGTATTGTTATCAGTAGAAAGAGATGTGGGAAGAACCATTCCACAATCTTAAGGGTCTATTACTCATATTTTAAAATACACATAAACCAATTTATACACCTCAAGGAGAAATTGGTGATATACCAAGTCAGGTCAACAATATGACCACAGACCGCATTTGGTCTCCGATTATACTGTGGCTGTTGGTCCACAACTGGTCTTCATGGACTGTTTTGCAACATCGTCAGACCAAAGTTGTGTACACAATGTTAGTGACAATGAAGGCTTGCTCCCCAGCTGGCTAAGTTTTAATTGTTGCTAGATCACCAATATCATCTTCAGGAGAGCAGTGGAATTCATTTATATTCAGATGACCTCAAGAATATTAATTGCTTCATACTGACAAGAACTGAACTGCATTGTTGAACTTGTAACTTGTATCTTTATTTTTCTACTTTTTCCTAAACTTTTGTACCCAGGTATCTTGTACCGAAGATGGCGCTATGAATGGCAAATTGTAAACTATTCATTGTACCCCTGTATTGCTGTACTTGAGTACAAGTGACAATAAAACCTAATTCTAAGAATTCAATTAAGGCACATTCAGTTCAAGAATAATACTGTTACTAAAAATCACAGTTAGAACCTTTATTGTACTAGGAGCTCTTACTGTAAACACACTGAATTTTGCAATTGTAAAGAAACTTCAGGAAAGGAGCAGGAATGTCCCTGTCTCTGTGCCAGGAGCTTCAGGTTTAAGACATATTCCACATTGATAGTAAAGGAGGGGACGTTCATTTCTGCCCACCAATATCCACGAGAAACCAAGCAACTCCCGCAATGACGACTATACATCCTCACACTCTACTTCCTGTAAAGACTCTATTTCATTCTCTCACTCCCTCCATCGCTGTTGCACCTGTTCTGATTATGCCAATTTTGACGAAGGAGCCTCCAAAATGTTCACCTTCTTCCTCAACCAAGGATTCCCTAGCACCATAGTTGACAGAGCTCTCAGCTGTGTCCAATCCATCTCCCTCATTTCAACCCTCACCCCCTCTCTTCCCTCTCACAGGAGTGGCAGGATTCCTCTTAACCTCACCTCCCAGCATCCACATTCAGAGGATCATTATCTACCATTTATGTCACCTCCAGTGAAATGTCACCATCAAACACATACTCTCATCCCCTCTTTTGTCAGCCTTTCACAAGACCGTTCCTTCTGGGGCACCTTGGACCACTCCTCCTTCACTCCAATACCCTCCACTATCTGGCACCTTCCTTAAAAACACAGAAGGTGGAAAACCTGCTCGTTTACTTCCTCCCTCCTCAGTATCCAAGGGCCTAAACACACCTTCCAGGTGAAGCAGCGATTTTCCTGCACTTCACTAAATCTAGTCTACAGCATTTGCTGCTCACAATGTAAATTGGGGATCTGAAGCATAGAGTGGATAACCACTTTGCAGAACACCTTTGTTTTGTTCACAAAAAGGACCGTGAGCTTCCAGTTGCCTGCCACTTCAACACACCACCCTTTCCCTGGACTACACCTCTGTCTCAGGCTTGCTGCAGTGCTCTAACAAAGCTCAGTGCAAGCTGGAAGTACAGCACCTCATTTTCCACTTGGGAACTCTACAGCCTTCTGGACTCCCTATCAAGTTCAGCAATTTTAGTGTTTGAGGCACCTTCTCCCATATTTTTACCCAACTCCCACTCATCCGGCTTTATTATCACACAGTCTGCTATTGCACACGGCGCTTTGTTAACCACTAATTGTCCCCATTAGCAGCTGTTCATTCTCCTAGACTGACTGTTATCCAATCCTTTGTTTGTCCAAATGTTCTTCTCTCTCTTTGGGCTCAATCTCCACCTATTGTTTACTCCTTACCCCGTCCCCCCACCCTATCTTCTACATAAAAATCAATTGTTTCCTAGCTACTATCAGTTTTATAGGAGGATCACTAGACCCAAGCATTAACTCTGATTTCTCTCCACAGATGCTACCAGACCTGCTGAGATTTTCCAGCAATTTTTGTTTTTGTTTGTGGCACATTCCTGACTATCAAACTAAATCTTCTAACACATGTCACTGGCAAGCAGTAAGTACTGGTGAGATTCCTGGTCAACTATGTGATGTGGAAAGAAAGTTGGTTCCTGTACTATCACTATCCATAGCTCCAAAACTGTGACATGCATATAGAAGTGCATGTTGCTACATCAACTCCTTGGGAGCCAGTTAGTTCAGTTGTTTGGATAATTGGTGTGGATCAGATTGGTGACATTGGGGTTGAATCATTGTCCCACGTAGAGTGGATTTAGGCTTGCTCCTTTTCCTACCCATAGTGGAGATCACGTCGTTATGGTCTGACCTGCATTCAAGCAATAACTGAAGAGAAAAGAAATTTCACACTCCTGAATATTCAAAATGTTTTGACTAGCATTAACAATCTTCACATCAGTGCTAAATACATGATTAGAGGTTGCAATAATTTTATTATGAGATAGCTTATTTACCGTTAGGTATTCAAGGAAACCATCCCTGGGATGTCCTTTCTGGGTCACAAGACATTTCCACTGCTTTTGAAGCTGATGACTGTGATGTGATATGACAGCTCTGGGCTAGTCCAATAGATGGATTCTTTGATGTTTTGCACCCATTTACCTGCAATTGAAACCAATCCACCAACCTCAGCTCAGGAAGAATGCTTCCTCAGTCATTACATGGACGCACTGACTGAAGAAACAGTTATAATTTTTCAAGCAAGGATGATATTGAAGAGGGACCTTGCAGATGATGGTGTTCACTTGTGTCTAACGTCAATATCTTTTTAGAAAGGAGAGGTCATAAATTTGGAAGCTGATGTTGAAGGTGTTTGCAATTTGGACCTTGCATTTTGTTGATATTGCATATTTTTCCCACTTTGCACCAGTGGTGGAGAAATTTTTAATGTTTGGAGAGTTGGGAATAACTGACTGCAAAATTCTCATTTCAGTTCTGCTCTTGTAGCCAAAGTATTTACATGTACTGATCCAATTGCATTTCTAGTCAATGGTGTTGAGGAGGTTAATAGTGCAGAATATTGCAATGGTAATGCCATTGAACTTCAAATGGGAGATGATGGAAATAGGCATTGCCTTGCACGTGTACCATGAATTTTACTTGTCACTTCTTAGCTCAAGCATAAATGTTGTTCAGGCATGACTTTCTATGAACACACATGGCTTCATTTTCTGAGGCATTACAAATAGGACTGTGCAATAATCAGGAACCATTTCCATTTTTAATGTCATGATGCAGAAAAAGTAATTGACAAAGCAGCTGACTACTGGGCTTTGAAATTCCTACAATAATGTTCTGAGATTCAGGACATTGGCAAACACAACCATTTTCTTTTGTATTAGAGATGACTCATGACTGTATAGAACTTTCCCCTCATTCCCTTTTATTTCAATTTGAAGGGATCAATGGACAACTAAAGTAATATGGGCAAGTGTTGAATGAACTACCATGGGAGAGGATTAAGTTGTATTAAATTACACACAATTAAGATTTATGAAGAGAGTTAGAAACACAGATTCTAGAATGAAGAAATAAGCATACTGCATTTAGTAAGTATGACTTAACTCTATTTAGAAAATGAGAATCATCAGAATGGTGGAATGGAGGTGAAATTCCAATTTATCAAAGGAAAAAGGACAGTTCTATTATCCTGACTACCATTGTCAGATTGTTAAATACTTCTGGCACAGAGATGATGCACTGTGGAATTGGTACTACCACATCTCACATATTAATTTGGGATAATCTGTTGACCAGCTTCCCATTATGCAGGCTCAGGATATACTTTCATGCTCATGTCATTAGGATCTCAGAGTCACCATAAGCAGAGATTTGAGCTCCATATGTCAGTCTTCATGTTGCCTGGGAATGAGCACTATGCCACCATTACTGAGCATGAATGCCATCCTAAAACACATTGCAGCTGACATTAAAATATGCCTGAAATTCACAACTATCCAATAGAAATTTGTATTCTAGCTCATCAATTCCATTCATCATACTTTATGCATTTATTGTACTTTATATAGATTATTTTTGCTTTCTTTCCAGACATGTTCAGAAGCTTAAATCTTTTGACAGAACAAATTTGATATTGTTCAAGTATTGAGACAGCATTGGTAAAACTTCCCTTCCTTAGCCTTGAAAACCTTGAAAGCCATCCAGGAAAAGTGAAGATGTAAGAAATATTAGTATATTAAGATAAAAATCACACAACACCAGGTTATAGTCCAACAGGTTTATTTGGAAGCACTAGCTTTCGGAGCGCTACTCCTTCATCAGGTGGTTGATGAAGGAGCAGTGCTCCAAAAGCTAGTGCTTCCAAATAAACCTGTTGGACTATAACCTGGTGTTGTGTGATTTTTAACTGTATATACCCCAGTCCAAAACCGGTATTTCCAAATCATAGTATATTAAACTTTTTGGAATGGATTGTCAGGGCTTGGTGCCCAAGGTTTGTATATGGCTGTACTACAAAACAACAAATAGGTGACACTTCAGTTGTGCAAAAAATGACAATACTAAAACTTAGCAGTGCAGAGAAGGTGAAAGGGATACTAATTGATTCAAAGTTAGCACTTATTATTAAAAAGGTGTCATCAGGAGGAACAATCCCTCAAACAGCAAGTCATCAGATAAACTTGTGAGGAAACAATGAGACAATCAAAATTTATCTGTGAACACCAGAGAGTTGACAAGAATGTAAAGTTTTAACCAGACCAAGAAGAGAAATTCCTTGTTTGGCGAACTTCACATTGAGCCATCCAGAAAACAATCAGAGATGGAACACAAGATTTAAGCACAAAGAGCTACACAAGGCATGTTCAATTCGTTCAAAGACAATGAGAAATGATTAACCAGTGTCCTGGAAGGAGAAAAGAATTAATGAAGTAAAAAGCCCTGAAGGCAAAACCTCACCAAAACCACGTCTCCTTTCACCCCTGCAACTACAACAAAATCATTGAGAAATTTTAATAGGATATTAAAATTAAAAGGAATATTTTGTGAATTTTTCGATTTATGGCAGTTTTGGTTTTCTTAAGCAGCATTTGATTTATGAATTCATCATTCACAGATGCCAAAGGATGATAGATTTTATGAGCTTTCATTGCATAACAGTGGAAAGTGTCCTGGGAAACATTAGGAAGACAGTATGGCATCCTGAGGGTATTTATCCAACCTAATTATGAATTTCTGTAATTGAAAGAGTTTATTTCAGTCTCTTAAGGCAAAAAGGCAAACCTTTCTAATTGTATGTTTAACTGTCCTCTTCCCTTCAATTTTCTTTCTCTTCTGTCGTCTCTTTCCCTGAAAGACCGCAAGTGGTCTCTCTTATGAATTGAGGGGAGAAAATGGATGTTGACAATTTTCCCTTTGGGAATCAGGATAGCTGAGGCTACTCTCCATTTAACATGCATACACATGAATGTCTCCAGCAACAAACAGTATCATCAATCAAACCTTTAAAAACGCATTCTGTTCTGTTGGGTTTCTAATTTTATGTGGGTTGGAATGGTATTCTGCCATATAGGATGAGAATATTCAGCTTTCTGGATATCATTTTTATTTGGCATTGAAAGGTTGCACTGCACTGTTGCAAGATCCTCTTACAGATGTCTTATAATATCCAGTAATACGTGCCTTTGGTGGAAGCTGAATCAAAATTTCACTTTATCAGTAGAGCTACCAGGACACATATCCTTGCAATTCTATGGAATAGATTTTCACAGGCACTGTGGTTGCCCCTTCACCACGACAACTACAGCAGTTTAAAAAGGCAACTCACCATCGCTTATTCAAGAGAAATTAGTGATGGCAATAAATGTTGGCTGAGTCAGAGATGTCCACATCATGTGAATGAATTTTTTAAAAACGTGGCACCCAGACATTTATTTGAAGTTGCAGATCTGTCACCCACTGCAGAAACTTTCTAATTTTCACTTCCATTGCTTTACAGCTGGAGGCAAGTTGAAACTTACATTCCTGTCTTTATAGGTTAATCTTCTCATAATTTAAAACATCCTCATTAGTTTCATAAACAGTGTCTGTTACATTTGCCTTATGGGTGTCAGCCTCTCCACGTGAATGACACCAGAATTCTCTCCACAATATAATATCAACTCATTTATCTATTCAGAAAATAATTACCACTGTGGTGTCTTTATTTCCAAAGGGTAATTGCTGCTAATTCTGTAATGCTTGATGAGTGCTTGCTGCCAAGATTCTTTCGTACCGAATGCCAATTAAACAATATAATGAATTGAAAAAAAATTAATAAATAGGCTTCAATGGCTCAAATATTATCTGCTGCTTCAGTATTAACTTTTCCATTCAGACTTCAATTACATACTCCATGTCAAATAAATGTTTTTAAAGTATTTGTTTGACACAGTCTGTTTATATCCCCAATCTGTGCTGGACAAAGGATAAATCAAAACGCATTTTCCAAATATTTGCTCTTTATTTATGCTGCTGCTCCTGTAAGGCCATTCTCCAATGCACTTGAAGTCATAATTCAATAATCCCACTAAAATTAGCATGAACAACATTTTCAGAATTGGTTGCTAGCTGCCTAAGCCACGTTAGCAAAGCACAATGCAATAATATGCAGCCACAGCATTGTGGGTCAAACAATGTTGGCCTAAAAGGAAAATCAATGTCAAATTTTTATTCATTCACTCTGCCACTGGTTGAGCATGTCACTGGCTAGGCTAGCATTTGTTGTCTATTTCAAACTGCCCTGGAAAAGGTGATGACGAACCACTTTGCTTAAAGCTACAATCCATCTGCTGTTGGCGACAAGAGGCCGAGGATTTTGACCTAATAGTTGTGAAAGAATGATGTAATTCCAAGTCAAGTTAGTATGTGATTTGGAGAGGAACCTGTAGAGACTGGTCTTCCCATGCATATGCTGACCTGTCCTTCTGGCTGTTGGATTAACAGAATTAAAGCAGAGAGGTAAAACTAGGTGATAACAAACAATTCAAGGAATAACTATTATTTTACCAACAATTGATTGCCTTAATGTTGCCAGTCCATCAGAGAGAGCTGTTTTCCATGCAGTAAAGAGTGAGGTGTTTGAGTATAACTTTGATTTTCCGCTCTAGCATAAAATGGGCAGCAGCAAATTCCAGCTTGTTTTATATTTCTCACAAAATTGATTTCCATTGTCTTCAGTTGCAAGATAAGAAATGGCACATAAGATCCAAGTAATCAAATCACCTTGTGCACACTGCCAGTGCAAAATAAATATTAAAAATTACAACTGTTTTAAAATGGTGAAAGTTGCATTCAATACAATGTCAAAAATTAATATTTTCTAACATTGATACACATTTTCTCTAGAAATCTGGTATAGAATTTCCCTGCATCAATAGCCACCATTACTTGGCACTTGGTGATCAATGCTATGCCTACTGTTATGATTTGATTGTTGCCAGTCAATTCAGCAGAGCCATGTGTAGGCCATAAAGAACTTAAGAAGAGTGCTATAACCATCAACAGCTGGTGTGCACATTTTTTTTCCATAGGTAAAAATGCAGACACATAAACCAGTCACAAATGTATGAAACTTTTAGCTTGTTATTACATCAAAACAGAACTGGGGACTGAAAAACTGCATAATGGAATCATGTAGAAGTGAATTGACACGAAACCAGAAAAATTATTGTGACTTTCTCAAAGTCATATGATTTAAAGGCATTTCTTTATAATTCCACATGTAATGAACAGTGGAGAAATTGATCCCATATATCATGAGAATCTTTTTATTAGATAGTTTCTTCTAAAGAATTAGCAGGCCTAGAGATATAGATGACGACAATTCATTACATTATTCAAAACAATAATCCTCACTACATCACTTCAAATCTCAGGCAGTGGGAAAATTAAAATACATAAGCTTTGCAGTTCTTGGATACAAGAAGTAATGAAAATTGTGTTTATTGAGAAATTTAATATGGATTGATAAAATTGGTGAGATTTGCAACATTTCCTTTCAAAAGAAATATGTCATTTGATTTGAGATACTTTAAAAATGGCAGTTTGCTTCTCTCCTGCAAAGTAGAAGAATTTAATTTAGGACTTGGATACACAAAGGTTCAACAGTGTTCTGTGCCAATTGTAATTAGCATGGCTCAGTTCAATTTTGGTGGTCCAAATTTACTAAGGAGCTTAAGAAAGACTGTGTTTCAAGCATACTACAACATGGCATCACTGAAGCTTCAATTATTTAGCTTCTTAATAGAATGAGAATACAGCATAAACTCAAGAATGAAAAGTTAACTAAATTCTTGCAAACTGGAAATGAGAAATTTAACTAATGAAATTCTAGTAAAATCTTAGGAGATTTTTAATATTCATTTGTGGGACTTGGGCAACACTGGCTGGCCAGCATTGATAGCCCATTCCCTTTTGCCCTTGAGCAGATGGTGGTGAGCTGCCTTCTTGAATCACTGCAGTCCACTTGCTGTGGATTGACCCACCATGCCGGAAGGGAGGGAATTCCAAGATTTTGACCCAACGACTATGAAGGAACAGCGGTATATTTCCAAGTCAGGGAGGTGAGTGACTTGGAGGGGAAATTGCTGGTTGTGGTGTTCTCAAGTACCAGCTGCCCTTGTCCTTCTAGATGGAAATGGTAATAGGTTTGGAAGGTGCTGTCTAAGGACCTTTGGTGAATTTCTGCAGTGTATCTTGTAGATAGTACACACTGCTGCTCCTGAGCGCCAGTGGTAGAGGGATTGACTGTGTGTACATGTGGTGCCAATCAAGCGGGTTGCTTTGTCATGGATGGTGCCAAGCTTCTTGAGTTTTGTTGGAGCTGCACCCATCCTAGCAAATAGGGAGCATTCCATCGCACTCCTGACTTTTGCTTTGTAGATGGTGGATAGACTTTGGGGTGTCAGGAGGTGAGTTAGTCACCACAGTATCCCTAGTCTCTGCCCATTTACATTCAAGATAGCATTTATTCAATGCCACAAGTGAACTATGTAGCAGGCTGTACCATCACAATCCGGTACATTTTAAACTAACAGATTACTAATGGGCTAAGAATTGATGATAAGAGTGGATATGATTGAGTTAGTCAGTTGCTCAGTGATTCAGCAATCTCTAAAGTAATATAATACCACTGAATAAGGGATGACACAATAGGGGGGACAATCTGTGTTGTAATACACATGCTAAACAGATTAACATGCCATGTTTAATTCAAACATAACAAAACAGGGACATGGTTTCTATCAACCCATGTGCAGATTAATCTACATAAATGAGTAAAAACCAATCATTGCAAGTCAGCTGTGTTCACTTCATACATATGAACAACAAAATATTGTAGTTATTATTCATGGTGTTTCCTGTTGTCTCGATTTACTTATGATAAAAATAGAATAATTAACTGAACATTTGTCAAGTATCTTCAAAAACCTCTCAAAGAGCAAAGATATCACCGTTTTACAAAATACAATGGTTTATATATTATCATAGAATCCCTACAGCGCAGAAAGAGGACTTTAGCCCTATCAAGTCTGCACTGACTCTCTGAAGAGCATCCCACCCAGACCCAGACCCTGACTCTATCCCCATAACTCCATGTTTACCATAGCTAATCCACCTAACCTGCACTTCCCTGGACATTATGGGGCAATTTAGCATGGCCAATCCACCTAACCTGCACATCTTTGGACTGTGGGAGGAAACCAGAGCACCCTACAGAAACCCATGCAGACCCAGGGCGAACTTTTGGAGTACTGTGTGCAGTTCTGAGTATCTTGCTATAGGAAAGATATTGTAAAATTGGAGAGAAAAGATTTACAGGAATGTTACTTAGACTGGAGGGTTTGTATTATAAGGAGAGGATGGATAGGCTGAGACTTTTTTCACTGGAACGTGGGAGGTTGAGGGGTGGTCTTATAGAGGTTTATAAAATCATGAAGGATGTGAATAAGGTGAATAGCAAAGGTCTTTCCCTAGGGTAGGGGAGTTCAAAACTAGAGGACATAATTTTAAGGTGAGAGGAAAAAGATTTAAAAGGGACCTGAGGTGCAACATTTTCACACAGAGGGTGGTTCATATGTGGAATGAATTGCCAGAGGAAGTGATAGATACAGCTGCAGTTACAACTTTTAAAAGACATTTGGACAGGTACATGAATAGGAAAAGTTTAGAGGGATATGGTCCAAATGCAGGCAAATGGGACTAGTTTTGTTGGGAAACAGTCAGCATGGACGTGTTGGACCAAAGGGTCTGTTTCCATGTTGTATGACTCTATGACTATAACGTGAAAACTTCACATAGACAGCCACCCAGAGCTGGAATCAAACCCAGGCCCCTGGTGCCATGAGGCAGCAGGGCTAACCACTGAGCCACCATGCTGCCCAACTTAGCCAACTTTACCTGAAAATACAATAATTCTCCTCCTAACTAATACATCTTCCCCTTTAAAGTTATTCCTATGAACTTCTTATGTAATTAAGATAGAATACATAGCTTGGACTAAGAAATTTGATAAGAATCATAAAATCATAGAATTGTTACAGAAGAGGAGATCGCCATTCAGTCAGTTGTGTCTATGTTGTCACGTAGTTATTCAGTGAAGTGTGTTCTTTGAAAACTAGGATGGCCTTCACGAAAATGGCACAAACTACTGGTATTCATTTAGTCAGCTTTTATCATTATTGCAAACTACAGCCAGTATAATTCTATTTTATTGCTATAATTATGTTACTTGTGGCTGAACTGTTCAACTATTTTTACAATAAGTTCAATTTATTTTTATTAAAAACAGTGTCTGTCTAAGCAAAGATACTAAGAATACCTTCAATATTATTCCACGGATTTTTTTTTAAAAAGTGGTTAACTTCTGTTATTTGTTGCTGTCAGAATAATGAACACTAGTTCTCCTTCAGGAATTCCTAATCCTCCCAGTGTGGCTGTAACCCCATGGATAATGTTATCATAGGACTGAAAAAATAAACATTTTCACCAAATTAAACAGAAGTTAAACGAGCAGTAACATTAATCCAGAAAAGAAAGATATGTGTAAATGTAACACTGATTTCTTGGCATTTTGCCACAATGTAGGAATACTCATTCTATTAGATTAGTCCATCTGTCAATAGTGAGAATGTTTGCAACCTTGTGCACCCTTCTGTTGCTTGTCAATATGAAATATTCAGCACATTGTTTCTTACAATGTACAGTGAGCAATACATTATCGCACCAGAATCAAAGAATGAATTGCCAAGTAATACAAAGATGGGGAATTCAAGCCTTGGAGTATCCTTTGATATTGAATCCTTTACAGCTACAAGGTGTCCATATGTCTGTCTATCAGTCTTACTTCCAATTGGCAATGTTTCTCTTGCCTACACATGGTTGATTCTACAGCTGACAACCATTACAGTTAAGCACAACTTTCTTTAAAATATTCCAAACATGGCTTAATACTCAAAAGGTATTCATAAACATGCAGGAAAGTAAGGTGAAAGTAGAATCTTGCTTTCAGGGTTCCATAATCTTAGTTAGTGAAACTAAGTATAAAGTTTAAGGAAGTACCAGCAATCATTTTAAGAGTGCTGCAAGGTTTATTATATTTGAAAGTCTTTGTTTGTCATAGTTTGAGCTCCATTTTACAGACTTACATTAGTCCTGCAGATACCCCAACAGTTTAGTCAATAAATGATCAGCCTAATGAGCCTTCTAGACCAGGAATAAATAAAGAGCTTGCATTTGCATAGCACCTTTTACAATCTCACAATGTCCCAAAGTGTTTTACAGCCAATTAGGCATTTTTGAAGTGTAGTCACTGTTGTAATATTGGGAGATATGACAGGTTATTTATATAATGACATAATGATCAATTATTCTGATTTATCAATGTTGTTTGAGAGATAGATATTAGATGGGAGAATTCACACCACTCAATTCTTTTTGGGCGAATGTTGTGTGATATTTTGTATCTGCCTGGGCAGGCAGATGAAGTCTGGATTTAATGACTCATTTGAAAAATGACATCTATGACAGTTTAGTACTCCATCGATACCATAATAAAATGCCAGCCTGGATTATGTGTCAAGAATCTGAAGTGAAATTTGACTTCTGAGAAGGAATTTCTTCTCTCGGAGGGTAGTGGAGTTTTTTTTATTGGAGACAGCTGTAGAAACTGGGTTGTTGAGTATACTAAAACTGAGATTTACAGATTTCTAATGAATAAAGGAATCGATGGTTGTGGCAGTAAGGTAGGAAAGTGCAGTTACAGATTATCAGATTGGCTATTGTCTAATTAAATGACAGTGCAGACTTGATGGGCCAAATGGCTTATTTATGTTCTTTTTATGTCATAATCTTGGAGAGTTAGAGGAAAGAGTATCACTGAACAAAATCTGACACTGCTAATGACATAGCTGTGTTAAATGAGCTCATCTCAATCAAGGGTACAGCAAGATTGCTACAATTGAAGTTGGCACTGCTTAGGAGGCTTGAAGTGAATCAATTCATGATTTCACTGTCAATTATTGCATATGTGTGTTGAATATCTATATTTAGACAGAACTGCTTTCATTATCAAAGCAGTCAGAATCAATGCGTTGCAGATATGACTATGCAGACTTATGCTATTGAAAAATCAGTTGTGCAAGGTCGGTTGGCCTTTATGGAAATACCACGAAATATTTCAAGTGAGATGGGAGAAACTTTTCGGGGACAACTAAAGTCCTATGTAGGCTGAATGATATTTCATTGTTCTCTTCTTCATGGAAAAATATCTATCTCTATTAACAATTGGCACATAAAAAATATCTGAAATAAAAGATACTAGCTCCCCATTAGCTCATTATTGTCAGCCAATGTGTGGCTGGGTCATAGACACCAGCAATTACAAGTGGACATCCCATGTGTAATGATTTAACTTATCTCCGAGAATAGTAGGGGAGTGGAATGGCCTGCTTGCAACAGCAGTTGACTCAACAACGTTAAAGGCATTTAAATGGGCATTGGACATTCATATGGATAATAATGGAACGGTGTAGATTAGATGGCCATCAAATTAATTTCATTAGTCGGCACAACATCGTGGGCTGAAGGGCCTGTCCTGCACTGTAACGTTCTCTGTTCTATGTTCTCTATGTTCTAGCATGGGACAGCCTGGACATTATAATTGGCTTTAGTTTCCATGGGCTAAAAAGAGCAAAGTCAACTCAGTTTTGATGACATCCAGTGAGCAACATTGGAAAGTTTGCATGTATGGAGTTTGGGTGGGGGCACGAATAAGATCAGTACTGATGAACCATAAAATTGAACATGCTGCCAACAACTGCTATTCAGGCTCACACTTGAAGAATAGCTATTTGGGAAAGGCACTAAATTATGCCTGGTAGCCACGTTAAAAACATCAATGGGAGACAATAATCTCAAGAGGGCATTGAACGTTGATGTAACTAATTTGACATTTCCCAGACTCATTTTAATACTGATCCTCACAGCCAATAGCATAGAAATTTTTATCCCATTAAAAAGTCATATTTTAGCCGACAGGATGGAGTAGCAAATTAGCTCCACCAGGTCTGTTTAAATTCCACAATATTCTGAATCATTTCCTGATAGACTTATAAATATTTGATTTATATGCAATTTTTACAAGGCTTCAAGTAAAGACTGAGGGCTTATTTTTCTATGTTTTATGAACACCATGAGGACAGAAAGGAAGTTGGAATATTCTTTAAAAAGGAAATGGAAATACTTAATTTGAACAAATCTAACCAATGTCTATCCACACTGTTGAGGTTCATACTTAATTGTTCACTTCCTCCTCAATACATGTGCAACATGTAATTGTTGCTTGCTATTACCAATTATACATTACAGCCTGAGGTTATTTTGGGAACTGTTGTGGAGAACAGTAAAACTTCAATATTGTTTGTGCCGTTTGTAAATGGGGTGCCCATGTTTAAAGGAAATTAGAGATAAGGAATAAATGCTGTCCTTGAAAATAATACCTTCATCCATGAAAGAATTAAATAAATCTGGCAGTTTCTGAAAACAAAGATGCCAATCAAAGCATTATTTCTGTTTCTTTCTTCACCTGCTGAATTTCTGATATAGTTTAATAAAATCCCACCATAGCAGCTGGTGGAATTTAAATTCAGTTGATAAAAATCTGGCATTTGAAGATGTGAAACTATTATTGATTGTTGTACAAACCCATCTGGTCTGGTCTGGCCCAGATGTGACTCCAGCTCCACAGTCATGTGCTCATCCTGAACAGTGTTCTAAAATAGTTCAGAAAGCTACTAGGTCCAAGGGCAATTAGGGAGGGTCAACAACAAGCAGGTTTTGCCACAATGTCCACCGTCATCTTAATATAGACAAGTTTGGTTTTCAGCTGTGGGAGGTTGGTGGGTGGTTTGGAATAGCACTATTGACATTTGAGGGAGCCCTAGTGACCAGATAGGTCCAATCCTTAATTGAGGAGGGGGAGGCAGCTGGAGGGTCAAACTCCAAGGGGGATTCTATCACTGAACCCAGGATGGGGGAATCTAATCCCTGGCACTGGTAACAGGATCTTTTCCCTGGCCTCAGTGAGAGGATCTGACCCTGGTTCAGTGTAGAGATTTGAGTGGCATCTGATGGAGCGGCAGTTTGATATCGGGACAGCTTGAAAGGCTGAGAGAAAGCATTCTGCTCTTTCTGTCCTACAAGGAATACTTCTTGTGGTTTTCTTCACCTGTACATACCTGCCAGATTTTCCAAGACCTGGAAAACACAGCTCTTTCAATCATATCTAAGCTCACAAAGCAGGTCAAATCAGAGGCGTCCTGATGCATTAACATTTACCCCACTGCCTGAAGGTGGTTTATTTGCTGCCTCTTGTCCCAGTTGTCCCAATTAAAAGACAAACCTGGTGGGTTGGAGCCATTGCTGCAATTCTGTTGCCCCTTTAGATCTCTATTTGCATCCAATCATAGCCCTTCACTTGTGATAAATCTCCCTTTCTGTGTATATAAAAGAAAATAATCTTTGCCATTGCAGATAGTTAACAGAAAGGGCATATTGCTTTACCCTTTTAAACTGATGTTTTACTGTTTTTGGCCCTGATGTAAAGTTCCACAGAACATTTTCTACACTTAAAGGATTATAGAAGTAGATCTAAAGGATATAAATAGTGCAGTTCATCAGTCAATCCTTTATTAAATATACAGAATGTTCCATTTTTATAATTAAACATTGACATATGGACTGTTCATGAATGTCCATATGTGAAGCATTTAAATTGAATACACTATGAACCCCAAGAGACTGTTAATTTTCCATCTATTGACTGAAATAAGTAAACAGCAAGTCATAACACATTTTACCAAGTATTGTTACAGTAAAATATTTAAGCTTTTTCTGTCACAACAATGTTAATACATAAGAAATTATGCTCTAAAATGGGTTTCTAGGTGTGTACTGGATGAAATCAAATCTTTTTATGCCAACTGTAGTCTAAAGTCCAAAGTGTAAAGTACCAATATCTTCATTACATTTACAATAACGTGTACAACAGAAAACACAGAACTAACATTTACTGTCAGTAATGTTAATATTTAGCCTAAAAAATGTTACTTAGCAAAGAAAAACAATCTCCTATCACTGTGTAGATAGATTCAAAACTTGCGTGCAAAGGGATACAGCCAAATCTGCCTGTCTTTAAATTCTATTGAGTTGCTTGTGGCATTCAAGATGTACAAAAGGAAAAAGAAAATTAAAACAGTTCACACCAGAGTGGACCTTTGTTACCTTCAGAGGACATGTCCCATTGCAATACCAATGCAAAAAGCAGAACTTCCAGGCACTAGCAATCCACAAGAAGAAAAACTTAATTTTAAATTCAAGTCTGTTTGATTGATACATAATAAAAGGAACATCTTCGATGTAAAAATGCAACAATGTATGAATTTACCCCTTTGAAGGATATATTCCTCAATTAGAAGCCTCCTGCTTATATCATTAGCATCAATGATGTTTGATTTTTTAATGTTTCATTTTACTGTTATGGAGTGACCACTGTATATCAGATAAGTAATTATAACCAATTGCTTTCAATGACCAACTTGTAATAGAATTTAAATGTTTAAAATGTATTACTATTCACTTTGAAGGTGAACAAAAAGTTGCAGTAAAACTAACCCAAATGTTTGAATAGTCAGCACAAATAAGATCTACACTTTTTGTGATGCATTAAACCTAACTGTGAAAATTTCACATTAATTTAGATTAGACTTGCTAAGCTTGTGCAGCACAGAATTGCAATGCTGAAACACATTTGGTTCCCTTTGATATACCTTTAAAATGAATGAATAAATTACTTTATTATTACTATAAGTCTTTTCGTGCTTCAGATTTCGAAAGCCCTCCCCCGTTTAGAAAATAGTCTACACCTCTATTCTTCCAACCGAAGTGCATAACCTCACACTTTGCCACATTGTATTCCACCTTTCACTTCTTTGACCAGCCTCGTAGCCTGTCTTAGTCTTCCTGCAGCCTCCCCACTTCCACAACATTACCCCTCCCACCACCTATGTTTGTGTCATCTGAAAACTTAGCAACAATGCTCTCAGATTCCTTTGTCCAGTTTGTTAATGTATGACATGCAGAGTTGTGATCGCTGTGGAACTCCATTAGTCTCTGGCTGCCATATTGAAGAAGACTCCTTTATCCCTACTCTCTGCCTTCTGCCAGTCAGCCAATCCTCCATCCATGCCACTACCTTGGCCCTAACACCATGGTTTCTTATCTTATTTAGCAGCATCTTGTGCTGCACCTTGACAAGGACCTTTTGGAAATCCAAATAGATCATGTACACTGGCTCTCCTTTGTCTAACATGCTCATTACTTCTTCAAAGAATTCAGTACTACTTTACCATACACTTCCAAATGCTCTGCAATCACATCCTTAAAAATGGACTCTCTTACCAATGACTGAAATCAGGCGAACCTGTCTATCATTTGATGGGGGATCTCTACTTTTTGTCATTTACATAAATGATTTGGATGCGAGCATAAGAGGTCCAGTTAGTAAGTTTGCAGATGACACCAAAATTGGAGGTGTAGTGGACAGCGAAGAGGGTTACCTCAGATTACAACAGGATCTTGACTAGATGGGCCAATGGGCTGAGGAGTGGCAGATGGAGTTTAATTCAGATAAATGCGAGGTGCTGCATTTTGGGAAAGTAAATCTTAGCAGGACTTATACACTTAATGGTAGGGTCCTAGGGAGAGTTGCTGAACAAAGAGACCTTGGAATGCAGGTTCATAGCTCCTTGAAAGGGGAGTCGCAGGTAGATAGGATAGTGAAGAAGACGTTTGGTATGCTTTCCTTTATTGGTCAGAATATTGAGTACAGGAGCTGGGAGGTCATGTTGCGGCTGTACAGGACATTGGTTAGGCCACTGTTGGAATATTGCGTGCAATTCTGGTCTCCTTCCTTTTGGAAAGATGTTGTGAAACTTGAAAGGGTTCAGAAAAGATTTACAAGGATGTTGCCAGGGTTGGAAGGTCTGAGCTACAGTGAGAGGCTGAACAGGCTGGGGCTGTTTTCCCTGGAGCGTTGGAGGCTGAGGGGTGACCTTATAGAGGTTTACAAAATTATGAGGGGCATGGATAGGATAAATAGACAAAGTCTTTTCCCTGGGGTCGGGGAGTCCAGAACTAGAGGGCATAGGTTTAGGGTGAGAGAGGAAAGATATAAAAGAGACCTAAGGGGCAACTTTTTCACACAGAGTGTGGTACCTGTATGGAATGAGCTGCCAGAAAATGTGGTGGAGGCTGGTACAATTGCAACATTTAAGAGGCATTTGGATGGGTGTATGAATAGGAAGGGTTTGGAGGGATATGGGCCAGGTGCTGGCAGGTGGGACTAGATTGGGTTGGGATATCTGGTCGGCATGGATGGGTTGGACCGAAGGGTCTGTTTCCATGCTGTACATCTCTATGACTCTATCTGCCTCCCTCCCTTATTAAACAGGGTGTTATATTAGCCATTTTCCATTCCTCTGGGACCCTCTATGGATCCAGTGATTCCTGAAAGATCACTGCCAATACATCCACAATCTCCTCTGCTATCTGCTTCAGATCCCTGGGGTGTAGTCCATTTGGGTGATTTATCCACCTACAAATATTTTCCCAGCACCTCCTACCTAGTGCTGGCTACTGCACTCACCTCTACCCTCTGATTCTCTTGAAGTTTTGGTATGCTACTGGTGTAGTCCACCGTGAAAACTGTTGCAAAGCACCTAATCAGTTTCTCCACCATTTCTTTATCCCCTGTTATTACTTCTCCAGCCTCATTTTCCAGTGGTCCAATGTCCACTGTTGCCTCTCTCTGACCTTTAATTCTATGTGTTCTGACCCCATATCACTTCGTACAGTCAATATAATCTCATTCATTACTAACAAGGCAAACCCACCACTTGTCATCTGCCTGTCCTTTCATTAGGATGAAGATCCTTGGATATTTAGTTTCCACCTCTAATCTCCTTGCAGCCATGTCTCTGTGATGTCCAAATCATACCCGCCAATTTCAATCTGAGTTACAAGCTCATTTACCTTATTTCATAAACTGAGTGAATTTAAGTCCAACACCCTCAGTCCTGCGCTGACCACCCCCTTCTCATTGTTGTCCCCTCATCTGCTCCGCCTGAAGTTATATGATCCAAGTGTAGCATCTTACACCATAAATTGGAAAATAAATATTTGAGAGTATAGAACCTGCACATTGCTGAAAAAGAACATATCGTGCCAAAGGTTTTTTTTTTGCCTTGTGCTCATTGCAATCATTGTCAAGAAAACCAACGTAAAGAGAAATAATATGTTGACACTTTATAAGAAAAACATGATGATTGACCTGGCAAATGGGGTCTAATTGGTAAAAGCATCACAATGGAGAATATGCCAGTTAAGCAATGACTAACAGTTAACTGCTAGGCTTTGTTTAAAATTTAACGGGCAGACCGCCTTGGATTCATCAAGGGATGACTCTGAAGAATGAACCAGAGAATGGCTAACACTCTTATTGTTCAATTGAAACAGGTGCAGTGTGTACATTTTCCATTTGTCTGCAAAGAACAGGGGCTTGTGTATTAATGTATTTTTTTGTACTCAGAGATACACCTCACTGACAGCCTTACTGGCAATCTTAAGTTTGTTATCAGCATAATATTTTGCACACTTGTGATTACTTTGCAAAAGCTATCCAATCACGACATTACATCTAAAGTTCGGTGTTATGCTTAGAGTAGTGAAAACATGAGCTGGTTGGGCATAGTCAGGATGTGGAAAGCTTCAAAAAATGTGTCTTTTATCAGCAATATTCAATTTGAAATTACTTTCAGGTAAACTTTTCATTGAAACTATGTTGCATCCTTTGGCACACCTACAATTTTTCACTGAAAAATTCGGGATGTGCCAAAGATGTGCAACATTTTCCACTTTTCATTCAATAACATAACCATAGCAAAGCATACTGTGGCTTGGATCAAAAGCAATCAGAATTTTAATATGTTGCAATGCCAGTATGTCTGATAGTTTTTAAAAAAACCTTTTACTACATAAATGCTATCCAATAAAGTTTTCATTTCCTTCACATTCTATGCCTGTGGCTTTCAGTTTAATATTTCCTGAGATGGACCTTTTCTTTGTGCATTCGATTGAGATGACTAAAATTAATTTTATTTGTGACCTTTACAATCATCAGAAAGAAAAGACCATTATTCTTATAGGAATCCATTGTGCTAAGTCAATTCTAATCACAGTGATGAGCTTATACAATTAGAATTAGACTGAAAAGGTTCAAATTAATTTCCCATATGACTCTTTACAGCTATTGAGAAGAAAGGGGAGAAATCTCTGGGCAACAAGCCTGTGTAGTGTTTTGCTGTGGCAAATAAATCTACTCATGATTTGGAGACATAATAACTTTACTGATGAACATTTTCAGTTAATTTTTCTCATTTTCAGCTAAAGTACTTAGTTGGGTGAAATTTCTGGCACCCAGTCCACTGTGTGACTTTTCTTAAACAGTGTTGAGTTCTTCCCATCATTAATTATGCAACCAGACTTTAGGGGGTCCTTTCTCAGATAATTAAGCAGCTAGAGAGACAGAAGTGATCATCCCTGCTGGAACCTTCTGGCATTCACACTGTGGGTCCTATACTTGAAGCCCAGTTGCCCAACACTTCAGATGCTGTGAGCTAGGACCAAGCACACACACACGCTACAGTCAGTACATGACCAGCTACCCACTTCGCAGACAGGCATCTGGAAGTGCTGGTCTACAAGGTCATGGAGAAAATGGCTATGATGTATCCCACAGACTGCCACAGGAGGTCACAGCATCAAAGTAAGCCATACTGGATGCAAACTGTAGCCAGGTCAGTGCTGCATGTCATAAGACCATGCAGAAGTAGCCCATTCATCTCCACACTTCAGTGAGATTATCACTAGTCTGATCATCATCAACGTCACTTTCCTACCTTCTGCTCAAAGCTCTTGACTCCTCAACTGATTAAAAATCTGTCCTTGTTGGCCGTAAATATATTTAATTACATAACCTTGCTTTCTCACCCAATTTCATGCCATCCATAAATAGTACATTGACGTTCCTCATCCAAATTACTGATATATATTGTACACAATTGTGGTTTCAGTACTGATCCTTGTGACACCACTAGTTACAGGCTGCCAGCCTGAAAACATCTCCCAGATTTCAACTCTCTGTCTTAGTTAGTCTATTAGTTAGCTAATCCTCAATCAATGTCAATGTACACCGCAATATCTTGGGTTCTCTTCTTATTAAGCAGTCCCAGGTGAAACTGGTTCCCAGCAGAGCAGGAAGAAGGTCAATTTCCTTCTGTTCTCTGCAAAGACCTTCTCTTTCCTCCCGCACATTCATAAAGACATTGCTCACTCTAAGTCTGTCACTGCACATGCCTCTCCCCAGGGCAGGGGGATGCGAGGCGAGGTCTCATCATTTTCCTCTGCTTTTCTTTGCTTTGCTGGCTAAGTAGTAATCATTATCTTCTTCTACGTTTTGTTGGTACTTACACCAAGGTCACAATGATTCAAGCCATACAATCTCTACATGAGATGTGTGAGCAGATATTCTGTGGGGGAATGCAACAAGGATGACACAGTTTTTATTGAAGGAAATCCTGAGCCCTCAGATGCATCACACTGAATGTGATGTCCTATCACAGTGAGCCCGGAGTCTTCCCATGAAGGTGATTGTTATTTGTCAACAAGTATCTCTGAGGTATGTCACTTTATCCAAATGAACTTTGTACAACGTTATTTTCAGGCTATATTGGGGGAGTAGAATTCTGTCAGGAAGCCACTGTGCTATAAAGCAGTGCAAGCCACAGCGAGTGACAATCTGTAACTTAGCGATAAATCCCCTGCATGCTAAGAATACATTGTGATGCACATATGGCCTGGCATTCTACAAGTCAGTGAGTGGGAGCTAAGAAAGTAATGTGAAATTGGCAGAGGCTGATAGCCTCAATCTAAGCACAAAGTGAGTCAGTGCTAAGAAAGCAAGCCAAGAAAGAGAAAATGAATCCTGTGCAGGTAGATGAGATGTGTTTGTGTCCCTACATGCAAAGTGTCCTGGCACAAGTCATGGGTGTCCCTGAGCTCCAAAGTGAAGTGTTGAAGACTGAAGTGGTATATGACAAGGTTTAAAAACAGGCTTGATGATATGGTGAAGCTGACGGTTTACTAAGGCCCACTTGCATGGGCTAAAGGTTGAGGAGGATGGTGATGGAGCATTAGATGTTATTTTGAGAAGTATTTGCATGATGGTTGGGGCAAGGACTTGATGAGTTGCAGCCATTAGATACCTGCACTAATTTGCTCTAATAATTGGGAATCTGAGATTTGTAGTTTCTCAGAAAAGGAGACATTTGGAAGGGTCATAGAAATAAAGTGACTTAGGCTTTAACAAAATACAAATACAGTATAACATTGATTATCTGAATTTTGGATTATCCAAACAAGATCCCAAGGTCCCGATGCTTGAGTAAACTGTGTTATCTGAACATTCGATTATCCAAACAAAATACTCCCACCCATGTCATTCAAATAATCAAGGATGCCCTGTACATTGAAGTACCATTGCTGCTCAATGGCAAGATTGTGAAGTTGCTATTTAAGGCTTGAGGGAAAAATTGCAAAGTTTCTTCTCAACACGAGGTTGTGATTTGTTTTGTTCTCTTAGCATTTTCCCAACTTTCTCACCATTGCTTAAAGCACACTAGAGAGGGGAAACTTTTACCCATTATTTCGTATTGAAATATGTGAAAATACACTATTTGTTTCTCGGACAAAGGTCATTCGCCATACAACTTTCACAGTTTAGTTACTGCCAAACCGTTACCACAGCATCTCCAGTGCACCTTCAGTGCCTTAAACTGGTGCCAATGTAATAAATCATCCAATCAAATGTTCTTTAAAATTTGTCTAGCTTAAAGCTAGTTAATTGCTGGAAATTGTTTAGTTTATTGCGCTCAAGGTGCTAAGTGGCGAGAAATTGGGATTCAGACAATGGCATAATTTAATAACAGAATTTATTGGTGATATAACCTAAAATCAACAATGTATGTTAGCCTTTTTAATTAAACCAATGTGGGTCATAAATTATATAGAGACGGATGGATGGATTTTGATATGTTAAAATCTTTACTTTTCTGACCACAGAGCACCATTGCTAAAGTGCCAAACGATATTTATGAGAAGACCTAAGAGTAGTTGAATCATCAATATTGTTAAAATCTATTAGTACTAAGAACTTCCCTAATGATGTGTCAGTAAGTTCAAAGCTTAATATAAGACTGTGCCATAGTGACTGGGAAGGCTTCAGGTTCTATCTCCAGTTTGTATTGAGGTTGTTAGTTGGGTAGCAGAGTGAAGAATACTTTGGTGGATGATTGAAGATGTCAGTTGTGCTAATGGACTGCTTGAAAATCTGATTTCAGTACACAGCTTTGATCATACTTGCTGATTATTATAACTTAAAATTCTGTGGAGGCAACGAAAGAGACACCTACAAGTTTAGCACTCAAACACAGATTACACAGATTCCTACAGCAAATTGCATGAAAGTGTAGAGTGGAGTGACTGACATAATGGGCAGAATTGTCTCTGCTTAAAAGATTCTTCGGCACAGGAACAATTTCCAATCCTTATGCCCAGTGGTGTCTGTTCTCCAACTACAGCGTCTTCCCTAACACAGTCTGGAAGGGAAATATGTAGTTCCAAAGTAGGAGGTGCTAGAGCATTTTAAACATAGAATTTAAACTGTCATGAAGGTAAGCTTCCTCTAAGATGGTGCAAAGTTCCAAAGAGGCACGAGAGAGCTCTCTGGCAGCATTACACCCCTGATTAAGAGGGCTCTTAAGGCAAGAGACCCAAACAATGTTGTCAATGTTTAGATTTACTGGGACAAGTGGTCACCAATAAACAAGGATGCCTCATGCTGGAGATGCTCTCTGAAATATGTGGAAATTTAAAGTGAAGGATGTTGGAGGGAAATTGAGCAACCTAAGTTGAAATCAGCCTCAGAATGATTCTTCTAGTGCAAGCTCAATTCCTTTACCAAAATAGAATCCAGTCCGAAATGCAATTTAATTGAATGATTTAGTTCAAATTCCTACCTTGGCCACAACAGAAAATGAGCCATTGAAAAATACTTCCAGTAGGCCTCAACATGGTAGGAAATTGGAAGTGTTAGGACACCGACAGTGCTATTAGGAAGGGAGTTCCAAGATTTTGACACTGTGAGAGTTACAGAATAGTGATGAAGTTCCAGGTCAGCCGTGGTGAGTTGTGGCAGTGCAAGTTGCAGAAGATATACATTGCAATCATTATGCATCAGTGGTGGAGGGAGTGAATGCTGAAGTTGATTGATGGAGTGCCAATCACATGGGTTACTTTATCATTGATAACGTCATGTATTCTTAGGTGTTGTTGGAACTGCACCAGTCCAGGCAATTGGAGAGTATTCTGTCACACAGATAAATGTGCGTTGTAGATGGTGAACAGCTTTGGGAGCAAGGAGGTGAGTTACCTATCACAGAATTCCTTGATGAGACGGATGGAAGCAGCAAGTACTATTTGCCAGACAGCAGAAGTTAGTTGATTTGATTATTTGTGTCCTTTCTATGGGTAGCTTGGGGATGCAACCAGAATCTTTCTGGCAGCAGATAGGGCCCATAATAGGGCAAGGCTCATCTGTGTCTGGAGGCAGCTTTACAGTAGTTGGCTGGGGGGTGCCCTCAGAGGCATCTATGTTAATCCCTCACAGCAAACAGCAGAGAATGCCATGCCACAACTGTGACTACAGGCCATCTTGTGGAGGAATCACCCCTTTGACAGAGCTTTCAGGCTCAGAAACCTACCCACTGTAATTAATTGTCAAAGCAGGAAATAAGGAGCAAGTTTACACTGTTCAGGATGTTAGGGTTGGCATTCAGAAGTGCCACCTAATTTTGTAGGTGATTAGCATTAAATTCACCTACCTTCGAGCACAGGCCATGTCTACTGGCAATACTGTTCTGGAAGAGGTGAAACAGGCTGTCATTGCCTCCATTATTTCATCTCTTTAGAATCCTAAAAGCAGTAATCATATCAACTGTAAACTTTTCCAGTAAGAAAATGTCAATTTAGATAAGTATTCCTCATAGTTCAATCCCTCTATCATTCTCATTACCCTCTTCTTTATACTTTCAAATGTTGCAATACCCTTTTTGTACTGTCGTGATTCGGAACTGCACACTGTGCAGTCAGACAAATGATTTATAAAGTAGCAGGTTTACCTCTCTATATCCTCTCACTGACCTCCTAATGCAGCAGAACATCTGATTTACTTTAGTCACTGCCACTGATCATTGCTGTAATGACTTCAATTTATTGTCAGTCACAACTCTGAGATTACTTTCATTTTCCATGGACATTATTTTCATTCCACTTAAATCATAGTCCCTTCTTTGATTTTTTTTTCTGTTCCCATGTGAAGTTCTTGCAATTCTCTTGAAAAATAAGGTTTTAGATTTTTCAATATTTGTTAAAATCAATATGACTCAGTTGAAAAATCAAAGTGCAATGTCTGTTAGATACAAACCGGTGAAAATACATATTTTTGCAAAAACAGTGAAGCAAATTGGGGTGTCATCGTGGCTACCTCACAGCACCAGTGGCCCGGGTTTGATTCCCACCTCAGATGACTGTCTGTGTGGAGTTCGTACATTCTCCCTGTATCTGTGTGGGTTTTCTCCCATAATCCAAAAGATGTGCAGGTCAAGTGAATTGGCCATGCTAAATTGCCCAGAGTGTTAGGGTAGGGGAATGAGTCTGGGTGGGTTACTCTTTGGAGGGTCAGAATGGACTTGTTGGGCTGAAGGGCCTGTTTCTATACTGTAGGGAATCTAAGTTAATCAAACATGTTGATTTTTGGTTTATTGGCCTAGATATTGAGACTAGTGGCAAAGTAGTAGCTGGCCATGAAGAAAATTGCTGACAATGACCTATTGATCTAAGTAAGACAGATTTTATCCTTTGCCATTTTAGTTTAGAATGGGCACTAAATCAAAGGATTCTCCAGGTATTCAGCAAGAATGATATCAACTTAAGAATAGGAGTAGGCACCTCAGCCCCTTGAGTGTGCACCTCCATTTAATGAGATGATGGCTGACCTGTGCCCTAACTTCATATGCCTTTGGCCCACTTCCCTTAAAATCTTTCCTTAATAAAAATGTTTCTCGGATTTAAAATTAATAACTGATCTAGCATCAACTGTCATTTGTGGAAGAGAATTCTAAACCTCTAAAACCCTTTATGTGTTGCATTGCTTCCTAATATCTCTTCTGAAATGTTTGGCCCTAATTTTTCAACTATTCCCACCCTCAGCTCTAGAACCCCCCAGCAGTGGAAATAGTTTATCTTTATCTACCTTGTCTTTTCCTGTTAATATCTTGAAAACTTCAATCAGACCACCCTTAACCTTCTAAATTCTAGAGAAAACAAGCTTAATTTCTATAATCTCTCCTCATAACTTAACCCCTTAAGTTTGGGTATCAACCTACATTTGCTCCCTCCTTGGTTAATATAACCTTCCTAAGGTGTAGTGCCCAGTTCTGCTTACAGTACTCCAAATGGGGTCTAACCAGAGCAAGTAGCCAATCACATTCACAGAGTCCAAGCTAGAAAGTAAGATGCACTAATTATCCTTTTAATTTGTTTTACAGAAAATAACAAGAATTATTGGATATAATGTTAAAAAAAATATGATTAAGGTAGGATTTTAAATGGCATAAGCAAATGTTTTAGAAACATTTTTAAAAATTGATTTTTAAAATTACCTTGGAGAAAATTGACATTTCAGAGATATAAAATTAGTTTTTTGAGGATATTTAGAGCATTTCATTAAATTGGCATCCTGTTAAAACTCCTGTTACACCTTTTTCAACAAAATGTAAAATTTGAAAAGGCTTTTGTAGTGAAATCATGAGTGGAAGTTATAGAATCATTGAGCAAGAAGGAAGCCATTCAGTCCATCAGGTCTATGCTGTTTTCCATGGTACAGAACAGTCACTCCCTATCCTTATATCTATGTAAGTCTATTTCCTTCAACTGCATACCAAGTTTCTTTTTGAGACAATTTATTGTCTCTGCTTCCACCCTCCTTGTACACAAGTTCCAGGTCATTACTGCCTGGTATATAAAAAGTATTTTTAGATTAAATTACTTACAGTGTGGAAACAGGCCCTTCGGCCCAACAAGTCCACACCGACCCGCCGAAGCGCAACCCACCCATACCCCTACATTTACCCCTTACCTAACACTACGGGCAATTTAGCATGGCCAATTCACCTGACCTGCACATCTTTGGACTGTGGGAGGAAACCGGAGCACCCGGAGGAAACCCACGCAGACACGGGGAAAATGTACAAACTCCACACAGTTAGTCACCTGAGGCGGGAATTGAACCCGGATCTCTGGCGCTGTGAGGCAGCAGTGCTAACCACTGTGCCACCGTGCCGCCCACAACTCTGGCCCATCACTTACTCTCATCAACTCAGAGGTTTATAATTGGTTGTAGACTGACAATTTTTAACCATTCACCTTATGAAGAAGCATAGTATCATTGACTGCAACTTCTGCATGCCCATATTTAACTGTACATATAGAGTCTGTGGAAGTTGTTAATGGTTTGAATATGGTAATGACTGCTCTTCAGAAATGAGGAGAAAAAGATGCATACCAGATTTGAAATGTTATCTCTGTTTCTCTCTCCACAAGTACTGCCAAATCTGTTGAGTTTCTCCTTTATTTCCTGTTTGTTTCAGATTTTCAGCATCTGTAGTATTTTGCCTTTACTCTAAACGTAGTAGTCAATTCCAGAGCAGTAATGACAGGAAACACTGCAAAATTGTTCTATCATTTTTATTTATTTAGCTATTTTAAATGTTTGTCTATTTTATTTATTTACTTCTTTCATGTTGCTTGTATTTCACTTATTTACCAGACAGTGGTAGGAGGTACATCCATGGTAAAGAAATAGATAATTACATTGACAGGAGGAGAGAAAATTCAATTTCTACAGTTCTAGTACATGCCAAGAGCATATGTAACAAAATTGTATGAATCCAGCCCATCTTTTATTATCCATTAAAATTAATGAATGGAAAATCACAGCTTAAGAGTGAAGCATTTTTGAACATGTTTCTTATGTCTCTGTTAAAACATGCAAGCTTGAATTTATGAATTGCTTTCCCAGATGAACATTTGCCCACTGGGAACACATGTTGGGAAATTACAGATGTAACCCTCACAATTTTCCAGTAGATGACTGTCATGGGGAGGGTATCCACGTGTTCCCTGTATACTCTCGCAGTGGGTGTGCATTTGTAAAATAGTGACATTAATGTTTTTGATAGAGTATCGAGTGATGAGAAAGAAACCAGATAACTGCTCTTGATCAAGTCAAAATTGTGCGGCATTATTATGAAATCATTCCATTTGGAGAAGTAACTGTTAGATTTCAAGCAAGAATCAAATTTGGAAATTTCTTTAGTTTGTTTACAGATAACATTAATAAACGTTGAAAGTAGAATCTTAAGTAGAAATTTGCAACATAAAGCATGGAAAACTGCATGTTTATAAAATACAGAGAAAGGCACTAGAACAGGTTGGTTCACTTTGCTAAGGAAATGAAGCTGTTTTAAGTAACCCATACAATGTGTGGTTTAGCTAATGAGATATCCTATGGGAGTTATATATGTTTAGTTTCCTTACAGCACAAAGTTTCAGTGGTGGGAAACACGGCCACCTCAAAGATTCCAAGCACAAATTGTTTCCATTTGGTTATAGCAAGGTCATCCTATAATGGAAAGATTACTAAAAGTGAACTGCTTTGAATTGTACCTCCATTCCCACATATGGTACTGTAGTAAAACTGTTACATTCACAGTATCCCCTCTGGCTGATCATATGACACACAAACATTGTACTCTTTATCCTGAATCAGCCTACAATTAGACTTCAACCACCCAAAAATGAAATCAGAGCTTTTGCATTAAGCTTATATCGTCTCAGTTATCTGACAGCTTTAACTCAATACTGTTTTCTTGATCAAAATTGTGTATGCATGATATTCCCTTGCCCACCATGCACTGAACTTTCAGACCGCAATGGGGATGGGCATTTTTGAACCATTGTTTGGCATGCCCTTTCTCTGTCTCCATCCTGCCTCCACGCCCTTTACCCAGAATAGAGGGACATGGCAAAGCTACCTGTCTATAAACAGCAGGTATCTGATTGACCTTTCATTAAGGACTATTGTTAAAGGAAGACTGGAATTTTCTAGGTGGTCTCTAGGTCCACAGAGGCACCAGAGATCAGAGTAAATCTCTTCAGTGCCACCCCTCCCCTCATGAGGCTAGCTCTATCAGCAATCTTTCCCTTCGGAATGATAGGATGGCTGCAGAGGGGACTTTCTTTTACTTTAAAGTTTAAAAACCTGAGAGTTTTGGGACATCCTCCTTCTCACTTATTTAGATGCAGTCTGCTGCTTTCTCAGTACTGGAAGGGCTCCAATTGGCTAAGAGCTGATGGCATTATTTGACCAATTCAGGAAACTCACAGCCAAATGAGTGTGCCCCACAAAATGTGTGCTTCTGACTTTAACCTGACCTTGATAGAGGGATTCTGCAGTCCGTAGAAAAAGCCCTGCTCCATAAATCCTCTGGGTGCTTCTTTAACCTGGTAATCCTCACAACAATGTGACCATGAAATAGTAGCCCCCTTTAAGAAAACTTAATGAATGCATTCAATGTTTTTAAGGAATGTGCAACTTTATTATTGTGGGAACCTACGTTATATAGTTTTCTTACTTACACAGTGTTCAAAATCCATTATAGCGTAAATGTGGCTGTTGGCAGAAATATATAAGACCTGAGTGTAATCAATTGTGTAACAGCAAGAACCTCACCAATAACTTTCAGACAGCTTAGAACACTATCTATTTTCTGTCCTGACACTTTAAGTTGTTAATATGGCCAGACCTAAAAGTGAATTGTAGCCAGAGTTGACATTTTTAGAGGGTGTGGTCATGGTCCATTGGAGGTGAGTTACATAATGGACAACTGGGAGTGAAAAAAAAGATTATCAAGAATTCCGTTTTGGTCACATTTGGGCTTTGGTCATTTGCAAGATGACAGCCAAGCAACAGCAATGGTGGGGCATAGAGCTTTCTATTCTTATGATGAATCGAACTGCATTATAAAAATTGAAATCATATCAAAAAGAGAAAACAGCACTAATCAATTTGAGCAGGGAGATTCTTTGATTTGATAGTGCAAACATTTAAACTTTGATTGTGATATGGACTGTCATTACACTGCCTAAATCCTTATATCACCTTACATAACCTCACAATATCTGAAAGTATTTTACAACTACTGTAGTTTTCACAGGAGGCATAATTCTGAGTGGAACATTCTTCACAATTCAGAGATCCATTTTATAAAAAGGAGTTACTGGAGAAGCTCACAAAGGACTTACAATGTTGATACTAGAACTGAGAGGATGTATTTAAAAGGAAATATTGAACAAATTAGAGTTTTGTTTTACATAGAAGAAGATAGAAGGTGATCTGATTGATGTCTTGAGCATAATAGAAGGGTTTAATAAATTACATGTGGAGGAATGTTTTACATTTGTGGGAAGTCCTGAACAAGAGATCATAAATATAATACAATCACTACTAAATTCATTAGGGAATTTAGGAGAATACCCTTCTGCTTCTGATTTATGCTTCTGCTTTAATTGTGTCAGCATGACAAACTAATATCCATAGTCCATCAATATTTTTTATGGATAGTGTTAGCTAAATCAGGCATGATCTGCTGAGATGGTCATCCTGGAATAATCTGAAGATGGGTTTTGAAGATTGCAAGTGATGGGCCTATTTTTATTTCCTTTGGTGTCTTGTAGCATTTTGGGGTTGTTCTTGGAAAGAAAGATTGTTGATGCACTATCCAGGAAACAAATAGTCTTTGTACTTTGAGTGACTGACTTACACAATTTTGTCGTTGCTGGAAGGCACCAGGTACTTGTTTATGTAAATTCCCACCAGTCCATTCCATATAATATAGATTTAGTCACTCTGTTTTTCTTATTTCTTTGCTTTAGGTATTCCCATTCAAATCTTTGATGAAGGATGTGTCACTGATTTACTTCCTAAACTGACCTGTACAGAATCATGCAGACATCTTTGGAGTACTTCAATTTTATTTATGTCTCTCACCATTTAAAAATCCCATGCAAAACTTCCATATTCCAGGATTGGTTGAACAAATATTTAGTATTACTGGTATTTCTGTTATTTTCATTACAATACCAAAGATTATCAGAAATATGGAACTCAGTTTGCTTTGGATGTGATCTGCTTGATATGGAGTCCCACTAAGGATTAATTTGAAGATGAATCCCCAAATATGGCTGTCTATCTACTTGTTGTAGAAGTTGATTCCCAAAGCCTCTACACAACAAGGACGAGTCTTGAGGCAAAATGTGTTGATGTATTTCAGGGAACCACATAAGGAAACAAAAATAGAATACTATTCTGATGTGATTAGATGAAGAGTAGTGGGAGAGGCCTTGGATCATGTATTGACCAGTTGAGCTAAACTCCCTGTTTCTGTGCTGTGAAATTGCGTTTACTTGTTGCAACTATGCTGATCCTTCAGAACTTGCAACTAAGACCTGTTTCTTGGTTTTAGTGCCCCTGTACACTGAATGATTTCTGGAAAAAGATGCATTGTCAAAAGATAAATCTGGCCTCCATATTACAGTGGAATTTTTCTTTGTAATTAACCCTTCTGAAAACAGGATATTTACTTGCAGACCTCTGATGCATTCTGCTAAACAATATATATATATATTCTGCATAGACATTTCCATCATTACACAATTTTTAAATTAAATCTCAAATTGTGTCTTCATACGTGGCATAGTAGAATTCCATTTACTAAATAGATTTGCCCACGCTTGTCAATTTCCTTCTGTCATCGGCAGTGATCTCGGGGTTTTTCAAATGCACCATTCTTTAAAATCCCAGCAGCACTTCCGCTGTTCACTCACTCTGTGGGATGATGATGAGGTGTCTGTCACTTTTATCACTGAATGTGATGTTGAACAGGTTTTTTTTGTAATGCAGGAGGTCCATTTTCTGAGCCTCCTGGATATTTTTGGTTATTGGCTATTCACAAAACAATGATTTTGTGTGTGTTCCAAACAATTCAATTTTTTTTTTAAAAAAGGAACTTTTTAAATTGTAACTAACTAACATCTTTCTGCTATTGTTAACCAGTTGGCAACATGTATGCCTACAAGATCTAACACCTTTTTATTTCCAGAATAGGACTCATGATCAGACATTAGCTATAATCGACATATATAAATAACATCTGTCAGTTTTATTTAACAAACCTCTCTGCAGTTCTTCACGTTTTTCTTTACTTTGAAAAGAGGGAGAAATTTCAAAATTGACAACCAATTTCACAGTTAAATGTAGGTTTCAAAATCCTGGTTATCACCAACCAGGTCAGGTCTGCTTTGCGATTGGTGATTCACCCCAACCAAACCTGTGCTGTACCAGGCAGGAAGATCTCTGAGAAACCCACGCTCCTTAGGGATATGATTGTGTATGTGCAGGACAGGAGGGGAGACTGGATATCTGCCTCATGAGCCTGGACCAGGACAAAGTCTTTGATGGGATATCACACTCCACAATGATCTTTTGGGAGGGAATCTGCACAAGAATCTGATTGCTTCGCACCAATATTGTTAGGTCAGGCAGTATCCGAAGAGCAGGAAAATCGATGTTTTGGGCATAAGCCCTTCATCCTTTTGCCCGAAATGTCAATTCTCCTGCTCCTCAGATGCTGCCTGACTGGCTGTGCTTTCCCAGCACCACAGTCTTCAACTCTGATCGCTAGCGTCTGCGGTCCTCACTTTCTACCAACATTGTTAGTGCAGTCTCAATTAATGGGGAGGAATCAGAAAGCTTCCCGATCAGATCTAAAGTCAGGCAGGGCTGCCCACTCTCTCCTGCCTTATTTAGTGTGTTGTGTAGAGCCTTTGTTGGGTCCATCAGGAAGGATGCAGGCCCGGGAGAAGTGACTATTCCAGGCAGTGGAGGCCCGCAGGCCAAAGCTTCCCTGTATATCACCATGATCTGCTGTCAGTGCACAAACTCAAGGGCATCTGCAATCAGTTCAAACTGGCTTTGGGAACCAAGGTAAATTGAGGCATAAGTGGAGCCATGTTTCATGAGAATTGAGACAATTGATCCTTTATTCCTTTCACCATCAGGACAGGTTACCTGAAGGTGCTGGGAATTTGGTTTGGATGGGCCAGGGCCTGCACAAAAACTTGGGAGGAGCCTATCATCAGGGTGAGGCAGAAACTGGTCTTTTGGGAGCATTGCTCCCTCTTTGTTGCAGGTACTCTCTTTGCTGTTGTACGTGCTAAGGTCTGGCCCATTCCTCGAAACTATGCCACTGCAGTCAGCCAAGTCATCTTCCACTTCATCTGGACGTCTGTGATGGACCTTGTCTGCATGGACACCACATACAAAGTTCTGGATAAGGGGGGAAGAAAACACCCAACACTGCCCTCATCCTGATAGCCACCTTGTGTGTTGCTGTACAAGTGTGTAGATCCTTGTTATGCAAACACCAAGTGCTGCCAAGTGCTGCCAACCTGTCCCCAATGTTGCAAAGGATGAGATTGGCCTTGTTACTGCAGAATGCTCCAAGCAGTCAGACTGTTCCATATCACCTATCCTTTGTGATTTGCACAAAAATTTGCAAGGAAAAACACCTTTGAGCACAACCTACAAGGGAAGTGGTCAGTATGTAGTGTCCTTGAGACCCTTTGGGAAAAGGAGAGGATGGATCTTTTTGGGGCCTTCCCTAAGCAGCCTGTGAAAGTCTTTTGGCAGAATGCCTTATCACCAAACCTTGCAACAAGTACCAAGGCATCGCTTGGCTGGTGGTGAGAAAGGGACTAACTATGAGATCCTTCAAGTACGCTCAGACTTCCTGTGCCACAACTAGCTGCTCTTGAAGTGGCTGCGGGGAGAGGGCAGGTGGGGAGGTGGGATAGGGATTGTCACACACCTCCAACTGGACCATATCACAGGACTCTGTGCTCCACGATTTGTTTTGCAGGATACATACCAAGGTAAACATTGATTGTGCCTGGCGAGCCATCAATTCAGCGAAAGACATGCTTTGGTCTGCTGAATCTTTTTGGTCTTCCAGACCAAGGAGTTGACCTCGACCAAGTGTTGCAGACTGGCATATTCCAATGTCCAGGACATCCCAAGGTAGCTGCAGCCAAGGTGCGGTGAGGAAAGACCACCATCTAAGTTCTTTCTGTCAAAGTTAAATGCGAGTCTGTTCAGTTATTGGAACGTCCTGGTGCCTCAACTGTATGTAAATATAATTTTGTACAAGTAAGAAATATGTTGGATTTGTTTGCTGGATAGAGTCAAACTCCAATGTTTGTTTGTTTCTTCAGTACTGTACAGTTTCTTCAGATACTGCAGTAACTAAACTGCATTAGTGACTGTGTATGTATATAAAGACATCTTTATAAACAAAGTATATTTTTGAAATAAAAACAAGATGCTATCAAATTTTGCTTATGATTCATGAAACAAGGAATGGTTTATGATAACTGCATTGCAAGGTTTGCTTTTCAAAATCATTCACACAGATATATGATTAATTTGATAAGCAGCTTATTTATTCCATTGATTTGTTTGTGTGAAATAAACCAACTAGAGAAACTATGTTCTTGCCTACTCACTTCTCAAATTGACTTTTCAAGAGTTGACATTCACATTCATATTTGTGCTAGTGATAAAACAGAGGGGAGTAACTGGGAGGAATTTATTGTGGTCATTAGTTTGAAAGGACTGACTTAACATGCACAATGCCATTAAAAGAGCCATGGTGGGTTAATGTTTGTATCTATTGATGTTAATTGTGCTTCCTCACGATATTAATAATTCCTCCAGGACACTTAGGTAATTCCCTGCTGTTATTATGACTTAATTTTTAGCAGATCAGAGAAATTAAAAAGAATGATCGTTACTGAGGCGGACTTTCAGTCATGAACACTTCTTACAAAATTAGAATCCTTACAGGCCATTCAGCCTATCAAAATGACACCAACCCTCAGAAGAATATCCCACTCAGACCCTGTAAATCTACATTCCCATGGCTAATTAACTTAACCTGCACCTCCCTGGCCACCACGGGCAATTTAGGAGAAAATGACGACGACAGATGCTGCAGATCAGAGTTGAGAGTGTGTTGCTGGAAAAGTTCAACAGGTCAGGCAGCATTCGAGGAGCAGGAGAATCGACATTTCAGGCATAAGCCCTTCATCACCAATGAGGCTGACAATTTAGCATGGCCAATCCACCTAAACTGCACATCGTTGGACTCTGGGAGGAAACCCACACAGACACGGGGATAATATACAAACTCCACATAGACAACTGCCCGAGAGTGGAACCAAATCTGGCACTGAGAGGCAGCAGTGCTAACTTCTATGCAACCACCATGTTGTCCCCTTCATGAGCACCAGCTGAAAATATATCAGTCTCTCACACAATTCTCACTAAGATTGGTGAGTTATTAAAATGGAATAATGCTCAAAAAATTAATGAGGTGGTTTGCATGATGATATCACTGGATTAGTATTCGAGAACCCCAGGCTAAGGTTCTGGGGACATGAATTTGAATCCCACCATGGCAAGTGGTGAAATTTGAATTCAACTTTTAAAAACTGGAATGAAAAGCTTGCCTAATGGCATGCATTGTCATGGAAACCCATCTGGTTCATTAACATATTTTAGGTAAAGGAATCTGCCATTTTTAGCTGTGTGGCCTGTGATGTTACTCCAAACCCACAGTGATATGACTGACTCTTAACTTCCCTTTGGGAATTAGGGATGAGCAATAAATTCTGGCCTAGCCAGCAATGTCCAAATCCAATGAATAAAAAACTCTTGTCAGGCAGCTTGTTCTTAAATAGCACCTTAACTGTAGATTAAATATCTCAAAGGAGCTTCTCAGAGAAATTGAGTGACAAGTCAAAAAAAGAGATAGGTTTTGCAGAGATTCCTGCTAAAGGCAGTGATCGGGAGTGCAAGGATTTAGAAAAAATATTCCAGAGTGTCAGGTCTAAGGAAGTGTACCTAGAATGACCAGATGCAACAGTGGACATCTTTCAAAATTTAATAGACTATGGAACAGTTGACTATGAATTAAAGAATAGTTAATGAAACCTCACTGTTTAATCAAAAAAAAGGCAGTAGAGAGAGGCAGGGAATTACAGACCAGTTAGTCTTGTATCAGCAGTGGGGAAAATGCTAGAACCCATTATAAAAGTATTAATAGCTGGCCGCTTAGAAATAGTGACAGGACCAGACAGCATCAGCACAGATTTCTGAAAGGGAAATTAAACTTGAAAATTCTACTGGAATTTTTTTAAGGCTATACCTAGCAGAGTGAACAAAGGGGAGCCAATGAATGTGGTTTACTGGGACTTTCAGAAGGCATTTGATAAAGTCTCACTGGAGAGATTAGCACGGAAATTTAAAGCTCATGGAATTGGGAGCAGTGTACTGACATGAATTGGTGGCAGGCAGGCAGGGAACAGAGCAGAATAAGCAGATATTTTTCCATACAGCTGATGAGGGAACTAAATATAATACCTCCAAGTTTGTAGATGAGACACAGCTGGGTGGGAGAGTGAGCTGTGAGAGGGATATAAAGATGCTTCAGTGTAATTTGTAAATGGGAAATGCATGGTAGATGGAGTATAATGTGGATAAATATGAGGTTATCCACTTTAGGAGTGAAACAAGAAGGTAGATTGTTACCTGAATGGTGGTGGATTAGGTAAGGGGGAGTGCACTGAACCCTGGGTGTCTTTGTACACCAGTTGCTAAAAGTAAGCATGCAGGTGCAACAAGCTGTGAAGAAGGCAAATTGTATGTTGGCGTTCATTGAGAGAAGATTCGCGTACAGAAGCATGGATGTCTTGCTGCAATTGTACAGCTCCTTGGATGAGACCACACCTGTCATGTTGTGTCCAGTTTTGCCCTCTTTATCTGAGCAGGGAATTCTGTCAATGCAAAGTGTATAACAAAAGTTTATCAGACTGATTCCCTGGGATGGCAGGTCTGATATATGAAGAGAAATGGGATTGATCAGGACTATATTCACTGGAGTTTAGAAGAATGAGTGGTGTTCTCATAGAAAGCTATAGAATTCTAACAGGATTAGACAAGAAGGACATACCAATAAAAACCAAAAAAGAACTATGGATGCTAAAAATCAGAAACAAAAACAGAAATTGCTGGAAAGCCTGTGCAGGTCTGGCAGCATCTATGGAGAGAAGCCAGACTTAACATTTTGGGGCAGTGAGCCTTCCTCAGAATGTACCCAATGACTAGATTGTCCAGAACCAGGGGTCACACTTTAAGAATACCAGGTAAGCCATTTAGCATTGAGATGAAGAGACATTTCTTCACCCAGAGAGCGATAAGCCGATGGAATTCACTGAGTTGAGACCAAAAGAGAGAAAAGGGAGAAAGCAGGAACAGGGTAATTAATTTGATAATTAGTCATGGTCATATTGAATGGCACAGCAAGCTCGAAGGGCTGACAGCCTGCTTCTATTCCCAGTTTCTGTATTTCTGTGTTTCTCAGTAACTGAAACAATAGCTTCCAATCAAGGAGAAAAGGCATGTGGGCGATACACAAAAGAAATGCACAGCAGACCAGGCAGCATCTGAGGAGCAGGAAAATTTATGTTTCGGGCAAAAGCCCTTCATCAGGAAGTGGTGGAAGCTAGTACAATTGCAACATTTAAAAGGCATCTGGATGGGTATATGAGTAGGAAGGGTTTGGAGGGATATGGGCCAGGTGCTGGGAGGTGGGACTAGATTGGGTTGGGATATGTGGCCGCATGGACAAGTTGGACCGTACAGTGTGTTTCTGTGCTGTACATCTCTATGACTCTATGTAGATCATACCCACCGCTCTGCCCACGTCAATCCTCTTTGTTACTTCTTCAAAAAACTCAATCAAGTTTGTGAGACATGATCTCCCACGCACAGCCACGTTGACTATTCCTAATTAATCCCTGCCTTTTCAAATATATATACATCCTTCCCTCAGGAACCGCTCCAACAACTTGCCCACCATCAATGGCAGGCTCACTGGTTTACAGTTCTCTGGCTTGTTTTTACCACCCTTCTTAAACAGTGGTGCCACGTTAGCCAACCTCCAGTTTTCCGACACCTCACCTGTGACTATCGATGATGCAAGTATCTCAGCAAGGGGCCCAGCAATCACTTCCCTAACTTCCCACAGAGTTCCAGGGTACACCTGATCAGGTCCTGGGAATTCATTCACTTTTATATCTTTCAAGACATCCACCACTTTCTCCCCTGTAATATGGATACTTTTTGAGATGTCACCATCTATTTGCTACATTCTATATCTACCATGTCCTTTTCTACAGTAAACACTGACGCAAAATACTTTTTTAGTATCTCCCCCATCTCTTGCAGCTCCACAAAAAGGCCACCTTGGCGATCTTTGAGGGGCCCTATTATCTCCCTAGTTACCCTCTAGTCCTTAATGTATTTGTAAAATCCCTTTGGATTCGCCTTTACTCTATTTGCCAAAGCTCTCTCATGTTCCCTTTTTGCCCTCCTGATTTCCCTCTTAAGTATACTCCTACTGCCTTTATACTCTTCTAAGGTTTCATTTGATCTATCTTGTCTGACATAGGCTTCCTTCTTTCTCTTAACCAAACCCTTAATTTCTTTAGTCATCCAGCATTCCCTATACCTACCAGCCTTCCCTTTCACCCTGACAGGAATATACTTTCTCTGGATTCTCGTTATCTCATTTCTGAAGGCTTCCCATTTTCCAGCCATCCCTTTACCTGCGAACATCTACACCCAATCAGCTTTTGAAAGCTCTTGCCTAATACCGTCAAAATTAGCCTTCCTCCAATTTAGAATGTCAACTTATGGATCTGGCCTATCCTTTTCCATCACTATTTTAAAACTAACAGAATTATGGTCACTGGCTCCAAAGTGCTCCCCCACTGACACCTCAGTAACCTGACCTGCCTTATTTCTCAAGAGAAGGTCAAGTATTGCACCTTCTCTAGTAGGTACATCCACACATTGATTAAGAAACATTTCCTGTACACATTTACCAAATTCTTCTCCATCTAAACCCTTAACACAATGGCAGTCCCAGTCTATGTTTGGAAAGTTAAAATCCCCTACCATAACCACCCTATTATTCTTACAGATAGCTGAGATCTCCTAACAAATTTGTTTTTCAATTTCCCTATGACTACTGGGGGGTCTATAATACAATCCCAATAAGGTGATCATCCCTTTCTAATTTCTCAGTTCCACCCAAATAACTTCTCTGGATGTATTTCCGGGAACATCCTCCCTCAGGACAGCTGTAATCTATCCCTTATCAAAAATGTCACTCCCCCTCCTCTCTTGCCTCCCTTTTTGTCCTTCCTGTAGTATTTGTATCCTGGAACATTAAGCTGCCACTCCTGTCCATCCCTGAGCCATGTTTTTGTAATTGCTATGATATCCCAGTCTCATGTCCCTAACCATGCCCTGAGTTCATCTGCCTTCCCCGTTAGACCTCTTGCATTGAAATAAATGCAGTTTATCAATCCTACCTTGTTCTCTGCTTTTAACCTGCCTGCCCTGAGTGCTTGACCCCACTTCTTTTATTAACTGTATCAGTCTCAGATTGATCTCACTCCTCACTATTTCCCTGGGTCCCAACCCTCCACCTTAATAGTTGAAATCATCCTGAGCAGCTCTTGCAAATCTACCTGCCAGTATATTAGTCCCCTTCCAATTTAGGTGCAATCTGTTGTTCTTGTACAGGTCATTTCTACCCCAGAAGAGATTCCAATAATGCAAAAATGTGAATTCTTCTTTCATACACCAGCTCCTTAGCCATGCATTCATCTGCTCTATCCTCCTACTCCTGTCCTCACTAGCTTGCAACGCCAGGAGTAATCCAGATATTAATATCTCAAGGATCTCCTTCTTAAATTCCTGCCTTACTGTCTATAGTTCCCCTTAGAATCTCATCTTTTTCCTTCCTATGTCATTGGTTCCAATGTGTACAATGACTTCCTGCTGGTCTCTCTCCCCCTTGAGAACATTCTGCACCCTCTCTGAGACATCCTTGATTCTGGCACCAGGGAAACAACACACCATTCTGCTTTTTCACTGCTGACCACAGAAACATCTGTCTGTGACTCAGACTAGAGAGTCCCCTAACACAATTGCTCTCTTGGAACCTGATGTACCCCTCATTGCATTAGAGCCAGTCTTAATACTAGAATCTTGGCTATTCATATGACATTCCCCGGAGAATCCATCACCCCCTAAATTTTCCAAAGCAGCATACTTGTTTAAAATGGGGAAAGCCACAGAAGACTCCTGCACTTCCTGCCTATCTCTCTTACCTTTCCTGGAGTTAATCTATCTATGTGACTGTATCTGCAACTTTTCTCCCTTCATATAACTGCCATCCATCACATCACCTTACTCTTGTAAATTCCTCATTACCTTTAACTGTCTCTCCAAACAATCCATTCAATATGATAGGATTTGCAACCAATGGCATTTATTGCAGATATAATCCTCAGTAACATGTAAACTCTCCCTAAACTCCCACATCTGACAAAAAGAGAATATGACTTTACTAAAGGCCATTTTCCTTCTTTCAATTTACAGACCCAGAAAATAACATTGCCTTATTCCTCTACAAAACACTGCTCCAGGCTAACTTAGTACTTACGGCTTATATTTTTAAGTTTAATCAAGAAACATATCTCAATAAAACATATCATCAAGAAAGAACCCACTCTACTCACTACAGCAAGGCCCCAAGGCCACAGCTAAAGCTATTCACTTATCTGTATCTGTGCTGTGACCTCCCCCAAACAGGTTCCTCCAAGATTAGTTGTGAATTTTCCCCGATGCACTCCGATATCCAGCAATGCATGAAGTCAAGCAGCAAAGGCAGTAACTGCGAAGGTTCACTACTGTGTCAGTTAGCAGTGTGGGTTTCTCTCTCTCTCTGTCTCTCTCATACACTGACCTCACCATGTGCTGCCTTTGTCTGCCTTTTAAAAGTGCTGTTGTTTTGACTTTTTTTCCTCCAAATTCCAAAACAATGCAACAGCATATAAAACAATAATTGCTGCTCCTGGAATTTGAGGAAATCACATCCAACACGAAAAATACCTCAAAAAAGGAGCAGTCTGTTACAGCCAGAATTTTTTTCTGTCCTCCAATAGTTGAGCAGAATGTTAGAATAAAGGTAGTAGAGTTTTGGATGAACTGTGGCTACACAGAGTTCACAAAGTGACAAAAGCATGAATGAAGATTTCAGCTACGGATGGGATGGGGTGAGGAATCAAGAACAGTGAGAAGACATGCAATGCCCTGCAAAGCAAGGAGTTCTAATTTAAGGCATGAGTATTATGCAGTTAGAATTTCAATTCAGAGTTAATAGCATGCTGAGTTTGTGGTCAGGTTGGTTCAGCCGCAGAAAGTGTCCAGTTATTTTAAAATTTTGGCAGAAGCTGAAAACAATGGCTTGGTCATCACAGTATTTAACTGGAGGAAAAGTCAAATGGGATACAAATTTTTCCTTCTGCATGAAACCAACATTTACAATCCTAATACAATATGAGGTAAACATAATTTGAAAATAATTAGAGGCTGGCAAAATAAATCACACTTGCCTGTATGCAAATCACACACGTCTTGTTTTATTTCAGATGAAAATTCATTTTACCAACATGGCTTTGTAAATAAGCAACCATTCTCTCTGAGTGTAACATCCTAATACAAGTTGGCTGAAGGGAAGAAAGAGAAGGGGAAATTTTCTCCTTTAATCCTGTGCCTGTCTGTTGGCAGCTGCAAAAACTCCAACAGATTTTTATTTAGTCGTTTAAAATAAAACATGGCAGGAAATAAACTGTAATAATAATTAATTTCTAAAACACTATTAATTATGTCCATGTGGTGGACCCAGCAGATAATTCTCACTTCAAACTATAGAAATTGCCACAAGCACCAAATATTCCCTTCAAAGGTGGTTTCCAGCTGGGTCAGATCTTGACTTCCCTCTCCTTTAAAAACACCTTTGCTTAGTTTCTCTCCTTTTCTTTCCTCGTTGGGTCCTCTGCAAGGTCAATTATCCACAGAACTATAGCATTACTTTGGTGAAAATTTTCCAGTAAATACCTGCAGGTAATTCAAACATGGGGCATCACTACTAAACTCATTCATATTCTCAGCTGGAATCCACAAACATGCATTTAGCAGCATAAATTGCTGCAGAGCAATTAGAGACAGAACATAGGTTTCTGCCCTTATGTGCAATTATGGTACCAGGACATTGGGATCAGGCAAAATAGTACAGACCAAATATCAAAACTCGCACTTCCATGATTTGTTGAGTTTGACTATAAAACAAATACAAAGTCATGTTGGGGGTGAATATTCTGCTCACTAGTGCTTTATTTGCTTCCACATAAACTCGTTGGACTATAACCTGGGGTTGTGTGATTTTTAACTTTGTCCACTCCAGTCCAAATCATTATTAACTGAATGCTAGTTAACACAAAATGATACTTCTTGTACTATGGATTAATACCCATTAGAAGATGGATTGAAAGTGTCTACACTTATTTCCCATAAAATTGTTTCAACCAACAGGTAGAGGGATCTCCATCATTAATCATTAATTAGTCAGATTTGAATTTATGTCCATGAGATAAAAACTTGGTGCCCTATGCATGAGACCAATGATTCCTCAAAGGAAGTGATTCTTTTCAATAAAATGCTGAACTAAATGAATTTTGTATGAATACTACATCAGTCTAATATTTTTAACAAAAATTCTGGAGATCACAGCGGGTCAGATAGCATCCATGGAGAGAAAGCACGCTGACATTTAAAAGTTTGATGACTCTTCATCAGGTAAACAAAATAAACTTTTTATATGTAGAAAAATATTAAAATATTCAAAATAAATACAATTATTTCTGAATTTGTAAACATAAGCAATTAGAAGTTACCAAAGAAAAATAATTTTAAAGTGCAATTTTGGCACAATATTAATAAAACAATGTAAACCAGGAGTGTTAATAACCAGCTTCATATTCCATGAATAAGCAATATAAAACTTCCTTCCCACAGTTCACTGGTATCTTAATTCAATTCCTCCATAGATTTTATATTATATACTACAGGTAAAATAAATTGCCATATACTTATATGTTTCGATCAGATTCATGCAATGTGTTTTATGGGCGTGATCTATACAGACTTCAGTAAGGCGTTCGACAAGGTTCCTCATGTTAGACTGGTTAGCAAGGTTAGATCACATGGAATACAGGGAGAACTAGCCATTTGGATACAGAACTTACTTAAAGGCAGAAGACAGAGGTGGTGGTGGAGGGTTGCTTTTCAGATTGAAGGCCTATGACCAGTGGTATGCCACAAGGATTGGTGCTGGGTCCACTGCTTTTTGTCATTTATATGAATGATTTGGATGTGAATGTAGCAGGTGTGGTTAGTAAGTTTGCAGATGACACCAAAATTGGAGGTATGGTGGACAGTGAAGAAGGTTACCTCAGAATACAATGGGACCTTGATCAAATGGGCCAATAGGCTGAGGAGTGGCAGATGGTGTTTAATTTAGATAAATGTGATGTGCTGCACTTTGGAAAGGCAAATCAGGGCAGGACTTATACACTTAACAGTAATGTCCTAGGGACTGATGCTGAACAAAGAGACTTTGGAGTGCAAGCTCATAGTTCCTTGAAAGTGGAGTGCCGGGTAAACAGGATAGTGAAGGTGCTGTTTGGTATGTATGCCTTTATTGGTCAGTGTAGTGAATATAGCAGTTGGGAAGTCATGTTGTGGCTGTACAGGATGTTGCTTAGGCCACTTTTGGAATACTGTGTGCAAATCTGGTCTCCCTGCTGTAGGATATTGTGAAACTTGAAAGAGTTCAGAAAAGATTTACAAAGATGTAGCCAGATTTTGGGGGTTTGAAGTGTTTGAGCTGTAGGGAGAGGCTGAATAGACTGGGCATATTTTCCCTGGAGCATCGGAGACTGAGGGATGACCTTATAGAGGTTAATGAAATTATCAGGGACATGGATAGACTGAATAGCTAAGGTCTTTTCCCTGGGGTGGGGAGTTCAAAACCAGAGCGCATAGGTTTAGGGTGAGAGTGGAATGATTTAAAACGGGTGTAAGGAAAAACATTTTTCACGCAGAAAGTGGTGCTTGTATGGAGTGAGCTGCCAGAGGAAGTGATGGAGGCTGGTACAATTAGAGCATTTAAAAGATATCTGGATGGGGATATGAATAGGAAGGGCTTAGAGGGATAAATACCAAATGCTGGCAAATGGGATAAGATTAATTTAGGGTATCTGGTCATCATGGTCGAGTTGGTCTATTTTTGTCCTGTACATCTCTACGATTCTATGATTCTATGACATGCTGCAAAGAAGCTTGGTCTCAAAGCCAAGTTGACCAGGGTGCATAAGTTAACAAATAAAGAAATAGTTTTATTGCAAAAAGACTTGCTTAAGCAAAGATCCAAAATTTATTAACCAAGAGGTATAAAATGTGCAATTATGTCTAGCACTCTAAATGAAAAATACTACAGACATACACATGAACACACTACTTCAAACATACAATAAAAATATTCAGATTTCCCAAATGCTGGTCTACAGCTGAGTCACTTTCTCACAAGCTATCGAGACTCAAGTTTCTTCCTGGAACAGTTGTCTAGATAACCTCCACTGTGATATGTGGCATGACCATCAGGCTGAATGATAGAATTTGTCGAGCAGCTAAGGACATCCATGTGAGCCATCAGCAGGAGCAGAATTGTACTCAAACAGAATCTTCAACCTCATAGCCTGGCATAGCCTCAAGCAACCATTACTATCAAGCCATGAGATTCAATTCCTGTTCAATGAAGAGTGAAGGGGGCTTGCAAGGAGCAGCACCAAACACACTTAAAATAAACTTACAACACACAGATAGTTTAATGCCAAATAAAATAAGCAGCACATGATAGACAAAACTAAATGATTCCACAATCAATGGATCTGACTTAAGATCTGTGTAGATCAGATCTACCACATTCAGTCATGAAAGTGGTGGTCAATTAAACAATTCACTTGAGAAGGAGGCTCCATAATATCCTTGTCCTCATTGATGCAGAAACCATGCACATCAGTACAAAGATGAAGTACTTGCAAGCATCTTCAGCTTAAAGTACCAAGTGAGCAATCCATCTTGTCATTCTCATAAGATCCTGAGCATCACAAGTGCCAACCTTCAAACAATTCAATTTACTTGATGTGATATCAGGAAATAGCTGAAGACACCAGATACTGCAAATATTATGAGACTTGACAACATTCCGACAGTAATACTGAAGGCTTGTGCTCCAAAACTAGCCACATCCTGGCCAAGCAAGTATAACCACACACTGGCACCTATTCAGCATATAGACCATTGCCCAGATATGAACTGTCCACAAAAAGTGGAACAACAGTTACTGCTCCATCCTTTTGTCTCAAGCATGAGTAAAATGATGGAAAATATTATTGACAGCACTATCAAGTGGCACGTACGCTGCATATAGACTGGAAAAGCCAACTGGATAAAGATAACCTAGAAGAGGATTTCATAGAATGAATTCAGGATAATTTCTTAGAACAGCGTGTCCTGAAGTTAACCAGAGGCCAGGTTTTTTCAGAACTAGTATAGGCATTGTGAAATGAGATAAATATAATTAAGGACCTCAAAGCAAAGGCGCCCTCTGGTATCAGCAAATGTGATATGGTTGAATTTTATATTCAGTTTGAGATAAAAGAGGAGTAGTTCTAAGATCAGCATTTTAAATAAGGCCAATTATGAGGGCATTAAAAGAGACTTTAACATGAACTGACAAATTAAGTTAAAGACAAACCAAGACAGATGCAGTATCAGACATTTGAAGGAATACTTCAAAATGCACAGGATAAATACATTCTAACAAGGAAGTAAAGTTAAAACAGGAGAACTCACCAGGCAAGGTTACCTACAAAGGTTACGATAGCATAAACTTAAAGAAGAGGCATATAATTAGACAAAGTTTGGTGGCAAACTAGAAGTTTGAACAGAATATTTAAAAAAAGCAAAAATTAACTAAAAGATTAATAAAGACTGAAAAATTAAAATGCAAGAAAAAAATTAGAAATATTAGAACAAATAGTTTCTATAGATATTTTAAAAGGAAACTTTTTAACAGTCTAATAAAAAAAGTGAGTCTGGGGAATTAATAATGGAAAATACAAAGTTGGCTGATGAATTAAATAGATATAAGCATCAATCTTTGTTGTAGAGGATGCCAGGAACATTCCAAACACTTGTAAATCATGAAACGGGAGGGTGGCCAGGACTCAAGAAAATTATAATCACCAGGGAAGTAGTACTGAGCAAATTGTTCAGGCTGAAGGCTGACAATTGCTTGGATCCTGATGGACCTCATCTTAGGGTTTTCAAAGTAGTGGGGAGTGACTTAGTTGATGCAATGGCTAGAACTTTTTCAAAGTTTTCTAGAATAGTGGAGTGTATAATTTGAATGGTTACTAATGAATTTAAGAAGGGAGTGGAACAGAAGTTAGGAAACCAGGGGCCAGTTAGCTTACCATTAGTCATGGGGAAGATGTTCAATGCTGCAATTAAAGATGTTATAGCAAGGCATTTAGAAAAATTAAATCAGGCAGAGTCAGCATGGTTTTACGAAAGGTAATTCATGTTTAATGAAGTTATTGGAGATCTTTGAGGAAGTAACATATGCTGTAGATAAAGGAAAATAGATAGATATCCTGCATTTGAGATGGCATTTGATAAGGTGCCATATCAAAGGTTATTAAGCAAAATAAAGATTTATGGTATCAGAACTAACATAATTAGAAGATTAACTAATTAACAGAAAACAGAAAGTAGTCTTTAGTGGGTTATTTTCTGGTAGGCAAAATGCAACAAGTGGTATCCCATAGTCATCAGTGCTGGGACCTCACCATTTTACAATTTAAATAAACGACTTGGATGGAGGAACTAAAGATTTGGTGACGAACATGCCTATGAAGGAAGGATAGGTAGGGGAGAGTAAGCTGCGAAGAGGACGTGAAATACAAAGTGACATTGAATGTTTAAATGAGTGACAATGATCAGGCAAATGGAGTATACTATGGAAAAATGCGAAATTGAACATTTTAGCAGGAATAATAAAACAGATTATTATCTGAATGGTGGGAGAATGCAGAGCTCTGAGGTGTAGGGGGATCATGCCCTAGTGCATGATTTGCCAAAGGTTGGCATACAAATGGAGCTCAAGAAGCTGAGGGGTGACCTTTCCGAGGTTTATAAAATCATGAGGGGAATTGATAGAGTGAATAGCCAAGGACCTTTTCTCAGGTGGATCCAAAATAAGAGGGCAAAGGTTTAAGATGAAACGGGGAAAGAGTTAAAAGTGACCTGAAGGGCAATATATGAAACAAGATACCAGGGGAAGTGGTAGAAGTAGGTATAATTCAAACATTTAAAAAATTTGGAGAATGATAGGAAAGGTTGAGAGGGATATGTGCCAAATACGGACAAATGGGACTAGTTCAGTTTAGGAAACCTAGTCAGCATGATGAATTGACCAAAGGGCCTGTTTTTGTGCCGTATGACGCTATAACTCTAAATACAGCAAGTAAATAGGTAAGTTAGTCTCATGTTATCTTTCAGTGCTGGGGAATTTAGTATGAAAGTAGCACACTCTTGCTTCAGTTATACAGGGGCATTGTTAAGACTATGTCTGAATACTGTGTCCAGTATTTGTTTCCTCACTTAAAGAAGGATGTAAAGGTGTTGAAAGCTGTTCAAAGATGTACTTGACTAATACATAGAATGAGTGTATGGTCTTATGAGGAAAGCTTGGATAGGCTAGGGTTGTATCTGCTGGAACTTAGTAGGGTATGAGGTGACATAATTGAAAGATATAAGTTCATGGGGAGTATTGACAGGGTGGATGTGGAGAGGATGTTTCCACATAAGGAAGAATCCTAGAACTAGAATTTACTTGAGTAAAGTAAAAAGGGTCTCCCCTTTAACATCAAAATGAAGAGACTTTTGTTTTCTTGCCGAGAGTTATGAGTCTTTAGAACTCTTTTCCCTGAAAGGGAGAAGTGGAGTCTTTGAATATTTTTAAGGCATGAAAAGTTATTGGGACTGGGCAGGAATGTAGAGTAATCAGGTTATGTATGATCTTGTTGAATGGCAGAGCAGGTTTGAGAAGTGAGTGGCCTCCTTCTCCCTCTATTCCATATGCTCATTCCTGAAAATAATCTGCTCCATAATGCTCAATTTGGGTTTGGACAGGCCCATTCAGTTCTTGACATAATACAGCCTTGGTCCAAAGATGGACAAGTGCCAAACTTAAGAAGGGAATTGAATGAACTGCTTTTGACATCAAGGCAACATTTGTGTGAGATTAAGGATTCCAACCAAAACTAAAGTCAGTGGGAATCAGGGACGGAACTCTCTGCTAAATGGAGTCATGTCTAGCACAAAAGTTGTTTGCATTGTTGGAGGTCAGTCATTTCAATTCCAAGATATCACTGCAGGGATTTCTCAGGGTAGTGTCCTAGACCAGGCCATTTTCAGTTGCTTCAACAATGATTTCCCCTCAACCAGAAGGTCAGGAATGGGAACATTTGCTGGTGATTGCACAATGTTCAGCACCGTTTGTGACTCCTCAGACATTGAAGCAATTTGTGTCCAAATGCAGCAGACCTGATCGTATCCAGGTTTGGTTGAAAATGTGCTAAGCATCTCACCTGTGTCCATCTCCATCTACCGAGAATCAAACTAATGACCCCTTAATATTCATTGACATTATCATCCATGAATCTCCTTTCATCAATAACCTGGGGGTTACCATTGACAAGGGAATAAAATAGACAAGCCATGCAAATGCTAAGGCTACAAGAAATGTTTACAAGATAAGAATGTGTTAGTGACTAATATATTTCTCAAATCTTGTCCACCATTGACAAGGAACAAGTCAGCAAGATGGAGTATTCTCCATTTCCTGGGATGCGTGAAGTTCCAACAATAGTCAGGACATTCAACGTCATCCAGCCTGTAGCAGCCCACCTAAACGGTGTCACATCCACCCCTCAACATTCATCTACTCCTCCATCAAGGCACAGTAGCAACAGAATGTACCATTTCCCAGGTGGACTCTAACAACTCACCAAAACTCCTTACCTTGTACCTTCAAACCTATGACCAGTGACACCAAAAAGGACATGGGAGGCAAGTCCATGGAAATACCACTATTTGCAGGTTCTTCTCCAAACCACATCCTCACTTGGAACTACATCACTGTTCCTTCAGTCTTGCTGGCATAAAATTCTAGCTCATCCTCCCAAACACATTGTAGATGTATGTACACCATATGAATTGCAACTCTTCAAGAAGGCAGCTCACTACCACCTTCTCAAGGACAATTATGGATGGACCAGAAATGCTGAGAGAGCCTGCAAAGTTCATATCCCAGAAATGTATTTTTAAATATAAAGAAAGCAGAAGCAGTGAGTTGAAGTACAAGTTACCACTCTTACTTCTCACTACATCACTTAAATACCTTTCTATCATTACAGATTTGGAAGTATTCCCTGGTAAGTCAACTGTGCCTCAATGGGTGGCATTTTTGCTTCTGAGTTACAAGGTTGAATTCCCATTCCATGTAAATCAAGGCTAACACTCCAGTACCACACTGAGAGAGTGCTATACTGTCAGAAATTATGTTTTTGAATGAAATGTTAACTGAAGCTCCATCTGCTCCCTTAGGTAAATGTAAAGGTTCTCATCATGCTATTTCAAAGAAGAGTAGGAGTGTTATTTTTGGGTTCTGTCCAACACTATTCTTCAGTCAATATCATGAGAAAACAGATTAACTGGTCATTTTTGCCAGCTTGCTGTGCACAAATTGGCTGTCATGTTTCCCATATTACAACAGTGATTATACTTCAACAGTATTTCAGTGCTTGTAAAATGCTATTAATTTCCCCGTAGTTATGGAAATTGCTATAAGAATGTAAGCATTTATTCCCTTTTAGTACATTATTTTAAAATCTACATGAGAATTCTACATGCAATTACATTTGCTTTTTCTTTTATCTATTTTTAGCAGCTGAATATTTCAGTGTATTTTATTATTGATGTGAACTGTGATGCAGTGCAATTTAAAATTTGTGAAGGAATATTCAAACTTCTTTATAATTTGTTTTTTTATTGTTGGTGTGCCATGAAATCATTTCTGGTGGATTATAGTGATAATCTCTGAATAGAATGTGTTGCAGTGAAAATTGAAGGTATACAGCTGGGAGTAAATGACACAATTACGTTTAACTAAGGATTTACATGAAACATAATTTATCACATTCTGAATGTGAAAATAAATGGCAGTCAGTTATACATTATTATTTATGTTACTCATTTTTAGAATTTATATTCTGATGCCATAAGGTTGTGAAGGGTCTTGACTGAGGTAATGACTTGGAAATAGTAAGAGTTAAAAAAGAAAGTTTGGGAATTGTTTTATTGATGCAACTATATGATGAAGTATGTATACTATATGTTGTAACAGAAAGTGTATAATTTAAATATTCATCATTTTTCATTTTGTATTGTTTTAAAAAGAGAAGCAGATGAATGTGAATGGGGGCTGTGAGAGTTCTTTCTTTTGAAAGGTCAGGCAGTCATTCTGGAACAATAATCTAAAAACATCAGTTCCGAGAAGATATATGACTGCAGTCAAGTGCCTGACAAATCCATGTGGTGCTAATATAGAAGATGCCTTTACTTTTGAGTTTGTGATCGAGTAAACAGATTAAGGCTATTAGCTTTCTTTCAATTTCAGTAAGGTAAAGAGTTTCTCTGAGCAGGAGTTTTCAATTCAGAGGAAAACTCATCACTGCAAAAATAGTGTTTATTTTCTCACCTGTGAAACTATTTTTTCAAATCCGAGAGTTTGAGCTAGAAACCTTTGAGTTATTAGAATAGAGAAAATTCAGGCCCCAGAATTGTTAAAATTTCATACGAATAGACTCAAGATGAAATTGCCTACACAGTGCACAGAAGTGAAACTTAAAGAAGTCAGTAACAGAGCATCTTAAAGAGCTGAGATAAGAACATAATTTCTCTGGGCTTGAGACTCTAATTCAGTGTTGGGAAACAGATTAAAACTTCATTTTGACAGGTGATGTTGAGAACTTTCTATCGGTGGCATATATTTTGATATGTTTCATTTATTTTGGGTGTAATAAACTTATATGTATGTTCAATTGTTAAAGAAAATCTTCACCCTCGTGAATATGTTTAGTTACTAAACACCCCGCATTAATGAGCAAACCGAATTAAACACGTGTTCTTTCAGGCTATGTTTCATTCTAGTATCTGACTTGTCCATTCACATTGATACCTGCCATAGACTGTAGGAGTGTGTATTCTGTCGTTATGGAAGGTTAAGAAAATGTAATAAAGTTGTAAATCAGACGGTCGTTCGGATGCCAGTATAAATTATGACAGTTAATTTGGAATAGTTTCTGAATTTCGGCCGTATCCCTGAATGTAATCACTACTTTGATTTTATTTGATAATGCATACTCCAAAGTCTCAATAAAACAGTAACAACTTGCAAAGATTAAAAATCACACAACACCAGGTTGTAGTCCAACAGCTTTATTTGGAAGCACTAGCTTTCGACGCGCTGCTCTACATCAGGGCGTTGTGGAGTCTAACATCCGAAAACGAGTGGCTCCAAATAAACCTATTGGACTAAACCTGGTGTTGTGATTTTTAATTTATGTACCCCCGAGTCCAACACCGGTATCTCCAAATCATAACTTTCAAAGGGCTGCTGAAGCAACTATTTTTCCACGCCAACACTTTTTTTTGAGTTATGGAATGGACACATTGCGAATGTTACTCATTTCTAGCTACTGTTACAGGGATATCAAAAGCTATACATAGCTTACGAAAACGAACAGCGTGTTACACTTTGAAACAAAATCGTTTGCAGTAATGAGACCATAGAATGCACTATGCAATCCTTTTCAAAGGTTTATTTTGTTAAGAATTTGGTGTATTTGTTTAAATTGGAGCATTGCGTTACATCCCATTTAGTGGGTCCAAAAAGATTGCATATCAGAAGACCAGAAGTGCGGATTTGACAGGTTTACAGAATAGAGATTGCGTTCGTGCCTAGGTGTAGTGAAAATATGTTTAGAAAACTGCCCGTATGAAAATTAGTTGCAATTTACCCCTTAGCAACATCTCCTAGCCTCCTCGTATTCCGAACTTCATTCAGCTTTTCTCGGCTTTCGCGACAAGGTATATCTCTGCGCGTCTGGAAAATTAAATGGAAATTAGATATAGTTCGTAAAAGATACGCCTAAATTGCTTTGTATATGTAGCCAATTGCAGCAACTCATTCATCACTGTGTGCTCATTATAGTAAATGGACAACATTGAAATCGTATCTGAATAGTTATAAATCACAAGCAATGCATTGCACAGATTATTAAAACGTCGGACTATACTAACCAGTTACAGATGGGCGACACTTAGTCCCCATAAGGATGAATGAAGAAGCTGCATGGTGAGAGTGGAAAAGGAAATGCCTGAATATCTGCGCTTAAGTAACATGATTTATATTGTTGAATAACAAAACAAACCAAATCATTTTTAATAAAAAGGAGCAATTATTTTGATTGTTGTCCCCTTTTTTACAGGAGTTTCAACTTTATTATTTTTCATGCAGAGCAATTTCAAGGGAGGATCGCCGTAACAGAATGAGACAATCTAGTTAATGGGTCATATTTAATCTTAAAAATGTGTTCATTTTTCTATCTACCCATATTATTATCTGCTTGTATCTCTCTCGAGCTATGTCTATCACTATATTTCTGTCTGATCATAACTGTCTAAATCTACTTAATCTACTATCTGCATCTCTATCTATGTACCTCAACGTTTTGCTTTGTTTACCTACATCTACGTATTCCCGTCAACATCTCTCTGTATATGTATATCTCTAGGGGAAAGTGAGGACTGCAGATGCTGGAGATCAGAGCTGAAAAATGTGTTGCTGGAAAAGCGCAGCAGGTCAGGCAGCATCCAAGGAGCAGGAGAATCGACGTTTCGGGCATAAGCTGACCTGCTGCGCTTTTCCAGATACACGTTTTTCAGCTATGTATATCTCTACTTATCTATGGCTTTATCTATATTGATATTTGAGGGTTGTTGGACAAGTTAATACAGCAGTTAATAGAGCTTTCTAAATGGGAAACTACAATTTAAAGGTGAAGAAACGATGCCAAACTGATGAAGTTCAATCCCAACTGGCGTAGTGGACAGAATTTTCCAAACTTGTTAGAAGCACGCTTGTGAGCGGGTCAGGAAAGAAATACTCGAAAAATGATATCAAATTGGGACCCCAATATGATCCTGCCCATTTCTGGCTTCTCCAGTGTAGCAAAGAGCCTATAGGCCTTTTAAGGAAGTCAGTAATGAAGGGCTTGGCCATTTTCCAGCTGCAAAATGTGTTCCTACCTGTTGGCAGCTTGCTAGGGTCACGAACACAGGTATATAGGTTGAAATCAATTAATTGAAAAAGTCCAGCATGACGATTTCACTGCTGCTGTTCAATGCAAGTATCTTAGGGAGTGCCTTTCATTCCTTGACAGGAGACTTGTAATTTATTGAAAGACTCTTCGCATGTCTAACACTGTATTGACTTCAACTACACTGTTGCCAGCCTTCGGCTTAGCAAGGGAGCATCTAATACAACTGTCAAAAATCCTGGAGTTGTATTTGACTAGTAACTGAACTGGACTAGCCACATAAATACTGTAACTACAAGAGCAGGTCAGCAAGTATAAATTCTGCAGTGAGTTCCTGCCTATCTCCCAAGTGTAAAAACAATGACTGCAGATGCTGAAAATCAAATACTGGATTATTGGTGCTGGAAGAGCACAGCAGTTCAGGCAGCATCCAACGAGCAGCGAAATCAACGTTTCGGGCAAAAGCCCTTCATCAGGAATAAAGGCAGTGAGCCTGAAGCATGGAGAGATAAGCTAGAGGAGGGTGGGGGTGGGGAGAGAGTAGCATAGAGTACAATGGGTGAATGGGGGAGGGGATGAAGGTGATAGGTCAAGGAGGAGAGGGTGGAGTGAATAGGTGGAAAAGAAGATAGGCAGGTCGGACAAGTCAAGGAGACAGTAACTGAGCTGCAAGTTTGAAACTAGGATGAGGTGGGGGAAGGGGAAATGAGGAAACTGTTGAAGTCCACATTGATGCCCTGGGGTTGAAGTGTTCCGAGGCGGAAGATGAGGCGTTCTTCCTCCAGGCGTCGGGTGGTGAGGGAGCGGCGGTGAAGGAGGCCCAGGACCTCCATGTCCTCGGCAGAGTGGGAGGGGGAGTTGAAATGTTGGGCCACGGGGCGGTTTGGTTGATTGGTGTGGGTGTCCCGGAGATGTTCTCTCAAGCGCTCTGCTAGGAGGCGCCCAGTCTCCCCAATGTAGAGGAGACCACATCGGGAGCAACGGATACAATAAATGATATTGGTGGATGTGCAGGTGAAACTTTGATGGATGTGGAAGGCTCCTTTAGGGCCTTGGATAGAGGTGAGGGAGGAGGTGTGGGCACAGGTTTTACAGTTCCTGCGGTGGCAGGGGAAAGTGCCAGAATGGGAGGGTGGGTCGTAGGGGGGTGTGGACCTGACCAGAGTGAAATCCACTAAGCAAAAATCAGGAGTGTTATGGATGCTTTCACATGCCTTAATGAGTACAGCTCCAACAACAATCAAGAATCTCTTCATCATCCTGGACAAAGCAACCTTGATGGCACCACGTCCACAACCAATCACTCTCCACCGTCGAAGCAGAGCGGCAGAATTGTGTACCAACGACAAGTTACTTGTAGAACTTGCAGAAATTCACTAACGTTCCTTCGACAACACTTTCCAAACCCGTAATGACTACCATCCAGAAGGACAAAGGCCGGAAGTAAGGGAAGTTCCTCTTCAACCCACTCACCATCCTGACGTGAAAATATCTTGCTGCTCTTTCACTCACTGGAACAAAATCCTGGCACTCCTTCCCTAACAGCATTGAATCCATCTACAACAAATGGACTGCAACATTTCAGGGTGTAGATTAACGCCACCTCTATAAGACAACCAGGGATGTGCAGCAAACGCTGGCCGAGCCAGTGATGCCCATATCCATTCTCTATTCCTGCCCTGCTGAGGAACAAAATCATCTTGTACCTCCCCCTTCGAGTTAAGAGGGTGCATGCGCCTGCTGCTGATTTCCCCAGCCACTATGAGCCTTGCCTGCCCAGATGCAGGGCTTTTCCTCTTCTTCCCAGCATTGACAGAAATTATTTCACTGCGAATAATCTGCTTTCCTACCCCTTCCTGCAGCCTGATAAATCCGGGTGCCGGTGGTCACTTATCAGCCACGTCATGGGAGCAGTGATGAGAAATGTGTCCTTTGACAGACTGAACACAACAACTTGTCCAATGCCCTTCACTGGTTAAAGTGCTCGGAGACAAGCTGACAACGGTTTTGCTCGGGGTTTGGAGCGAAGGGGTGGGAGCGTTGCTTTTTAGAATATCAGTTCCGAATGGAAAATGGACTGCCACTATTAGAATTAAGGCAGCATGATTCCACCATTTGTGTCTAATTCCGGGCAGGCAGCTACTGGAAGGATGTAAAGGAAAGGGCACAGAAACGATTTTGGAGAATATTGAGCTGGATGGGGGATTCAATTCACATCGATAGATTGGACAAACTGAAGTTGTTTGCTTAAGACCAGAAAATGATAGGAAGAATTTTGTTCGAGATGTTTGTTCTGAGGGAGAGCCTGAAGAAGGGTCTTATTGACTCGAACGGTGACTGTTTCTCTCTCCACATTTACTGTCAAACCTGTTGCGTTTCTCCAATATTCTCTGCTATTGTTTAAAATCAGGGAAGATTTAGACAGAATAACTAAACAGAAGGTAAAGAGTTGATTATCAAAGGGGATGGTGATTGGTAAAAGAACTAAAAGCCATATATATGCATCATATATATAGCTATAGTTTTAACTAGTGGTTAGAGTTTGTAACGCACAGCCTGATTGAATGGCGAACTGGATAAGTACTTGAAGAGGTAGAAACATTTGCTGGGATATGGGGAAACGAGAAAGTAGATTAAAATAAGGCATCTCTGCACTAGTGGGTCGAATGACGTCATTTCATACTGTATGGTTCTATAATTCTAGGATACTGTAATGTCAGAGTCTCTTGACACTGGGAGCCGCTTGGGGCCAATTTATCGGTATCTAGTTCTATCGACACCTACGTCATAGTCTGGGATGGTGACTTATTTCACAAAGCGACATATTTTGTCCTTTGAGAAATCTAGATTAGAATTGGAGAAATCGATATACTGTGAATCAGAACATTAATTATATCGCAGTTTATCACTTAACTAAACCATAGAATTGAATTTATTGTCACGTGTACCGTGGCACAGTGAAAAGCTTTGTCTTGCGAGCAATACAGGCAGATAAGTAGCATAGATAAATAAACAATAGGTAAACAGCTGCAAAAACAAAAACACAGGTACAGGGGAATGTTAAGAGTTTATGAGTCCATTCAGTATTCTGACAATAGTAGAGTAGAAACTGTTAAGGAAACCAGCTGGTGCATGTGTTCAGGCTTCTGTACCTTCTCCCCAATGGTAGAGGTTGTAGATAAGTATTACCAGGGTGGGATGGATCTTTGAGAATGCTGGCGGCCTTTCCTTGATGGATTCTATAGATGGGAGGTTGGCCTTTGTGATTGTCCAGGCTGAGTTCACCACTCTCTGTAACCGTGTCCAATCTTGGATGGTACAGTTGCCTTACCAGGTGGTGATACATCCAGACAGAATTCAGTTTGTGCATGTGAATATTTTCCTTGCGACCATTTCTACCTGTAAGCGTTTGTATTTACCCAAATTGGTTTGGAGATTGTAGGCTCTCCATAAACCTGCTTTTCAGATTCGTTCAGTTTTGTCTTCAGCTGTGTACTTATCAATTCACCTGCAACTCCTTGTTCTCTATCTTTGAAACCACTAATCAATCTGGAAGAAGCGGTTGAACCTCCTGCTGGAATACAGTATAACAATTCGGGGGGTGGGGGGGAAACACTTGTACCCGGGTGTCATGTTTTGATTTCGATGTTATAACGTTCACGCTCTCTACTACTGTCTCTTAATCTTCCCATTCATTAAGGCAAGTAAAGTGTAGTGGATGGGGAGTAAAAGGGGCGATACAGTGAACAAGGGAATACAGTTATATCTTCCAAGTAAATCTGTGTAGAACTCCCACCGAGTCAGCCAGCCCTGCAGTCTACACGAGCCAGATAAAGCCGATCTTTTCACTCCTAAATAATATGGAATTTTAGCTTCTGGGATAAAGTATATTGTGTGGAGTTTACGATTAATATTCATATTTGAGCTAGTTTCATCAACCGTTCCGGACAAAATAACGAGTTGAACAAGGTGTGCAGGATTTCGGTTTCCGAATGTTCCGAAATCTCTCTTGCAGGATTTGACGCAAATATCTGAAGCAGCCCAGATGTTGGCGTTTGGAGTTGAGAGGACTGAGGACAGGTTATAAATCCAGGTGAATTTTCTCGACTCACAGAAAGATTAATATCAGGGCGCTATTAATCCCCAAACTAGAGAGTAAATCAGAGCCTTTTTAGCGTTAGTTGACTACTGTAGCAGCAACTACAAATGAGTGAATGGCAATATCTAAAGACTCCTAACCACCCGTGGTGTGTATTCAAGCCCCATTGTATAAAGTCCAAGCCAAAGTAATGCCAGCAATCTATAGGCACGGCAGCAACACCGATTTCTACTAATTAGTTTAATTAGGGAGATGGTTTGACAGTTGCAAGGGACGGACACCTTCTTATCGAGATGCTTTGTGTTGCCAATCAACACTGGATCAATGCTCTCCGACAGCAAGAGAGCTGAGGAGACATGAGAGGCTATCTTACTCTTTAAAGAATTATCTTCTCCAAAAGTCCCTTTGTGCGGTCTTCAGAGAATGGCATACGAATCAAAAGATGCTGCCGGACAAATTCAATATTCATCTGGGCCTTTGTTTTGTTCGGATGAAGCGTTGAGCTTATAGTCGAGTATTGGTGCAGGAATATATCAATTCCAGCATAAATATAGAATTTGCGCATAAGTCAATATATAATTGCCATTTCTGGATTAGTGATCACAATGGTTCCCCCGAAGTACCTTCTACAAGACTTCCGAGTGGCAAAACATTTCTTTCCTTATCACATACAGGGATATTTCAAATGTTTCCTCAGCATGGGTGTATTATTCAAATATTCAAATGGGTGTATTATTCAAATATTCAAATGGGTGTATTTTCTTTTACTATTGTCTATCCAATCAAGGCGGTCTAACTATACTCGATGTAGTTTCAGAAAATTACAGTAAAGAATATTATTACCACTTCTTGAACTTTGTGATTTTCGACTAACGTGGAACACAACTTCTCAGAGGGGGGAAATGGTTTGCTATTTAATGGAAAAGATTCTGCTTGGGGAGCAGCAATTTGATATAATTGTGAGAAGCAAAGACGTGAAAAAGCGCATTCTTGTTTTTAAAAATGGAAGACGTCCTTCTCTTCATTATATACAGACAGCCACGTGTTTTACCCCTTTTTTTTATTGGGAATGGAAATTCAATGCTGCTCAGATGAGAATCCTATTCCAAAAGGTCCTTCGTGTTAATTGAAAAATTCGCACGAAATTGAAAACCTTGTTGCACTGTGTTCGAAAAATTAGAACACATCTGAATAGAGAAGACTTGGAGAGCCTAATAAAATGACCCTATGCGTGTGGTTTACAGGGAGTTTAGCTTTTAATTGGTCAATAAATTATAAAGGGAGTGCGTTAATAGGTGCAGGTGTAAAAACAAAGTGAAGTCTTGTATTTGGCTGGACTTACAGAGTAGGTCACCCCACACCCACACTGTCACCATCAGGGTCAACTGACAACAAAACAAACAGCAGTCACACAGGGAGCACAGCAGATGGGAAACGCACCCGTTTAAAGAGACAGTATCCTTGTGCTGGTCTAATTAGATAGTAATTCAACATTCCACAAACCTGGTTTACAAACCCCATCCTTTTAACGTGCCGCCATTGCACTGGGAAGGTTTGTGGAGCGTATTGAGGATACAATCAGGTTGCTCCTGCTAAACTCGATGTCATTATGATTCTTTTGATTTAAAAAAACTATCTAACAGAGGCTACTCTGCCCAAGTTTAAATGTACAAAATACACAAAAAAGAAAACGTGGGTTCTCCGTTGGACAGCCATCATTCAAGTGGAGATTTGCATACTAAAGTGTAAGGTTTTCGGGCTTACTTAGATTGGTCGCTACCAAAATTTCACAAGATAAAGCTATTTCCTTGTCCAGGTTTCTGGAACTTCCATATTCTATACTACCTAAAACCTACATTTAACATGTATGTAATTTAACGTCATTCGTTTACTTCTTTGTTTAACTCTTTGTGAAGAGCGGGGCCTTGGGGTCATTATTGAAATGAAGTCTTTGGCACAATGAATGCAACAGGTTCCAGTTTATTGACAGGTTTATGGAGAAAACCACAGCAGATCGCAGGCGGTTCCCATCTCCAGCTAAAACGCTCGAGTGCCACCCCACCCAATCTGATTCAACCTTTCAACTCAAAGTCACATTTTCCCTAGCCCTCACTTTCGCTGGGCACAAAATTTAACTTCAGCACCGAGCCAGTTCTAAAAATAAGAAGCTAATGGTTACAATCCCTTCACTGGCAGCACTTGTTGCTGGGATTGTATTTCACAGACTGGGAAGGCAGTCAATAAAGACATTACTTTTTACGTACAAAAAAGGTTACTTAGTAGATCGGAAAGGCGAACTGATTTAGTTCCTAAGACTTGCACACAATGCCTAGGTTGGCCGAAAGCTGACATCTGCTAGCAACACAGGATCTTCAGTATCAAATAGAGTACAGGTACACAGTATAAGTCATTCGAGCTCTCGGCCCCAATTCCTAGGATCCCCAAGTTTTGTCACATAACCTTTACAAGCATAAATGATCAGATATGTTATATCCAAAGACTCAGACAAAGGCTGAACTGCTCATTGTCTTATAAATGCTGTCAGTACTCTTGAAGAAGGAGACCGTGGCCTTCAGAGACTTTCTGATAACTGCATTAACACTAGACACAGACAATGTGCGCTTCCTCCGCTTATCAGGAAGTTCAAAGCATTTCAAAGGAATGAAGACTACAGTTAGCCTCCCAGTTTTGGAAATCGCGTTGTCAACTCCCTGTAAAATGGAAGGGCGAATTAAAATAAAGTCTACCGAACTCTTAAAGGTCTTGTTCTCCAAAAGGCGAATTGTGTTTGAGTTGGCGTGGTGTTTTATGTTCAATTCAATAGGTTAAGACAAGTTTCCCTTATGGGGTTTTCTCAGTCTTCCCTTGGAAACAATAATATAGAATATACAACTTTTTAGATTGCAGATCAGGGACGTCATTTTTAAACTGTAATGTAAAAAAAAGCCTTGTCGTTTTCGTCGGAAATACGCGATAGCGTGGTGACTAGGTTCTTTTGCCGTTTGAAAATATTGTAAAATTGGATAATTTTGCATCTCTTGGAAAACCTGGCCTGGCTGAATACGCCTGCTAATCCGTGTGATTTCCGAATGATTACCGCCTGTTTAAAGATTGTTCATGAAGTCATTGTAATTGTCCAGACAATAAACTAACTACTGAGAGCACCGAAGCAATCAATGATTAAATAAAGTGCCTCGAAAGTTACTTCCTTCACCATTTACACCGAACATATTTTTACCAACTCAAAACCTCCAAAACACAGGAGATTTTATCTGAACTACGCGCGGGGTGGGGGAACAAGTAACAAGGGAAAGTGGTGTGGTTAATTCTGCAAGACAAATAGAGGCTATCAGAGCAGGTAAGTGGACCTTGTGTATCTCAAAAGGGACTGGTTCCATTTTCAACATAAGTGTTAATGGTAACAAAAGTTTGTCAGCAATGCAGGTGCATTTGAAATACTCTCTTGTTCTCATCTGTATAATCCTTCAACATTAGTTGACAATTGTTACAGCTTCGTATATTCCCAGCATTGTAACAAAGGAAGCCCTTCAATCTCATTCAGTTTGTTCTTGTTTTGATGTTTGTAATTGTAAGGTCAGTCTCAGTTGCCAAAACACATTCTAACCGATACCATTTGCTGTTGCATTCTGTCCAGTTTGATTTATTATTTTGGAGTTTTACTCTTCTAAATCACTATTTTTGCTTTGTTTGCCCGCTCTTGGCCATAGTTTGCACTGAGTATAACGTATAACGTTGTTTTCGCTCAACTGGAAAAGTTCGTAATAACGGTAATTTAGTTTTTAAAAAATCCTTTGACTTCACTCACACACCTAACAGTGATTGATACAGCGTTCTACAGTTGTAATGATTTGGAGATGCCGGCGTTGGACTGGGGTGTACAAAGTTAAAAAACACACACCAGGTTATAGTCCAACAGGTTTAATTGGAAGCATTAGCTTTCGGAGCGACTATAACCTGGTGTTGTGTGATTTTTAACTACGGTTGTAACATATTCTTCCAAGATCACGAGCTCATTTCGAATCGTATACAAGTAATCTGAAGAGGCGTGTCTTTATAAGCTAGATTTATAGAGATGGAAACTGTATTTTCACAGCCAACTGATCGCCGTTTTGATTTTACATTTTTGCTTACAACTACTTTTGCGGCTTAAAATTTCTGCCGGGTCTTCTGGATAATGTAATCATCCATTGCTATTTTCAAAAAGCTCTGCCAAGCAAGGAAAACAATGAGCCGGTGCGAGTCTTGTCACGCAATGTATTAGAAAGCTGCTGAGTGCCATTGGCGAGCCTGTCTGGTTAGGGTGAGCGGATGTACAACCACCAATGTTACATTTCGCCGCTGCTTTGTTCCAGGCCAGTTCCGAGAAAGCAAACACCTCATCGTTGCTCTGCTTGGTTTGCAGACTGTCAAACCTTTTCGGGGCTTGGGTGCGGGGGAAGGGGCGCAATAAATTGCGGAGTTGACTAGAAATATATGTACAACGATTTTAAAGTGATAAGGCTTTTTTTTTACAACGTTCTATTATCACAATCTGATCATGCACTTGTCTTAAATGTGTTCAATGATATCTCTATTCTCTTGTCCTGCGCTCAATTAGATGTAACTCCGAACCAGGTGGGACTTGAATCCTCAAGCGGTCTCTGTTTCGGGGTAAATACAACGGCATTGGTTATGTGTTTAGTGTTTCTCCTTGTGTAAAGCCAGATTTTGCTTTTCCTGTTCCACTTGGCCAAATAAAATTCAAGCCCATGCAACATTTGCTTCACAATCCACAAAAAGATCGGTACTTGCTCTCAACCGTCATGTAACAATTAGTTGAATACCTAATGTAACGGGGAGCGAGTGCAGACACTTCTGCGCGGATTCAACCACCATGGGATATGCCCGAATCAGGCTGTGCTGCTAAAAAAAGGTCGATGCGAAAAGGGGCACATACAAACGAGAAAGAGCAAACGTGTCATCTGCAAAGTCGATCAACACAGTAAATCACGTCACGCATTCTAAAAGTAGAAGAGGCCCTCGTTATTATTGCATTGACCCCCAAATCTGTAACATTCATTAGAGTCTACACACGGGGATGAGCGCAATTATTGAAAACTCAAACTGAATTGAATCAAATTGAATGAGCTAGGGTGAGCATTGTCAGGTGGAGTGGTCTCCTGGAAAAATATAATTCTGAAGTCTCTGGGGTCATCACTGAAAGCACACTCTATCTTAAGTGTCCGTTATTCATTTAATTCGAGTATCTTTATAGTAAATCTGATATTGTCTCTGCACTCCCTGTACCTACATGGAAGATGAACTGGAAGTTGGAAATTACACTGAATCATATTAAATAAAACAAGTGCAAGCGTATGTTGTGACCCACTGCATGCAAATACAATTTGTTCGGCATGTATTTCGTTAATCATGCCGTGAATCCCCAAATCAGCAGGTCTCCGAGAGAAGAGAGCGGAGACACACCCCAACGGAGTTCTCGCTCCAATGTAATATTCCTCTTCGAAACTAGCATTCGGTTTGTAATAATGTTTGGACTAGTCCACAGTCGCTATTCTGCGTTGTTTCTTGCAGTTGAGCAGATTATGACCAACCCTAACCTCGTTAATATAGAAAACATACCGTGCAAGTGTTTAAAATGCCAATTTAAAATATAAAACAAACCTCACTAAGCTGTCAATGAGCTTCCATTCTAGCAGTATCATCGGTGCATTGATTTAAAACCCTTACTTATTTTTATACCTATCGATGTGACAATTTAAAAGAATTTAAAAATTAACTTTACAAACTAAATGGAAAAAATATTTTCTTCCCACTTAGTGCTTTTAGACGTCCTGTGTTTTCTATACATCATTTGCAACCATACAAGGACATCAAAAAATCCAACCATGTGGTGTATGACCAGTCTCCTCCATTGCTTACATTGTATTTCAAATTAATTAAACTTTTGCTCTGGAATGTATTACAATGACCTAGCAACATACCACCCGTGACTTAATTCAATTTATGCTAAATACCCCAAGCGAAAAGCTCCTTCTGATTAATTACTGCTTCAGATGTTTAGCACAGAAGCTTTAGGCCTACAGGTTGAAATGTTTACGCATGAACATAGATTATATATTCCTTATTATGTGGGATTGTATAAAATCCATGGATATAAACAGGAGTAAATTGATACCGAGATGGATGCTGCGATGAAATAATTCCTCAGGGAATACTTAGTAGAACCGTGATTGTGAATTTCGACTTCACTATACCAAGGCCGAGTGCAATATCAGAAATGATGCCGCCTTTCATAAGATTGCCCTCAGTATCAGAGCATATGATTCCAGATGGAAATTCAAGGGTAATTCACAACCCGTCACAGTGAATGTAAATCTCGATAACCTTTCTAAACATTTCTGTCTTAATATGGAGGAAGGGCTGAGGACAAGGAGTAAGGAGAATAGAACAGAACCTGGAATGACTGATCCCAAAGCCTATGCGCGGCGAGAATTAATCCTGACATTCCTGCTTTTACTTACTTTTGACTTTCAAAAAAACTCACAAAAGGCCCAGATTTCACCACTTTTAAAAAAGCCCAACCTTATCATTGGCATTAGCCGCATTAATTATACCGTTTGAACTTATAGTAGAAATTTACCTCAATTACTGCAATGAGCAATATGTTTTTTTTTCGTAGCACACACGCGGGCTCGATTTTTTTAATATCACGAGTAGGTGCAAAAAGTTTCAATATGCAGAGCCTTAAAGATAGCTCGCACGTAATCGCACAATATGTATGTAGGTAGAGAAGGAGACACACACACACATACATCTGTGTTTGGTAAACCATCACAACCATTAATTTATCTTCTTGTAGTCTTTTTATGCCCCCAGTCTATCATGAATGAACTGCTTTGAATTGTCTATAATACCGGTTTAAATCGATTACTTTCAGCTCCTGGCATTTAGTCTAAATCATTCTCCCCTCAAATGGTGCATGAGAATCAGCACTGTAGATTTTCAGAATTGAAGTATAAATCCTCAGCAACCTAATGTGCAAATTGTGCTCTTGGTTGTTAGGGAGATTGCAAGGTTGTTTATTTTTCGCTTTTATAGCAACTGCCTATTTGTTGAGTCGCGTCCTGCCTCGTGTAAAGCAATTACTACAAGTACCTTCATTGGGCTTCAAAGAGTTATTTACGTGCAAAAGGAAATCCTTTGGCAATAAATATTGACGTTCTTTGTTGTCACACCTGCAATGTACTGAACAGAAAAATTGCCATAATGCACCTTTTGCATATTCAACTCTTCATATAGCAGTTTATTACTTTGGATTTTAAGTGTAAATTGTGCATCATCTTATTATTGCTGGCTTTACTGTTCTTGTTGTCTTTAAAATAAGAGTTGCTAACTTTTTTATGGTGGATTAACTGAAATGAAACCAGGTTTCGAACTGTTCCTTGGGCGAAATTAAATACAGATATTATTGCTATAAAGTTATTTGAAGGTGAAATCCTCTCATGTTCAATGATACTTGTATTAACTGCTTTCTCCTTTGTGATGCCCTCGAACTGTTACAGTAAATTTCACTGGGGTTTGTCATTTCCTGTGAAGGAAGCTATTTGTTATTCGACAATTAATATTTGCGTTTGATGTCAGCAACTTTAGAATGCAGGTGGTGAGAAACTCGATCGAACCTGAGCATATTGTCAATTTTTTACTAAAGTTTAATGTCCTCAAAGAATAAGCAAATGGAACGCGCAAGAATTCTTGGAGCTTGTTATTTTATTACCAATGTAACTAATTATTCAAATCCGATTAATTTCCTGATCTAGTCCAATTGGCAGTCAATTCAAAATATTCAGAGTTTGGGTGTTCAGTCCTTGCGAAATGCCAAAATTATGACTTTAGCTGTTATAAATCATGTGTTTTAAATGCAGATAATTTCTTTGAAAGATGATTCAGTACAACTATACCGTATTCTTCCCTAGTCTAAAATATTCCAATAACTAGTCTGCCGAATGTTTCTTTTGTAATGAAAACATTGGCACATACGATTTCACAATGCATTTTAGGCCATACGATTAGCCAATTCTGAATCAACGCAGCAGCGTTTGTCATAATTGAACTGAATGGCAGTGTTTCCTAGCCATCATTGAGGATTCTTGGAAGGGTAGACTAGGGCTAAACTTATTTTTCTCCCATTTTAATTTTTACCTTGATGTTTTTAATATTTTGCTGGGTTTGCTTTCTTTTGTTAACAGTAACCACTTGGATCAAAGATTCAATTACATCTTTTGATCCATTTGCAACAACAATAAACATTAAAACATATTTCAAATGTTCCAATGAATGAAGTGCACAAGGTATCGACACGCGGTGGCTAAAGTCTGCATGCACGAACATTCATTACTAACCCAAGCAATAGTATCTCGCTAACTCCATCTAACACAAAGTTCGTAAAACTGTACCTGGACATCAGTAGAAAAGGATTTGTTATTTGAATGTTACCACATAAGTGTCAAAATGGTGCAGAGAACGCCAGGCACAATATACGGTTCCTTAGCTCACTTTGGGTTAAATAAAATAGTATAAACTACATGGTACATTTAGTTCAGGTAATAGTAACAGAAGCCGGAGAGTATAACCTGGAACTTAAAATAAGTAATAACCAAAACGTATTCAAACTGAAATCAAATTTGTTTCCTATATAACTGACAAGCTTAATGCATTTTCCTAAAATACTAAAATGTTCTCTTTCACAACGTTTCATAATTTTACAAAGCTCCCTTTCCCCGCCAAATAAATAATGCATTGTCCATAAAGCAGAGTAACTCAAAAACATATTTCTGTTTACAATACTGTTGTTAAATCCTTTGCATTTCAGGGGCCTGTCGATTCCATTTTCAGAAGCGTAGTTTAATAATGTTAAACTATTTTTGTTTGAGTGTTAACAAGCTCTGCTGCAAATTTAGTTGCACAAATAAATGCAATTTAAATATCTAGAAATGTTTTTCTTGGCCGCTGAATTCTAGTCTTATTATCTCACATAATCCAAAACTCTCTCCTTATTGATTTTAAGCAAACACACCAAGAAACGTTTTAAATAATAGATTTTATTTTTTTTAAAGAAAAGTGTGAAAATATTGCATTAAAATAATACAGGAATGTTCGCCAGTATCGATTTCTTAAACAATTTTGAATCTTAGAGAGGTACAGAGTGTATAAAAGGCAATATCCATATACAAAACACAGGTTAAAAATATCCGCTGAAAAGGCTTTTCAGAATATTCTGTTTCACAGCTTTAAAAAATCTGTTTTTTTTTATTTCCCCATTATATTCTTTAAAGAGAATGTTCTTACACTGTACATAGTGAGCGGTCGATAAACCATTAGATGGCTTCATGTCATTCAAAAACAGATTTACTTGCATTGCCTTCAATGGACAATGTAATTTTTTACGTCAAGTTGAATGTTTACACCTGAGATGTCCTATACACACCATCACTGTAGGTTCAGAAACAGTACCCAGTTCTTTTAACATAAACGCTTTATGATATGTCAGCATTCCGATTCAAGTCTTTGGAAATGTATATAAATATATTTACAGGATTAAGTCTGGTGAACTCTCGACTCTCCGTTATTCTGTCGGCGAATAGGAAATGTACAAAAATAATCCTACCTTCAGATAGGCGTGCATTATATTTTATTAACAGCCGTTAACATTTGGAATCCTACTATGAAAGTTCCCTGCATTTTGAATGACAGTCTCTTGGTGCAGACTTGGCAAAGCAGTTGGACAGGAGGGTGTCGATGATAATAAAGGAACTGCTGGAGACTGGGATGAGCAGCTGGCCGGACCGGCGTTGGCCCCGATGATGTTTTCGATGGAGAAAGGGGACCTTGATATGGCTGAGCTGTGTTTGACAGATTGCACTGACGGGAGTGTGGGGCTAAGCCGCGGGTAGAATGAATTCCTGGCTAGTTCGTTCGCGGGCAGCATGGACGGCGGGGGGATGTGATGGGCCTGCCTTGATGGATGCTGAAAGGCAAAAACGGCAGAATGAGGGTGGTAAGCTTGGATTTGAAGGCCGTATCCACAGCCGTAAGGTCCGTAACCATAAGCAGGAATATAATTACCGTGCTCCCGGAGCAGATCCGCCGATTGCTGTCTTTTGAACCTTTTTCGTCTCCGCAAGAAGCTGCCATTGTCAAACATATCTGCAGATTCGGGATCCAGAGTCCAGTAGTTGCCTTTGCCCGGATTACCAGGCTCCCTGGGAATTTTTACGAAACAGTCGTTTAGGGACAAATTGTGCCGGATGGAGTTTTGCCAGGCTGGGAACTTCTCTCTGTAATATGGGAATCTATTGCTGATAAACTCACAGATCTCGCTCAGGGTCAGTCTTTTTTTTGGACTTTGGAGGATTGCCATTGTGATTAAGGCTATGTATGAGTAAGGAGGCTTCACCAGAGGGTTCTTACTGACTGGTTTGTAAGGGTCCCGGTTCGATGAGCTGTCTACACATGGCGAGCGAGGGCTCAGAATCTCAGAGTGCATTTGGCTCACCACTTTCCCAAAGGAGCTGCCCTCCTGGGTCTCGTCTTCCTCTCCTTCCGCCCCGTCTCCCACCACATCAATGTCGGTCTCCTCCGAGACGATGGACGCATCGGACATTTCAGAACTCAGAGTCATCATACAAACTGATCCGAGGGCACGACAGCTGGTCTGAGAGGCTCCGCGGCGATCCTCAGCGACCCAGCGCCAGCTTCCCACATAAGGAATCCAAGCGAGGAAGGCAGCCGAAGAAACAGGAAATTGTCCCTCCTGCCAACTTTCTCAATCAACCCCTTTTTTTTTATCGCCTCGGCTCCAAAGATCAATCGGATCTCGAAAGAACTTCAATAGCTCCGCTTTCAGCCTTTCGTCGGGAATGTTTTAAAAAAAAACACATACACACAAAAAAAAGACCAGTCGTCAACACACAAATTATAAGCAAAGGGGAGAGGGCGGTTCTCTGCTGGAGCCTTATATTCCAGCGGAGATCACATGGTTCCAAACGTCACCACAAAACGAGAAAATGTTATCACATTCCTCCTCCAGAATATCGAGCAGCCAGCACAGTACAATAAATAATTGATAGACAGTGCATTCAGTTCCACCTCTATGAGCCTTCAGTGTTCACTTCATACAGCTTTGGACTGCTGTCCTGAGGATTCTTTATCCAGCGCTTGTGTTTGAAATAATGTGTAAGAAGGGTTGCAATATTTCTCCAATTTGGGTGAGGAAATGTAGCTAATTGAATGCAAACTCCAGCAGGATGTAGAGATAAATGCAAGAATTATTTCACCGGTTGAACCGAATCCAGGAATATTTTAATGAGGAGCCAGCGACAAATTTCAGCCACAAAACCTAACGTTCAGATTTCCCTTCTCGGCTGCAGAAAAAAATGTCTCCCCCCCCCCCCCCCAACCCTTTAAAGCAATAAAGTTTTAAGGTCCCCAGAGAAACAATGGTGAATACAAACACTGCTTTCCTAATTGCTGGCCGCACCTTTTGAAGTTTACATGTAATGAAGTGAATTTTGTAACTGTGTTGGTGATCCATTCAATCCGACAGTCGCCTTTTACATTTCTTTTCTCTCTGTTGAAGTTTGTACAACGTATAAAGCATTGTCCCGGCGAATGTGTGTGGCTGTGGCTGGATGTGGGATCGGGGTGGTGGGCCGAGGTGGAGGGGAGGGAGGTGTTGTGATGAGGTTGATGGGATTTGCCGAGGTAACAGTTTCCTTTCCAAATTTCATGGTTTACTTTAATTCAACTTCGCGAATTTCCACGGCAAACCTCGTTAAACCATATTTAATAACTAGGTTTAAGGTACGATCCAGAAGGATACAGTCAATCAGAACTATTAAAAAGTATTCTACCCGAAGTAAAAATTAATAATGTGCGAGACAGATATCTGCAATGTAATTTAGCAAGCAAGTTATATAGAAAAATGTTATATAAGCAAATTTGTCTGAGTTTTGTTCATAACGCCACATAAAATCACCTTCAGAAAATCTGTGTCCCATTACTGAGCTGTTGTGGTTTATTTATTGTTTACTACAAATATGTTGGTGTTGTGAATTAACAAGAGAATGGCAGAAAATAAGTTGTAAGGAAACATAAGAGAACCGGCATTCATTGCATTTGCTCCGTGTGAACATCTCCTGCATAGCTTTCTGTGAAGAACAGAATTTGCTGTCACCGCTTTCATTTTAATTCCTGCTGGAAATTGTTTCTGATTTTAACAATCTGACATATATTTTTCTCCAAAGCGAATAGGTATAAGTGGAATTTGTAAAGAAAATTGGTGGGCAAACATTAGGAAACTTTGCTAGGTTTTGTTTTTAACTTTAGGGATTTTGATGTATGCCACAAAAACAGAAGTTTCACTTTAGTTTTGAATTGAAGCAGCTCCTTTGACAGTAAAGACTGCTGAATTGGTTATAATGTTGTTATCCTGGTTTGGAATACTGCCATCTAGTTTGTAAATGTTTTGCTACCCGATCTGGAACACAAAGGGAGAGTCAGGAAGCACAGGTCAATGAAATAATGAGAGGCTGTTTCAAACAGAAAAATTGTTAATTATAGTAGAAAACTATATAAAGTATGTCTCTCGGAGAAACATTTAAACTATAATTATGTGTTAAAAGTACTTGGTTAAAAAAATAAATGTGCAAGAAGCATTGAATAATAGGCATTTTTATTAGTTTATACTAAAAAGGTAAAGTTGCGTGTGAGCGAACATGTTAAGAACAACGAAACTTCATAATTTTACCATGCAACAGTAATATTTAAAGAAAATAACTTTAGGAGAGATCGGATTCATGGCATAGTAATAGTTTGTGAATTAGTCTCGGTATTCAAAGTTCAAAATAAAAGGCTTTGTCACCAAATACATGACAGCTTATTTTTCGAAAACAAAGAGAAACACAACTCTCCGTAACCTCATTATTCATTACACGCTAGACCAAAAGATTAATTGAAGCCGGTTCATGCAAAGTTAATCTAAATATTGTTCTTTTCATGTTCCATTTCACATTAGGCAAAAGACTCAACACCAGAGGGGGAAAAAAAAACAAAAGTAGGGAAGTGATCTTCAAATTTGTACTTTAAAATAGCAGAGGACCCAATAATCGAATTAGTTTGTGATTGTGCCTATTTCTCTCTGCTTGAGTATTTGCCAGATTTAAGATGTGAAGTTTATTTTCGGTGTGTTCTTGTAAAAGCAAATCGTTTGCCGAAGCTTCTTCAAGATAAAGTACATGAACCTCATTCATTGCCCCCTCCCCCCCTCACCCTACCCCGCACCCCCCACCATTACATTGTGAGTTGCATTGAAAATAACTTATTTCTCGGTCTCTATAGCATGAAAGAAAAATCCATCTTCGTATTCAGCCTTGTGTTGAGATTTCATAAGGGTCTGCAAAAAATGCAAGTCATTGCAAGCATGACAACTCACTGTGTGACCTCTATTGCTAATAATTTGTGACCTTTAAATGTGCAACTTTTTAAAACAATTTTAATTGCTACTTTTAAGATTTAACGGTATATCATTAGGAGTTCTAAACGGCACGATTTGGCCCATCCTTTTGATAAAATAAGTTAATAAGCGGTTTAGTGACCATTTTATAAAACTTCATGTTTTAATATTTGTATCCTATTGCACTCAGATTGCGACTTACTTTCTGTTATAATTTACCTAAATAAATTGAAATAGCCGATTCGAAATAATGTGCTGTTCCATGAAACACATTTACTGACTGCCTGGAGTTGAATTTCACTGGAAGAGACTGCGACTGCCCAATGACTCAACAATTCCGGCTCCGGAGCGCCATCTATCGTGGTCATAAGCACCATCGGTTAATTCTGCGTTTGTTTGTTCGCAAATAGTCCATTACTGAGGCAATTTCTTGACGATTTGGAGATCCTGAAGGTTCTAGACCAAAAGACTATTTAACAAACTTTTACCAACATCATTGGGCCTGTGCGAATATCAGCTTGATCATAGCAGGAACCGCCGTTGTCAAACAATGTTGTCCGTTCTGACTAAATATGTGTTCATGTTTCCACGGTGTTTAGATGAACGTGAATCGTGCAGACAAAAGTCGGGACTGAATTTTCATTCCCATTATACAGGAGAAAAATATACAAAGTGTCACCTTGAAAAGACTATTTCGACTTGCGTACTAAATGGTGAGTGTCCTTTATTCGAGTTATTGGAAATTCATAGCCTCGAATTACATTAAGTTTCTATTCTGTTGGCCGTAATTCATTTTAACTTATCCCTTCATGTTTGCATTAGTGGTTCCTTTCCATTTCTGCAGTTTTTTGAAGAAACTGAGTTATTTCGATGTACTTGAGAAAATGATTATTTAAGATATTCTTTACTTTCAATCGGCCATTCAAATGAAAAGAAAAGTATTTGCACTAATTTAAGTGCGTTCCATCTTCTGTATTCTGGCTAGGCTTGTTTTAGTGGCTCTGATATTCTTTAGTTCACTTCTTACATCCTTTCAAAACACCAATGGTGAATAACCGAGCAAAGCTGTAGTGTCTGTGCACCAGATTATTTCCACCGCTCCCACTCCCATTCCCAACCCCATCACCGATTCTAGTCCCTGGCCATCGATTCCAATCCCGGTATCAGGCTGAATGGGGTTGTGTGAAGCCTTTTCGTTTTATTGGACTTCGAGTTAAACTTCTCATCACATGGCCTCTCCATCACCTCTCAGTACACTACTAAAAACTGGCAATCTCCACCCTTTTCTCAGTTCATGGGTTACTGAAGCCCCAACCATCCGTCTGTTTTGACGAACAATAGATAGGGACTGGAACTTACCAAAACCTCCAATAGGAAACAACTGCTACAAAGTAGCAACTGATATTTCAGTGAGTCTGATTTATTTTCCGTTCATCTGGAAAATAGAAAGTTTTAGCAATTGTTTTGTGAACTTTAATGAAAACAAGATTGGCTTGGATGCAAAATCAGCAGTCGGTTCCCTACATGTCCATTTTGTATTCCTGGCATAGGGCAATTTCACTCCCTTTATATTATATGGCACCTTTAATGCAATTACACATTCCAAAGCGCTTCACAGAATCATTACAAAGCAAAGACTTGGCATTAAGCCACATAGTAGAAATTAGGGATAAAGACATAAAACTTCATCAATGAAATAGATTTTTGAGGAGTACGTTATGTTCAAACGAAACAGCAGCAGAAGTAAACAATCTGACCCTTCAAGTCTGCTCTGCCATTCAATACAATCATGACTGATCTATCTGTATTTTGAATTTCATTTACCTTATTATCCCCAAATTACAGGAGGAAATGAGGAAAGCTACCTGTAGATTCAATTATTCTAATGAGTTCCAGGACATCCACCCGTTTTCTACTCCGGTAGATTTCAGTTCATCCAAAACCCAGTTGTCTAACCCACTGTTTACACCAGGTTCCATTCACCGAACATTTCTCTGCTAACTGACAGAATTTGGGTCCTACTTCAGCAAGGCTTCAAATTTATAATTCTCAGCCTTGTGTTTGAATTCATCCATGCCTCAGCTCACCCACTCACAGTCCTGAAAATTTCAAGAAATTTGTGCATTCCTAAATCCCCAACATTTTCTGTGTATACCATATTCCTCAGACTGTTGTTAAAATAGTGGGCAAGTATTATCCTGGTGATGATAATTTCCAGGCTCAAAAAGGTATGACAGTTTTTCAAAAAAACTAGGGCCAATAAATGTTATTCTGTAATTATAGTTATCACATTGTATGTGGTCCATTAATATAGTTATTTTCTGTCCAGCTTTGTGAAGCATTTTCTCTCATAATGACTATTTAAATATCATTAAGTATATTTACTTAGGTACAAAATGTGTACTCCCAAAATACTGGGAAATGTATCTGATATTTTATCAACAATAATACTTTTGGTGAGGATGCAGGAGTGAGCCTTTGACACCTAATAAATTAAATTTTGTGCATGTAATGTATACTCACCTTTAAAATTGTCACTAGCCAATGGAAGATTCTCTTGAGGAGGTAGCTTTCACACTGACTTGGCACACCAGGTTCAGCAAAAGTGCCCAAAATTGAAACTGGTTTGAAAACAGCTGAGGCAGTCTACTGGATTTAGATTTTTAATGGTAAGAAACTATGACCATTCACATCAGCACTTTTCTCAAATAAGAAATGTCAGTAGAAGTTAGAGGCCATTGAGCAGAAGAGAAGAATAAAATATTCTCTGCTCATGTTGTTCTAAAATACTATATCCCTCAAATCTGCGGAATAACAATAACATTTGTTTTGGTAGAAGTGTAGCTATATCATATAACATATGCTTCAGAACATGTTGCAAGCATAGTCCCATTTATCAAGTAGGAATCCACAAGTCTGTTGAATATTTATGGGTGTATTTTGGGATTAGTAGAATTTTCCATGGAGGTCTGACATTCTTATCGATTTGAGTCTGAGTTAGTGTTATGGAAGTGAATGTATTTTCCCTTCAGGTTTAAGATTCAATATAATCTGTTATGTTGAAAGCAAAAGAGGAAGATAATTACTGTGACAAAAGCAGGTATGGAGATAATTCCTTCTGAGCATGTGGTTTGACAATCATAAACCTTCAATGTAATAAATCTTATGAAAATGTATGTAAACATAACTAGTTGAACACTCAAGGATGAGTGATGTATTCAAGTGCTCCTTTCTTGAGCAGCCTTTTTAGTTACACTCAAGAATGAGAATGTGTCCAGTGCTAAGAAGTCAATTTGTCATGCTTTCTTTATTTATTAATTTGAGTGGTCACGTAATTTCCTCAAATCTTTTTCAGAAGATTAGAAAAGCAAGAAGCAATTATTCCTGCTTGGAAACACTTATGAAATATGGAACCATAGAAACAAGGATCAGGAATGGATCATTTGGCCCTTCCAGTCTGCTCTACCAGTCAATATGATAATGGCTGATCTCGATTTCAATGCCATATTCCTATTTTCTCACCCTATTCCCCTAAGTATACTCAGTGAACTGGCCTTCTGTGGTAGTGAATTCCATAGACTGACCAACCTCTCATGAAGGTAAAAACAAGGACTGCAGATGCTGGAAACCAGAGTCTAGATTAGAGTGGTGCTGGAAAAGCACAGCAGGTTAGGCAGCATCCAAGGAGCAGGAAAATCGACATTTCAGGCAAAAGCCTTCAGGAATATTCCTGATGAAGGGCTTTTGCCCGAAATGTCAATTTTCCTGCTCCTCGGATGCTGCCTGACCTGCTATGCTTTTCCAGCACCACTCTAATCTAGACCCTCTAATGAAGACATATTTCTTCATCTCAATCCTAAATGGTCTACTTGCATACCCTGAGACTGTGACTCCTGGTTCTACACTCCTCAACTATGGGAAACATCATTTCTGCATCTAGACTGTCTGTCTCTGTTAGAATTTCATCTGTTTCAGTCAGATCCCCTTTTACTCTTCTAAACACTAGTGAATACAGGCCCAGTTGAACACATGTATTGTCATACAACAGTCCTGCCACCCCTGGTAGGAGCCAAATGAACCTTTGTTGCACTCCCTTTATGGTATACCATTTGTCTTCCTAATTGCTTCCCACAGCTGCCTGTTTACTTTCAATGACCGATGTACAAGGAAACCTATATGAATTAATTTGGTTATTAATTTTTTTGTCGCTATTTTCCAGTAGAAAATGCATTTGTCTTCATTGGAATGTACGCTGCTCTGAGGTAAAACTGTTTAGTTTGTTGATTTGAAATAATTTGTTATTTAGCAGCATGTTGAAAACAAAGGAGTAAAACATAAATTAGATATTCCTAGGAATATGTCAGAGATAAAAGAGAAATGTAAAAGCACTTTCAAGTTCAGTCAACATAAACAATTTGAAGTATATGTATTTGTGTATAGGTAGATATGACATTAACTGATGAGACAAGTAATGAATTAAGTGCATTTAAAACAAAATAATAAACAATTGAGTAAACTAAGCAAACTCAAAGAGGATAAAGCTCCTAATCCAGATACGTTGCATCCCACTATTTTAAAATAATCAAGGGATGAGTTAGCCAAGGCATTATTAGTAATATTTAATAATTCCTTAAGGAAAAGTGTAAAGCCAGATGACCAGTGGATATTTAATTCATTTCCTATATTTTAAAAAAAAGAGAGGGCAGAATATTTCCAAGGAATTGAAAATTAGAAGACTGACATTTGTGAAAAAATCTTTAGTGTAGCAGTCTCTGATATTTTTCACATTGATCATTCAGATACTTTATGTCATATTCCTCAAACTTCAAAATCATGAAAGTTGTTTGTAGAGTGATAAGGGAAGAATGATTGTGCACAAGAGCATAGCTGGAGATCTTCAATATAAGATAGGCACCAAGAAACCCAGAAAAAAAATCTACCAAAGAACTTGGAACACATTGCCATTGCAAGTGAACAATACAGATGCAATAATGGAAGGCTAGAGAAGTTTTGAGGTAGAAGGGAATCAACGCTTATACTGATAGGAAATAAAGAAGTAACATGTGCAGTGGATAAAGATGACTTGGTGGATATTTACCCAGATTTCCAGAAGGCATTTGTTTGGTGCCATATCAAAGCATTTTGCAGAAAATAAAGAGGGACAATGTAGGAGATAATACACTGACATGGGTAAAGGATTGGCTAGCTAACAGGAAGCAGAGAAGAGGCATAAATTGGTCCACTCTGGTTATCAAGATGTAATGAGTGGTGTGCTGCAGAGATTAATGTTGGGTCCTCAACATTTTACAGTTTATATCACTGGTTGGGATGAATAAAACTGAAGGCATAGTTGCCAGATGTATTGATGAAACAAAGATAAGTAGGAAACTAAGTTTTTAAGAGGGCATAAGGAGGAGGCTACAAAGGGACATAGATATATTAAGGATATGTGGCCAATGGAGCATTATGTGGGAAACTGAACGTTTTCATTTTGGTAACAAGAACATGAAACAAACATTTTATTTAAACTGTGAGAGACTGCTGAGCTCTGAGATGCAGCAAGATCTGTGTGCCCTAGTGCATGAATCACAAAGGGTCAGTACACAGGCACAGCAAGTAATCAGGAAAGATAATAGAAAGTTATGGTTTATTGTAATGGGTCTGAATAGAAATTTAGGGAGGTTATGCTTCTATCATACATAGAATTGGTGAGACCATATCTGGAGTACCCTGTACAGTATTGCAAGTTCCCCTCCAAGCCATTCACCATCCCGAAATGGAAATATATTGCTGCTCCTTCACTGTTGCTGGGTCACAATCCAGGCATTCCCTCCCTAGTGGCATGTGGGTCAAAACACAGCAAGTGGATTGCAGCAGCTCAAGAAGGCAGCTCACCATCACCTCTGCAAGGGCAACTAGGAAACTAGGGATAGGCAACAAATGCTGGCCTGCCAGTGACATCCACATCGCAGAAATGAACTAAAGAAAAAGATTCTAAAGTTTAAAAGACTAAGAAGTGACTTGATTAAAACACATAAGATCCAGAGATGTCTTAACAGTGTGAATGTGAAAAGGATGATTATGAGAAAATCTAAAACTAGGAATGATTGGTTAAAAATAAGTGGTCACCCATTCAAGGTAGAGGTGAGGAACAATTTAATCTCTTAGAGAGTCATAAGTCTTTAAAACTTTCTGTCTCAAACAACATTAGAAGCAGAGTCTATGAGTATTTTCAAGGCAGAGGTAGATTTCTCGGAATGCAAGAGAGTGAAAGGTTATTAAGTGTAAACAGGAATCTGGAGTTGTTGTTATCACAATCAGATTTATCATGATCTGATTTAATGGCAGAGGAGGCTTAAAGTGGCAAATGATCTTCTGCTCTTAACATCAATGCAGTTGTGTAGATGGGACAATATGAGGGAAGGCTTGAGTGGAGCATAAACAGACTAGCATGGAGATTTTGGGCTGAAATTTTTTATTCAGTCATATGATGTGGTTATCTCATATAATCCTTGGTAAGAGAGCACACATGTTCTGTTTTAAAATTTAAACATGGAGAAAATAATTATCCTTAGTCAGCATAGTTGTGAATTTGACACTACTGAGATCTTTATTGATGAAAAGGCAGTTAAACTTCACAGAAAAATAATAGATTGAAGAACAAATTTCATGATGAGTCAACTCAGGAGAATTCTGTGTGACATATCTTAACCTAAAATAATCATTCGCAATATTACAATGTTATGACACAGTTTGCCCAATATTTCAGTGAAGGTGTTGACCTAATTAAATTTAACACAGTTAAGAACAAATTTACTAATAGATTCAGTAGTAAGTTGTAGTTTTACACATTGTAGAAAATAAAGGTTTATTTTTGTTCATAAAGGTTTTTTTTGACTCATTTCAATAATTTTGAAAGATTTCCTCATTAATTTTCAAACACTTCTTTAATACATTCAAAAGCCAATGCAAGAACCATCAAACCACCTTGTGCTAAAAATAAGTTTTATTCATTACTATGATTGGAACAACAGTGTATCCTGAACATAATATTATGCTCCTAAGTGTAACTAGTTGTATGTTTTGCTTTGTGGATGGCAGAATTTTCAACTTTCAAAGAAATTAACACTGTGTCAACATGGTTGATTGGCAACCATCCATTTTATATTTGCACAGAAGTTGAATTTCACCTGCATATTCTAATCTGATACTCCAGTGGAATATTATGTCCTGTGTTGCTAGGTAAAATTTTAAACAAAGGCCCCATCTTACCTGCCCATATGAGCCTGTCTAAATCTTGAATGGGACATTTTCAAGGGATTCTCCAACTGTCATGTTCTATTGCCACCCTTAGATTAGTCTGCCCATTCTTCCATTGCTTTTGTTGCATCTTGAATGTAAACATACTTCTCTGTATCATACATAATAAAATTAAACTAAGTAATTCATGCAAAGCACTTTGAAAAACATTTCTGAGAGACTAAAAGTGTGGCACAAATTCAGGTCTTTCATTCTTAAAAAAAATCAATAATTTGGAAGTTAAAATACATTAAACAATTCACAAACCAACAAATAAAGTTAGAAATAAAATGAACAAAAATGCATTTCACCGTATTACTACTGGATTGTTGATTCAGCGACCCATATTTTTATCATTGATAGTCACAGGTGAGGTGGCGGAAGACTGGAGGTTGGCTAATGTGGTGCCACTGTTTAAGAAGGGTGGTAAGAACAAGCCAGGGAACTATAGAGCAGTGAGCCTGACATCGGTGGTGGGCAAGTTGTTGGAGGGTATCCTGAGGAACAGGATGTATAAGTCTTCGGAAAGGCAAGGACTGATTAGGGATAGTCAACATGGCTTTGTGCATGGGAAATCATGTCTCACAAACTTGATTGAGTTTTTTGAGGGAGTAACAAAGAGGATGATGAGGGCAGAGCGGTAAATGTGATCTATATGGACTTCAGTAACGCGTTCGATGAGGTTCCCCATGGGAGACTGATTAGCAAAGTTAGATCTCATGGAATACAGGGAGAACTAGCCATTTGGATACAGAACTGGCTCAAAGGGAGAAGACAGAGGGTGATGGTGGAGGGTTGTTTGTCAGACTGGAGGCCAGTGACTAGTGGAGTGCCACAATGATCAGTGCTGGGCCCTCTACATTTTGTCATTTACATAAGTGAGTTGGATATGAGCATAAGAGGTACAGTTAGTAAGTTTACATTGGACACCAAAATTGGAGGTGTAGTGGACAGCGAAGACGGCTACCTCAGTTTACAGCAGGATCTTGACCAGATGGGCCAATGGGCTGAGAAGTGGCAAATGGAGTTTAATTCAGATAAATGCGAGATGCTGCATTTTGGGAAAGCAAATCTTAGCAGGACTTATACACTTAATGGTAAGGTCCTAGGGAGTGTTGCTGAACAAAGAGACCTTGGAGTGCAGGTGCATAGCTCCTTGAAAGTGGAGTTGCAGATAGATAGGATGGTGATGAAGGCGTTTGGTATGCATTCTTTTATTGGTCAGAGTATTGAGTACAGGAGTTGAGAGGTTATGTTGCGGCTGTACAGGACATTGGTTAGGCCACTGTTGGAATATTGCGTGCAGTTCTGGTCTCTTTCCTGTTGGAAAGATGTTGTGAAACTTGAAAGGGTTCAGAAAAGATTTACAAGGATGTTGGCAGGGTTGGAGGATTTGAGCTATAGGGAGAGACTGAACAGGCTGGGGCTGTTTTCCCTGGAGCGTCAGAGGCTGAGGGGTGACCTTATAGAGGTTTACAAAATTATGAGGAGCATGGATAGGATAAATAGACAAAGTCTTTTCCTTGGGGTCGGGGAGTCCAGAACTAGAGGGCATAGGTTTAGGGTGAGAAAGGAAAGATATAAAAGAGACCTAAGGGGCAACGTTTTCACGCAGTGTATAGAATGAGCTGCCAGAGGAAGTGGTGAATGCTAGTACAATTGCAACATTTAAGAGGCATTTGGATGGATATATGAATAGGAAGGGTTTGGATGGATATGGGCCAGGTTCTGGCAGGTGGGACTAGATTGGGTTGGGATATCTGGTTGGTATGGACTGGTTGGACCTCAGGGTCTGTTTCCATGCTGTACATCTCTATGACTCTATGACTGTATGTTCTGGGGCCCTGAATTTGAATCCCACTATGGCAGATGGTGGAATTTGAATTCAATAAACCTGGAATTAAGAGTCTAATGATGAGCATGAATCACATTGTCAAATGTCAGCCAAAACCCACTAGCTTCACTAATGCCTTTAGGGGCAGCATGGTGACTCAGTAGTTATCACTTTTGCCTCACAGCATCAGGGACCCGGGTTCGATTCCACCCTTGGGTGACTGTCTGTGTGGAGTTTGAACATTTTCATCTTGTCCCCTTGAGTTTCCTCCGGTGCTCTGGTTTCCTCCCACAGTCCAAAGTGGAGGTTAGGTGAATTGGCCATGCTAAATTGCCCATAGTGTTCAGGGATGTGTAGGTTGGGTGCATTAGTCAGAGGAAAGTGTGGAGCAATATGGTAGGGGAATGGATCTGGATGGGATACTCTTCAAAGGATTAATGTGAACTTGTTGGGCCAAGTGGCCTGTTTCCATGTAGAGATTCTATGAATGCTGGAAATAAGAATTTGAATGTAAAATTCCTGATGTAAAGCCTTTGTGGAAAATGTTAACAGTTTTTTCATTTCATGTGTTGATCACTTACGCCCTTCTTTCCAGGTTTCCCATTGTATGGATTCAAGTCAAGCATATTTAAAAGATCGTGGTTGTCAGCCACATTTTGCACCTCCTGTATGAGAAAGCAAATATTATTTTATCTGCCAATCTAGAAGATGGCCCTACAATCATTGAAAAGTGAAAAATTAGATCTTTGGAACTCTTGGAACAAGGATCTACGTACAATCACATATGGGACACATGAATTTTACTATACATTAAGCCTAGATATGTACATGAACCCTGTATTGGATATTATTTCCATCAACGGTGGCTGTTAGACAACTCATGAAATATTAACATTTCTATTCTGGCTCCAATTCCATGACAGAACAGTAGTGGGTGTTGTGTATCATGTACATTGAGAAAGAAACTACTGAATTCTGCTTGCTGAATATAACAAAATGAGTCTTTGATTGGCCACTTTGACATTGTGCACTGGTTAAGAAAACCTTTTGGGATTCTCTTCAGAATGTCACCTTCACAGCAATACATCAACAGTTGAGGAACAGTGAGGAACTGTAGGAAAATACTACCAAATATACACAAATTAAGAGTGTGGCTAGATATGTAGCAAATGCAAAGTAGTTCTAAGTAGATGAATATGAATAGACACATTTAGGAATAACTACAAGAGTAAGGGAAATTTTCTTCAGTGGGACAGAGCGAAAGGAAGATCTGGAGGTATAAATGCACAGAGAACAAAAGTGGCCTTTATGTCAACTTTCCAGGTGGAAAATGGGCAGAAATGACCAACTTCAAGGAGCAACACAGCTATTCTCTACTCAGGTTACTTGATGGATTCCCCTATCACTTCTACAAATGAATATTTAGCAAAGAGACAAATTGTTTGCCATCTAGATTGATATTGCTACTATGTATTTTACATCTGCCTTCACTGTGAAAAATACCAGTGGTATACTAGGACTTCAAGAGAGTCAGGAGGCAAAGGTGAGACTATTGGTCACCACTAAGGAGAAGGTGCTGGGGAAGCTGAAAGGTCTGAATAAATCACTTGCACTGGATAGTCTATATCGCAGGTTCTGAAAGAGTTAGCTGAGGAGACTTCGAATTTCTTAGAACCCTTCTTTTTTAAAAAAACTTAATGTTATCATCTATGTGTTATTTTTACATTCATGCTTTTAAACAGTGACACAATCACTCAATTGACACCAAATATTCTTTAAAAAGAACAGGTATTATTATCAAATGAGGTATGGGAATACAAATGTGCCATTCTACCCCTCTTTACCTATCTGTTACAATGAAGTTACTCGTTTTTAAGCCACAGTTTTCCAAGCAATGATCTGCACTCTGTGTAAAGAACTTTCAGTTGATTGTTGTAAAATCAGAAATTCTGAAACAAAATTCAATTTTTAGCATGCTTGATAAAACATGGGCCTAATGTAAGCATTTGTGAATTACAGGGCAGTCTTATTTTAATCTATGTTGCATGTTGGCATTATACCTTTGAGATATAATTACAATGTTAACTTGTAACTTTTAATTCTAAGTGTCCTGAGAAAATGAATCCCACTACTAGAAATCTCAAAGGATAAGCATTTCAGCAAAAGCTAGCATTGATAGATTGTCTAACAGATTATAATGCATTTTAGCACGAGGAATTGTTTTCTTTGCTTTCGGATGCAAAATGAGAGTTGTGCTGAGAATGTGCACACAGCCTTCAGATTTTGGCTGAAATTGTGCCTCAGACCTCATTACCACACTCCTAATAAAAGCCATTATCACTGTTTCAGTGTCCAGCAATAGGTCAGAAGTTTAAATCAGACTAATTTAGTCTAGCTGCTTCATTGACAGCGATGGTCAGGCAATTCATGTGATGGCAGGATGAATACAGATTGGATATTAATGTAGACCGGATGTTAACATAGTCCATCAGGAGGCCATGATGGCATGTAAAATGGGTGAACCACTCTTGCTCCTTCCAGAAGTTGAGATTGTAAGAACGTTCTTAATTCTTGGCTAGAACTTATGATGATCCCCTCAAAGAGCATTAGGTACTTGAAAACCATACTCGTCAGCTGTGGCTCAGTTGATTAGCACTTTCAGCCCTGAGTCAGAGGACTGTGTGTCTAAAAGCATTGAGCACGACAATATACACAGTTAGAGCTGATCTCTTTCAGACTAAACATTAAACTGAGATCCTGTCTGTTTGTTCATGTAAATGTAAAAAAAAGTCAGATGATATTTTTATGACAAAGACCAGTGTCCTTGGTGGTTTGGTCAATAATTACTCTTAAATCTGCATCAGATTTTCTGGTCATCACCTTGTTGATGGGAGCTTGCTGTATGCAAATTTCCTACATTACAATTCCAACACAACAGCAATGTACTTCAAAAAGATGTTGGCTTTCAAGCACCTTGGTGTCTCCTGGTGTTGCTATTTCAATGAAAGTTTTTTAAAATGTATTTGATGCATGCTTTGCTCAGTTTCATCGAATTAGCAGAAGACACATTGAAATAGGAGTTAAGCATGTCATTGAGATATTTAAGGGATCTAAAGACTTTGCCTGAAAACTGCATGACGGCTTTTTGACCCAAGTTCTGAGCCAGGAAAATGGGGTTGCATAATCCAGTGTCATTGCCATTTATTTTAAGGTGTCCTATGCATACCATATATACTCATTAGTTAAGCTAATGGTGGAGACACAACAATTGATTAATGCGGGGGCACCTTATTGTCTTACTTTCACGATGAATGACATGTCACTTAAATAACCCCTTTCTGGATTGAAATAAGTTTAATTATATGGAACTAGAAGTAAATTGTATGATTTGAATCTATGGTTATAAAATTACTAATAATTTGAAAGTATATAATTAAAGCAACATGTGTAGCAAATTGCCTTCAAGAGAGGCAGGATAGTGTTTTACACAATGAAAGAGGTTTCTACAGAGAAATATGTTGAGATGGTTGCATAAGATTGTGTAATATGATTTGTTTCCACTACTTAGATTTAGAGGTTTTCCCACATATACAGACACACGAGGAAGCTGTAGTGATTGTAGCAAGGTCAACCAGATGGATCTCATAGAAATAATGTTGTGAATCAGAAACAAAAACAGAAGGAAAAGTTGCCGGAAAAGCTCAGCAGGTCTAGCAGCATCAGTGAAGAGAAATCAAAGTTAACATTTCAGGTCCGATGACCCTTCCTCAGAACCGTTCTGATGAAGGGTCATCGGACCCAAAACGTTAACTCTGATTTCTCTTCACAGGTCTGCAACTTCTGTTTTTGCTCATATAATATGAGTTTCCTGATTGGGGCTGTTAAACTGATCCAATCAGGGAGTCCTGGCTGACAGATAAAAAGAGGAGTGCCAGAGATTCTGGCACTCTGATAGCTGACTCTAAAGAGGCAGCACTAAAGTCAAGGATTGTTCACGTGTAAGTAAAGCGTGGCTTGGTGACAGGATACCAGCCTCTGTGGAGTTATTTCAATGGCAATGAGAGTAAAGCATGTTCCTGAGGAAACAGTCATCATTGAGTTAGGGTAAGCATTTCTGATGAAGGGCTTTTGCCCAAAATATTGATTTTACTGCTCCTCGGATGCTGCCTGAACTGCTGTGCTTTTCCAGCACCACTCTAATCTAGACTCTGGTTTCCAGCATCTGCAGTCATTGTTTTTACCTAAGCATTTCTTACATCTGCCTTTGTTTGGGAAATTTGATTAGTTCAACCCTGCCATCAAGGACTGGGTCCAGTTTGTGGAAAGAATGCATTATTTTTTCCAGGCAAACAATATTGTGACAGTTGAGAAGGATCACATAATTTCCCTGACAGCTATGGAGCCACAGCTTTTTCTGTTATTAGGAGCCTAACATTTCCTGAGGCACAGATGCTAAAACCTTTCAAGACTGGACAGATATAGTTGAGGAATATTATGACCCATAGCCTCCTCTAATTCTGAGACACTATTGGATTTACTTGGCAATTCAAGAACCAGATGAATCTATGTCGGTAGATTTGACTGGGTTAAGATAACGGGCAGGAGTCTCTGACTTTTATTTAATCCTTAATGAGATGTGTAGAGATCATTTGGTATGTGGGATTAATGATGTGACTGTGCAAAAGCACATAATAGCTGAAGCCGACTGGACTTCAGCCAAACACTACAATTGACTTCATCATGGGAAAATGCGGCAAGTGGAGCATGAGTTGCAGGTTCTAATGGAGGTCAATACTGACACAGCCATATCAGTATATCAGTGATTGCAGAACCAGTTTTTAACAAACACCACTCTGGAATCCAACCCTTAGGTTTGTGTAAGACCTCAGCTATTCTGGGAACCTTTACAGATACGGGGTACAACTTCAGTTCCAGTCTCTTATGAACAGCAGCAAGTTCAGTTACCACTGATTGTAGTAAAAAGGCTTGGGTCCAAGCTTGATAGGACGAAATTGGTTACAGAGACATAGAGTCATACAGCATGGAAACAGACTCTTTGGTCCAAATAGTCCATGCTGACCATGTTCCCAAACCAAACTAGTTTCACTTGGCTGCATTTGGCCCATATCCGTCTAAATCTTTCCTAGTCATGTACTAATCCAAATGTCTTTTGGATATTGTATCTGTGCCTGCATCAACCACTTCCTCTGGCAGTTCATTCCACATACGAACCACTCTCTGTGTAAAAAAGCTGCCCCAATCTTTCTCCCCTCACCTTAAAAACATACCCCCTAGTTTTGAACTCCCTACCCTAGGGAAAAGACACTTGCTATTCACCTTAGTCTCTCATGATTGCATAAACCTTTGTAATGTGTGAGAGATTCATCTAGATTGACTCAACATCTTATAATTAGAAAAAAACTGCCAGATTAAAACTCCACATTAAATACTCAGAAGGTCTTCCAAGAAGGACTTGGGATTATTTGAGGAACTAAGGCCACCTTGCTTGTTGACCAGAAAGAATTTCTAGGTTCTGCAAGACTCACCCGCTTATGGGCAAAAGTTAGAAAATAGAAGAATCATCAAATCAGTCCCATTTGCGGAATGGGTAGCACTGGTCATATTGATTTTGAATATTGCTTATGAACTTTGGTATTGATTATGGGTTGGTTCGCCTTTGTGGGGATTTAAACAAATGGTAAACCACTTTTCACACCTGGATACATACCCAATCCCTCGCGTAAAGGAATTTTTATGCAAAGCTTGGCAGGGTTGCTGTGCTTCATGAAGCTGGACATGAGCCACACTTACGTGCCATTGCGTTTAGTTTAGGATTTTCAGAAGTATGCTCCAATGAATACCCATAAAGGCTTGTACCAATATATGAGACTGCCATTTGGGGTATCATCGGCCTGTTCACTTTTTCAGTGGAGAATGGAGAACATTTTGCAAGGCCGACCTCAGGTCACTGTTTATCAAGATGACATGCTAATATTAGGGAAAACTAATAAGGAATATTTAGAGAACTTGAATATAGTCCGAAAGTTTTTTTCCCAATGCAGGCATACACCTAAGAAGAGAAAAATGTGTGTACCATGCCCCCAAGTGACCTACTTGAATTACACAGCAAACAAGACTGGCTGACACCCGTTGGAAGGTAAAGTGAAGGTGATCAAAGGTGCCTTGGCTCCTATGTCTGTCCAGGAGCTTAGGCCAATTCTTGGGCTGGTAAATTATTATGAAAAGTTCATACATGGCCTGGCCTCCATCTTGGCACCTTTGAATCAACTCCTAAATAAGCATCAGCTTTGGAAATGGTTGCATTACAAGCCCTCGCAGTTAATCAAGTAAAGAAATAGCAATCATCCGCTAAAGGACTGGTACGCCATGATCCCAAGAAAGATCATGCAATGTCTTCCCATATGGCAAGAGGATTGCCCAATAGTGTATGCATCCAGGACTTTGGCTAATGCAGAATTAAATACGCCCAGATAGAGAGAGAAAGATTCGCTGTCATGTTTGGAATCAGGAATTTCCACAAATACCTTTATGACTGAAAATTTATGATGACCATGGACTACTTGGTGTACTTAAGGAGGACAAGGCAATGCCATCCATAGCTTTGGGCTACATTCAGCAGTGGATTCTACTACTAAGTGCTTATAATTACATGTTAGAACACCATCTGGGAGGCCACATAGCACATGCATTGAACTATCTCCCATTAGCAGATCCACCACCTGTGATACCCCAGTGGAAGAGTCTGTAAGGTTATTAACTTTTCTGGAACCACTCTCAGTCACAGCTGACAATATCAGACTTCGGACGGACACTATTCCATTCAAAACCAAAACAGCTAGTGGTAATGGGGACCCAAAGCACTGCCATGATGAGAATTGAAATCATTTTTGGAATCAAGGACACCAGCTCACAGTAGAGAACGGCATATTGTTATGGGGAGCAAGAATGATTGTCCTGAGCAAAGGTAACTGCCAAGGTACTGTCTGCACTCCAGGAGCGTCATCAGGAGTCTTCAAAGTGAAGATGTTGGCAGGAAGCAATGTCTGGTGACTAAGCTTTAATGCAGACGTAAGCACATTGGTCGGGCAGTGCCTAGAGTGCCAACAAGGAGGAAAATGACCACCAGCAGCTCTCCCACATCTGTGGGAATGGCTGGTCAAACCTTCAACTCAGTAACACTATATTCTCAGTCATTGTAGATGCCCACTCAAAATTGTTGAATATGCAAAGTGCTCAATCGTCAAACATTGGGATGGTGATAGAAAAACAGTATGCATATCTTTCCATACACGGAGTCCCAGAAGTGTTGATCATTGATAATGGGCCATCATTTACCAACAGGGAATTTGGGTATTTCCTAAAGTTTTTGACATATAAGGATAGTTCCATACTACCTATTATCTAATGGCCTGGCAGAAAGAGAAGTCTAAACTTTGAAGGCTGGCTTCAAAAAAATCACCTACAGCCTCGCTAAACGGCAAGTTGAATATATGACCGCCCCACACGCTATTACAGGTATAGATTGGATTAGATTAGATTCCCTACAGTATAGAAGCAGGCCCTTTGGTTCAACAAGTCCACAACAACCTCCGAAGAGTAACCCACTGAGACCCATTCCTCTACACTATATTTACCCATAACAAATGCACCTAACACTATGGGCAATTTAGCATAGCTAATTCACCTGACCAGCACACCTTTGGATTGTGGGAGGAAACTGGAGCACCCGGAAGAAATCTACATAGACATGGGGAGAATGTGCAAACTTTACACAGACAGTCGCCCGAGGCAGGAGTCAAACCTGGGTCCCTGGCGCTGTGAGATACGAGTGCTAACCACTGAGCCACCATGCCACCATTAGCAATTCTGTTGGTGTTATCCAATTCTGTTGGATAACAACGACAGAATTGCTAATGGGTAGAAGACTCTGTACCAGATTAAATCTGATCTTCCCAGACCTGAAAGGGCAGGATGAAACAGCATCAGGAATGCCAATCCCGGACACAAGACTCTGGCAAGTGAGAGAGACAGTTTGATACAGGAGATGAAGTTTGGTGTAAGAATAATGGAAATGGCTCAGCATAGCTAAGAGGCACAGCCAATGCGAGATCAGGACGAGTATGGTATAATGTTTGGGCAGATGTGGGGGCAATCCTGAACAAGCAGGTGGACCATATAAAAACCGCAAGTTCACAAACGGTGTGGGAGCAAAATGTGCCCTGCCCCTCAGAAAAGTTTGCCGGAACCCATGAATTCACCCTCTCCACCTACTGTAAATGTATGCTCTGAATCAAAAATGGACATGATGGATGTTGCTGCCTCAATGCTTTTGCTACCAGAAGGAGAGAGTGAAAGTCTACTGAGGCACACTTTGCATATGTTTCTGTGCATTACATGCCCCCCTAATGCTAAAATGCACCAAGAGACGCTCCAAGAAAAAGGACCGGTCTATGTCCTCAGACCCAGAGTGGGGCGGATGTAGTGATTGTAATGAAGTCAGCTAGGTGGATCTTATAGAACATGAGTTCCCTGATTGGGACTGTTAATCTGGTCCTATCAAGGAGTCCTGGCAGACAAAGAGGAGTGTCAGAGATACTGCCACTCTGACAGCTGACTCTGAACAGGCAGCACTAAAATCAGGGATTGTTTATGTGCACTTAAAGGGTGACTTGGTGACGGGATACCAGGCTCTGTGGAGTTATTTCTGCAGGTGCTTATGTTTCTTTCCAAATGTAGATTTTTTTTTGGAACGTCTTCAGAGAATTGATCACTTTTGCCACCTGCCATTAGTGTATTTGGTGGAGTTTCAACTGGATAATTAATCTGCTTGGCCATTTTATCAACATCCCTGCCAAAACCATCAAATCCCATGTATGAACATGAACCCAGAGGTTCTGGATCAGTGGTAGCTACCTACACTGCCACAAGACCCCTCTCACTTCCCCTTCCAGGAAGAGGGGTAGAATCATAGAATCATACAGCACAGAAACAGACTCTTCAGTCCAACCAATCCATGCTGACCATAAGCCCAAACTAAACTAGTCCCACCTGCCTGCGCTTGGCCCATATCTCTCCATACATTTCTTATTCATATACTTATCCAAATAGCTTTTAAACGTCGTAACCGAACCTGCATCCACCACTTCCTCTGGAGATTCATTTCACACAACAAACCACTCTCCATGCAAAAAAAAAGCCCCTCATATCTTTTTAAAATATTTCTTCTCACATTTCAAAAATAATTTTGACTTTGGGTGAAAGTATAAGAAAGGGTGATGTCAGATCACCTGCTCCTTATGCATGTCTCTTGAATGGGGTCATGGCTGATTTGATATTGTCTCTTTAATGCTATTACCCAAAGTCAAAATTATTTTCCTGAAGTGGCACTTACTTTTGTGACAAGCATGAAAACTCACAATTTTCTGACTGAACCACTGACAAATTCATAGGAGGAGTTTTTCTTGCCTTTTAGATGCAGAATGCAATTTCCCTGCTCTATCAACACACACCCACTGGTTATACACGTCCACAGATTTTAGGGCTAATTTGCTGCCAATCTTGGTGGCTGCTCTGTCGGGAGCTCCTGAAAAGGTTAAAGAGGGTGAAGACATGACTGCCCAGCTGGTTCAGTGTGCTACGTGCATCATATGGGAGGTAAACGACTCTGGTGTACCTGGCTCGTATATCTGTGGAAAGTGTGTGCACGTTCAGCTACTGACAGAGCATATCGCAGCATTGAAGAAAGAACTCGAGGACCTTAGGCTCATCCAAGAGAATGAGATCTTTCTGGACAGGACCTTCAGCGAGGTTATTACACCAACCATACTAGAAGAGAGCAAAAGAGAGAAGACGATGAGGAAGGCAGAGAGGAGACAGGTGCAAGAGACCGTGGGGGAAGTTCCTGTCAGGAACAAGTTGAATCTTTTGGAAACAGTAGAGACAGGTTACACTGCCAGCCCGCGAGGCAGTCAGGTCTGTCAATCAAAAGTTGGCGTGGAGGCAGAGCCGAGGAGTCAGACATTGCACAGAGCCGTGGTGATAGGGGACTCCATAGTGAGAGGAATTGAACGGGGTTTCTGTGGCAACAGGTGGGATTTAAGGATGGTGTGTTGCCTTCCTGGTGCCAGGATTAAGGACATCACAGACAGAATGCAGGAAATCCTCAAGGGCGAAGGTGAAGAGCCAGAGGTGGTGGTACATGTCAGCACAAATGATGTCGGGAAGAAGAGGAAGAACATACTACAACTGGACTTCGGAGAACTAGGAGGAAGGCTGAAAAGGAGGACGTCCAGAGTGGTTGTCTCCGGTTAGCTTCCAGTTCCTCGGGCTGGAGAGGCCAGGAACAGGGAGATAATGGACTTGAAAATGTGTGGCTGGGGAACTGGTGCAGGAAGCAAGGATTTAAATTCTTGGATCACTGGGGTATGTTTTATGGTAAGCATAAATGATACAAAAGAGACAGTTTGCACCTTAATAGGTTGGGGACCAGCATTCTGGCAGGCAGGTTTGTTACTGCAACACAGCTGCGTTTAAACTAAATAGCGGGGGGGGGGGGGGGGGGGGGGGGAGGGAGGGGACAAACTGGAAGTTTAAGAAGGAAATTGAGGTGAAAGTTAGAACAAGGGAAGTCAAGAAAGACAACGGTATCAATGAAGCAGAAAACTCAAAAAGGGATCATACCGTAAGGTTGAGTGAAATAGGGGTTGATAGGAAGGGTGAGGGCAGTAACAAATTAAAAATACTATATATGAATGCACGAAGTATTAGAAGTAAGATGGATGAGCTTGAGGCTCTTTTGGAAATTGGCAGCTACGATATTGTGGGGATAACTGAGACGTGGCTTCAAGTGGACAGGGCCTGGGAAATTAATATTCAAGGCTATATGTGCTATCGTAAGGACAGACTGACGGGCAGAGGGGATGGAGTGGCCTTATTGGTAAGGGATGATATTCAGTCCCTTGCATGGGGCAACCTAGAATCAGGGGATGTAGAGTCAGTATGGATAGAGCTGAGAAATTCTAAGGGTAGAAAGACCCTGTTGGGAGTTATCTACAGGCCCCCAAACAGTAGTATGGATGTAGGGTGTAAGTTGAATAAGGAGCTGAAAATGGCCTGTCGCAAAGATGTTGCTACAGTTGTTATGGAGGATTTCAACATGCAGGTAGACTGGGAGAATCAGTATGGTATTGGACCTCAAGAAAGAGACTTTGTGGAGTGCCTCTGAGATGGATTCTGAGAACAGCTGGTGCTGGAAGCGACCAGGGAGAAGGCAATTCTGGATCTGGTATTGTGCAACGAACCAGAATTGATCAGGGACCTCGAAGTGAAGGAGCCATTAGGAGGTAGTGACCATAATACAATAATCTTCAATCTGCAATTTGAAAGGGAGAGGGTACAATCGGTAGTGGCAAGATTTCAGTTGAATAGAGGAAACTATGGAGCTATGAGGGAGGAGCTGGCCAAAGTTCAATGGTGCAATACCTTAGCAGGGATGACAGTAGAGGAACCATGGCAGATATTTCTGGGTATAATGCAGGAGATGCAGGATCAGTTCATTCCAAAAAAGGAGGAAAGATCCTATGAGGAGGCAGGGTTAGCCGTGGCTGACGTGGGATGTTAAGAAACATATAAAATCAAAAGAGAAAAAGTATAACATAGCAAAGATGAGTGGGAAAACAGAGGACTGGGAAACTTTTAAAGAACAACAGAGGATTACTAAGAAGGAAATACGCAGAGAAAAAATGAAGTACGAAGGTAAACTGGCCAAAAATATAAAGGAGGATAGTAAAAGATTTTTTAGGTATGTGAAAGGGAAAAAAATGGTTAAGACTAAAATTGGGCCCTTGAAAACAGAAACAGGGGAATATATTACGGGGAACAAAGAAATGGCAGAAGAGTTGAATTGGTACTTCAGATCTGTGTTCACTGGGGAAGATACAAGCAATCTCCCTGAGGTAACAGTGCTGAAGGACCTGAACTGAAGGGAATTTATATTTGCCAGGAAATGGTGTTGGAGAGACTGTTAGGTCTGAAGGCTGATAAGTCCCCGGGGCCTGATGGTCTACATCCCAGGGTATTGAAGGAGGTGGCTCTAGAAATCGTGGATGCGTTGGTGATTATTTTCCAGAGTTCGATAGATTCAGGATCAGTTCCTGTGGATTGGAGGGTGGCTAATGTTGTACCACTTTTTAAGAAAGGAATGAGAGAGAAAGCAGGAAATTATAGACCAGTTAGTCTGACCTCAGTGGTGGGAAAGATGCTGGAGTCAATTATAAAGGATAGAATTACAACACATCTGGATAGCGGTAACAGGAGAGGTCAGAGTCAGCATAGATTTATGAAGGGGAAATCATGCTTGACTAATCTTCTGGAATTTTTTGAGGATGTAACTCTGAAGATGGGCAAGGGAGATCCAGTGGATGTAGTGTACCTGGACTTTCAGAAAGCCTTTGATAAAGTCCCACATAGGAGGTTAGTGAGCAAAATTAGGGCACATAGTATTGGGGGCAAAGTACTGACTTGGGTTGAAAATTGGTTGGCTGACAGGAAACAAAGAGTAGTGATAAACGGCTCCCTTTCGGAATGGCAGGCAGTGACCAGTGGGGTACCGCAGGGATCAGTGCTGGAACCGCAGCTTTTTACAATATATATTAATGATATAGAAGATGGTATTAATAATAACATTAGCAAATTTGCTGATGATACAAAGCTGGGTGGCAGGGTGAAGTGTGAGGAGGATGTTAGGAGATTACAGGGTGACCTGGACAGGTTAGGTGAGTGGACAGATGCATGGCAGATGCATTTTAATGTGGATAAATGTCTGGTTATCCACTTTGGTGGCCAGAACAGGAAGGCAGATTACTACCTAAATGGAGTCAAGTTAGGTAAAGGGGCAGTACAAAGAGATCTGGGTGTTCTTATACACCAGGGTAAAAATCCTGATGAAGGGCTTTTGCCCGAAACGTCGATTTCGCTGCTCGTTGGATGCTGCCTGAACTGCTGTGCTCTTCCAGCACCACTAATCCAGTTCTTATACACCAGTCAATGAAGGCAAGCATGCAGGTACAGCAGGTAGTGAAGAAAGCTAATAGCATGCTGGCCTTCATAACAAGAGGGATTGAGTATAGAAGCAAAGAGGTTCTTCTGCAGCTGTACAGGGCCCTGGTGAGACCGCACCTGGAATATTGTGTGCAGTTCTGGTCTCCAAATTTAAGGAAAGATATTCTGGCTATTGAGGGTTTGCAGCGTAGGTTCACAAGGTCAATTCCTGGAATGGCGGGACTATCTTATGTTGAAAGATTGGAACGACTGGGCTTGTATACCTTGAGTTTAGAAGACTGAGAGGGGATCTGATTGAAACGTATCAGATTATTAAAGGATTGGACACTCTGGAGGCAGGAAACATGTTTCCGCTGATGGGTGAGTCCCGAACCAGAGGACACAGCTTAAAACTAAGGGGTAGGCCATTTAGGCCATAGATGAGGAGAAACTTCACTCAGAGAGTGGTGGGTGTGTGGAATGCTCTGCCCCAGAAGACAGTGGAAGTCCAGTCTCTGGATTCGTTTAACAAAGAGTTGGATAGAGCTCTCAAGGATAGTGGAATCAAGGGTCATGGCAGGAACAGGATACTGATTGAGGATGATCAGCCATGATCATAATGAATGGTGGTGCAGGCTCGAAGGGCAGAATGGCTTACTCCTGCACCTATTGTCTATATTTTTCCAGTTCCAACTGGACAAAACCACTAGCACTGGCAAGCTTCCCTTTTGTTTGTCCGTTTCCAATCAGACTACTCTTATAGACGGCAGGAAAACCTGTAGCCAAGTGAGATAAATCCCAATCCCAGTGCTACTGTCACTCTCAAAGTCAAATCAACTTGCCAAACTTGATAATAATCACAATCAAATTCTGGCAGTACAATAGACAATTAATGAGTATGAACTACAATCCTCAGAAACCATGAACTCTTCCTGGGTGACATAAGGACTAAGAACAGGAATAGACACATTAGCCCCATAAGTCTGCTCTGTCATTTAATACAAATGATGACCACTTGTATTAAAGGCAATTCAGAGAAAGTTGGGAGTGATCAATGGCCAGGGGTGTAGATTTAAGGTAAGGATCAGGAGGTTTACGGGTAATGCGAGGACAGATTTTTTTCTAACCCAGAGGGTTGTGGGAATATAAGAAACCCAAATTACATCTATGAAGTATTTAGATGTGCACTTCAGTGGCATGTCGTTCAAGGCGATGGGTCAAGTGCTGGAAAATGGGCATAGAATAATTAGTTACTTGTTTTTGGTCGGCACAAAGGATCATTTTCAGTACTGTAGACCTCTGTGAGTAAAGTTCACGAAGGTGACTCCAGGCATGAATGGTTTAATTTGAGGAAGATTTGGTTTTGGACTTAACATAAGGGGATTGGACGAGGCAGAGGGAGCTGAAGGTGTTTTCTCTCCAAGTGTGAAACTAGGGGAGACAGTTTGAAAAGAAGGTGAGAGAGAGATGAGGAAGATTTTTGGTTCTTTCAGTTTGGAACTCTCTTCCTCGGAGACCTGCGAGGACGAGGCTGAGTACGACGGATATTAGAGAAGTCGGCGGGAGTCAGTGAGCACGATACAATCCTTTGGAGAGATTGGAGGTTACAGATGGGCCGAGCGGTCACCACCGTTTCCGGTTGGTTTGAAAGCCCCGCCCCCGGCTGTAGCCGCGGGGTTACGTGAAGTGTCGTCACATCCGCTCCCCCTCTGGACGCCATCTTGCCATCTGCCTCGTGTCTGGGAATTTGCTCAGCTCCGGTAACGGACAGGCGGGACCCACCGGACACTCAAGGTAAACCGGCTCTCGGCCGAGGGGAGGTAATCCCTGTCACCTCGCGGCTCGGACTCTCCCGGGGTGAGGGGTGGGTCATCGTCCGTGTCCCTTCTTCCACCTCCTCCCGCGGCGTGGGCCCGGCGTCAGGGTAATGCCGAGCCTCCGGTTCAGTGTAGGTCCCGCTGTCTCTCTCTCTCACATCGTCGCCGGCGGCCACCTATTCCCCACCCTCCCGCTTCAGTGTCCGGAGCCTGTACCTCGAGATAGTGGAGAGCTCGAGCACTAGGCCGGAGAGAAGGCCGGGTGGGGATCGGCTGCAGGACCCTCCCTGTATCTCGGTGGCGAGCCCCCTCACTCACGGGGGCGGTTTCTGCTTGTTGTAAGAATGCTTTAAAAAATGCGCTCTAGTCGTGGATGAATTTCACTTCGTCTTATACAATTGAGTTCTGTTCTTCCGAAATTGATCTGCTTTGGAGAATTATGGAAGCTTACACTTGTGTATTTTGTTGCCTTCATACAATTTTAGTTAGTAAGTTCTCTTGTTCAACGAACACGATGACATTGTCAAATGCGTTGAGACAAATGTATCTTGTATATTAAATGCAAATTTTTAGAAACGAGTTATCGTTTAAATCCTGCCTGAAATAAGATAAATTTATGCTCTTATTTCTCAATTTTTTTTCCTGCTATTTCTTTCTTTGGAAACTGCAAGTACAATAACTTTATTTCGACCTAAAATGTGAAAGCGTTTTATAATGGTTTCAGCGTGCTGCTGTATTTGTTTTATATGTGCTTCAAATTTTAAGTGTTGTCGTTGTATACGTACCTTAAATCTAGAGATTGAAGTTGATCTGTATCTTGAGTTTCATGTTTGAACATTTGCTTAACTTTTTAACGTTTGAATATTAAAGGTAACTTAGCAGAAATTTGATATGGCATCTGACCACTCTCTCATCTTAATGTGTACAGGGTATATGGTGTCAGAGTTCTCAGCTAGCCAAATGGTAGTCTTAACTGATTTGACATTATCCTTTCTATACAGGAACAGTATAATCTGTATGAGTTCCAGCAGCTGCTTGGTCTGGATTACATTCTGAATTAAAAAATTTAGATCTTGACCATTCAAGAGTGAAGTTAATTCCCACTGGTGAAGTGGGATGAGAATTTTTTGTTTGAATGTTAAACCTGATTGTGATCAAGCTATACATTGTCATTTCAGATGAAAGAAACAACCATGAATCAAGAAAAATTAGCCAAGCTGCAAGCACAAGTGCGCATTGGTGGAAAGGTAAGCAACTTTGGTATAGGTTTTTCACTTCAGCCCATGTGGATATTTTTTAATGATTTTAAGAAACTTGAGTAAGTTATCAAATGACTATTTTTGAACATGGGAATACTGAAAGTAACAATTAATTTGTTTACAATTAATGCTAGTATAATTTGGGAAATGCTTCAATAATTTCAGGTTTACAGGTAATACTACGTGGAAGTGAAATGAATTGTTATGCTATTGGTTGACTTCAAGAAGGTGTGGCTAGAATGAATGTGATGCAATATGTTAGAAAGAATAAGGGATACAATAAAATATTCTGTGCCTGCTTCCACTTTAGACAAATTGCATAGTATGTATACAGATCATTGAAGTTGATGGGTCAGGTTGAGAAAGTAATTAAGTAATATGGGATCCTGGACTTTTATAATAAGGCATAGAGTACAAAAGCAGGAAAGTTGTGGTTAAAACATTTACTTCAGCATTTAGAGTATTGTGTCCAACCTGGACACCACACTTCAACAAAACTGAAATCTAAAAATGGCGCAGAACATTTACATGAATGCTCAGGGAATGGGGTGACCGTTAGTTATATTGCTGTTTGGGAGAATTTGGTTCTTTTGAGGAGAGAAAATTGATAATAGAGTTGGAGTGTCTGTACAAAACCATGATGTTGAACAAATAGTTGGAGACTGTCTTCAGTGGAGCAGTTGTGAACCAAAGGACATAGATTTAAGTTGATTTGTCTCAGGCTGTTATGGCTTTTTTTGGCCAATGTTTTATGTGGCATTTATGTAGAATTTGAAGTGCAATATCTGTGAGAGTTATGGAGGCAAAGTCAGTCATAGCATTCAAAGAAGAATTGAACAGGGTAAAGATTGACACATTTCTAAATAACAGTGACTTAACCAGGGATGTTGAGTTAGTGTAGGGAAAAGGGCGAAAGGGGGTGCATATTGGCCATGATGGTATTGAATAAGCAGACCTGCTTGCATTTATGTAGTGCCTTTAACACAGTGTATTCAAAGGCAATTCACAGGAGTATAATCAGATAACAAAATAGCAACAATCAGAATTAAGTAGGACAGTCCTGAGAAATCAAAGATCTTAAGGAATATATTAAACAAAGACAGAGGCAGAGCTTACAGCTTTGACAGCTGACTGCAGGGCCAGCAGTTGTTGTTAGATAAAAATTGCAGGTATAGCTAAGATTGGAAAATTTGAGTATTTTCTAGAAATCTTAAGGCTGTTTTTGGACTGGGAGCACAAAGACAATGGAAGATTGGGGAATGCTGTTCTGGTCTTCGTGCTGTAGAAAAGGTGATAAACTTGAAACTGTTCAGGAAAGATCTACAAGGATGTTGCCAGGGTTAGAGGGTTTAAGCTATTGGGAGAGGCTGAATAAGCTGGGGCTATTTTCCCTGGAGCATTGGACGCTGAGTGATCTTAGAGGTTTACAAAAGCATGAGCGGCATGGATAGGGTGAATAGCCAGTCTATTTTCCAGGGTAGAGGAGTCCAGAAATAGAAGGCATAGGCTTAAGGTGAAAGAAGAAAGATATAAAAGGGACGTAATGGGCAACTTTTTAATGCAGAGGTGGTGTGTGTATGGAATGAGATGCTAGAGGAAGTGCTGGAGGTTGGCACAATAACATTTAAAAGGCAGTCTATGAATAGGAAGGGATTTGAGGGATATGGACCAACTACTGGCAAACAGGACTGGATTAATTTAAGGATAACTGGTCGGCATGGATGAGTTGATTGGAAGGATCTGGTTCCGTGCTGTACAACTGTATGACTGTGGCTTCTGTATATTGCTGAAGCTCCTTCCTGATAGTATTGTGGGTGTACCCACCTCTTTCATCCCTGCAACAGCTCAAGAAGGTTGATTGCCAGTCCTGCCTCAATGGCATTTAGGAATGGGCAATAAATCCTGGTACAGCCTGCGACACCCACATCTGTGAACAAATAGAAGTAAGTGAGCAGGTTTGGTTTGAGGAAGGGAGATTAATTTACTGAATTTGAGTTCTCCAATTTCAAATAACCTTCTCTAACTCGCTTCCCAATCCCTCCCCCCTCACTTCCACTCTTCCCAGTCACCTACTGCATTCATTCCTCCCACTGACCAACCAGGTTGTACTCTCTCTGTCTTCACTTATCCCTACTTCACTACCCCGCCTCCACCACCCCTGTTTATCTGTAGCTCCCCTTAACACCCACCCCTAATCCTGAAGAAGGGTTACATCTGAAATGTTGACTTCACCACCTGATGCTGCCTGGCTTGCTGTGTTCTTCCAGCCTCCTGCCTGTTTACCTTGATTCCAGCGCCTGCAATTTTTGTTTGTCTCTAACCGAATTTATATAGCAGGACTGTCATCATCCATTAATAGAACTTGCATTCTGTTAACCTCCAGAAAAGGTCGGTTTGTATTCTCTCTTCTAAGGAGGCAAGAAGCTTTGTAAACAATGCAGTAGTACAATGGATATATTTAGGTAGCCGCAGTTCGTTTAAGTATAGGTAACTTGTGATGAGATCTGAACAAGTGCTTATTTAGGTAAGTAGTGGTTGCTTGAAATAGCCTATAAAACTTATACCATTTGGAAACGGCATGCATTTTTTTGATTAGTCAATTTATGTACAGTCGATTCTAAAGTTTCACTTTTTAAATTCTTTCGTAGTGAGGCCCAGCATTTATTGCCCTTTGAATTGAATGGCTTGTTTCTCCATTGAGTGGAAAGCTAAGTGTCAACCACATTATTCTGAATCTGGGGTCGCTGTAAACTGGATGTTTTTTTTTAAAACAACAATTGACTCTGCCTTTATAGTCAGCTTTACTGATACTGGCTTTCACTTCCACTAGCTGCCATGGTGGAATTTGAACCTACACCCCCATAGCGTTGTCCAGAGACTCAGGATTCCTAGTCCAGTGACATTACCAGTACTCCATTGATCGCTTCAATTCGAAGATGTATCTGTGTGGTATTGGTATGTACCATGCTAGTTTATAAAAAGGTAAACCAGCATCCACTGCTTTATGACTTCATCATGGTGCATTTTAGTCAGAATCTTAATCTTACATGTCGTAACTTTTAAAAATTGTAATATGCTGGTACCCTAATATAGTCTAATAAATTGTAACATGCTGCTTTGTATTGTTGTCACTGCTTCATTTGAGTCTTACTGAGAAACTAATCTATCTTCAGAACAATGACAGCAGAAAACCAAAGGAAGGTAGAGAATATAACACAATACTTTTCCAAATTATTGTCGCCAAAATCACTTTACAATGAATAAGATTTTTGCCTCCCAATAGCTTGCGTTTGAAATCCTTTTCATCATCTTATATGTCATTTTAATTTAACAGAACCAGGCCAGAAGAACTGTTGATTGCTATGCGTGGTTTATTATGCCATTATACAATTTGGCCTGACTGCTAATCGTGCCAAATATATCTTCAGTTTTGATGTTAAGGTCTTAAAATTCTCATTTGTACACCTTTTTGGTATATGAGAGTTTAAGGTGTCATGTTTTACAAATTGAACATTCTTCAGAATAGCATGGAGTTGCATAAAGATTGAATATTTTTTATTTAATACTACCAATGACTAATTTGGGCACTTGCATCTTTTTGAACCAGTATCTTTCAGTTTTGAGATATTTGGCAATTATGGTGCCCTAGATTAAAGATAAGTTTTCTGTTCAATCTTCAGAAGTTTGAGGATTGGATCGTTCCGCTTCTTACATTATTAACATTGAATCTTCAGTTCATTGTGAAAATTAAATATATTAACATCTTTGGTCTAAAGTCAACAGCTTGTGAACTTGTGCATAATTATTGTTCCGAAATGTCTTATAGTTGTCTGAAAGATATTACACATATGGTAATGTCGAATGGCAGCATCCATTAGCAGAAAATGCCTGTCACCATACAAGTTGGTGTACTTCATGTGTGTATATGTACTTGTGATTATATAAGATACTGTATGAAGTAAAATGTTCCATAACTCTATCCAAACGTGTGAAAACTTTTAAAATACATAACCATGCAGCATGGAAATTTATGCATTAATATTGTTTGCTTAGCAATTTTTATGATCAGACTTTATTTACTCCAATGGATTGCAGTATCTAAATTTCTAGTTAGCCACTGGTGGCCAATATGTTGGTTGAGTTTTAATGGATGGTTTCAGATTGCATGTTGCTTTGTCTATGGATGGTTTTGTACATCTTTATGTACAATGTATTACCAGACCTTGATGTAACTATTACAGGATACCCTGCAACTGATCAGGTGTACCCGAGAGCTCTGTGGGCAGCTAGTGAAGTGATTGCTGGGTCTCTTGCTGAGATATTTGTATCATTAATAATCACAGGTGAGGTGCCAGAAGACTGGAAGTTGGCCAACGTGGTACCACTATTTAAGAAAATTGGTGAGGACAAGCCAGGGGACTATAGACCGGTGAGCCTGATGGTGGTGGGCAAGTTGTTGGAGGAACTCCTGAGGGGCAGGATGTGTATGTATTTGGAAAGGCAAGGACTGATAGGGGTGGTCAGTGTGACTTTGTGCATGGTAAATCGTGTCTCCCAAACTTGATTGAGTTTTTTGAGGAAGTAACAAAGAGGATTGAGGGCAGAGTGGTGGACGTGATTTGTTTCGACTTCAGTAAGGTGTTGAACAAAGTTCCAGATGGGAGACTGGTTAGCAAGGTTAGATTTCATGGAATACATGGAAAACTAGCCATTTGAACACAGAACTGACTCAAAGGTAGAAGACAAAGGGTGGTGGTAGTGGAGGGTTGTTTTTCAGACTTGAGACCTGTGACCATTTGACTATTTGTATGTCATGAGGACCTATGCTGGGTCCACTATTTGTCATTATATAAATGATTTGAATGTAAACATAGGAGGTATAGTTAGTTTCCATTGGACACCAAAATTGGAGGTGTTGTGGACGGTGAGAAAGGTTACCTTGGATTACAACGTGAACTTGATCAGATGAGCCAGTGGGCTGAAGAGTGGCAAATGGAGTTTAATTTAGAAAAGAGAGGTGCTGTATTTTGGAAAAGCAAATCCTAGCAGGACATATACACTTAATGGTAAGGTTCTAGGGAGTGTGGCTGACCAAAGAGACCTTGGAGTGCAGGTTCATAGCTGCTTGAAAATAGAGTTGTAGGTAGATAGGACAGTGAAGAAGGCGTATGTTATGCTTTCATTTATTGGTCAGAGGAATGAGTATAGGAATGTTGAGGCTGTACAGGGCATTAGTTAGGCCACTTTTGGAATATTGCTTGCAATTCTGGTAGGATGTTATGAAATTTGAAAGGGTTCAGAAAAGATTTACAAGGGTGTTGCTAGGGTTGGAGGATTTGAGCTATAGGGAAAGGCTGAATAGGCTGGTGCTGTTTTTCTTGGAGCATCTGAGGCTGAGAGGTGATCTTTAGAGGGTTATAAAATCATGAGGGGCATGGATCGAATAAACAGACAAAGTATTTTCCCTGGGGTGGGGAAGTTCCGAACTAGATGGCATAGGTTTAGGGTGAGGGGAAAGATATAAAAGAGACCTAAGGGGCCACGTTTTCATGCAGAAGGTGGTGCTTGTATGGAATGATTTGCCAGAAGTGGTGGAGGCTGGTACAATTGCAACATTTAAAAGGCATCTGGATGGGTATATGAATAGGAAGAGTTTAGAAGGATATGGGTCAAGTGCTGGCAAATGGGACTAGATTAGGTTGGGATATCTGGTCGGTATGGACGAGTTGGTCCAAAGAGTCTGTTCCTGTGTTGTACATCTCTGACTCTACATTGAAGTTTCCACCAAATCCTTCATGTACAAGTTGTTTGGCTATCAAAAATGTGCACAGAAAGCAAATATATTGAATGAAAACAGTTCCTCCTGTGCAATTTGTTTTTGCAATCTGTTGTGATAGTTGGCATCTGTTGATTATGTTAAATCCTGATGGTTCGTTGTTGGGAAAGCAAAATGTGTTGGTAAGATGTGAAATATCGTGCCTAATACAAACAGCTTTAGCCAAAGCCATGTGAGACTTTACTCTTGTTTATCCTGAAAAAATTTACTGGACTACTGTTAGAAACTAACCTGGATTGACACACCCTTCACTCTGAGCAAGAAACTTTGCTTGGGCATAATTGAGCGCTGATCAATTTGAGAATTTTGTATGTTTGTTTTTAGTTGGGGGTGAACTTGTGCAAGTGTATTTGGAGCAAATGGTTTCTTCAATTTGATTGGAGTGAGTGAAACATCAGAAATCTTTACTCATTTCCAAGTCTTGGTTTGATCTTTGACCATTTGTATTATAAAGTATTAATGACTGCTGTGGTTAGTCACTCCAAATCTTATCTTGCTGTATGTGCATATGTAAAACTTAGGTGCCTGAAGATCTGTTTCATGGAAGTCTGTTTCTGGATTAGTGGGTGTTCTGGCAAATGCAGCACTTCAAATGTTATGTACAGTTTTTAAGTTTCAGTAAATAGGCTTTAGTCCATTGGATATTATATAATCACATGTTTGGAATTTGAGGTCACTTTCAGAAAATAGAACAGTACTTTAAGTACAATGTTTCAGTAGCTAATGTATAACTCTAGCAAATTTAAATGTTGAATTGAGCAAATTAGGTTTTCTTTGTTTTTGTTCCCAGGGTACTGCCCGCAGAAAGAAGAAGGTTGTCCACAGAACAGCAACAGCAGATGACAAAAAGCTCCAATTTTCTTTAAAAAAGCTTGGTGTGAATAACATTTCTGGCATTGAAGAGGTATTTGCAAAAAAAATCTTTAACAAGCAATCTTCAGTTAATTGGAATTTTCTTTGTTCCTTAATCCGATTACAGTTTGACTATTTCCAAGAACTGATGGTTTAAAATATGCTGTATGTTTTGAAGATCAAGTGGGTACTTTTTCCATATTAATGATTTCTCTTCTCTTTTCTTCAGTCCCTTCTCTTGCTAGCTATGAGCAATGAATACTGGTGCACATATAGTGACTTGGCAGTGGAGAGGGGAAGGAGGGACTGAGATGAGAAATTGTGTGGGTAGCATAGGAAAATAATTTTACAGCTAATCATAAGCCAATACAGTTATGATTTCAGGATGAATCGTTTACCTGAGGGATTGGAATGTGGAATTTTCAGTTACCTGGAGTTTGAGATGAGGGAGAAAGGAATAAACTATTAAATGATGTAGGATTAGAGGGTGTAAAGTAATAATTGGTCTGAATTGTCTGTTTTTCTTTAATAAAGAGTATACAATTAACTCAAAAACCGAAATTGTTGGAGGAATTCAGCAGGATTGCAGCATCTGTGGAGAGAAAACTGTTAACATTTTGAGTCCAGTGATCCTCCTTCAGAATATTTGTCACTCTTCCATCCACCCACTTGTCGTCTTAGTCTCACTAGATTGGAGCATCTGGTAGTGGTGGAATGATAATTAGTATTAAATACTGGTATAGAGGAATGGTTAGCTTAAATTGAAAATGGTTAAAAGTTATATTTGGGGGAAAAAAACTGTCATTGAAGATGCATTCAGTTCAGCTTGAGGTCAAAGATATGTCTGTCTCTAAGCCAGATAGATGGATACATACTGAAGTCAGGAGGGAACTTCAAATTGCATCCTATGAAAACATTAGCAATGCATTTTAAAATCCAAACAACAGTAAAAGCTGCAACTTCACTGATGATGGGAAGAGTTTGGCCATTCTTGCTTTGCATGACTGAATGTATTTGATTTTTATTGCACTTGCAATTTAGAATGTTTAAAATCTCTTTCAGGTGAACATGTTCACAAACCAGGGAACAGTTATCCATTTCAATAATCCTAAAGTTCAGGCTTCACTTGCTGCAAATACATTTACGATCACAGGACATGCAGAGACTAAGCAGCTGACTGAGATGTTGCCCAGTATCCTGAATCAACTTGGAGCTGATAGTTTGACCAGCTTGAGGCGGCTGGCAGAGTCACTGCCTAAGCAACGTTAGTAGTTTAATTTCTTATGGCTGTACCTTATGAATATTTATAAAGTTTGATAAATTGTTAACATTTCATGAGTGCATCGTTGTCACTAACTCTATCTCTTCTAACACTCTACGTTTGCACACCCTGTGTTGTTAGTTTTATTTCAAATTTGAAATGTGCTCTTGTTATATGGCCCAGTTGGCTCGGTACTTCTGCCTCTTGAGTTCACAATGAACTTAGGTCTGCCTATTTCTGTATTCATCAGATGATGACTAAACAGATGCTGCATTGTTGGGAGTCCATTGCTTTTGCCACAGATTCTGAACTGAGGTCTTATCTATCTGCTGAGGTTTGAACATAAAATAACTCTGACTTTGCACTGAGAATGTGTCATCCTAAGCATTCCCTTATTCTATTTTGTGGAATTTACCAAGCAAAAGCTGCATTTACTTTCCTGTAAAGGTTTCTGAAGTTGCTGTGGTCTCTTTTGCTGTTGGATTGGTTCTGAGAAATATTGGTTCTGAGAGTGATAGACTTCCAAATATGTGAGAATGTGATATTCTTCTTGGAGCCAAATGTAATTGAGTGTTTTATGAGGGCTCAGAATTTTATACAAAATTTGGTTAAATAAATATAGGAGAAACATTCCAATGGCAGGGATGTCAGTAACTGATCAGAGGACACAGATTTTAACATCTTTGTAAAAATAACCAGAAGGAGTTTTAGTACATTTAAACAGAAACCTTGCAATTTAGGTACCATCGCTTGAAATGATGAAAGAAGCAGATTCAGTAGCAACTTTCACAATTTTTTAGGAAACCTATTTGGCATGGCAGAGTTAGGCCAAAGGGTTTGTTTCCATGTGGTATGACTATCTAGACCAGGTTTGCTTGTGTGTATGTGCAGGGAGGGTGGAATCTAGCAGGGTGACGAGGGAACAGCACAGTGGGTCAGTAGATAAGTCTTTCAAATGATTAAATTATTCAAATAGCTGTTATGAGCAATGGTCTGCTTTTTATGTTTTGTCTTGCCCCTTAGTACAATTGGTTCTGCAATAATGTGTATTTCTTCAATGCAAATTAGTTTAACGCGATTTAGGCAGTTTAGAATTTAGACGGTTATTTGGAGAATGTGAACTTTCCTGTCTGAATTAGGTAATATGTGATTCTGGCCCCATTGGTTTAAATGGCGCGGTTATTGTGCGATTTTCTTAAAACGTGAGGTTGCATGAGAATAGAAGTATCTCATCAAAGCCGACTATGCAGCAAATCGAAGTTGAAATTTAGTGGATTACTTACCAAATGAGAAATAACTGATTTGTGATTAAACTGATGGCTTTTCACTGAAAAAAATATATTTTGTTTGCAGCTGTGGACAGCAAAGCACCACTTGCTTCTGGTGAAGAGGATGATGATGAAGTTCCAGGTAATTTCAAATTGATGCCAATGAATAAAACTAAGAGCTGTGTCAAGAACCATTAACTCAAATGTGGTCATCAATGTTGGGGGGAAAAAAATCAGAAGTATATTTGCCTGTAGTGAAGTTCCTTACTCATCACATGCTGCTTAATTTTGATTGTCCCAAGTAATAGAATTAGAATGACAAAATATAAACTGAAGAAGTGCTAAAAACAGCATTTCACAGTCCATGTATAACCTTTAGGTTTTACAAATCAGAAAACTTATGCATATCCATTGGTTAGTGTTTCAGTAGCATTAATGCTTAAGAATGATTCAGTGAAAAGTCTATGGAGACGCTAGATTTTAGAAGTTCTGTATATAGTACTAAGTTTTTTTTTAAAACTGCTGATTCTTATTTCTTCTAGATCTAGTTGAAAATTTTGATGAAGCTTCAAAGAACGAAGCAAGTTGAACAGAAGTTGACATCTGAAGATGATGCAAACTTGAACTGGCTTTGGGGAGTTGCCCTTTGTATTAGTACTTTTTCTTTTGTAATCTTGCATTTTATTGTGGTATTTCATGGTTTTGCAATCATTTGGTGGCAGACTTATTCTGTTTTTTAAACCATGGCAGCTCTTCTAATACTGAGTCGTATGAATGGAATGTTTACTAACTTTGCAGCTTGGTTAAAACAAAATGAGTCGAACTGAATCTAGCACTGTGGATTGGAAGTAAAGGAGAGAAGTGTCTCTTTTGGTGTATTTAATTACGGATTGTAGCGATGTTTGGGTAAGACAAAGCTAGAAAAACTTGTGGGAATTTAAATATTTAATTTTTGATCTGGTTCACATTTCTAAGCTGACTACAGAAATGTGGATGACTAATATCACTTGTTTGAAATGTGTGATGCCAGTTTGGGAAGCCAACTGACTTTGTACTAGCATTCCTGTTTCCAGATTTGTGTGAATCAAGTATTAAAAATCACTGGAAAGTGAGCTGTACTAGATTGATGACCCAAAATTACCACAATTTCACAAATGATAACAAGTGATTTCTTTGAATTGTGCTTTGAAAATTAGATATGGTAAACTCATGAAGGTTTAAAAGGTTAAACTATTTTCATGTTTTGAATATAGCTCATCTCCGAATTTGATCCGGGAACAGTCTTTATGCATGCATGTTAAAATTGCTGTCAGAGACTGAAGGATGGCTCAATGGGTTATAAGAACAAATGAAAGAATGCACTGTAAAATTCGGTCTTTTTTTCTTCAGCATTGCATGAATTATAATGCTTTTGAATCTTTTGCTCCCATTTTATTTTCTCTCCTCAAATCCCAACTCAATTTCCAAGTATTAATCGTCAATTAATGAGGTTGAAGTTCAAATTTATGAAAGTGTACTTGAGGTTTTGAGTAGAAGACCTTTTTCGGGAAAGAGTAAAATGGGTGAAGTAGAGCATTCCAGCTTTTCACCACAATTTTTCAATCTTTTTGGGGCGATAGTTGCAAACCAGATAAGTGCTTTCACCATATTCAGGTGTTGAAAAGAATATTGGTTAAGTTGTAATAGAAAGCCTGTGTCGTTATTGTTGCCAATCAGCCAGAGTTACTGTGCTTCAAGCACAAACTGCTGCCAAGAAACATCTTAGAAAACAAGTTGAGTATATTCCCTTAGTAATAGAAATTGTTCCAGTAACAAAATAGAATGGTTAAGTGAAAATGGCTTTATGGCAAATTGGTATTCAAATATGATATTTGAAATTGAAATTAAATGTCCATTTGTGACAAAAGGAATTGTTCATAAATGAGTTTAAAAAATTCCAATAGCTAGTATTGTTAATGTTTACAACTTGATAATAAGGGCTTACTAGAAGCTGCCAACTTGTATGTATAATTGTTGCCCTTTCATGCTTTAGAATATCCGTCTGTTAGCTTTCCATGTATAATGTTCACATTTTTTCAAAGCACATGAGAATCTAGTGTTTACTTGATGGTAACACCATTTTTTGTGTAACTTGGCATTTGGTTTGTGCAATGTAAACTTAATATTTTTCATTCTATGACAACAGCTATTTCTCTTAACAGAGTAAATATGGTACAAGTTCACAGCAATAAAAACATTGGACATCTGTTTGCATCCCAAAAAATGTAATTGTTGAACGGGTGAATGAGAGCTATGAATGTGATAGTTTTTATAGTAAAACTATAAAAAAAATTCTGTATTCTCAGCATTTACTCTACTTTTTAAAATTTCAGTTAATATGATGCATGAAGGTATTAAATTGTCCAAAACTCACTCAGTATTGTCCAGGTTTCATAAAGACTTGTATAATGTCTCAGAAATTTGTTTCATGTACTTTGGTAGTCACTCAACATTCAGTGATATTGCATGCTGAGTGAAGCATGTGTCTAAATGATTTTCATTCTCAGGATGAAATTCTAAATAGGTTTGTGCAAATTATAATCATTTGAGGTGCATTTTGGAGGCCCTTGTTTGCACTTATGTACCTGATCTCTGACAGATTTAGATGAAATTGCAGGTGGCATACTTGCAGTTTTATGATCTGCACATGTCTGGCCATTTAATTCAACGCTTGAATGATCTGCCCCCGATACGCCAGAAAAGATATTTGAACTTGACTGATAAATCTAAATTATGTAAATGTGTAGGAAGCCCAGACTTACCTGGAGTAGGTGCTATATAAGCCTCATGGCTCTGAGGTAGGGACTATACACAAGAGTCGAGCTCCTCAGGTTAGATATTTATTAATCAACCTGTTCAGAGCAACTGAGACTTTGAACTCGGGCCTCCTGACTCAGAGATAGGAATACTACCACTGCCACAGTGGTAGTGCCACAGGCACAACTATCTTTAGCAGCTTGGGCAGCACAGTGGCTCAGTGGTTAGCACTGCCACCTAATATCGCCAAGGACCTGGGGTTCAATTTCAACCTTAAGTAACTGGAGCTTGCATGGGCTTCCTCCCACAGTCAAAGATGTGCAGGCTAGGTGGATCAGCTATGGTAAATCAGAGGTTACCAGAATAGGATGGCTCTGGGGGAGATGGTCAATGTGCCGAATAGCTTCTACTTGACGTGTAGGGGTTCTTGTAATTCTATGAACAATGATGTTTTTCCATTGCAAGGTCAAACAGGGCGGTTCACTGTTAATAGTATTGTGTTTATTTTCTCAGGCACTGCAATAGTCTTTAAGTGGTAAGTAATAGTTGCACCACAGTTGCCAAATGATGATTGTCTCTGACAAATTAAATTTGTAACTACCTTGACATTGATTGGAATTACCATTGCTGAACCGTAAGGATACTGGCTGCAAGAGCAGGTCAGAGGCTTTTTATGAGTAATTTACTGCCGCCGTCAAGAATGTGATTAAGTGCAAAACAAAGGCATTGCTAGAGAAACTCAAGGTCTGGCAGCATCTGTAGAGAGAAAAATATCATTAGCATTGAATTCAGTGACTTCATCAGTATTAACCTTTTCTCTACAGGTGCAGCAAGAGCTGCTGGATTTTTAAAATTTTGATTCAGATTTCCAGGATCTGCAGGTTTTTATTTTGAGATTATCAGTTCCTTCCCTACTGCAGTGTGTACGATTTACAAAATGCAGTGGCACATTTCACTGAGGCCCCTTTGATCATACCTTTTCAAACTCCTTATTGCTTAGAAGAGCAACAAATTCCATCCAAGTCAGAGCAATCCTGACTTGGAACTACGTCCACTGGGTCAAAACCCTGGAACCCCTTTCCTAACAACATATCTACTCCCAATGGACTGCAAGTGCCAACCACAATCTATTCAGGGGCAATTAGCAATGGGCAATAATTGGTGGAGGAGCTACAAGTGTTCAGGTCTTGAGGCAACTTCGAGTTTTGAGAAGATTTGTAGCTCAAGTTGAAGTTCTGGATGTAGGTTTGTTCGCTGATCTGGAAGGTTCATTTTTCAGATGTAACCCCCTCTCACTACTATCTTTGCATACAGATAAGGAAGGACACTAGTTTGACTGGGACAACACATCCATCCTAGGACAAGCAAAACAGAGGCATGCATGAGAATTTCTAGAAGCATGGTATTCCAACTGGAACTCATCATCAATCACATTGACTTGGATCCCATTTACCACCCCCTGAGAAAAAGAACAGGAAATGATGTCACAAATCCAAGAAAACCCAAATGGATAAATAGAAAGCGGGAAACACCAGCAGTACTTTGTCCAGAGGGTCACTGAAGATGTTACCTAGTATGGTGACAAAACGACTGAAAATGAACCTTCCAGCTCAGCGAGCAAACTTGAGGCATCTATTGAGGGAAGTAGGGTTAATACTTCAGGTTGAGTATGAGTTTTTCTCAGGCTTATTTTCAGAATATCTTTCGTGTGTCTTCAGAGTGAATGCTATTATTTGGACATCTGCAGTGTACGCATGGCTGCCAGAGTGGCTAAAGTTGATGCATAAAGTTGGTGTAACTGAAGATGACCACAGGGTAATAATGTTAACAATTTTGTTCTTTATTTTGGAGGAAATTTCTGTATATCAGAACTGGAGGTTATACAAGGAATCTGAATTTAAGAAGTGGAGAGGTTAAAATATATGGGGGTTATGTTGACTTGTATATTGATAGCTTGTACTTGGGATTTGATGTCATTTCACACATTGTGCCGAGGGGAAAAAAAGTAAAAACTGAAATATATTTAGGGGCTGGGGGGAAGCAATGGTAGATCCTTTGCCAAAGAGGTAATGGCATTGGAGATGGAGGAATAGACTTTGAGTTAATTTCTCTGGCTATGATGGTGTAGATGGGAATTTGAGCCACACGTGGTTCCAACCACCTGCTGACATCATACCATTTGTGACTTAGGATAAGAACCATTTTAGTAAAATGGCAGGGTAGTAATACTTCCCACCTATCCACTTCACCCTCCCCTTTGACCTATCACCTCCATCCCCACTCCCGTTCACCTATTTTGTTCTTTGCTACCTGCTCCCCAGCCCCAAGCAACCCACACACACACACACGCACACATTTATCTCTCCACCCTGGAGGGTTCCTGCCTCTATTCCTGATGAAGGGCGTTTGTCCGAAACGTCTATTTTCCTGCTCATTGGATGCTGTCTGACCCTGCTGTGCTTTTCCAGCACCACTCTGATCTAAAATCTGGTTTCCAGCATCTGCAGTCCTCCCTTTTACCTCATGGGGTCACTGGTCAGTCTGTGTAATTGCTTAGAAAATGTCTGAACTTTAACTCAATCTGTTCAAAAATGATATATCTGGAAAAGATGGAACTTGAACCAAGGCCTATTAGTACAGAGGTAGGTACAATACCATTGCTCTACAAGAGCCCTCCTTTGTAAAATTTAATACTTTTTGGGATATAGGCATCACTGGCAGAGCCTGTATTCCCCATCTAATCCTAATCAAATACAGTATCAATGTATTAGTTAGAGATGAACATGCATGCCACACAAGTACAGAGAATGACCATTGCTGACAAAAGCAAAGTTTAATAATACCCATACTTGGATACTGCACTATCAACTTGGGAGATTAGCTAGGCCAGTTCAGTTTATAATCAATGGTAATGTCCTTTAAGGATGGAAACTACCGTCATTACCGGGTCTGGCCTATATGTGACCCCAGACACCTAGCGCTGTGGTTGATTCTTAATTGCCCTCTGGGCAATAAATGCTGGGAAAAAAATTAATAAGTTAACGGTGCAAATACAAAGCAAGTATGATTTGGAGGCAGTTACTGAGATGTCGTCAGAGTCCATGGGAATTGAATATTCAAGGGTCCTTAGTGTTTTGGAAGGATGGGCATGAAGGAAATGGACTTAGTGTAGCTTTGCTAATAAAGGATGAGATCAGTGCTATGTGAAATGATGCATCAGCTTGGGAAATCAGAACTTAGAATAAATCTGGGTAGAAGTAGCAAGGGAAAGGAGATCCTGGTAGGAGTAAGCTAAAGGACACAAACAGTAGATCTGGATTGGGACACAGTATACAGCAATAATCACAAGTAATTTTAATATGCAGTGATTAGATTAATAAAATTGGCAAGGGTAGTAGCCCCGAGGGAGAGTTCATTGGAGAATCAATCTCTAGTACATCCAATGTATTGCTCCAAGAAACAATCTGAGTGGGCTATCCTGGATTTGGTAAAGTGTAATTAATGATCTCATGCTAAAGGATCCTCTAGGGGAGAATGATCATAACTTGCCAAATTTTCAAATTCATTTGGAGGGTAAGAAACTAGTCCCACAGTTATGTTAAACAAAAGCGCTGCCTTCTTGAACTGATGCTGTCCACCTGTTGTGGGTTGACCTACAATGCCATTGGGAAGGGAATACCAGGATATTGATATTGTAACAGCGAAGGAACAGCAATATATTTCTAAGGATGGTGAATGGTTTGGCGGGGAACTTAAAAGTAGTGGTTTACCATCTATTTACTGTCCTTGTACTTCTCGATGGGAGTGATTGTGAGTCTTGATGCTGTCCAAGAATCTTTGGTGAATTTCTGGAAATGCTGGGACATTGTAAAATTGAGGAGGAGATAGTCATTTGTAATTAATACTGGGTTCAAGGATTCTAACATAGAACGTTACAGCACAGTACAGGTCCTTCAGCCATCGATGTTGTGCTGACCTGTGGAACCAATCTGAAGACTATGCTGCACTATTCCATTTTCAGTTATGGAGATTGGACAAGCATGGTGGCTCAGTGCCACTGTTGCCTGACAGCACCAGGGCCTCTGGTTTGATTCCTGCCTCAGGTGGCTGTTTGCACATTCTCTTCTTGTCTGTATGGGTTTCATCCCACAGTCAAAGATGTGCACGTCACGTGAATTGGCTATGCTAAATTGCCCATAGTGTTAGGTGCATTAGTCAGGGGCAAATATAGGATAGGGGAATGGGTCTGGGTGGGTTACTCTTTGGAGGGTTGGTATGGACTTGTTGGGCTGAAGGGCCTCTTTCCATACTGTAGGGAATCTAACCTAATCAAAAAAGTAGAGTTGAGGCTGTGATGAGATCAGCAATGATTGCATGAAATGGTGTAACAGGCTGGAAGGGCTGAATTGCATATTCCTGCTTTTGGTCCTTATGTGCTTAGGCAGTCCTCTATCCATGCTAAAAATGTCTCCAACATTGTGGGCTTTTATCTTGAGTCATCTAATGCGTGCTGCATTATCAGACATAATTTGAAAATCCAAATATATTGCATCCACTGCTTCCCCTTTATCTATCCTGCTTGTTTCCTGTTCTGAGAATTTTGGTAAATTTGGTAGGGATGAGTTTCTCTTCACGAAGCCAAGCTAACTCTGCTTGATGATGTTCTGTATTTTAGAAATGCTTTGCTATAAGATCATTTTTTAGAATAGGACTGATTATCCTATCAATAACCCCATGGACTGATAAATCTTGGTCCTGATAAAATCCATCCTGGGGACTTAAAATAGGTGGCTAGTGAGTTAATAGATCAATGCTGTTAATTTTCCAAAAAAATTTTTTACATTCTGGAAAGAGTCCTTCAGGCGAGAAAGCAGCAAATATTATTTTGGTAGGAGGAATTTAAAAAGCAGCATTATTTAAACAGTCAAGAACTGCAATTCTGAGGTGCAGAGGGATTTAGTCTTCTAAAATGAGTCACAAAAAGTCAGTTGCTATAGTAAGTGATTAAGAAATCCAATGGAATGCTATCCTTTATTCTGAGAGAAATTGAACTTGAATGTAAGAATGCTATGCTTCAGTTATATTGGGCATTTGTGAAACCATATCACAAAGACGGAGTGCACGTTTGGCCATCTTATTTAGAGAAGGATTTAAATACATTGGCAACAACTCAGACAAGCCTAACGTGATTGAAATCTGTAATAAGTGGGTTATCTTAGAAAGATTGAAAAGCTTGTTTTCACTAGAATTGACTTGATTGATAATCTTGACAATATGGATCTGGAAAGGAGGTTTCCTCTTCTGGGTGAGTTTAGAACAAGAGAGCACAGTTTTAAAATTAGGTGTTGCCCTTTTAGGTCAAGTCATGAGAGGAAACTTTTTCTCAGACTTGTATGACTTTGGGACTTTGCCTCAGGAGGCACATCATTGAGAATTTTAAAGGCGGGGTAGATATTCTTGCACATCAAATAAATCAAGGATTATCAGGGGTAGGTGGGAAAGAGGAATTTGGAACGCAAACAGATTATCTGTGAGGAGCAGATGAAGGGCTGAATCGCCTACTTATGCTCATAATTCTAATGTTTGCATTCCTCTTGTAAATTCCTTTTGACTGATGCAGTTGACTTGAAGGTGCTCCTGTAATGCTTTTAGGATATTGAGGATTTTAACCAAGCAATGATGAAGCAGTTTAATCTGGAAAATTTGAATGAGTATGTGGATAATGTGTAGCTTATACTGTGTCCGTGCATTTGCTGCCTCTGTCCTCCGAATGCCAGACTTGACTCTTAGCTGGCCAACTGCTGCTGAGTAGTTATTGAAACACCGCAAATCTCAAATCTGCTCAATGGGTCACAGTCTAGAACTAAACCAGGAAAACTGCCATCTCATGATATTGAAAATACAAATAATACATTTCAAACTGCAACTGTTTTGAATCAGCCACAGGGCAGACTTCCACCTTGATCCAAAAAAAAGTAACAAACGGGGTGCTTTTTTTTCCCGAAAATCTTTATTTACATGTGAAATTTGAGACTGGTTGATAAGAGGAGGATTCAGTGCATTAATTTGACAGGGTCTGAAAAGTTTTACACCAAGCACAATGTCACTAAACAGCCAGTTTCTTGTCATTTAATCAGCAAGAGGAAGAAAGGGATATTTTCAAATGAGGAACTTTTAAATGTTGATTTCAGAGAGATTTGGGTGACCTCAGAAGCAATAAGAAAGGCAATTGATTTTTTTTTGCAAAGTTACATCATAAGAGTAGCAAAGTATTGCTACAATTGCTTTAGAGTACATCTGGAGTAATGTGCAGTTTTTATCTCCTCTAAGGAAGAGTATACATGTATTGAAAGCAGTACAATGATGGTTCACAAGATTAATTCCTGCAAAGGGCTGTGCTATGATAAGCTATTGAATAGATAGTCTGGAATTCAGAAAAGTGAAGTGATCTCGTTCCCAAGTCTCCCATATTCATCTACTTTGATTATCTTAATGTTCTATTCCATTCTGTCATGGCTTCTTTCAAAGTCCTTATTGGAATATGGTGCAACAACTACAAAATGTAAAATTTTAATCTGGGTATGAACAAAATTGGTCAGCAGTTAAATAAAACAATTTGCTGCATAGAGCTGTACTAGTAATTAGTGTTAGAAATCGTATTATTTTTACAATACAGTTAATATAACATCGAACCTAACATAATAAGATGTGTGCATTTTACCCTTTAAAGTTGTTTTTAAAAATTGTAGAAATAATTGTAGCAGAAAATTCCAAGGTTAAGGATAGAAATTCATTCAGATGTCACTTTGTACAGTTATTTTCATCACTCATGTCAGTGCAGTCCTGAATGTTGTCTCTGCAGCGACTCTTCGGTATACAGTCACAGTCATTGAAGAAGACAGTAACACATTTCCATCCAGTACAGGCAGGGCACAGCAATTCTTCAAAACAAGTTAACAAGTTGACTTATTAAATGTTCAAATTACAGAATATTTAAAGCCATTGTTCTGTGATATTCATTAATATTTGTTGCCTTCCCCATAGTTAGTCAAAAGAAAAAGCTGTAATAAAACAAATTTTTGCACAAACCCTACAGATCTGGCAGCATCTGTGGAGATAGAAACAGTTAACATTTCAAAACATTCTCATTCCACAGACACCAGACCTGCTGAGTTTCTCCAGCATTTTTAAATTTAATTTCAGAATTCCAGCATGCATGGAATTTTGCTTTTATCTTTTTGTCCTAGTGGGCTCCTGGCTTGAGTACTATTATCCCTGGCATTGATGTTCTTGCTGCCTAGCTTAATTTGCTTTTATTGACTCAAGCTTTGCAGCTCCTGCTTCTAACCTTTACAATTATTTACTGAGCAGATCTTGGGCCTGAAATACATCTCTAGTGCCCGGTCTTTTAGTGTTGTGGGCGCTGTTGAGCCACTAGAATAGTGTTCCCAAGATGTGTGCAGATATCCGGCCTATGTCATATACTATTTTCATGAAAACTTTAAAGTTTAATGCTGTTTTGTCACCAACACTGCCATTTTATCATTCAGTGTTACAGGCCACATCATCAACATGTGCAGTTGAACACAATTCAGCAAGATGATTCCCCTCCCACAAGTGCTATTTAATTGAATTATCTATTATTTTTAAGTTAATTGCATAATGATTTCTAGTGATGCTTACTGAGATTATAGGAGTGTTTGATTTTCAGGGTTGGTTAATAAATTTGCAGAGACTGGTATCCTGTCACCAAGGCCCTCTTTATTTACACATGAACAGTCCTTGACTTTAGTACTGCCTCATACAGAGTCAGCAGTGGCAGTATCTCTCATTCTTGCCTTATCTGTCAGCCAGGGCTCCCTGATTGGGGCTGTTAATGTGGTCCAATCAGGGAACTCCTATGAGATCCAGCTGGCTGACTTGTTAATATTGCAGAAATCTACTGGGAAACCTACTTCTAATTTTCTAGCCACTTGTGTCTAAGTAACAGCGTCCCTAAGATTTTGTTTCATTGAAGGTGTGCAATACTTGGACTTATATCTTTCTCTTAGGAGCCATGCACATAAATATTTATAGTTTCTAGCAAGCATAGTGAGCTGTATTGAAAGCCTGACTGATAATATCGAATTAGGAGAAAGTGAGGATTGCAGATGGTGGAGATCAGAGTCGAGAGTGGGGTACTGGAAAGGCATAGCAGGTCAGGCAACATCCAAGGGAGGATTCTTCTCAGAAGCTGCCGATTCTCCTGCTCCTTGGATGCTACCTGACCTGCTTTTCCAGCATCCCACTCTTGTCTCTGATAATTTTGAATTGGTTGGTAGTGTAACTCTTGCTACATTTGGGATTGAAGCGTTGACCAATCGTAAAATAGTATCTGATGTTGATTACTATTGAGTTTTAAAATCTGGTTGAGAATGGTCAGTATCCTAGGCGAACGTGAGGACTGCAGATGCTGGAGATTAGAGTCGAGAGTGTGGTGCTGGAAAAGCACAGCAGGTCAGGCTGCTTTTCGGATGCTGCCTGACCTGCTGTGCTTTTCCAGCACCACACTCTTGACTATGGTCAGTATTCTGCCTATTACAAGCTACCTAATGGATGTGCAGTTCAATGTGATCCACCAAGCACTGCAACACAGCCTAAATACCTGACATCGCACTGGCACTAACATTCATGTAACAGATTGCTCATCCGTGTATTAGGCAGAATGTCTTTTCAGTAAGAAAGCAGCATTCTGTCATTGGCGACCACCATTCATGTTGCTACTACTAATGTAACAGCATGAAACATCTAGTTTTATCTGTGGCTCTAACTTTTGAGACTCCTTATCCATCCAGGACAATCAGAAGCAGACTGAAAGTGGCAGATTTAGGCCCTTTCCTGAGTTTGATAGGTAATAGGCAATGGTCTGATTGAGGTAGTCATTATGTCATGACATAGCTTTGATGTCTGCTGTCAAAATGAGATATTTGCTATATTTAAATCTGCAACTGTATATAAAAATTTTCTTACTCTAATAGGATCCATCCTGTGCTCAAATTCACCCTTGAAATGGAGCAAACAAACTCTCATTCTGGATGTGGTATTTGCGAGAAACGTTAAGGGATTCTATTGCTATCGACTACAAGTCCACCTTCAGTTGTCACAATGTGCACTGGAATTTGTACAGTTCCATGTGCTTTTAGATTGATTCATCAGCTTGTGGGATGCTGTTCCTTGAAACACTCCCCAGTGGAATGTGGTGATCAATTGGAGTCAATTTGGCTTTTATGGATTCAAACAAAAACTTTGGTCAAGGTGTTTCCATAGAGAATGGATCAGAGTATAGTTAGCCCAATCAGAATCCAATCCATTTGCCACATAATATAAAATTATTGTTCTCTTTGAATGTTGGCATATAAGACACTTGTTTGGCCTCAGCTAAAGCATTGTATATTGTACTTCAGAAAGGAGATGAAGTCGTTGAAGAGCATACAGAAGGCATTTAGGAGAATGGTTCCAGGGATGATAAATTTCAGAAATGAAGATACGCTAGAGAAGTTGCAGCTGTTTTTTCTTCGGAGAAGGGAGGTTGAAAAGACATAGGTGTTCAAAGTCCTAAGCAGACTTTATGGTTTTATAGATCGGGTAAATAGGAGGAAACTGATTACACTTATGAAAGGATCAGGAATGAGAGAGTTCAGATTTAAAGTAATTAATAAATAAAAGTGACATGAGGAAAATCATTTACACATAAATGGTTAGGATTGGAAATGCACAGCATGAGTGTGGTGGGGGAAGGTTTGACTGAGATATTAAGGGAATTAGATGGGTATTTGAAAAGTAACTGCGCAGGGTTACATGAGAATGACACTAAATGAAATGCTCATTTGACGAGACAGTACAGAAACAGTAGACTGAATGGCCTCCTGCACTGTAACAATTCTGTAATTTGGTTATTTTCAGCAATAGTCTATTTGACGTATGTGAGCGGGCTTCAACATGAATTTTCTTACAAATCTTAATGAGCTCCATCCGTGCTCAAATTAATTTTTGAAAGGGAGCGGACTAATAAGCCGACTTTCTGGAAGAGCTAGTTGAGAGATCTGTTAAGTTGGTACTCATTTGTTAAGATACCAGGCAGAGAAATACCTCCTAGAAAGATTTATGGAAGTATAAGATGGTAAAATAAATCAATTCAGAGAGTCTTGTTACCATTACATGGATTACCAACATGGATTAGTCCCACATCCAGGTCCCACATAAATTGTAGCAAAATTATATTGTGCATGAACATTAAAAGTATTTGATTACCTGATTCATCTGAACAGTCTCCGCAATGATTTTTTCCATCACATATTTTGTCCATATAGGTCCAGGATTTTTGGTTGTCACACATAAAAAATAAATATCTGGGGAGGTTATGAGGTAGGTCTCCTGATCAAACGAGATAGAGGGATTGGTAACGATCAAAAAGTAATCATCAATGCTACCTTTTATATATCTTTCATAAAATTGCAGGCAATGGGGTAGAATTGCCATGCAGTTTTTCCTGATCTGCTGGTATACTGTCAGCAGAAGATTAGCAGAAATAGTAATAACAAAATGTTTCTCTGGAGTTCCCACAAAACTCGATCCCAAATAATATTTCTGAATTATATGTTCTTAGGATGCGGGAACAACATTTTTTGAGATGGTGCCAATTGGCCATTTAAATCAGCTGCTGTCTCCACTGAAGTTTGATTTTGGCATCCCTGCTGCACAGAAACTGGAGTGTGCACATCAGATGTGTTTTGTGCATTTATTTGGAAACCCAGGGTATAGGCTTTAGAGAGGTAAGGTATCCCTGTGGAGGTACTGGAGTAGAGGTAGTGGCAGTCAGGTACCGTTGAGAAGGTGGTCACGTATCTTCTGGGTTTGTTAACAATAGAGAGAACTGTCTAAAAGTTGCACAAATCCCTGGTTTTATAAAGCTGTCAAAGTGTCAAATTTATACAGATCTATAAAAATGCATCAGAGCTTCAAAATGTGTTTTTATGAATGAGGAAAGTTTTCTCCAAATAAAAACATCGAACTTGAAAGTAATTTAACTTTTTTTAAATCTTGTGTGGATGGCTACTAATAGAAACTAAGTGAGTTGGCATAGGAGATGAAGGAGTAAAGAGTGGAACTGTGGGTTGGCATGTTGGCACTAAATTGGTTACAATGAACCATGTGGATGTGTAGCAGGAAACAGTGTGCTATAGAGGGCATAACGGACCATAGAGGATGAATAGGGGGATTGAATGCACAGGGTTTATCACATGCAGTAGGGGATAGGTAGAGGGCATTAGTGGCACAGATTTGGCTTTGATGGAGCATGGAGTGTGTGGCGGGAAGGTGCGAACTGGAAGAATAATTTATATTTGATTCTTTTGTTTCTAGACACAGTACTGAAACCCCAGGGTGGGCTTTCTTCCCAGTCTGAATTGGAAACTAGCAGTCTCCTCTGCTCTTTCTGGGTGATCAGTCTTAACTTCCAGTCCAGCATACATCCTTGTCAGTTTCATGGAGCCGGGAATTCTCTGCCTCTGTGCATCTGACGTAGGGTGAAAGTTGAGGCCATGAAAGAGTTCAGACGGACATGGAAGCTGAAATGAATTCAAACCAACTCAAGTGGACTGAAAATTTCAAACAGAAATAGGAAGAAAGTGTATAGGAATATCAGACATATAAAACTGATGAACATTGAAATATAGAGTAAAGCAATGACATTGCAGGTACAAAGAAAGAGACAGAAGTTCACACACAAATGACAATAGAAGATCAGATGCACAGGGAGAAGGGAAATCAGATATGCAAGCCCACAGTGAAGAAGCAGAAATCTAGAAAACTCTAATATGCCATTGTATTGAAGAATGTTACTGTTCATTTCCCCAGAAGCATTAATAGTGTAAATAATCAGATGGTATGTTGACCATTAAGGTTGTTAATTTACAGATGCAGGCAGCAACAGAAAGGAAACAAGAACTCAGTAAATGATAAACCAAATATTGCTATTCAAGCTTCAACATAACGGAAGTAAATTATGTAATTATATCTTCCTCCATACCAATACTGTACACATATCAGCTTCTCAAAACAAGCTAGAACAAAATTGGGAATGAGTAAGCATTTGACATAAACTCTCCAGAAGTACCAAGTGCAAATTCCAATGTTTAAAAAAAATGTGTGGAATATATACCACAGTATAAGTTTGATTCATCTTCTCCATTGCTGCAGTCTACTTTGCCATTGCACATCTGTGTGGACATGATGCACGTTTTGTGGTCATCGCACAGAAAGCCAGTTGTGTTTGAGGTGGTTTTACACAATCGAGTTGCTAAAGAAAACACAAATGGGAAGAATAAAAATGTTTCTTGATTGTCAATAGGGATAATTACACCACCTGCTGAAGCAGTTTTTTAAAAATTTAAGTCCTATAGTATTGAATAACTCCTGTTCTGATTCTGTTGCTAACTTAACACCATAAAGGGATCAGTTTTCTCCAGATACTCTAGTTGCCAAACAGGCTGAAGTAGTCTGGACAGGGTTTTAAGCTGCAATGCTGATTCACCCGTTTTGAGCTCAAGATGCACTCTTGGTAAACGTGTAGGTGTATGCTCTGGGAATGGCTGATCAAAGGATTATTCAACAATGACTTAAAATGACTCCTGCAATCATTAAGGAGACTGCATGCATCTTGGTGGTTAGAATTTAATCCTTCACCTGCTCCCAACTGAAACCAGCTTTTTTTTTGAAAACCAGGAGCAGGAGTAGGCCATTTGGCTTCTCGAGACATTCAGTGAAATCATGACTGATCTGACTATGGCATGAACAACTCCACATTCTCAGTGACCTTCAGTAAGCCTGATTCTTTCAGCAGTCAAGAACTTATCTACATGTGCCTTAAAAATATTCAGTGATGCTGTCTCCATCACACTCTGGGCTCAAGACCCTCCGAGAGAGAAAATAGAATCCTCATCTCCCTTTGAAATGGGAGACACCTTGTCTGTGTCCATTACTGCACAGTCAATCATTCTCAGGATCTTACGTGTTTCAATAAGATCACCTCACATTCATCTAAACTCCAGTGGAAACAAGCTCAATCTGTTCAGTCTTTTCTCATAGGATAATATGTAGATCACAAGAGGTAAGAGCAGAAGTGGTCATTTGGTCCATCAAGTTCACTCCACCATTCAATGAGATCATGGCATATTTGATAATCCAAATGCACTTTCATGTTTTATTTCCATAACCCTTCATTCCCTTACTGATTGGAAATCCGTCTATCCTTGAATATACTTAACACCCAGCCTTCTATCGTAAAGAATTTCACTGGACGATAAAAATAACCCTAATCCTAAAATACATTACTCTCAGAGATTAAAAAATCCTCCTCATCTCAGTCTTAAGTGGGTGATGGCTTTCTCTGAGGGTATGTCCTCTGGTCCTAGACTTCCCCATAAGTGGAAACAACTGCTCTGCCTTTACACTGTCAAGCCCCCATGAATCTTCTATGCTTCAGTAAGGTCGCTTCTCATTCTTCTAAAGTTTAAGAAGTACAGAACCAACCTACTCAATCTCTCAATTAGTTAAGAAGATCAAAACTGTTCTTAGTATTCTAACTATGGAATGACTTATGCCTTCTATTGTTTTACGAATACTTTTATACTCCATTCTCTTGAAATAAAGATCAAAATTCCAATTGCTTTTCCCATTTCCTGCTGGACTTTTGTACATGAATCACTTGAAGTTAGTATACTATGACCTTCAAATCTCTCTGTTCTGTAGCTTTCTGCAGTCTTTTTCTATTTAAATCATGTTTAGCTCCTCTGTCTTTCCTGCCAAGAGTGTAATCTCACATTTTCCTAGATCATATTCTATCTGCAAAGCTTTTGTCCATTTACTGAACTTGTCCATATCCCTCTGTAGATTCCTTGTGTCACCCTCACTACTTGACTTCACATGTATTTTTTTGCAATCTGCAAATCAGGCAAGAGTACTATCACTTCTATCATCTAAGTCATTAGTATCTGTTGTAAATAACAGCACTGATCTGTGACACTCGATTAGTTACAGGTTTCTGGCCTGAAAATGCCTCCTTTATCCAAACTTTGTTTTCTAATACTTAGGATGGAAAGAGGATTGGCTAATATACTACCTCCAATGATGTGGGCTCTTACTGTGTACTCTTATGTGATTTTATTGACTTGCCTTGGGAAATCAAATATATTACAACTGCAGGTTCCCTTTTATTTACCCAGCTTAACCTGCAGATAGGATAACTTCTTGAATTTTGGCAGTAGTTGACACAGTGGTAATGCCACTGGACCAATAATCCAGGTTCAAATCACATTGAGGTTGCTGATGGAAATTCAATTCGTAAATCTGGAATTACTGATAAAGAAAATATCGGTCATGGTGACTGTGACCTGTAACAACTGTTATTGATGGTTGTAAAAATCTGTCTCATTTACCAGTGCCCTTTAAGGAAAGAAATCTGACATCCTTACCCTGACTACCTACATATGATCCCAAACTATAGCAATGTGATTGACTCTCAACCGCCCTCTGAAATAACTGGCCACTCGGTTTCAAGGACAATTAAGGAGGGCCACAAATGCTGATGAGGCTCAATCAATGGATGTCTCCACAGAGAGCCTATTGCACATTTGAAAGTAAGGGGAGCAATGTACAACTGGGTGATGGTGACAACTTTGCCTCCTCTGTTTCATCACCTCTAGCGTTTGACTCTCTCCATGTGCAAAATATAAATGTCAAAGGGAGGTACAGCATAAAGAGAAGTCAATGTTGTTGGATGGCCAGGAAGTGGGCGGTCTATGTGCCTATACATTGAATGGACCTGTGACCAAAGTTCTCTCCCTCTAACCGCCCTATCATCAGAGTTAACTGAAGCCCCCTCCTTCACAATTCCCTTACCCTACCCACACTGAGTGTGGTCAGAGTAATTTTCTCCCACTTTACATGCTTTTGACTTGCATCACGATGGAAGATGACAGTAAGTGCACTTCTGCCAGTGGATTTAAGTCTCATCAATAATGGGTCTGTGAGCCCCTAGATATCCATATCCCCTTCCCAGTAGTTCATCCCATAAACTTCACAGTTTTCATATTTCCCAAAGTCCCCACCCAGCCCATCAAATGAGCCTAGACCATCCTGCCTTTCCCCTCTAGTCCCTGGCAATTGATGTGACCATACACGGTTATTTTAATGTCCTTCCACTTTGAAGCCAAAGTATTCCTGTATACCCCCTCCTACATTATATAACTCGCAGCTATGCTTTTCTGTATTCCACACCCGCCTCTTGCAAAACCACAAATCAAATACAACATGATTAGCTATCCTCCAGTAAGGTTCCTTTGTTCAAGAATTGCAGCAGGGATAGGCCTGGTTCCTATAGACTAGTTAAGCTGATGTCAATGGTAGTGAAATTACAGGAAAAAATTCCAAAGGACTGGATTAATCAATACTTGGCAAAGCAGGGATTGATCAGGCATAGTCAGTACTGACTTGTTAGAGGGAAATTCAGTCTGACTAACTTAATTGAGTTTTTTGAAAAGTTGACTAAACATTTTGATGAAGGTAATGTAGCTGATGTAGTTTACATGGACTTCAGTAAGGCATATATAAGGTTTGACATGAAAGTTTGGTCTAACAGGTAAGAGCCCATGGGATCCAAAGCAAGTTGGCAAACTGGATCCAAAATTAGCTTGCAAATGGGAGGGGAAGGGTGATGCTGGAGGGTTATTTTTGTGATTAGCAGCCTGTGACCAGCAGTGTACTTCAGGGATCGGTAGTGAGACAGTTACTATTTGTTATGTACATTAATGAATTGTTTGTGAATGTAGAAGGCGAATGTATAATTAATAATTTTGTAGCTGACATGAAAATTGGTAGTGTTGTTGAGATTGAAGAGGGTAATCTCAGTCTACCATCTGATATTGATCACCCACTAAACTGGGCAGAGAAATGACAGATGGAAGATAATCCTGAAAAGTGATGCATTTTGTGATGTTTAATAAGGGAAGGTTATATGGAATGTTTTGTAGGTCCCTAGGGAGTAGTGAGAGACAAAGCGATGTTGGTGTACAAGTCGAAAGATCCCTGAAGGTGTCAGCACAGGTAGACGGGGCAGTGAAGAAGCCATATGGGATGCTTGTCTTCATTAACTGGGAAATAGAATGTGGCAGCAAGGAAGTCTTGTTCATTTGCAAGGCCTCCCCATCATTGAGGATTGGGATATTTATCAATGGTTTAGTTGCCCTGCACCATTCATGGCTGGATGTGGCAGGATTAGAGTTTGAATCCAATCTGTTGAGTAGGGGTTTGCTTGGCTCTATGTTTCGAGTACTGCTTTTGCTTTTACAGGCAAATAACTTGATGAAGCTAGAACACAGGACTGAGACCTCATTTTCTGGTCTACCTGTGCTGCTCCTCGCATGCCCTTATATACTTTTCATTAAACCAGGATTGATCCCTCAGCTTGATGGTAATGGTAGAGTGGGGCGTATACCTGGCTGTGAGGTTACAGATTGCAGTTGAATGCAATAGGGTGCGGTGCTAATGGCCCGCAGCGCCTCAAAGATTTGCTGTTTTAATTTGCTGAATTGTTCAAAATTTATTCTGTTTAGCACAATGGCAGTGCCACATGACGGTGGAGGGTATCCTCAATGTGACTTTATCTCCAAAAGGACTGTGTGGGGACCATTCTAATCAATATTGTCATGGATAGATAGCATCTGTGACAAGTGGATGGGGAATATGCTCTAATAAATTCTTTTTTCCTCTTGTTGCTTGCCTCACCAGCTGCTGATGATCCAGTTCAGTTCTTCAGGAGTCTGCTAGTGCATTACTGCAAAGGGTGGTACGTGCATGGAACAAGCTGCCAGTGGAAATGGTGGCAGCAGGTAGAATTACATTTAAAAAGCATCTTCAAAGTATATGAATAGGATAGGTTTAGAGGGATATGGGCTAAATGCTGGTAAATGGGACCAAGTCAGATTGGGATGTCTGGTTGGTGCAGATGATTGGACCAAAGGGTCCATGCTGTATTCCATGCTGTATAACTTTATGACCCTATAACTTTATAAAACATTGGTTAGGGCAAAAATGGAATATTGTGTGCAATTCCGGATGCCACGCTATCAGAAGAATGTGACTGCACTGGAGAGGGTATAGAGGAGATTCACCAGGATAAAACGTTGCCTGGGATAAAAAGTCTGTTATGAAGAGAAACTGGTTGGGCTGGGTTTGTTTTCCTTGCAGCAGAGTAGGCTGAGAGGGTTCTGATTGAGATATACAAAATTATGAGAGGCATGGACAGAATAGGTCATGGGACTCTTTTCTCCACAGCAGATGTATCTAAGACCAGAGGGCACATGTTTAAGGTAAGGAGTCAGTGGTCACGAGAAAATCTGAGAAGAGAAATTTCACCCAGAGGGTGGTAGAAATATGGAATGTGCTGCCTGAAGGGTTGGTGGAAGTAGGTACTCTTACAATGTTTAAGAAGCATCTGGTTGAGCACTTAAAATGTCAGGGCATAGTAGGCTATGGACCAAGTGCAGGTAAATGGGATTCGTGTAGTTTGGTGTTTGTTGGCCAACATAGAAATGGTAGGCCAAAGTGTATATTTCTCTGCTGTATAACTCTACGTAAAGCATTAACGATAGAGCAAGATGATCTTGATGTCAAGATGGGCCTTGGCGGACTTCTCATCCAATTCTGCCACACATCTCAAAGTAACCCATGTTACTCAGACCATCAAAGGATTCCATCCTACGAATTTCTGCCTGCCAACTTTACTTGTGACAGGAAAAGATACAACACCCAGCTTTAATTTGGGTTATGCACATACAACTACAGGCCACCTTATAAACTACTTGCTTCTAGGGACAAATTCAGAGCACCTCTATTTAGCTCTTCAAAAATCCTTCATCACATGAAAAGTTTCTGTCCACAGATTGATGTTCATCTGTGTGTTACCATACCCTTTTTGCACCAGCTACATACCTGTGTGTGTGTGTGTGTGTGTGTGTGTGTGTGTGTGTGTGTGAGTGTGAGCAATGGAGGGTTATGGGGAATTCAACTAACACCCATTCATTGCAACTACATTTTCCTGCAATTTCCAGACTACAACATTGACAATGGTTCAAAAGTGCTTCATTGGCTGCAATGTAATTTAGGAACATCCTTACATTGTGAAAAAAAATGTAAATCTCTATTTCCTTCTTTATTTATGTCCTTTATTGCCAGAATCTTGTTCCTCTAACTTTGTAGATAATGTAGCACCTCCAAGTGAGACAGGACTAAATTTTAATTGAAAGGGACAATTTTATAAGAGTAAAAATTGACTTGTTCCTTTGCTTTTAATCTTTATCAAAATTTTTCTTTTTATGCAATCCTTGCCTTGAGATAATATGATTTATGACTGAGAATATATACAAGTAATTTAAAAGGCTTACACTTATTGAATGAATTTTTACATTTTTTATTTAACGAGTGTGGAATATTGAATGCAGAGTTCAAGATTTATTTGATAAACCAAGATCATTCTCATGGAAACTCACCACAATCCCTAAAAGCATTCAAACCAAAGTACTAAGAAAACTAGAAGGAATCAACATCCCTATGCTGTGTCAGAAACTCCAAGTTCAAATATCAACTCGGGAATTGATGGTGATGAAATGTGTGTCACATTGCAGCTGAACAGGTTGATGAACAAATTGTCAAACCCTCTTACATGTTAACAGGAGATGATAAAATCAGGAGAGTTTCCTGGCGGCTACACCAACATTGAAATACTCCACATAGAAGTTCTAGCCAGGTCTTCATTCTGAAGACTATCATACACATCAAATAAGAAAATCAAGATGATGGTTTACTGACACACGGCACTTACCTAAAGCCTGGGAATTTAGGTATAAGGAGATGAGGGTTAAATCAATGCACAGGTAATACTAGCGTTTATTAGAATAGAATCCCTACAGTGTGGAAACAGGCCCTTCAGCCCAACAAGTCCACACTGACCCTCCAAAGAGGAGCCCACCCAGACTCATTCTCCTACCCTATATTTACACTATCCCTGTAACCCTGCATTTCCATTGCTAATCCATCTAATTTACACATTCCTGGACACTATGGGCAATTTAGCATGGCCAATCCACTTAACCTGCACATCTTTGCACTATGGGAGGAAACCAGATCACCCACAGGAAGCCCACACAGACACATGGAGAATGTACAAACTCCACACAGTCACCCGAGGTTAGCATTGAACCTGGGTCCCTGGCACTGTGAGGTAGCAGTGCTAACCACTGAATCACCGTGCCACCCCTAATATATATAAATATATATATATATATATATATATATATATATATATCTCACACTATAGCTATAATGCACAAAATGGCAGTATAGTTCAGGTTAAGTACTGACTATCCAGCTTTCTATTGGGAATAATTTCAGCTTCTATTCACATGCTTCATATATCGTAAATCTTCAACAACACTCAGGAATATTGCAAAACTAACTAGTTTAGTCATTATCTTTCAATTCATTCACAGCATGAAGGTTTCACTAACTGTTCTTGAGAATCATTTTCTTGAACTGCTGCAATCTATGTTGAATAGGTACATCCACAGGGTTGTTAAGACCGAGTTACAGAATTCTAACCTGGAGACAGTAAAGGAATTAGCAAGAGTGATAACAAAAATGGATGTCAATGGGGTGTCAATCAAGCATGCTAATTACAGTTTAGTATACAAGAAGGACTCATTTCCGAAGTTCCTACCACATGTTTTGCTTGAGAGCTTGTTTCTCATAGTTGAGGAATTTGACACAGCCTCAAGACAGAGGGCCAATAATTTAGGACCGAGATGAGGACGAACATGGACACTATATTATTGAATATATTCAAAAATGGGAACCCTCAGGGATATGGGAAGCAGGCAGGAAAGTAGAATTGAGGTTGAATATAAGACATAATAGAGCAAGCCTGAGGGCCAAACAACCTATTCCTGCTAATTCTTATGTTGTTAAATCAATTTGATTAAGAGCAATCTGCTTAGCTAGCACCAACACTCCATCCCTACAAAGGAAGGTTATTGAATTAGTTAATGCACAATAGTAGTTTACTTTTTGAACTAAACTACATTTAATATCACAAGCCTTTTGTTTTTGTTTATTATGTGAAATAAGCAATGGAAGTTGGATTTGCAAAGCATAATGCAACAACAAGCTAGGTTCTCATGAAAATTATAATTCATTATGACTTATACAAATGGCAATAAGTAGCACAAATTTTATAACAAGCATGCAGAGAAGTAATTTATCAAATCCAGTCATCACAATGCACTGAAGCTGCAAGACACAATAATAAAATACTTTCAGATGTTCATACTCATGAGAATAATGGACACAATTGATCAGTAAAAGTCTGCCTCTTAAGTGGAAGAACATGTGCAAAACATTGTCATATGTGACACATTATAGCCCATTACTGTCACCCCAGCTAAGTCCAGTGCTTCCCCACAGGCTAGATACTGAGCTCAGAAGTTTCCTGGTTTATTTGGCTCAGGTATGAATGGCTTAACCAGCTGAATCATTGGAGGAGGCAGAATGACATTTCCAATAATTATGTACAATAAATGCTGGGCAGGCAAATAAATTCACAACATTGATCTTCAGGCTGTTTCTTGACAAACTTGTTATAGCGTCACCATCAATTTTAATTATGTTAACATTTTCATACTTAAATTTTGGCACCATTGGGATTTTCTAGTGTTGGATACACTGATAGAGTAGCATGAAACTGCAAAGTACATAACGTATAGGACAGGAAAGAAATTGCTTTCAAAGCTGTATCTAATCTCTGTGGAGGAGGGGAATAAACTGCTCAAGTTTCACTCCCATGATTAATATCATCTGAAACTTCTCTGTTGTAATTACTACCAGGTGATCATTCTTAATGTAACAATATTTACTTTAAACAAGCTGAACACATTTATATTACGGTTACATACTTAGCTGGTTGGGTGGTATTCCAAATATAATCACACAGGCTAAAGCAGCTGCCATTGCCCCAAGAATGAGCAAGATTACACATGTGATTAAGAGGCATCTCCTGGGAAAATGGTTCCTGGAGTCTTAAGAAGAAAGGGTTATAAGATAGGTCAGCTTTCAAATGCTGGAATTTGTACATCGTAAATATGTAGGGGTCAACATCACCCCACACCATTTCAAAGTAATTGCAAAAAAATTTATGTTAGCTAACAATCACTCTATAATTGGTGCATTAAAATGTTAGAAGAGCAAAGCATTTCCACTAATTTAAATTGAATTAACATAGAAAGAGGAATTCGCACCATTTGGATCTCTTTTTAAAATAAGTCAAAAAGAACTGAAATTAATTTTAACATTTCACTCAAATACTTCAGTATTACACTCAAATTCTCTTCAATGTTTTGTTCCTGATAGTGGTAGGTTTTGCTGGAGGATTGGTTATATTAGATACCGGTCCTCTGCCATCATTTTCCATGTCATAATCCTCACTGCCATCCATGATTTTTTGTAGAAGGCTACTTTTCCATTGAATAAATTATGCTTCATACAATGCAAAATGAAACTACTGATAATATAAATATATATACAACTATTCAAAATAGGAGCAGAAGGCCATTCAACCACTTGTGTTTGTTCTACCATTTGAAAAATCTTGGATGATTTGATTGTAGCCTCGAGTATCCTTTTCTTTCTACTCCTTGTACTCTTTAAATCCCTTGTCAATTAAGAATTTGTCAAACTCGACCTCAAAAATATTTAATGACCCTTACTCTACAGCTCTCTGAGGGAGAGAATACCACATACCACTGAGAGACAAAAAACTATTTGTCTTAAATGGAAACTCATTATTTTAAAGTTGTGTGCCATAGTTCCAGTCACTCCAAAAAGGGAAATGTTTGTTGTATGAGATTTTTTCTGATGGTCCTAGATGTCTGAGTAGGTGGAGGGGGTAAAATCTGGGATTTGGAGGATGGTGAACATTTGAGGCATAACGACACAAGACAGGTTTCATTTCTCAGAAAGTTTATCAAATAACTCAGTTTCACATATCTCACACTCAAGTTGACTGTGACATTGCATTGTGCCTCACCATTAATGTCCCAATAGTTTCAGACTCAGCCTCTCCTTCTTCCTCAGCCTGCCAATCTGGTTTGAAGTACAGTGGAGGTCATTCCTAGTGTCCAAATCCCAGAAACCATTTTATACTGTCACTGCCACAACAGGCAAATGTTACTTTGAGATCAAGGGCAGTCTGTCTCATTTCACCTTTGAAATTCAACTCTTTTGTCCATATTTTGACCAAGAATGCAATGTGGTCCGGACCTGAGTGGTTCTGGTGGAACATAGCCTGAATATTGTTAAAACAAAATTTGCATTTATATAGTGCCAGTTATAGCCACTAGTCCCAAGGAACTTTACAGCAAACATGATAGTTTTGAAAGTTAATCAGTTTTTTAACGTAGGAGATGTGACACTCAATTTGCGCACATCCTGTTCTCACAAACAGCAAAGTCACGATGGTCTGTTTTTGTGATGATGCAAGCTATAGGGTGTTGATCAGGGATAACTCCCCTGCCTTTTCAAAATATTCTCACAATATCGTTTACATTTACCCACAAGGTGTAGTTTTGGTTTAACATCATATCTGAAAGATGGTGTTTGGTGAGTAAGTCCTGCATGACAGCACTGACAATAAAACCTTCAACATATTTTCCTAATCAACATATTCCTGGATGTTAATATCTACCCCTGGAGGTAGTGGGACTTGAACCCAGGCCATTTTGTCCATTGTGAAACAATGCCCCAAACACCACCTTCTATCATCTTCCTGATGATTGACAGCAAACAGATAAGGCAGTAATTAGCTGAATTGAATTTGTCCTGCTTGTCTGGAACATGATAGACCTCGGCAATTTTCCACATTGTTAGGTAGATTCCAGTGCTGAAGCTGATAACATTTTGTTTGAAATGGTTCTAGTTCTGGAGCACAGCTTGGAGATTGTTTGGGTCTGTCATTTAATTAATAAACAATTGCATGACAGAGGGTGGTGGTGGAGGGTTGTTTTTCAGACTGGAGGCCAGTGGAGTGCCACAAGGATCGGTGCTGGGCCCTCTACTTTTTGTCACTTACCTAAATGATTTGGATGCGAGCATAAGAGGTACAGCTGTAAGTTTGCAGATGACACGAAAATTGGAAGTGTAGTGGACAGCGAAGAGGGTTACCTCAGATTACAACAGGATCTGGACTAGATGGGCCAATGGGCTGAGAAGTGGCAGATGGAGTTTAATTCAGATAAATGCGAGGTGCTGCATTTTGGGAAAGCAAATCTTAGTATGACTTATACACTTAATGTATGTTGCTGAACAAAGAGACCTTGCAGGTTCATAGCTCCTTGAAAGTGGAGTCGCAAGTAGATAGGATAGTGAAGAAGGCGTTTGGTATGCTTTCCTTTATTGGTCAGAGTATTGAGTACAGGAGTTGGGAGGTCATGTTGTGGCTGTAGAGGACATTGGTTAGGCCACTGTTGGAGTATTGCATGCAATTCTGGTCTCCTTCCTATCGGAAAGATGTTGTGAAACTTGAAAGGGTTCAGAAAAGATTTACAAGGATGTTGCCAGGGTTGGAGGATCTGTGTTACAGGGAGAGGCTGAAGAGGTTGGGGCTGTTTTTCCTGGAGCGTCGGAGACTGAGGGGTGACCTTATAGAGGTTTACAAAATTATGAGGGGCATGGATAGGATAAATAGGCAAAGTCTTTTCCCTGGGGTCAGGGAGTCCAGACTAGAGGGCATAAGTTTAGTGTGAGAGGGGAAGGATATAAAAGAGACCTAAGGGGCAACTTTTTCACGCAGAGGGTGGTACGTGTATGGAATGAGCTGCCAGAGGATGTGGTGGAGGCTGGTACAATTGCAACATTTAAGAGGCATTTGGATGGATATATGAATAGGAAGGGTTTGGAGGGATATGGGCTGGGTGTTGGCAGGTGGGATGAGATTGGGTTGGGATATCTGGTTGGCATGGACGGTTTGGACCAAAGGGTCTGTTTCCATGCTGTACATCTCTATGATTCTATGATTGATTAACTCAGTGGGTTAGTTTATTTAACACAATAAAGTGCAAGTTATGAAGCAGAGAGTGCATCTGATTTCTGTGGAATGTTCTGCTTGCACTTCCACATCTAATTGACTGACAACATTGGTATACACCACACATGGAGTCCTTAAGCATGAACATCCTAAAAAGGCAAGGTACACATTCAACCTCCATCTTCTTCCCAAAAGAAAGCTTAACTATTTATAGCAATTGAGCTGAGTCTCTATAACATAGTTAATTTGTTGATGCATTCGGATCTCATTATTCTGATTTTGTTTGAAAGTGTCACTGACTGATTGCTACAGTCATCGGTCTGTTGTTCATGTTTGTGTTATGAAGTGTTTATTTCATGTACTGCAATTGTTATTCCAGAATTTAGTTAGCCTGATGCACTATGGCCAAGTTTTGTTCCTTAGCATCATCTGGTGTATTTTGAAACTTCTGATTTGGCACTCTGGATCTTCTTATTCTCTCAAAGTTTTAGCCTCCTGTTGGTCCAGTATATTTTCTCCTTAATAACCTGCACTAACAACTTTATATCCTTTTCCCTTTTTTGTTTTCTTTGAAGCTTTGACCTTTCCACTTGCTGCTTCAGTGGCTGTTTGATTTCCACTATGTCCTGCTTGGATTCTTTTACTATAACACAATTCCAAGTATTTCTTTCTGAAATGACTATCTCACAAGTGATTTGCAGGTCCTGGATGAGCGTTTCCATCTGTTTTTGCATGTGTGCCATTTTCTCCAGTATTGCTTTGAGGTCAAGCTGAAGTTTCTGTGGATGCCCCTGATGAGCCTGATTTGTTTTATCCAGATCATCCTGTAAACCAGCAATCATTCTTATTGGTTCAATAAGACAGAACTTGTTGCTTATTTGGTTCTATTCTTTCTCTCTCAACTCTCCATTCATCTTTGTGAGTTCAGCAGATATATCCCCCAAAATCTTCATCATCTCAGATACAAATGTTGGTGGACGCAGAGCCTTTTTAAAGGGAAAAGTAGTTGGATTATTGATAAGGGGTGCAAGGTTATTGTGCTTAGGTGGGAATATAGAGTAATTAGCACAGCCATTATCTTGTTGAATAGCAACACAGGCTCAAGGCTGCTGCTCTGAATTTGTCTAAGACATACTGAAGTCCAAAATCAATGTTGAGGATCCCCAGGCCATTCCCTCCTGATGGTATAGTGCTGTTTATTATTTCTGGGACATATTTTCTATCTTACCAATGGACTGGAAAAGATTACATAAGGCATTGCAATTGCCAGGATAAACCGATATATGTGTAAGTGAGGAGCTCTGAATTTGAGCAAGTGATTAAATATTAGTGCTACTCTTTGTAGGAGTCTCTGAGGAGATTTCTGAGTTCAAGCTGTCATGATGTTCTGCTTCGTGTTGTCCTGAGCTAGCAGAGCCATGGTCTTCTCATCAGTAATATTAAAGTATTTTTTAAAATTCTTAATGGAACGGGGGTGTTACTGGCAAGGCCAACATTTATTGTCCAACCGTAATTGTGTTGAGGACAATAAGAGTCAATCATATTGCCCTGGGTCTGGAGTCACATGTGGACCAGGGAAGGATGGTAGATTTCCTTGCCTAAAGGAAATTGTGAACCAGATGGATTTTTACAACAGTCACCATTAGACCAGCTCTTAACTCCAGATTTTCTCTGAATTCAAATTTCACATTTGCTATCATGGGACTTAAAACTTGTTCTTTGAACATTAATACAGGATTCTGGATTAGTAATTCAATGACTACACTAATGACTAATTGAATGGTAGAACTGTGAAGGGTGTAGCACGCTTTAAGTATTTGTGATATTAGATTAGATACCTTACAGTATGGAAACAGGCACTTTAGTCCAACAATCAACACCGACCCACTGAACAGCAATCCACCTAGACTCATTCCCTGACCCTATACTTATCCCTGACTAATGTACCTAACACCACGGGCAATCTAGCATGGCCAATTCACCTGGCCTGCAGATCTTTGGAATGTGGTAGGCTGGAATCGAACACAGGTCCCTTGCACTGTGAGGCAGCAGTGCTAACTACTGAGCCACCATGATGGAATATGACTTGGAGAATAGTACAGTACTCTTTCTGAGTTGTCCAAATGCCAAAATACTCTTGATGCCTTGTTTTAGTGTCCTCTGCCACCACTCAGGCCATCATTACGTTATTTGTGGATATCTGTCACCCAGATGTTATCCCTTCTGTGACTTCCTTCTCTGAGTAGGTCACACAGGACTCCTCTTTTTCCCTATGAAGGGATTGTGTCAATTTTCAAACTTTTGAGCATTGAATCAGAGGATCCTGTGTAAGTTTGTCACACTGAGGTAGTGAAAGCCTTTCCTGTTAAAATAATTGAACAGAGGTTCTCTGGAATCTATGAAACAAGCTGACTGCCATTGAATACACCATGCTCCTTGGGAAAGCCATTAAAACTTTCTAAACGTGCATGACGTCATTTCATTGACATTACCATGATGTCACAAGGTATGTATTCCCTAACTTCCCAGGGAGTGTGCCAGTGAACAAATGAATGCATTTCCACTTTTAGTCTGATTGACTGAACAGAATTTCCATAGCTGTACCAAATAATCTGTTGTGATTCATTTGATAGCACACTTGTCTCTGGGTCACAAGGCTCTGGATTCATATCCTACTTCAGGGCTTGAATTCAGAAATAAGTCTAATACTCAGACATAGTGACCAACTCTTTGGAAATAATTTGCTAAGAGACATTGCACAATGGGAATTGGGGTTCACCCTGAAGGTGGGGATGATTGGAGGTTCAGAGTTACTAGCAGCCTGTGAGCAGGGAGGCGGACATTTATGAAAATTGTTGATTTATGAAATTGCCTGGCAGCAGGCAACCTCAGACATGTGAAAACCACCTCTTTGGAGATGGTTCCATAATATCTGGGGCTGTTAGCCATCCTATGTTCCATTGTAGTACCGAGGGAGTGCTGTGCAAGTGAGGGTCCTGCCTTTTGGGTGATATGTTAAATAACAGCCCTATCTGCTTCCTAGGCTGAATGTAAAGATCCATTGGCACTATTTCAAAGAAGAGCAAAGATGTTATCCCTGGTGTCCTGCCTGATATGTATCCTTTGATCAACATCACAAAAACAAAGTTTCTCTGGTCACTTACCATTGTTGCTTGTGAGCATTTATTGTGTGCATATGAATGCCCATGTTCCCTACATTATATCAATTCCTACACTTCAAAAATATCCATTGGTTGTTAAGTGCTGTGAGGTGTTACAAAAAGAGCTGTATGAATTAAAGACATATGATGGCATAAATGTTGAAGCTGATGGACACCTTCACAGCCACTTGTGGGCAGCTGAAATCTTCCTGCAGTAAGTCTCAGTGTTTTCTTAATGCTTTATTGGTAACATGCATAACAAGTCAGAAAACTCCTCAGTCTTGTTGGTTGTATATTCCACAATGGAGGTGGGAAGGGGCCATGGTGTGTGGAGCATGGTTATAATATCCAGTGGGCTACCAGCTGCTTCACACCACCGTGCACAGGCTTCTGTCCTCCTACAATGGCTTAATAGGATATAGAAACACAGAAGCAGGAGTAGGCCATTCAATCCATTGAGCCTGCTTTGTTATTCCAGATAATGGCTTACCATCTAACACAATGCCATTTTCCTATACATTCCCATATTCACTGATGTCATTAGTGCCTGGACATCCACAGAGAATGCCATACCTGCACTTGTTTGATATTGAATGCATGTAGACAATGTTGGGTCAGAGTCCAGCAGATGTAAGTAAAGGTGTTCGGAAGCAGAATGGAAAAAGAAATTCCCATCTGTAGACATTTTCAGGTTGAGAAATACCAAACTTTAAACTATATTGGTGTGGCCGTTCTGAAAACTCAGGAATATTGTGCTAGTGGCTCTCATTTTGACAGATTCAAAAGTGAGTTGGGACTCCTGGGGGGAATCAGGCTTTATTGCTTTTTTTTTGCTACATTGCTAGACTAAATGTGAGAAATGAATGTGTGATGTGCTACCACCATTTTAGGGACATTACTTATGATGAAACTTGGCACATATACTGCATTAATCATGGAAAATTAAATCCATCAAATAAGTTTGATAAAAAGTCCTTAGCTGTTATACTTAGGTGAAACTTACTAACATGATTCTTCCATCAATATGGTTTGCAGTTTATAAGAATTGGCATTGAAAATGAAATTGAGACTGTCCAGGATCCCTCTTTTAGACTCACTGTAGATCTAATGTCAAAGTGATTTCAAGCAATTTGAATGTATTTCCCAATGTACAGGAGTTTACTGCATAAAAATGTTTGTAACTCACCTCTACTTGGTATTGAACCAGTTGCCACAGTCAGCAAAGCCACAAATATCAGTCTAACACCAGAAATTATAAATATCAAATTGATGCAGTAACTAGGGCAAGCATGCTGGAATGAGTTTTGGGAAGCTTTAATTTGCTTTGTGTTTGCATTTGCCTCAAGGAAGTTACAATTGGTCTCAGGATTCCAGGAAAACAATCTCAGATTTCCCCTTCCCAATCAATATTCAACTTAAATCCCAGAGCTGTTAGGGTAAAACTTCCATCATGATCTCTTGTTTTTCAGGTATCTTATGTTGGTGGAGGTCATGATTGACTATGATTCCCTTTTACTGATGGGTTAAGGCATTGCCATGGAGAATGCACTAAGGAACAATTATTCTCCCAAAGTTTTGTTTTAAGAACAGCACATTGACTCAGATTGGTTGAGACATTGTTATGGGAAATACAAAGAATGGTTGTCCCCCAAACATTTGTTTAGTTGAAAAAGATGCATGTTCTTTTTTCTTCTATTGAAAATGACCCTGATTATGAATATATCTAGCTACTAGCAAGCATAAGTGAGCCATGTTGCAAACTCAACTAACAATCCTAAATTATTTATTAGCATAATTCTTAACGCACTTGTGATTGTTCAGTATGTGCATTTTCAGATTCACATATTATAAAAATGTATAAAGCTTTTTATATTAAAATACAATTAATTGGATAATCCTTATTTGAAACTCATTATAATAAATGATGACCTACCTCCATATTTAACGTGCTCCAAAGACATTTGTGATCCAAACTGAGAATATACATCAGATGAGACTGAAGTCACATCTCCATCCTACAAGAGTAAAACACAAAAGTATTTAGATTGCAGAATACGCTTTCCATAATTTGATATTTGTATGTAAATTTGCACAAATCAGTTATGAACAAAATGTCTCTGCACTCAAGTTTGTACCAGTATCTCTCACAGAATTTATTGTACATAAATGAAAAAAATGAATTGTGCTTAGACAACGCTTCTCATAACTTCCAGATGTCTTAAATAACTATACAGTTGATGAAATCCTTTTGAAGCAATGTCACTACTGTATTATAGTAAATACAGTAGCTTTTATGTACACAGCAAACTTCCAGAAATAAAAATGTGATAATGACTAGATATCTGATTTTGTAATTTAATTCAAAGGATAAATATTGACCAGAATACTTGGGATAACTCACCTTCTCTTCTTTAAAATAGTAAGCATCAATTTAAAGTCTCGCCCAAAAGATGGCACCCCGCAGTGCTCCCGCGGTACTGCAGAGTTAAATTTTATACCCAAGCACTTAAGGATTTAGTAGTCAGAGACCATATTCTATCCAATCACCTGCTGTGCTTTTCAATATAAATTCTATATTTGCCAAATAGGATCTCACAACTGTCTTTCATATTACTTTGATCTCAAAATTACATAGATGCAGATTAGATTATTAGAAAGTTCTGTCCAAGCTCTCCATGTGTGTGAAGAAACATATTTGTTGCGAAGTTTTAGGGTAAACAAGCGAACTTTATTCAGGAAGTCGTATAACTGAAGGAGGCACCTTTGAGCCAAAGTTGAGGTCAGGTGAGAAAGTTCCAACTACTTGATTTCAAGAAGGACTAATGAAGATGAAACACATTGTTGGCTCTCATATTCTTGACAGTTAAACTATTGGATAAAAAATGTGAAGACATTGAGGTTTAATGATCATATCTTTTTATTTACCCAAACTGAAAAGGAGAAAGAACTTTTCAACATTAAGGATTATGGAAGGAATTCCTTACTTTTAATAAAGCAAGTTATTGAAACTCATTGTAAGTCATGTTTATACTGCTCCTTCATTGAAGCAGTGGGGGAGACTGTTTGGAGTTGGCTCAGTATCATGGAATTCAAAGTTTGGGAGAAGATTTGTAGCTCGGGTGCTCGTTGTTGTGGTTCTGTTCACCGAGCTGGGAATTTGTCTTGCAAACATTTTGCCCCCTGTCTAGGTGACATCCTCAGTGCTTGGGAGCCTCCTGTGAAGCGCTGCTGTGCTGTTTTCTCCGGCATTTATAGTGGCCTGTCTCTGCCGCTTCCGGTTGTCAGTTCGAGCTGTCCGCTGTAGTGGCCGGTATATTGGGTCCAGGTCGATGTGTTTGTTGACAAAGTTAGCCAAGTTGACCTCGTAGAATATGAGTTCCCTGATTGGGACTGGTAATCTGATCCATTCATGGAGCCCTGGCTGACAGATATAAACAGGAGTGTCAGAGATTCTGGTCACCTCGGAGAGCTGGTTCTGAGGGAACTGGATCAGTGTCACGTATAATGCACGCGCAAATAAAGGGCGACTCAGTGACAGGATACCAGCCTCTTGGAGCTATTTCAGTTAATGCTTGTATTGTTGGAATAATTAATCAGCTGCCAGTAGCATTAACAGAATATTAAAATCCAACTCAATAATTTTAGTCAGTATTAGAAGTAAAAAGCAATACTTGCTGCCCTCTGCTGGAGAGTTTGGTACAAAATGTATTTGTAAATATTTGGGTGTTGAAATTGCTTTAGGCTTGTTACTGGGTCTGAAATAGGCACTATCTTTGCCAACTGCAAGGCCTGAGGCTAGCCTGAAATTGGGCTCTGGGGTTCGTTTACATTATCTGAGTGAGTAATTGGTATCTGCTGTGTCTCATGGTCGCCTGTCAGTATTCTTTTAAGAGACACAGTGAACAGAACATTATAGGGTCAAAAAGTGTTCACTGGAAAAGCACAGCAAGTCAGGCAGCATTCGAGGAGCAGGAGAGTCGACATTTTGGGCATAAGTATTTTATCAGGAATGCACATTCTTGTTGAAGGGCTCATGCCGAAAATGTCAACTCTCCTGCTCCTCAAATGCTGCCTGACTTGCTGTGCTTTTCCAGCGCCACACTTTTCGACTCTGACTCTCCAGCATCTGCAGTCCACATTTCCTTCCAAAATATTATAGGAGCCTAAGCAAGGTAGACTATGGGAAAGAATCTGGTAAAATTGTAAGAAGTTCAGCAAGGCCTATCTTGATGTCAAGAACAGCTAGTTGCATTTTCCAACTAAGTTCTGGGCATCAAGACAAAATGCTTGCAAGATAGCATTGAGAGGCCTTTTAATGGGGATTACTGCTGGGAGAAGACCCGTTAACATGGAATATTGCCTCATTAATATGTGGTGTCCTATTCTATCACCCTCCATGACAAAACTAAATGGTCAACAATTTCCAGAATTGGTGACTGAGACTCATTAACATTGACTGAGTGAGCAATTGGCATTTGTTATGCTTTCACAGGTTGCTGAGATTTGGGCTGCCTGGTTTGCTAACAGCAAGTTAGTAAATTCAAAGTTCTGCCCCAACATTTGAGTGCATTGCTTCAATTTCTTAATTAGACTCAAATCCAGCAGATTTAGTATCATTTGACAGAAAATTCTCCATTCATTGTCTCCCTCTGCCAACTCCTACTTACTTTGGAAAAATATTTTGATGAATATTGAAATGTTCAGTTAAAAAGTAGTACATATTATAACAGAATATTATATGGATATTTTTATAAATACTACATTGGACATGAGCTGAATTTCACAGGTGAGGTGAGAGCGGCTTCCCTTGGATTCAAGGCTGCATTTGACCAAGAGTGGCATTAAGCAGCTTCAGTAAAATTATGTTGAGGATAAAACTCTGTAATAAAGTTAGATGAATATAACTACCGGAGGTCAAACACCTCAGCCCCAAGATGTCACTAAGGGAGCTCCTCAAGGCAATGTCTGTGACCCAAACTGGTGTGGTGGTAATGTCACTACATCAGCAATCCAGAACCCCAGACTAATGCTCTGTGTTAAGGGTTATATCATAGCATGGCGAATGTTGAAATATGAATTCAACAAATATCTGGAATAAAATACTAGCTTTATGGTGACCATGCAACCATTGTGGGCGGCACGGTGGCACAGTGGTTAGCACTGCTGCCTCACAGCGCCTGAGACCCGGGTTCAATTCCCGCCTCAGGCGACTGACTGTGTGGAGTTTGCACGTTCTCCCCGTGTCTGCGTGGGTTTCCTCCAGGTTATCCGGTTTCCTCCCACAGTCCAAAGATGTGCAGGCCAGGTGAATAGGCCATGCTAAATTGCCCATAGTGTTAGGTAAGGGGTAAATGTAAATGTAGATGTATGGGTGGGTTACGCTTCGGCAGGGCGGCGTGGACTTGTTGGGCCGAAGGGCCTGTTTCCACACTGTAAGTAATCTAATCTAATCTAATTGTCATAAAAATTTACCTGGTTCCCTTATGACTTTTAGGGAAGGAACATGTGACTCCATACCCACAGCAATGTGGTTTACTCTTAGCCATCCCTAATCTCCAGGGTAACCAGTAAATATTAGTTGAGAGTGCTGACGGTATCTTATCCTACATTGTATTCTTGCTAGCTCATGATTATATTAGTATCCTGATTATATGTTCAAGTCCCATACCATCACTCCTTCAGGAAACAATTGGAGATTTCCTAGAAACATTAATGCAAAAGATAAGGCTGAAGCATTTGCAACAATCCTCAGCCAGAAGTGCCGATTGGATCTTAGCCTCCTACAGATGTCACCAGGACCACAGATGTCTGTCTTGGTCAACTGAATTCATTCTAAATGATATCAAGAACCAGCTAGAGACTAAGTGGCCTTAGAACTTTACAGCAATAATCCTGAACACTTATAATCCAGAATTTGCAGCACTCCTAGCCAACTTGTTCTAGAATAGGTAAAACACTGGTGTTTAACCAACAATTTTGAAAATTGCCCATAAAAAGAAGAACAAATCTGACAGGCCAATTACTGTCCCCATCAGCCTACTCTCAAACATTGGTACATTGATGCAAGTGATCACTGACAGTGCTATTAAGTAGCAATGCTCTTTAATAACCTGCTCACTGGCATTCAGTTGAATTCTGCCCAGGTCACTCAGCTGCTGACCTCATTTTTGCTTTGGCCAAAACATGGAGAAAAGAGCTGAATTTTTGAGGTGAGGTGAGAGTGCCTGACCCTGACATCAAGGCAACATTTGACCAAGTATGGCATCACGGAACCATAGCTAAACTAGAGTTAATGGGAAATGGGAGGAAAACTCACCAGTGGTTTGAGTGATACCAGCTCAGACAAGATGGTTGTAAATTATTTCAATCCCAGGACATCACCACAGGATTTCCTCAGGGTTAAGTCATTGGCTCAACCATCTTCACCTACTTTATCAATGAACATCCCTTCATCATAAGGTCAGAAGTGGGGATTTTCATTGGTGATTGCACAATGTTCAGCACCATTCATGGGACTCTTCAGGTACTGAAGCAGCCTGTGTCCACCTGCATTAAAATCTGGATAACATCTAGGTTTGGGATGATATGTGGCAAGTAACATGCATGCCATATCAGTGCCAGACAATGACCAACTTCAACAAAAAAAATTCTAAATATCTCCCTTGATTGTCAAAGATATTGGAATCTCCGAATCCCCCTACTATCAACTTCCTGGGGATTATCATTGACCATTGACTGAACTAGCTGTGTAAATACTGTGGAAACAAGACCAGATCAAAGACAGAACTTTCAGCTTAGAATAACCTACCTCTGCCTCCCCAGTATGTCAAGAGTATGGTGGAATATTCTCCACTTTCCGAGATAGGTACAATTCGAACAATGCTCAAGAAGCTCAACATCATCCAAGGAAAAGCAAGCCCATTTGATTGGCAACCTACTCCCTTCATCACTGACACATAATAACAATGGTATGTACCATTTACAAGATGCATTGCAACAATTCAGCCAGGTCCCTATGACAATATCACCCAAATTTGTAATCATGACCACCGAGAAGGGCAAGATTATCAGATGCATTGGAACACTAGTATATTCAAGTTCTCCTCGAAGTTAACTATCATCCCGACTTTGAACTATGTCAACATTGCTTCAATGTTCGTGGGTCAAAATGCGTGAACTCCCTTCCAAACAGCACAGTATGTATATTGTGTAGCAATTTAAGAAGGTACCTCACCACCATGTTCTCGAGGGCAATTAGAGATAGATTTAATGCTGGTCCTGCCAGCGACACTCACATCCCACGACCAAATGAAAAGAAATGTTATTGTAGCTAAATATGTAGTACGTTATTCCAGACACGTGTCCTAGTAACATGCACAAAGTTAAATGATGTAGCTAATTTTTATGTAACTAAATTAGCATGTAATTATTTTATCTGTGTTAGTAAATAGTGGTGTATGGAGCAGTTAAATATCTCTTTGGGTGAGGAAAAGATTTCTTGATGCACTAGGATCCAATGGTTGATCTCTGGTGAAAATGTTATCATGCATGTTTCAAAAATATTTGCAACATATATCGTTGGACAAAATGGCTGGAAAAAGTTGTATTTAATTAGATTTAAAATGCATTAGAGGTGCTTGAGGGTATAAGAAATGCTATATCAATGTATTTACTAAATGCACCTCTGGGCTGCCTTGATTAAGATGCTGGGCCTCTGACAACTGGATGTCTGCCAGTTTAGAGCAGCTGATAGTTATTTTGTGCTGAGAGTGATCAACCCATGATGGTGCTTGAGACTGAATATCTGCAGGTCCCAGATTCAATTCTGACATTTGGCAATGAGTTCATTTCATTTTTAGGGCTATTGTGGCCTAGTATCCCTACCGCTGGATCAAGAGCTCTGGTTCAACTTCCACCTGTTCCAGAGGAGTGTGATAATGCCCCTGAACTGGTTGATTACAGAAAATATTAAAACATATTTATCAATCTGGACACCCAATCTCTCCTTCACGATTGATGGTCTAAATTGCCCTTGACACACTTTGCATGCAAATTACTCTATTGGTGAATATGAGTAATTTACTGGTGGTGGTTAAGAGATGAAAAATACCATGGGTGATTTGGTGAAGGTCAAAACAAAAAACATTCAACTGTGTAAGAGCATGTCTGTATATATTTAAGAACCACAAGATGCTAGTGCTCTTGCAGTGTGCTGGTAGACTCCTTGCCCTTAAGCTAGAAGGTCCAGCTTCAAGTCCCAATATACGCAGGAAGTGTATAATAATATTTCAGGTCAGGCTGGTTACAAATAATTTTGCCCCTGTGCGCATCTGATTCCTCCTTTAATTAGTCAAAGAGGGATTTTTGGTGGGCTGATACAAAATAAAAATAGAGCTGGTTTCTAACAGCTCTAGTGGGTGAATGAATCGGAAAATTAGTAAATCGGTGGTGTGTTAAAAAACCAACTGAATTCTTGTTTGTTATTTTGGTGATTGGGTATATTTAAAATAAAAAGCTGGTTTCTCAGAGATGGGCACCATGAAGGTTGGAGTGCATTATGATCCTGAGCAACTCCATTTTGATTTTTCTCCTCTTTCACTCTGTCCCTACCTTTCCCTCACTTTTGTTATTGTGCACTGCCCCAATGGGCTGTGCTTGTAAACTGAAAAATAAAACCAAGGTGGTGGAGTTCTTGTGGAGCAATAGTAGCATCCCTACCTTCAGGCCAGAAGGTCCAGGTTCATGTCCCATCTGCCCCAGATGTCTGTCATAACATTTCTGAAGAGGTTGATTAAAATAAAATTGATCCAAGATACTTAGTCACAAGAAGGATATTGTCAACCACAAAACCTGGGCCCAAGTCTGAGTGTTTGCTGAGGGTGAATACAACAAAGTCATAGATTGACTCTTAGCTAATTCTGCTGAAAACAAACCTGTTAAAGAAACTCAAAATGGAAGGGAGAGTTGAAAAAATCAGAGAGCGTTTAAAATGATCATTGAAACCTTTTTGAAAGTTAAAGGGCATTCTTTGTTCAGAGGTATCCCTTTTTGTCGGAGTCAGGAGATTTCAAGTCCCACCTCAGAGACTGGAGCCCATGAAATGTGTTGATATTTCAGTGCAACAATAAAGGAGTACAGTACTCCTGGTTACATAGAATGAAACCACGTGGTGTCCACTAGTTTCCTAGAAGCCTTTTTTGACTGGTAGGCACTTCAGGATATAATACCTAGGATTTCAAGGACCGTGATGAAGTGATTGCAACCATCTCAGAGAAAGCTTTTCATACAGATTTAGAGATCCCTTGGATTTCCCTGTAAGTTTGACAGTACAGCAAGTTCAGATGATGTTCAGATATCCATCAAGCATGATTACATTCAAACATTCTCACAAAGAGCAAAGCAAAAAAATAAAATGGACTGGAGTTTTAAATTTTGAATTAAGATTTTACAGAATGTGAATTAAAGGATTAAAGTATAAGATGAAATAACATAAACAAATTTTAAAACAATTTTTAAAAAATGTTACTATTTATGTAAGAGACATTTTTTCTATAAACTGAAATAAGTGTTGAACTGCTTTATAACTGAAGTAGTGGGGGAATTTTTCAACTTGAAAATGATGTGCTGTATATTTTTGACTCGTAAAATATAACATTACTTTTTGAAGCAGTGAGGGAGGGATTCAAGACTGAATGGGCGCCAAGAGTCATTTGAGAGGAAACTCTACTTGATGACAAGCCTCTGATCGGTCAGCTACAGAGCGTTAAATGATGTAAATGTGAGGGCAGCAGAGAGAATCATCGAGAGCCTGCAAACTGGAAGCATCCATCTCTCTTCTCTCCCATACCTCTCTCTAATTGGAATATAGATAAAAAAACAGAGAAAACTTAAAAGTAAGAATTAAAATACAAAAGCTTTAGGATCATCCAATCAACTATTGAACTGAACATTAATCATCACCCGACAGACAGAGTATGTCTCCATTGCTAAAGATTAAAGAGACTATATGAGACAATTTAATCAATCCTTAAAATTCAGACTTTGACTTCAGAATTTTGTTCATCGTGTTTATATTTTTTCCTCTCATAGTACCTGTGTCAAACAATTTGCTCCTTTTCTGTCTTAGTCATGATTTATTGTGTGTATTGGGATGTTTGAAGGGCTACAGTTTAAGCAGTATAGAGTCATAGAGATATACAGCACAGAAACAGACCCTTTGGTCCAACCCGTCTATGCCGACCAGATATCCCAACCCAATCTAGTCCCACCTGCCAGCACACAGCCCCTAACACTCCAAACCCTTCCTATTCATATACCCATCCAGATGCCTTTTAAATGTTGCAATTGTACTAGCCTCCACTTCCTCATTCCATACACATACCACTCGCTGCGTGAAAACATTCCCATTAGGTCTCTTTTATATCTTTCCTATCTCATCCTAAATCTAGTTCTGGACTCCCCCAAACCAGGAAAGAGACTCTGTCCATTTATCTTATCCATGCCCTTCATGATTTTATAAACCTCTAGAAGGTCACCCCTCACACTCTGACACTCCAGGGAAAACAGCCCCAGTCTATTCAACTTCTCTCTATAGCTCAAATCCTCCAACTCTGCCAACATCATTGTAAAATCTTTTCTGAACCCTTTCAAGTTTCACAACAATTTTCCGATAGAAAAGGGAGCAGAATTGCAAGCAATATTCCAAAAGTGGCCTAACCAATGTCCTGTACAACCGCAACATGACCTCCCAACTCCCATACTCAATATTCTGACCAATAAAGGAAAACATACCAAACACCTTCTTTACTATCCTATCTATCTGTGACTCCACTTTCAAGGAGCTATGAACCTGCACTCCAAGGTCTCTTTGTTCAGCAACACTCCAGAGGACCTTACCATTAAGTGTATAAGTCCTGCTAAGATTTGCTTTCCCAAAATGCAGCACCTTGCATTTACCTGAATTAAATTCCATCTGCCACTTCACAGCCCCTTGGCCCATCAAATCAAGATCCCGTTGTAGTCTGAGGTAACATTCTTTGCTGTCAACTACACCTCCAATTTTGCTGTCATCTGCAAACTTACTAACTATACCTCTTATGCTCACATCCAATCATTTATATAAATGATGGGTATAGTAATAGAAATTTTTTTTCTTTTCTCTGTTGTTGTGCTAAAGTTGTTTTATAATGAATTGTTATTTTTCTGCCACTGATTAAAGATGGTGTAAATTGTTTTTGTCTTAAATAGCAGTGAATTAGGCAAATTGGTCACTTTAGTCGAATTGGGATTTATACATTTTGGGATAGCTGAACAGTGGGGCACTATTATTGGAATACCTCTCTCAGTTAAGTCATAACATTAATCAGAATGGAGAAATTTGATATTCTACAAATATGAAAATTGTTATTTTTACAGGGCCAGTCAAGCTGCTCAGGAGTAATCGTGAATTTAGCATTTATAGTTCCAGCTGATGTTAAAACTGGATATGGTAGACTTTAGAATGAAACCTGGGTTGGGTCATTAAAAACTTTACTAAAAATGTATGTGAACAGCCAGGTTTCCAGACTCCCAACATCAAGCCCACAAAAATAACAGTAGAAAAAGAAACAAAGACAAGTTGAAGCAGCAGCAGCAGGAGCAGAGTGATCCTTGGGGTGAAGGGCACAGTGAAAGTACCAGTGAAATAATTGATGCATTGGTTTTAATGTTTGTAAATTCATTAGATTCAGAAAGGAATTCTTATTCAATCTTATTCAAAAAGTAACAGAAACAGAAAGTAGATATCTACAGGCCAGTTAGCGTAAAATTTGACAAAGGTAAAATTGGAGAAGCTATTGTTAAACAAATTATATCAGGGCAATTGTACAATTTTAAGATAATCAGGCAGAACCAACATGGTTTTGTCAAAAGGAAATCATGTTTAACTAATTTGTTGAACTCTTTGTACAAGTAACTTATGTTGTGGACAAATGGGAACCAGTGATTACCAAAAGGTGGCATATCAATGGGTATTGCAGAAATTAAAAGCTCATGGTATTGGGGGTCACATATTGGCAAGGAAAGAGGTTTAGCTGCCTAACAGGAAGTAGACAGTAGGAATAATTGGGTTGTTTTCAGGTTGGCAGAATGTCACAAGTGGTGTGCCAAGGTGTTTTGCGCTGGGCCCTCGACTCTTTACAATTTATATAAATGAGTTGGATGAATGGCCTGAAGGAATGTAAATTTGCTGATAACACAGATAGGAAAGTGAATTGTGAGGGACACATAAGGAGCTAACAAAAGGATATAGATAGGCTAAGTGAGTTGGCAAAGATATTGCAAATGGTGTATAATGTGAAATGGCGAAAATGTGAAATTGTCCATTTTGACAGAGAAAAAAGCAATGATCTAAATGGCAAGGGGTTACAAAGCTCTGAGATGCAGGGAAGTCTGGGTGTCCTAGTGCAAGATTCACAGCAGGCTATTATGCAAGTACAGCAAATAATCAGGAAAGCTGGGTTAGGTTTTATTGCAAGGGGAACTGAATGCAAGAGTAGGAAGGTTATGCCTCAACTGTACAGGGTATTGATGAGACCTCATTAGAGTACTATACTTACAGAAGGAATTCCTTGGAAACAGTTCCAAGAAAGTTCACTAAATTAATACATGGAATGAATAGATTGCCTTATGAGGAAAGGCTGGTCAAGCTAGGCCTGTATCCTCTGGAGTTTAGAAGAGTTAGAGGTGACTTAACTGAACCATAATATCCTGAGGGGACTTGACTGGTTCGATGTGGAAAGGATGCTTCCTCTTGTGGGAGAATCTCGAACTAGGAATCATTGTTTAAAAATAAGGGGTCACCCATTTGAGACAGCTGAAGCAAAATATTTTCCCTCAGAGAATTGAGAGTCTTTGGAGTGCCCTTCCTCAAATGGCAGTGGATGCAGGATCTTTAAATATTTTTAAAGCACAGCGAGTGAGTCTTGGTTAAGTGAAGAGATTAAAGATTATCAGAGGTATGCTAGAACGTACAGCTGAGATTAAAAATCAGATCAGCCATGATCTCAATGAATGGTGGAGCAGGCTTGAAGGGCTGAATACCCTACTCTTGTTCCTTGTTATTATGTTTACATGCCCCCAACCCCTTCTTAACACAAAAAAAATGCAAATATGAATTAAACTTAAAAGTTGTACAATTTTCATAACAGTATGCATTAATAAAACCCTGTTATGCTTGATATAACAAGGACTATTTCACAGCAGGACTATTAGCATAGACAGGCCAGTTCTTGTCAATTCAGTGATTTCTACTTGACTGCAGATTGGGGGCACTTTAACAGGGCACCCAGGGGAGTAAACAGAATCACTGACAGCAGATTCCTGATTTTCATCAACTGCACATGCACTGACCACTGAACTTGCAGTCACCTTCAAAAGAATTAATAGTGACAAGTTCCAACAGTTCTTCTGTCAGTAAAGCTGAACCATTCTTTTAAATCAATAAGGGAAATACCATTTTTATTCATTTATTTTATGAGATTTTCATTCATCGACACTAGCACTTTTACTTGTATTTGCCCAAGCTGAAACATTTATTGAGAATTGATTATATTGTTGAATTGAAGAATCTTGTCACTTCAATGGTTTGCATTGTTGGTGATCCTGTCTTAAGACAAAAAAACTAAAACTCTAACAGCTTTCCAGGGTAGATATAAATAAAGCCCCATGGCAGTTTTGATGAATGGAATAGTCCTAGTTCCTGGCCAATACTTTATCTTCAATCAACACCACCAGAAAGAAATGATCTGGTAATTTATCTCATGGATCTTTTTTACCTATTTTACAACTGTGACATTGCAAAGTTATTTCATTGTCCACAGCTTGCTTTGAAACTTTGAATTTAGAAAATGCATTGTATGAATACAAGTGCTTGCATTTCTAAAACAGTCAATAGAACAAAGAACAAAGAACAAAGAAAATTACAGCACAGGAACAGGCTCTTCGGCCCTCCAAGCTTGCACTGATCCAGATCCCTCTATCTAAACCTGCCGCCTATTTTCTAAGGATCTATATCCCTTTGCTCCCTGCCCATTCATGTATCTGTCTAGATACATCTTAAATGATGCTATCGTTCCCACCTCTACCACCTCCACTGGCAACACATTCCAGGCCCCCACCACCCTCTGCGTAAAGACCCCCTAAACATTTCCCCTCTCACTTTGAACTTGTGATCACTAATAATTGAGTTTCACAATCTGGGAAAAAGCTTCCTGCTGTCCACCCTGATTATACCACTCATGGGGACCTCAATCAGGTCCCCCCTCAACTTCCGTCTTTCTAATGAAAATAATCCTAATCTATTCAACTTCTCTTCATAGCTAGCATCCTCTGTACCAGGCAACATCCGGGTGAACTTCCTCTGCACCCATTCCAAAGCATCCACACCTTTTGGTAATGTGGCAACCAGAACTGTATGCAGTATTCCAAATGCAGCCAAACCAAAGTTCTATACAACTGTAACATGATCTGCCAGCTCTTGTGCTCAGTACCCTGTCCAATGAAAGAAAGCATGCTGTATGCCTTCTTGACCACTTTACTGATCTGTGTTGCCACCTTCAGGGAACAATGGATCTGAACGCCCAGATCTCTCTGTACATCAATTTTCTCCAGGACTTTTCCATTTACTGTATAGTTTGCTCTTGAATTGGATCTTCCAAAATGCATCATCTCGCATTTGCCTGGATTGAACTCCATCTACCATTTTTCTGCCTATCTCTCCAACCTATGTATGTTCTGCTGTATTTTCTGACAGTCCCTTTCACTATCTGCCACTCCACCAATCGTGGCATCATCTGCAAATTTGCTAATCAGGCAACCGATATGTTCCTCCAAATGATCTATGTATATCACAAACAACAGTGGTCCCAGCACGGATCACTGTGGAACACAACTGGTCACAGGTCTCTATTTTGAGAAACTCCCTTGACTACTACTCTCTGTCTCCTGTTGCTCAGCCAGTTCACTATCCAGCTAGCTAGAACACCCTGGACCCCATGTGACTTCCCCTTCTCCATCAGCCTACCATGGTGAACCTTATCAAATGCCTTACTAAAGTCCATGTATATGACATGTACAGCCTTTCCCCCATCAATCAACTTTGCCATCTCCTCACAGAATTCTATTAGGTTTGTAAAACACAAAACCTTCCCCACATAAATCTATGCTGCCCATTCCTGGTAAGCCCATTTTCTTCCAAATGGGGCTAGATTCTATCCCTCAGTACCTTCTCCAGCAGCTTCCCTATTACTGATGTCAATCTCACTGTCTATAATTACCAGGATTATCCCTGCTACCCTTCTTAAACAAGAGGACAGCATTAGCAATTCTCCAGTCCTCCAGGATCTCACCCATATTCAAGGATGCTGCACAGATATCTGTTAAAGCCCCTGTTATTTCCTCTCTCGGTTCCCTCAGTAACCCAGGGTAGATCCCATCTGGACCTTGTCTACCTTAATGCCTTTTAGAATACCAAAACTTCCTCCCTCCATGAGGTCGACTTGACCGAGAGTACTCAAAGATCTATCCCTAACCTCAACATCCGTCATGTCTCTCTCCTCATTGAATACTGATGCAAAGTACACATTAAGAATCTCACCCGTTTTCTCTGACTCCACGCATAAACTTCCCTCCTTTGTCCTCGAGTGTGCCAACTCTTTCTATAGTTACCCTCTTGCTCCTTATATATGGGAAAAAGGCTTTAGGATTTTCCTTAATCTTGTTTGCTAAAAAAAATCTCATGACCCCTTTTAGCCCTCTTAATTCCTCATTTCAGATTGGTCCTACATTCCTGATGTTCTTCCAAAGCTTTGTTGGTCTTCAGTAGCCTAGTCCTTATGTACTCATCCTTTTTCTTCCTAGCTATTCTCACAATTTCACCTGTCATCTATGTTCCCTAACCTTGCCATTTCAATCCCTCATTTTCACAGGAACATACTTCTCCTGAACTCAAATCAACCTCTCTTTAAAAGCCTCTCACATAATCGAATGTGGATTTACCTTCAAACAGTTGCTCCCAATCTACATTCCCCAGCTCCTGCTTAATTTTGGTATAGTTGGCCTTCCCCCAGTTTAGCACTCTTCCTTTAAGGCCACTCTTGTCTTTGTCCATGAGTATTCTAAAACTTTGGGAATAGTGATCACAATTCCATAAGTAATCCCCTACTAAAACATCAACCACCTAGCTGGGCTCATTTTCCAACACCAGGCCCAGTATGGCCCCTTCCTGAGTTAGACTGTTCGCATACTGGTCTGGAAAACCCTCCTGGATCCTCCTTACAAATTCTGCTCCTTCTAGACCTCTAACACTAAGTGAATCCCAGTCAATGTTGGGAAAATTAAAATCTCCTATCACCACCACCCTGTTGCTCCTACATCTTTCCATGCTCTGTTTACATATTTGCACCTCTATCTTATGGTCATTGCTGGGATGCCATAGTACAGCCCCAACATTGTTATCGTACCCTTCCTACTTCTGACCTCTGCCCATATTGCCTTGCTGCTCAAGTCTTCCATAGTGCCCTCCTTCAGCACAGCTGTGATACCCTCTCTGACCAGTAATGCAACTCCTCCACCCCTTTTACCTCCCTCTCTATCCCACCTGAAGCATCGTTATCCTGGGATGGTTAGCTGCCAATCATGCCCTTCCCTCAACCAAGTCTCAGTAATAGCAATAACATTATGCTCCCAGGTACTAATCCAAGCCCTAAGTTCATCTGCCTGACCTACTATACTTCTTGCACCTCAGACTACTAGTCCCTTTGCATTCATCATCTGCACCCTGCCTCCTCTTCTCCTTACTCATGCTGACTTCTTTATCTAGTTCCTTACAGGCTTTAGTTACTACCTCCTTCCTGTCCACTAACCTCCTCATTTGGTTCCCAATCCCCTGCCACATTAGTTTAAACCCTCCGCAACAGTGTTAGCAAAAGCACCCCCAAAGACATTGGTTCCAATCTCGTCCAGGTGGAGACCGTCCAATTTGTAATGGTCCCACCTTCTCCAAAAGCGGTCCCAATGTCGCAAAAATCTGAACCCCTCCTTCCTGCTTCATCTCTCAAGCCATGCATTCATCCTGCTTATTCTATCATTCCCAACCTGACTAGCGTGTGGCATTGGTAGCAATCCTGCGATTACTACCTCTGAGGTCCTACTTTTTAACTTGGTTACTAACTCCCTAAATTCTGCTTGTAGAACCGTATCCCTTTTTTTTTACCTATATCACTTGTGCCAATATACACCACAGCAACTGTTTGTTCACCCTCTCCTTTGAGAATGATTTGGAGGTGCCAGTGTTGGACTGGGGTGTACAAAGTTAAAAGTCACACAACACCAGGTTATAGTACAACAGGTTTATTTGGAAGCACTAACATTTGGAGTGCTGCTTCCAAATAAACCTGTTGGACTATAACATGTTGTTGTGTGATTTTTTACTTTGTACCCCGTGAGAATGTTCTGCAGCCGATCTGAGACATCTCTGACTCGTGCACTTGGGAGGCAACATACCATTCGGGAGTCTTGTTTTCGACCACAAAACTACCTATCTACTCCCCTTACAATTGAATCCCCTATGACTATAGCCCTTCCATTCTTTTTCCTGCCCTTCTGTACAGCAGAGCCAGCCATGGTGCCATGAACCTGGCTACTGCTGCCTTCCTCTGGTGAGCCATCTCCCCCAACAGTGTCCAAAACAGTATACCGCAGGGGACACTTGCATTGCCTTCCTGCTCTTTCTCTGCTTTTTGGTCACCCATTCCCTTTCTCCCTCAGCAATCCTAATCTGCAGTGTGACCAAATCACTAAGCATGCTATCCATGACCCCCTCAGCATTGTGTATGCTCCAAAGTGAGTCCATCCGCGGCTCCAGAGCCATCATGCAGTCTAACAATAATATTTGTGAGAGCAGTAACAAATTAAAAATTCTATATATGAATGCACGAAGCATTAGACACAAGGTGGATGAGCTTGAGGCTCTTTTGGAAATTGGCAGATACGATATTGTGGGGATAACTGAGACGTGGCTTCATGGGGACAGGGCCTGGGAAATGAATATTCAAGGCTACATGTGTTATCGTAAGGATAGACTGACGGGCAGAGGGGGTGGGGTGGCCTTGTTGGTAAGGGAGGATATTCAGTCCCTTGCGCGGGCGGACCTAGAGTCAGGGGATGTAGAGTCAGTGTGGATAGAGCTTCGAAACACTAAGGGTAAAAAGACCCTCATGGGAGTCATCTACAGGCCCCCAAACAGTAGTCTGGATGTTGGAGGTAAGTTGAATCAGGAGCTGAAATTGGCTTGTCGCAAAGATGTTACTACAGTTGTTATGGGGGATTTTAACATGCAGGTAGACTGGGAGAATCAGGATGGTATCGGGCCTCAAGAAAGAGACTTTGTGGAGTGCCTCAGAGATGGATTTTTAGTGCAGCTGGTGCTGGAGCCGACCAGGGATAAGGCAATTCTGGATCTGGTATTGTGTAACGAACCAGAATTGGTCAGTGACCTCGAAGTGAAGGAGCCATTGGGAAGTAGTGACCATAATACAATAAGCTTCAATCTGCAATTTGAGAGGGAGTGGGTACAATCTGAAGTGACAATATTTCAGTTGAATAAAGGGAAATATGGAGCTATGAGGGAGCAACTGGCCAAAGTTCAATGGTTTAATACCTTAACAGGGAAGACCGTGGAGGAACAATGGCAGATATTTCTGTGTATAATGCAGAAGATGCAGGATCAGTTCATTCCTAAAAGGAAGAAAGATCCCAGGAGGAGACATGGGCGGCCGTGGCTGACAAGGGAAGTAAAGAAACATATAAGGTTAAAAGAGAAAAAGTATAACTTAGCGAAGATAAGCGGGAAAACGGAGGACTGGGAAGCTTTTAAAGAACAACAGAGGATTAGTAAGAAGGAAATACGCAGAGAAAAAATGAGGTACGAAGGTAAACTGGCCAAGAATATAAAGGAGGATAGTAAAAGCTTTTTTAGGTATGTCCAAGGCAAAAAAATGGTTAGGACAAAAATTGGGCCCTTGAAGACAGAAGCAGGGGAATATATTACTGGGAACGAAGAAATGGCAGAGGAATTAAATGGGTACTTCAGATCTGTGTTCACTGGGGAAGACACAAGCAATCTCCCTGAGGTAACAGTGGCTGAAGGACCTGAACTTAAGGGAATTTCTATTTGCCAGGATTTGGTGTTGGAGAGACTGTTAGGTCTGAAGGTTGATAAGTCTCCGGGACCTGATGGCCTGCATCCCAGGGTACTGAAGGAGGTGGCTCGGGAAATCGTGGATGCGCTGGTGATTATTTTCCAGAGTTCAATAGAATCGGGGTTGGTTCCTGAGGATTGGAGGGCGGCTAATGTTGTGCCACTTTTTAAGAAGGGTGGGCGGGAGAAAGCAGGAAATTATAGACCAGTTAGTCTGACCTCAGTGGTGGGAAAGATGCTGGAGTCTATTATAAAGGATGAAATTACGGCACATCTGGATAATAGTAACAGGATAGGACAGAGTCAGCATGGATTTATGAAGGGGAAATCATGCTTGACTAATCTTCTTGAATTTTTTGAGGATGTAACTCGGAAGATGGACGAGGGAGATCCAGTGGATGTAGTGTACCTGGACTTTCAGAAAGCTTTTGATAAAGTCCCACACAAGAGGTTAGTGAGTAAAATTAGGGCGCACGGGATTGGGGGCAAAGTACTAGATTGGATAGAGAATTGGTTGGCTAATAGGAAACAAAGGGTAGTGATTAACGGCTCCATTTCGAAATGGCAGGCAGTGACCAGTGGGGTACCGCAGGGATCCGTGCTGGGACCGCAGCTTTTTACAATATATGTAAATGATATAGAAGATGGTATCAGCAATAACATTAGCAAATTTGCTGATGACACAAAGCTAGGTGGTAGGGTGAAATGTGATGAGGATGTTAGGGGATTACAGGGTGACCTGGACAAGTTAGGTGAGTGGGCAGATGCATGGCAGATGCAGTTTAATGTGGATAAATGTCTGGTTATCCACTTTGGTGGCAAGAACAGGAAGGCAGATTACTACCTCAATGGTATCAAATTAGGTAAAGGGGCTGTTCAGAGAGATCTGGGTGTTCTTGTACACCAGTCAATGAAGGCAAGCATGCAGGTACAGCAGGTCGTGAAGAAGGCTAATAGCATGCTGGCCTTCGTAACAAGAGGGATTGAGTATAGAAGCAAAGAGGTGCTTCTGCAGCTGTACAGGGCCCTGGTGAGACCACACCTGGAGTACTGTGTACAGTTCTGGTCTCCAAATTTGAGGAAAGACATTCTGGCTATTGAGGGAGTGCAGCGTAGGTTCACGAGGTCAATTCCTGGAATGGCAGGATTGCCTTACACGGAAAGACTGAAGCGACTGGGCTTGTATACCCTTGAGTTTAGAAGACTGAGAGGGGATCTGATTGAAACGTATAGGCTTATGAAAGGATTGGACACTCTGGCAGGAGGGAACATATTTCCGTTGATGGGGGAGTGCCGAACCAGAGGACACAACTTAAAAATACGGGGTAGACCATTTAGGACAGAGATGAGGAGAAACTACTTCACACAGAGAGTGGTGGCTGTGTGGAATGCTCTGCCCCAGAGGGCAGTGGAGGCCCAGTCTCTGGATTCTTTTAAGAAAGAATTGGATAGAGCTCTTAAAGATAGTGGAGTCAAGGGGTATGGAGATAAGGCTGGAACAGGATACTAATTAGGAATGATCAGCCATGATCATATTGAATGGCGGTGCAGGCTCGAAGGGCAGAATGGCCTACTCCTGCATCTATTGTCTATTGTCTATTGTCTATTGTCTATTGTAAAGGTAGCTTATGGTGCACAATTGAGATTGAATATTTTTGGCCCATATTTTACAGACAATGAGAAAGGAATAGTGAAGAACAGTGCTCACCACAAACCCAAGAAAAGCTGTTCACACAAAGTTTTATCCAGCTCTAGTGAGCACATTTCATATTTTCTGGTGTCATATTGAATCACTTTCTGCAGGACATCTGAGACATTTCTGAAGAGGACAAGAAGCAAGATGACTGACCAATCACTATGACAATAGGGAGGAAATAAAAAGGCAGAAAATTTTGTGAATTTAAATAGTTGTAGAGAAAACAAAGAATTGGGATCTAAGGGACTAGGGGAGAACATTAAACAGAGGGGAAAAAAAACAGGGAGAAAGTGGCATGATGGTCATCCAAAGGCTGGGGGTAACAGTTTGGGAAAATAGTGTTCATTAGATAGACATTTGGATGAAAATGGAATCATATAGGTTAGATGGGCTTCAGATTGGTTCCACAGGTTGGCACAACATCAAGGGCTGAAGGGCCTGTACTGCGCTGTAATGTTCTATAGGTTCGAATGCTCCTATCTGGTGACTAATGCACTATAAAGGATGGTCATTTGCAATCTTTACATGGTTTGGTCTAGACTTGACTCTAGACAAAGAACAATATGATTGACTATTGGCTATCTCTTCCAAAGAAGTTAGATCGAGTTAAAAATATTAACTCTGTTCTCTCCCCACTGCCAAAGCTGTTGAATTTCTCCAGCATTCTCTGCTTTTATTAAGAAAGGGCAGAGCTGGTCATTAAACATTCCCAGATAAGGGTGTTCAGAAATAACAGGACTAAAGGAGGAAGGCTGGCATTATTGGTTCAGGTTAGAGGGGTAACAGAATTAACCAAAGACAGAATGATCAAATTGGCACTAAAAACAATTCTGATCAATGCTACTATTTTGAAGCTTCCATAGAAGTGTCATCTTGCTAATTTCAGTTTAATTGTTTCCAAGATGTGGGTTTTAACACGTCTTTGTGATCTCCTATGATTGCCAATGTTGTTCTTTTTGTGATTCTACATCCATGATGTAGAAACGACTTTTTAATTGAACATTAAAAATGTTTTGATAAAAAAACACCTTTACCACTTACATTTCAAGAACATTCACTCTTAAATTGACTTATGAAACCTAGTTAAATAGCGTTGCCAGACTGAGATGCAAAGGATTTCGCTGATAATCCCGTTCGTTCATAACGTCAGTTGTGAAGAAACAGCAACACTTGATCTTATGGTTAATAAACGGAACTTTCAAAGTTGCAAGCACGAATACTTTTGAAGTAAACACGTTACCTTGAATCGCAACGGAGTAATTCTATTTGAACTCATTGCACAGCAGCAGATGATGTGTCTTATCACAAGTATAACACCAAGAAGAAATTAAAAAGTGTGTTCTTGTCGAGGAACCAAGGTAAAGCCGTTGAGCTGTGCCGATTTGTATACTCCACCCAGGTCTTTGCCAAGGAACCTACTTTCATTCGTCACCCAGCAACGCATAAACTTTTCCGCAAGATTACTTACCTGTACAAGGTCGTGAAAGGTACAGCAAACACTCGAGAAAGAGGCGCCTGTAAAGAATCTGAGCCTTTTGAAATAGAAGATTGGAATTAGAAAGTTGAAATCCACGAGAAATTAGTAGAATTTTAAACCAGCAAAGTTACAAAATCCTTACTCTGCATACACTAACTGCTGAAATCTGAGTGTAAATTCTGGTCCAATCCTGTTGGCAATGTTGAGAACCCAGAAAAAATGAGTTAATAATAGCCAAATCATGCAAATCGCAGGAGAAAAGGGACGCAAATGCAGAATCCGATCTCTTAAGGACTGTATAATTTCTTGAAATTTATGAATCATAAAAAAAACTTGCTCAGATATGTAAATCAGTCGCCCTGATTAATTTCCATACATTGCACAGCAATTCCATGTATTGATATAGCATCTGGAGTACAATAAGGGTCCTAAGGCCCTTCAAAGAAGTCAAATAACTTAAAGGAGACAACAGTGGCACTTCGTAGATAGCTTTGGGAAAGAATTACCAGAGTTTAGGGCCTGGGCAGGTGAAGACACAGCCACCAAAGGTGGAGCAATTAAAATCGGGATTCTGAAGAGACTAGAATTAGTTGAGCCAGAAATTTTACGGGTGGTGGTTTTGGACAATATTAGGAGGTTGGAGTGGGTTTATTTTGAGGTCAAAAGTTGCACCACCATTGTGATTGGTCTGGTTTAACCTTAGGTAGTTGCTTGAGAAAGGCTCGAAGATGGGAATGAGTTTGTTTTACAGTGCTTAATTGAATGGGTTTCACTATACAGTATTTAATTGAAGGAAATTTCTGCTGTTCCAGTACAGGCTTTCAGATCAACTGTCTGTTAATTCAGTAACCAGTGGAAGTGTCCAGAATGATGAAGCTGAGATAGAACGGTGTTATGTCAGCAAACACTTGGAAAGTGAAGCTTCCAAATGATGTCAGGAAGGGATGAGGGCTTTTGCCCAAAAGGTTGACTCTCCTGCTCCTGGGATGCTGCTTGACTTGCTGTGCTTTTCCAGCACCACACTCTCATCTCCAGCATCTGCAGTCCTCACTTTCACCAAGATGTAAGTACTGTCTAGAATGTAGATAGATCTCAGTAGATGCTAGAGATGACAGTGCTGGAGTGGGAAGAGTAGCAACTACAGGTAATAAAACCAAACTGTGGATGCTGAAAATCTGAAACAAAAACAGAAATTGTTGGAGAAACTCAATAGATCTGGCTTTATCTGTGGAAAGAATGTAGAATTAATGTTTCAGCTCCAGTGAGCCTTCTCGACTGAAGTGTTACTGAATCTGAAATGTTAACCAATTACACTTGATACTATGGCTTGGATTACACAGGGAGAGTGGAACCAGAACCAAAAGTACTTTTCAGGGAAATATGTTCAATGATCTCAGAAATAAGGACTATACTCACTGGAGTTTCGAAGAATGAGGAGGGATCTCATAGAAGTCGATAAAATTCTAACTAGGACGAGACAGGATAAATGCAGGAAGGATGTGGTTAACGTCTTAGGGCATATTGAGGACAGAGATGAGGAGAAATTTCTTCACCCAGAGAATGATGAGCCTGTGGCATTTGCTACCACAGAAAGCCATTGAGTCAAAACATTAATTGGTTTCAAGAAGGAATAGGTATTGCACTTATGGTAAAAGAGCTCAAAGAATATAGGGGAAAAGGAACAGGCTATCAGCCATGATCATAATGTATGTCAGAGCAGGCTCAAAGGGATCTATGGTCTACTCCTGCTCCTATTTTCTGTGTTATCTATGTTTCTACGTTAATAAATTTAAAAAAAAAGAAAAAGAATGTATATTTCCATGTTTGAGATTTCACATTGAAAAGTTTTAAATATCATTTAGTAATAATGAATCCATAAAATTGATGTATGGTACTGTGGTTAGCCATCTCACATTGCAGCACAGACGAACTTCGGAAAACAGAGGAGAACCACCTATACAACGTATTCAAGAAGAACAGATACTCAAAAAATACAATCTGCAGATTCCTCAAGAACAAACCACGACAAGCAGACCAAACACAGCCAGAAACCTTAACCACCTTACCATACATCAAAGAAGTTTCAGAAATGACAGCCAGACTACTAAGACCCCTCGGAATCCTAGTAGCACAAAAACCCACCAACACTCTCAAACAAAAACTAACAAACTTAAAAGACCCAGTACAACCCATGGACAAAACCAACGTCGTCTACAAAATTCCATGCAAGGAACGCCAGAAACACTACGTAGGACAAACAGGAAGAAAGTTAGCCACCAGGATACACAAACACCAGCTAGCCACAAAACGACACGACCCTCTCTCCCTCGTAGCCCTACACATGGAGGAAAAAAAAACACCATTTTGACTGGGACAACATCTCTATCCTGGGACAGGCTAAGCAAAGACATGCCAGAGAATTCCTAGAGGCCTGGCACTCTGACCACAATGCTATAAACAAACACATAGATCTAGATACCATCTATCCACCCCTCAGAAAATGAACAGGAAATGACATCACCACAAACCCCAGGAACCCCATCCAGGACAAACATGTAAATAGAAAGCAGGAGACAACAGCTTCGCTTCACTTGGAGGTCACCACTGATGATGTTGCCTAGCCAGGTAATGAAACATCTGGATATCAAACCTACAGCTCAGCGAGCAAACCTACACCCTAAAACTCAACCTGAGCTACAAACCTTCACAAACCTTGCAAAAGTAACTTGGCAAAAAAAACCCAACTGGCTTAAGAGTGCAAGTCTTCAGTACTATTTTCAGAATGTTGTCAGGGCCAATAGGTTTTGCAGTATCAAGTGCTATCAGCCATTTCTTGATATCAAGAAAATCAAATTGTCCAGAGACTTGCACCTGTAATGATGGGGACTTCCTGAATGAATCATCCCCTCACGACCTCTGGCTGAAGATTGTTATGAATGCTTCAGCCTTATCTTTTGATCTGATGTACTGGGCTCCATCCATTATTAACCAATGGGTGTTTGTGGACCCTGTTCCTCCACAGAGTTGTTCAATTATCCACCATCATTCATGTTTAGATGTGGCAGGATTGCAGAGCTTAGTTCTGACCAGTTTGTTGTGACATCTGTTAGCTATCTATCACTTGCTGGATAAAAATGAGGTAGTCCTGATTTGTGGTTTCACCAGGTTGGCACTTCCTTTTTGGGTATGACAAGTGCTGCTGCTAGCATGCCCTTTTATACTCTTCACTTATAAAAACATAGGAACTTGGAGCAGGAGTAGGAATTCAGCCACCTGAGCTTGCTCCATCATTTAACATAATCTTGTTTGAGTTCATCTTGGCCTCAACTCCACTTTCCATTGATGTCATAGAAGAAACACAAATAGTGTTAAATGTGACAGTTGTTGACACATATACTGGGGTTGATGTGAAAAGAATTTAATGAAGAATGGAAAGGTGCATTACATCTAAGGTGATAGTGTTTCCTAGATTAGAGGTAAAGTCATTTGCAGGAGATGAGTGTACTGGGGCAGTGCAACTAAAAGAGGACAGTCCAACATTGAGTGATTTTTAAGTTTTACAACACACCATACCAGGTTATGGTCCAAAAGGTTTATTTGGAGGCACAAGCATTCAAAGCACTGCTTCATCATCACATGGTTGTGGAGCAAATGATGACCACCTGATGAATCAGTGCTTTGGAAGCTGGTGCCTCCAAATAAACGTGTTGGGCTATAACCTGGTGTTATGTGAATTTTAACTTTGTCCACACCAGCCCAACACCAGTACCTCCAAATCATAGAGTCATAGAGATGTACAGCATGGAAACAGACCCTTCAGTCCAATACGTACATGCCGACCAGATATCCCAACCCAATCTAGTCCCACCTGCCAGCACCCGGCCCATATCCATCCAAACCCTTCCTATTCATATACCCATCCAAATGCGTCTTAAATGTTGCAATTGTACCAGCCTCCACCACATCCTCTGGCAGCTCATTCCATACACGTAGCACCCTCTGTGTGAAAAAGTTGCCCCTTAGGTCTCTTTTATATCTTTCCCCTCTCACCCTAAACCTATGCCCTCTAGTTCTGGACTCCCCGACCCCAGGGAAAAGACTTTGTCTATTTATCCTATCCATGCCCCTCAATTTTGTAAACCCTTATAAAGGTCACCCCCTCCGATGCTCCAGGGAAAACAGCCCCAGCCTGTTCAGCCTCACCCTGTAGCACAGATCCTCCAACCCTGGCAACATCCTTGTAAATCTTTTCTGAACCCTTCAAAGTTTCACAACATCTTTCCAATAGGAAGGAGACCAGAATTGCACACAATATTCAAACAGTGGCCTAACCAATGTCCTGTACAGCCGCAACATGACCTCCAAACTCCTGTACTCAATACTCTGACCAATAAAGGAAAGCATACCAAATGCCTTCTTCACTATCCTATTGAACTGCGACTCCACGTTCAAGGAGCTATGAACTTGCACTCCAAGGTCTCTTTGTTCAGCAACACTCCCTAGGACCTTACCATTAAGTGTATAAGTCATGCTAAGATTTGCTTTCCCAAAATGGAGCACCTTGCATTTATCTGAATTAAACTCCATCTGCCACGTCTTAGCCCATTGGCCCATCTGGTCCAGATCTTGTTGTAATCTGAGATACCCTCTTCGCTGTCCACTACACCTCCAATTTTGGTGTCATCTGCAAACTTACTAACTGTACCCCTTATGCTCGCATCCAAATCATTTATGTAAAATGACAAAAAGTAGAGGGCCCAGTACCAATCCTTGTGGCACTCCACTGGTCACAGGCCTCCAGTCTGAAAAACAACTCTCCACCACCATCCTCCATCTTCTACCTTTGAGCCAGTTCTGTATCCAAATGGCTAGTTATCCCTGTAATCCAGGAGCTCTAACCTTGCTAATCAGTCTCCCATGGGGAACCTTGTCGAACGCTTTACTGAAGTCCATATAGATCACATCTACTGCTTTGCCCTCATCAATCCTCTTTGTTACTTCTTCAAAAACCTCAATCAAGTTTGTAAGACATGATTTCCCACGCACAAAGCCATGTTGACTATCCAGAATCAGTCCTTGCCTTTCCAAATACATGGACATCCTGTCCCTCAGGATTCCCTCCAACAACTTGCCCACCACGGAGGTCAGGCTCACTGGTCTATAGTTCCCTGGCTTGTCCTTACCACCCTTCTTAAACAGTGGCACCACGTTTGCCAACTTCCAGTCTTCCGGCACTGCACCTGTGACTATCGATGATACAAATATCTCAGCAAGAGGTCCAGCAATCACTTCTCTAGCTTCCCGCAGAGTTCTCGGGTACACCTGATCAGGTTCTGGGGATTTAACCGTTTCAAGACATCCAGCACTTCCTCCTCTGTAACTGGACATTTTGCAAGATGTCACCATCTATTTCCCTACATTCTATATCTTCCATATCCTTTTCCACAGTAAATACTGATGCAAAATATTCATTTAGTATCTCCCCCATTTTCTGTGGCTCCACACAAAGGCCGCCTTGCTGATCTTTGAGGGGCCCTATTCTCTCCCTAGTTACCCTTTTGTCCTTCATATATTTGTAAAATCCCTTTGGATTCTCCTTAATTCTACTTGCCAAAGCTATCTCATGTCCCTGTTTTGCCCTCCTGATTTCCCTCTTAAGTGTACTCCTACTTTCTTTATACTCTTCTAAGGATTCACTCGATCTATCCTGTCTATACCTGACATATGCTTCCTTCTTTTTCTTAACCAAACCCTCAATTTCTTTAGTCATCCAGCATTCCCTATACCTACCAGCCTTCCCTTTCACCCTGACAGGAATATGCTTTCTCTGGATTCTTGCTATCTCATTTCTGAAGGCTTCCCATTTTCCAGCCGTCCCTTTACCTGCGAACATCTGCCTCCAATCAGCTTTTGAAAGTTCTTGCCTAATAAAGTCAAAATTGGCCTTTCTCCAATTTTGAACTTCAACTTTTAGATCTGGTCTATCCTTTTCCATCACTATTTTAAAACAAATAGAATTATGGTCGCTGGCCCAAAGTGCTCCCCCACTGACACCTCAGTCAGCTGCCCTGCCTTATTTCCCAAGAGTAGGTCAAGTTCTGCACCTTCTCTAGTAGATACATCCACATACTGAATCAGAAAATTGTCTTGTGCATACTTAAGAAATTCCTCTCCATCTAAACCTTTAACACTATGGCAGTCCTAGTCAATGTTTGGAAAGTTAAAATCCCCTACCATAACTACCCTATTATTCTTACAGATAGCCGAGATCTCCTTACAAGTTTGTTTCTCAATTTCCCTCTGACTATTGTGGGGTCTATAATACAATCCCAAAAAGATGATCATCCCTTTCTTATTTCTCAGTTCCACCCAAATAACTTCCCTCAAATGTATTTCCAGGAATATCCTCCCTTAGCACAGCTGAAATACTATCCCTTATCAAAAATGCCACTCCCCCTCCTCTTTTGCCTCCCTTTCTATCCTTCCTGTAGCATTTGTATCCTGGAACATTCAGCTGCCAGTCCTGCCTATCCCTGAGCCATGTTTCCGTAATTGCTATGATATCCCAGTCCCATGTCCCTAACCATGCCCTGAGTTCATCTGCCTTCCCTGTTAGGCCCCTTGCATTGAAATAAATGCAGTTTAATTTATTAGTCCTACCTTGTCCCTGCCTGCCTTGACTGTTTGACTCACTTCTGTTCTCAGCTGTACGCGTCTTAGATCGATCTCTTTCCTCACTATCTCCCTAGGTCCCACACCCCCACCTTACTAGTTTAAATCTTCCCAAGCAGTTCTAGCAAATTTCCCTGCCAGTATATTAATCTCCTTCCAATTTAGGTGCAATCCGTCCTTCTTGTACAGGTCACTTCTACCCCAAAGAAATTCCAATGATGCAAAAAATGTGAATCCTTCTCCCATACACCAGCTCCTCAGCCATGCATTCATCTGCTCTATCCTCCTATTCCTACCCTCACTAGCTCGTAGCACTGGGAGTAATCCAGATATTACTACCCTTGAGGACCTCCTTTTTAAATTTCTACCTAACTCTCTGTAATCTCCCTTCAGAGTCTCAACCTTTTCCCTTCCAATGTAATTGATTCCAATGTGGACAATGGCCTCTTGCTGGCCCCTCTCCCCTGTGAGAACATTCTGCACCCTCTGAGACATCCTTGATCCTGGAACCAGGGAAACAACACACCATTCTGCTTTTTCTCTGCTGGCCACAGAAACGTCTGTCTGTACCTCTGACTACAGAATCTCCTAACACAATTGATCTCTTGGAAGCCGACATACCCCTCGTTGCATTAGAGCCAGTCTCAATACCAGAAACTTGTCTGTTTGTACTACGTTCCCCTGAGAATCCATCACACCCTACATTTTCCAAAACAGCATGAAATGTGTATATCCACAAAAGACTCCTGCTCTAGTTGCCTACCTCTCTTACCCTTCCTGGAGTTAACCCATCTATGTGACTGTATCTGAGACTTTCCCCCTTTTCTGTAACTGCCATCCATCACATACTGTCGCTGTTGCAAATTCCTCATCGCTTCTATGTGTCTCTCCAACCGATCCACTTGATCTGATAAGATTCGCATCTAACAGCATTTATGGCAGATATAATCCACAGTAATCCTTAAACTCTCTTTAAACTCCCACATCTGACAAGAAGTACATATCACTGTAAAAGCCATTTTTGCTCCTTCACAATCCAAAGATCCAGAAAATAACACTGTCTTATTCCTCTACAAACACTGCCCCAGGTTAAATTAATAGCTATGGCTTATATTTTAAGTTTAATCAAGAGACTTATCTCCAAAAACATATAATAAAGAAAGAATCCACTGTAGCCACTACTGCAGCCTTTCTCTTGGACAGACTTAAAACAACAATTAACTTATCTGATTCTGTGCTGTGAACTTTGCCCAACAGTTTCTCCAAGATTAGTTGTGAATTTCACTGTTTGTTAATTTTCCCAGATGCACTCTGATGTCCAGCGATACACGAATTCAAACAGCAAAGGCAGTAACTGTGCAGGTTTTCTCTCTCTCTCTCTCTTGCACTGTGCTTCCTTTGACTGCTCTTCTCCCTTTTAAACTGCTGTTGTTTTGACTTTTTTTTTCCAAAGCACATGGTGAGTGATAATATTAAATATCTCAGATAAAAATAGAACGCATAATGTATCATAGCAGTTACAAAATGTGTTTAGTCAATCTGACCTTGACAGTCTCAATTTGAAAGGGTGGGTAGGTCCGGTGGGGGGTGGGCGGTGGGAAGTGGCGGCAGATCTGAGGAGATTTGAACAGTAACTAAATAGGAAAGAAAGGAAATGATTGGATGGGAAATAACATGCTGTGCCTCAAGCTGTGATTCAGTCAGAAAGTTGCAAGCTTTGAGTCCTATTCCTGGACCTAAACACAGCAATCTACTCTGAAACTCCGCAGCAGTATTAAAGGAATGGTGCACTGTCAAAAGGAGTCATTTTTCAGATAAGCGATTAAAGTGAAACTGCATTTTCCTCCAAGATCAATGTAAAAGATGTGGAGATGCCAAAGTTGGACTGGGGTGGACAAGATCAAAACTCAAACGACAGCAGGTTATAGTCCAACAGGTTTATCTGAAATTGCTAGCTTTTGGAACTCAACTCCTTCATCAGGTGTGGCATGATACAGAGGTATAAGACACACTGTTTATAAGCAAAAAGTTAACAACTCTAAAAGTTGCTGTCCTTGTTGAATCCTTTAATTAATTAGGAGGTAGACTGGTGATTAAAATGCAAAATCCAGATTCCTTTCAAGTCTTTGTCTCTAGATAATTAAAGGTATTATCAATGTACATGAGGTGATATCTCAATTAGACATTGCACTTTAGGTGTAAGGTCCTGCTTTGAATCTGTCTGCGTTTCAAACTGAGGTTGTGTTTTAGCTTTATTTGACAGAAAAAAAATCTTGAATGGAATAATTTCCCCCAGTGTATGCATGTGTGGGGGTGACAGAGAGAGGGAGAGCATGTATGTGTGCCTAGATTAGAGTGGTGCTGGAAAAGCACAGCAGGTCAAGCAGCATCCGAGGAGTAGGAAAATCGACGTTTCGGGCAAAAGTCCTCCAACAGGACTGAAGGCAGGGAGCCTCCAGGGTGGAGAGATAAATGGGAGGGGGGTGGGGATGGGGAGAAGGTAGCAAAGAGTGCAATAGGTGGATGGGGGTGGGGATGAAGATGATAGGTCAGAGAGGAGGGTGGAGTGGATAGGTGGGAAGGAAGATTGGAAGGTAGGACAGGTCATGAGGATGGTGCTGAGCTGGGAGTATGGAACTGGGGTAAGGTGGGTGGAGGGAAAATGAGGAAACTGGTGGAGTCCACATTGATGCCCTAGGATTGAAGTTTCCGAGGCGGATGAGGCATTCTTCCTACAGGCGTGGACTGGTGAGGGAGTGGCAATGGAGGCGGCTCGGGACCTGCATGTCCTCAGTAGAATGGGAGGGGGAGTTGAAATGTTGGGCCACATGGCAGTGGGGTTGATTGATGCGGGTGTCCCAGAGATCTTCCCTAAAGTGTGTGTCTGTCTGTGTGGGTGGCAGAGAGAGAGAGAGAGAGAGAGAGAGAGACAGAGAAAGACAGAGAGACAGACACACGGGAGACTGATTTCATACAAAATTCTTGTTTGTCAAACAAATAGATAACACCCAACCTTGTCTTAAGACTTCAAAGCAGGACCTCACACCTAAAGTGCATTATCTAACCTGAGATTTTATCCCTTGTACATTGATAAAACCTTTAATTATCGACTTGAAAGGGATTTAGATTTTGCATTTTAATCATCAGTCTACCTCCTAACTAACTAAAGGATTCAACAAGGGCAGTTAGTTCTAAAGTTGTTAACTTTTTGCTTATAAATACGATGTCTTATACATCTCTATCATACCACTCCAGAGGAAGGAGCTGAGCTCCAAAAGCTTGCAATTTCAAATATACCCGTGGAATAAAAAAAGATGCCACAGCATTACTTCAATGCTCCACTAGCTACCTGATGAAGTAGCAGAGCTCAGAAAACTTGTACTTTCAAATAAACCTGTTGGACTATAACCTGTCGTTGTGTGATTTTTAACTTTGTCCACTCCAGTCCAACACTGGCACGTCCTCATAATTATTTCAACGAAGAGTAGGAGGGTCAATACTTACACTTAATCAACAACACATGATCTGGTCATTATAATCAGCTGCTTTTGAGAGCCTGTCATACGCAAATGGCTATTATATTTCCTGTATTACAATAGAAATTACATTCCCAAAGGATATAATTCCCTGCAAAGTGCCAAGAGATTTTCTGGGACCCTGAAAGATGAATTTTAGTCATTTTCCTTGCCCATGTTTAGAAACATGGAGTGAGAAGAAATATTAGAAATAGAATAGCAGTTGGAAGAGATAGAGGAATTAAAAATAAGCCATGTGAATGGGATGATGGTGGCATTTTTGAAGAACAAAGGAAAGGACTGAAATGGAAGGTGCCATCGACAACATTCAGTCAAAAATCACATGATACTCTGTTATAGTTCAACAGGTTTAATTGAGACCACAAGTTTTCGAACCCCCGCTCCTTAGCTGCCTGAGGTGGTTTCAAATAAACCTGTTGGGACTATAACCTGGTGTAGTGTAATGTTTGACTTTGTTCACCACAGTCCAACACCGACCCCTCCGAAACATTGACCAGTGCTCGCTAATGTTGGCGATCAGCAAGTGGTGTGGTGATGCTGATGCACAGGACAATCAGTGATCTTTGATTGTTCCTCATTATATAGTCTCTTGGTTCAGAAAATTCAGAACTATAATACTCAACATGAGTTTAGAAAAATAATTTAGAAGCTTAATACAGTTTACAATACAAAGAAGCAGCTTTTTACTACATAGCAGTATGACACAAAACATGTACAAACTACCAACTTTCAAACATTCTTTTATATTAATATCAAATACAGTTTGAGTCAATGACATAATGGAACAATTCTACAATTCTTCAACAATGCACTAACGGCAATGGAATAGACTGGTGTGAAATTATGACCGGACCTAGTGGGAGATGATAGTGTTCTAACCAAACAGGGTCACACATGTACATTCTATACTAGAATTCTCCAAATAATTTAGTTAGTACATGCTGTCTTAAATCCTGAGAGAAAGAATGAGTCATCAAATTGCTCAGGAAAGCAGGTAAGATAGCAGGACTGCTCTCAGGTTAAAACAGGCAAGACTTATGTTGAGAACAATTGATCATAAAAGAAAAAAAGTTCACAATAATGTGACTGGAACTAAAACTCTTCTGATGTTAGAAAACTGCATGGCCCTAAGGAGGAGAGCAATAACAAGAAATTAAGATTACAGTTTCAACAACAGAAACAAAATGTCAAAAACTACATCTGTCAGAGGTTGGCCATGTATTTGAAATGATCAGAAATACCACCATGTTTAAAATTGTCTCAGCATGTAGAATTTCTGTTTCACAAGAATGGGAACCAGCCCTCAGGGTATACACCGTTCTGGATATCTTTAACATCGATCTGCAGAGTGAATGTTTTGGAACATTTCTATAAATAGCACCTTGGTGAGTATTACTAATCAACCAGCTAATCCGACTTCCTAATGGAATATGAAGGAATTGAAGTGGGAACTAGATTTCTTCCAATTATGGCTATGGAGTCTCACCTCATGTTTAATAGGTAAACCTCTTTGCAGTTTGGACCATAATGTACACGGCGGCGGTGGGGGTGGTTGTGGGGGCGGCATTGTTTGACAGGACACTCTGGAGTAGGGCTATGGAATGCCAGTTTCCACCTTCCTTGAGTATGACAAGCCCACAGCCATTGAGAAAAACTGGCTGCTTAATAGTCTACATTGTCGACTTGCTTTATTCAGGTATCAGATTACTAGTGTGCCATTGATGGATGAATTACTTCTAAATTTCCATTGCCACATTTATCATTTGCTATCTCACATCTAAGGAAAAACCATTTGAAGACTCTGACCACACCTCACCCCTAACCCAAAAAGGGGTACAGGGGTGGTAGTCACTGATCAGTAAATCTTAAGCCCCCAAATATTAAGAGTTTACAAAATAATTTGATGATTATTCAGAGATTCTTATTCAATAATCAAGTAGTTAGAAGAATTCCTTCTACTGAAGTATGAAATTTTTCTCCCCCTACAAAACTAATCTTGGTGTCTAGCTTTCCTTCAGTACTTCAAACAAATAGGCTCAACTTATGGTGCTTGGATTACATATTTTCCAATTCAGTGATGATGGTTTATTAAATAAATGTTTATAAAGCAAATCTGGAGTCATGTTCACCAGCAGTTAGTCTATCATCATCACAATCAAACTTGGATCTAGAATAATCTCTCTTTTTTTCCACCATTCCTGAATTACAATCAGAATATCGATTGATATATTGTCAAATATAAACATATTCAAGCACACCCTCAAGGAACTCAGTTGATGCATCTAATAGTTCGAATAACTGATTCTTCTGTGACTACCAGAGGTGTCAGCCCATCATTCCCTAATCTTCAACAGCAACTTCAGCAAATGAGCCTCAATAACCTGTTGAACTATAAAAAAAATCTTGAATTAGAAAATACATTGGTCCCATTTTGTTTTTGTGAGATAAACAGTGCAAATAGCTTTCATGAACAGGGAAGAATGAGTAAGAAAGCATAATTTCTGAAGTACAATATAATTATATTTACTTAACAATATGCACCAGCAACAAAGAAATGACAAAGCAGGAAGATGGAGTTCTACTTAGTGTTATTACTTGCAAGATAGTTACTGCAAGTAGCAAAATGATAAATCATTCTTTTCTAATGTTAATCAATATTATATTCCACATTTTTTGAAAGAATTACCCAGCTTAAATAAATTCCTGAATCGAACAATTTAGTTTGTTATTTTTCCTAGAAAGATATGCAAAATATTTAACAAAATAGCCTCAAATTTCTTGGCAGTTTGTTATAATATTGGAAACGTAATGGTACAGTACATCACTCACCAACCTCTGCTCTACCTTGACTTTTGACTCCATCTCAACCTTTGGAGTTGAAGTCATTTGTACAATGCAGTTAGGCACCCACAGTACTACATTGGGTGGAATTTTAAAAAAAATCCAACTTGCAGTTGCTGCTTCTCCAGCTCTGCAAGTGAGTATTGCATTAAAACTGACTCAAACAACTAGTGGATTCAAAATTGGTCAATTACATAGGTGACAAGAGTTCAACACCCAGGATACTGTGGTCGTGTGGATAGCATCATCTTTGCCAAAGAATTTGGACTATCTTCAAGGTCTGTTTCAAACAGACTGCAGAGCTGTTCAAGAAGAGGAAACCTCAAGTTTTCAAAGAAAATAAAAGTGCCCAAACACATGGACTCAGGATTCTCTAGAACAGTCTAAATTGGAAACAAGCAGCAAGTGATATTTTCAAAGTTGAAATTCATAGTGCAAGATCAACCAAGAAAGAAGACAAAGCTATCCTCCTGACCACCTGTCTATCGTGAATGCAATGGCTCAAAATATCTTTATGAAGAATACTTTTTGTTATTACTGTTAAATATTTTAATGCTTAAATTAATTTTGTCTTATTTAATTTTGTCACAGTTCTTTTTTTAATGACACATCAGTATTTATTCAAATTACAACATTTGAGTTTGCAGCTTTTTTTCTGAAACCTTTGCTGACATTACTGCGTACTTAAGCCAATTGGGGGACAAAGAACAAGTTTATCCAAGGAGCCATTTTCCCAAGTCATGTCATGGTTGGGCCTATCTCCTCTGGAATATGGCACCTACATAGATTTTATGATTGCTTCATACAGGTATAGAGTTCTTTGAGGGCAACTAAGGAATTTAGGATATATAACAACAATACATCACTCCTGGTTCTTCTAGCGTGACTTTCATGGAACATGACAAAAATGCACAGAAATCTGTAAGAATTATGTTCTATTGATTTGAATCACAGCACCAAATTAAATTAAAATTAATTTCAAGACTAGCATTCTTAATGTTATTCATTAGTACTATTGTACTTTTGAACTCTTATTACAAACCATTTTAAGTAGCTTAGGAACTTATTAAAGAAGCTTAAAAAATACTCAGATATAGATCCAACTTTGACTAAGTGATAGAGAACCTAATCGCTTCCTTTGCTGCAATACTGTAGTCTTTGTGCTAATAAGAAAACAGTGGTATTTCTTGCAGATATCATACAAGTTACCCTACCTATCAGTGAAACAAGTAGAACACAAAGTAAATATATTTGTATTGATGATGATTGGCATAAGCCCTAGCTCACTAATATTTAGATATATCACGAGGTACAGGTGCATGTCCTCTTCAGCTTAGTTTCTGAGTTCAGTCATGTCATATGGAAATATGTCAAAATGCAGGCTGCGGCATGCTTGTGGCATGAGAGAGAAATTGGGAGGACAAAAATATAATCCATTCCCAAATCTTCCAGTATCAGTGGCAGCTGACCAGAAAGTTCTAGCCCTGAACAGGTCACGTTTTTGTAAGCTGTTCTGTTGCACACAAGATTGCAAGCAATGTATAGAATAAAGGGAAAATATAGGGAATAAAGTTTTATCAATTATCCCATTCTGCTTGTCAAAAGAAAATGTTTGTACAGGGGATATTTAACAAAGTTTTTTAAAAAAAAAGAGTAATGTACACCCAGAATATATTTAAATTTTATTTTAAAATATATTAAATAATAAAATCAAAATCAATAATTACCATTCTTGAAACCCAACCCAACAGCCATATCCATAGCATTGAATCCAGAATCAGTTTCAACAGTTGGGTCAGCACCATATTCTGTAAAATGAACAAGAACTTGTCAGATCAAAGATTAACTTAAATCACAAGATGTTGTTCTATTTAAGACCTTCATAACTCAACTAATTGAATAGTTTATATCAGAGCACACAGAGCAGGACAGATGAGCATCAACAAAAAATTTCAGTGGCATATGAGCTGAAAATGAAATATGTAGTATCAATAGTTTTGCATTAGATATGGTAAATGGTATTGTGCTTGGAGGATGTGGTGAGGTGTTTGGGTAGTGAGACTACGATTATGCAAAACAGTAAAATCTTGTAATTGATAGGCAAAGATCCTCAACTATTTTACAGGACAAGTTGCTACATTTTCTCCAAACTGATTACTACTGTAACGTGTTCAGTGTTTTCTGATTGATTTAACTCACTGCACTTTTCTTGAATAATGCAGGAAAAGTGATTCTGCAAAATCTTACCCATGTTTACATGGAATGAGAGAAAACCTGGCAAATCACTCATGCAAGCTTTGGAGGAGATATTATATAACAATCAAAAGTGTAGTGTATTGTATATAATATTCAAATAGTTTGGGAGATATTAATGTAGATATAACAACTTAACTGTGGAGACACTTTGCTTTGATACAGAAAATGAATGATGTGGATCAGAAATTAAGTTAACTTTGTACAAGACTCCTTGTGTTCTAAAGCACATTTCCAAAGGTGAAAGCTGTTCATCCTAGGCAATTTCAAAGCATATGTTGTAATGGAGAGAGATTCATGGCCAACATGTCTTAGTCACCATGGGCTGAAAAATTTGTTGCTGGAAAAGCGCAGCAGGTCAGGCAGCATCCAAGGAACAGGGGAAAATCGACGTTTTGGGCATAAGCCCTTCTTCAGGAAGAAGGGCTTATGCCCGAAACGTCGATTCTCCCGCTCCTTGGATGCTGCCTGACCTGCTACGCTTTTCCAGCAACACATTTTTCAGCTCTGATCTCCAGCATCTGCAGTCCTCACTTTCACTATGGGGTGGTCAAGACCAATAACAAGAGGTCTGAGCTTGGTCTGAGAATGAACTCTATATCACCAATATTTTCATTCAACTCAAACATCACCACAAGACATCATGTTGTCATCCAAAATCTGTCTAGTGCGAATTCACTTGATCACTGAAAGATATGATCAGCCATGAGAGAATGCCCAGTCCACAAAAAGAAGGATAAATTCAACCAGTCCAATTACTGCCCTATCAATCTGCTGCTGACCAAAGTGCTGGAATATGTTGTTAACATAGCTATCGAGTGGTACTTACTCAATAATAATTTGCTCTCTGGCACTTAGTTTGGGTTCTGCCAAGGCCATTCAATTTCTAATCTAATTACAGCCTTGGTCCAAACACAGAAAAGCCAAATTCCAGAGGTGAGATGAGGGGGACTCCTCTTGACATCAATGCAATATTGGCTTCAAAGAGTCTTTAGCATAACTGAAGTTAACCATCCATGATGCTGTGAGGTAGCAGTGCTAATCACTGAGCTACTGCGCTGCTCAACATAATCTCCTCTTACATTATCACAGATTGTAAACAACTGAGGTCCATATGTTTTGCACTCCATCCCACCAACTTGGAAATGCCTTGACGATCCTAACTGGGTGAATGACAGTGAAGTATTGGAGAATGATTATGTAGTCAATCACAAAGGATGAAGATATGGCAAGAAGAATGAAAAAGTAAGCTTTACTTTTGTTATAGTCACATTGCTTATCATTTTTGACTTCGATAAAGAGCTACCTTGGTACAGCAGCAAATGCAGAAACTTGATCAAACAGATTCAAACATGGAATTCCAGGAAAGGTGAGTGCAGATTTGGGAGGCTACATTGGGCAGAATCGGGAGTTTGGAGATGGGATGATAGCCTGCAAGGAGAGTGGCGTCAAAGGTTAGACTTTTGAAGAGCTGTGGAAAAGATAATTTAAAGGAAAAAAGGGACAACACCCAGAGTGAGAGCTGTTAACAATAATCAACTACCATGGGAATTAAGAGGGGAAGGTGTGTTATCAAAGTTTGTAGTGGGAATTAAGTAAAGCAAACGGAAGGTGTGCCTTCTGAACTAAATGACCTTGGCAAAGGCACAAGGAGCAATCGTAAATAACAGAGAAAGATACAAAATATACTTTAGCATAAATCTGGTCCCAGTGGTTTCACAAAATGAACAAGTGCAGCAGAGGTTCATAATGGTTGACCTGAATCTTTGTGGCAAAGGTGTCCATTAATTCCTCATAGCTATTATTGGTGGGGAGGATGGAGGAGGTGGGGATAAAAAAGGTTTCAGAAGAGAATTTGCAGCAATAATTAAGAAGAAAAATATTTAGGACTTTTTTTTAACAAAAAAAACCAACAAAATGTTACAATTCATCCACAGCCAAGTTTCTGTTTCATACAGGAGGACCAACACCTTAGACAGAATAATTTATAGGGCATATTAAAACCTCATTATCAGGTGTTAGGTTAGCTCACCCAACAGAGTCTCCACACATTTGACATGATTTCCATGTACAGCATAAAGCAAAGGAGTTCCACCATTCTGTAAACAAAGACAGAGCAATAAAATTTTCAAAATGATTTCACTAAATATGTTACCAATTTTTGTTTCTCAAATTTAGATCATACTCGTTTCTCACTCGTTAATGTTTGGTGTAAGTAACCATGGCGTGGTTGGATTGTTGTAAAAATTCAGCTGGTTCAACAAATGCCATCAAGAAAATATACTGCTCTTCCTTGGTCCGACCTTCATTTGATGACCAGCCCTACATTAAATTGTTTTCTCTTAAAAAAAACATTGAAAAATTCTGTCAATGATATAAACTTGAAATGATATCAGAAAATAATGGAAACACTAAGCACATGTTGCATATCTGTGGAGAGTGACAACATTTTAGATTGACCAGCTTTCATCAGAGCTTACTCTTATTTGTCCTCTGAAAATGGCCTACCAAGCCACTCACTTAATAAAATGCAGTAGTTCATGAAGGTTCACTACATCACCAGACTCCCCAAAGCCTGTGCACCATTTCCAAGGTACAAGTTGAAGTGTGAAGGAATACTCCCCATTTGCCTGGATAGTGGACCGCCAACAACACTCAAGAAGCTTGACACTATCCAAAGCCATATCCAGAAACATACATTCCCTCTTCTACTCGGTAGCAGCGATGAGAACCATCTACAACATGCACTGGAGAAGGCTAATTAGTCGGAACCTTCTAAATCCATGACCACTTCCATCCAGAAGGACAGAGGAAGCAGATGCCTGGGAAAACCTCCTACTACAAGTTCCCCTCCAAGCTACTTACCATCCTTACTTGAAAATATATCACCATTCCTTCAGTGTAACTGAGTCAAAATTCTGAACTGTCTTCCTCATGGCATTACAGGTTTCTACAGCACATAGGCTGCAGCAGTTCAAGAAAGCAGTTCTTCACCACCTCCTCCAAGTAACAAGGGATGGGAAATAAATGCTGGCCTAGCCAGTGATGCTCACATCCCATGAATATTTTTTCAAAATGAGAAATAAATGTCAGTCTGGTCAGCAACACTTAAACACGGAAAGATTAATTTCTGAAGTGTTTTGGGGTGTTCTGATTCACTCCATCTCCCTCACTTCACCTGATGAAGGAGCAGCACCCTGAAAGCTTGTGATTTCCAATAAACCTGTTGGACCATAACCTGGCATTGTGTGACTTCTGACTTCATCCCTCAAAAGCAGTATGGATCATTAAACAGCTGCCTAGCATATTTTGGGCCCAGGCCCAAGTGGTCAGCTAACTTTAAGAGTTCCCAATGAGCAGTTTGGTGAGAAGTACAACCACTAAACATGTGATGTATTTGTTCGATCATCCTTCTCAGCACATGTTGGATGAAATATAGCTCTTTACATAATGATTCAACCAACTGCAAAATCCTGATTTCTAGGAATAACTGCAAACTTCATTGAAACCCATACCAAGGTAGGTACTAATCCGTGAATATCTAATCCTGGTGTTCTCATGCATGTTTTTCCAACATTGCCTTCTAGTAGCTGACATTCTGAATCCTAAAGAGTTTCTTATTAGTTGTATGAATCCAAAACAAACAATCAAAAACTAGAAGGCAGCTTATGTGCTAGCTTAAACCTTGAAATTACATATACTCAAATTCAATTTTGCATTTTACACTTGTTGATCATCTTTAATGTTTTATCAATTTTCTAATGTTATTTAAATAATGAATGTTACATTCATTCAGCTGATACACCTTTCAATTCATTCAGACGCAACCCCAGGATACATAGAAAGTACAATCATACTTCCTAGATTATCACGGTATACCATTAGTATTTACTTTTACTAAGAATTCTTGCCCATTTATTTTACTCCTGGTTTCCCAGGTATGAACTCACAACCAGTTTCACATATTCAAATAGATAAACAATATTATAACTTTATGACTTTTACATGAAATTGCAATAGCATACCAAGAGGTTTGCATTTCACTAATTAGTAGAGATATTTAAAAATATAAAATTCTATTGTAGCAAATTCTACTTGGGACTATATTTTCCAGCAAAGGAGTTATTAAATTCATGGGGAACAGGCATTGAGCAACCTTTGTGTACAAGGCCATCATGATGGTAATGAATAAATACCACATTATTCCATTTATAATAATATCTAAGTAATGGATGCAGAGACACAGAAGCCATTTCAAACAATTTAGTTAAATTTTACACACCTACAATAGGCTATTTGAGAATATATAGCTAAGTAGAAATTATAGATATAGTTACTACTTCAATTCGATTGTCTCAAATTAATAACAAGACAGGATACTGCAACCATTTAATAATTAAAATGCTAATTTAGTATTTTTCTGAGAATTTATTTATCTTCTGAAGTCTTGTGATTGATTATTGAACACAGTTTGAGATTTTGCTGCATTCACCAAAACCCGTGTGAGATAAATCACCCCAATCACATGCTTCTCAACTCACTATCTATGCAAGTGAGATGTTGTGCGAATCAGTCAGTGAGTCATGTGGCTAGCAAACCAGGAGATCTCATTACAAGGAACCTCGATCATCCGAATATCGGATTATCCGAAGGGGATCTCAAGGTCCCGATTAGAGACATTACGTCAAAGAGCTGTTTCAACCCTGATCACGTATTTTTCTTTACAGGTACAGTGTTTAAAAACGAACTTGGTTCACTGAAATGTTGCCGAGGACAGTACTGGGCAATCCAGGCACCGTCTCCAAATGAATGACCTCCCGCCTTCTCTCTGTCCCCTGGCATTTTCCCTGGAGTTCTACACAGGGGTGAACTCTAAACCTCCCTTCCCCAGTTAATCTCTCAAACATTGTCTGTGCAGACAAAGTAGGAACTTGTCAAAATGTTGTGTGTGTGTCCTATTTGAAGAGTTATGTCACAAAGGCGGCAACAGCAACAGCAGCAGTCTTACAGTCTGGCTGCCCCAGAAAGCAGCTGTGTGTGCGTGCTGCACGGGTGTAGGTCGGACAGGGGTTGGGGGCGTGGATGAGATTTGGACAGTGGGTGGAGATGGAAAGGGGGTTGGGAGGGGGGAGGAGGTTAGTGTTGGACAGGGTTGGGGAGGGCATGAGTGGGGTGTAAGTGGACAAGGGGGAGCGGACGGGGGTTGGGAGTGAGCAGGGTGGGAGAGGACGGGGTTGGGGGCAGGGTCTTACTTGCAGTGTGCTTTTGCCTAGTCTCCTGAATGGGGAACAGACTTCACAGAAAACTCTACGCCCCAGATGAAAGCAATTAACTGAATAATCAATTATTAGTGCCCGTCCACCTCGTTCAGATAATCGAGGTTCCTCTGTATTTGCAAGACTTTCCAGGGTGGAATGCTCTAGCACTATATTTGAAGACCAGCTGGACACCACTTCATTCACTACAAGCCAGGAATCTCCTCTCAGTCTGTGGCAGCTTCCACCAGAACTCCAGATATCCTCCAAGTAGTCCACACTGGCTCTCACTGGCTGCTGGATTTGTACTCAGACCTATATACCATTGCTCTAGCTATGGTACTCTGCATCAATGCACAGTGATGGGATGAAGCAATGTGCCAAGTTGAACCCACAGAGATAAAAAGCAGCAGATAGGCACCCAGACAACTTTATCTCAGACACTCCAGAGATGCCCTGCCTGAATAGACCACATTAGTTTCAGCAATTCAAGCCAAGGTGGGGGCAGACAGCCTGCACCTGCAGCCATGCTGGAAACTCTCAGCAGATCGAGATCCTCTGGGGTCTGATCCTCAGGGATGCCAAAGTCTTCAAGTCACCACAGCATACCATTCAGCATGCGTCCTCCACCTCAGGTGAGGAAGTGAACCTGCATCTAGACATAGTGGGAAAGAAAACCTTCTCAGGGCACATCAATGGCATAAGTGTTCAATTATTGTACAGAATAAGCACAGTAAAGATATCTTCATTTGTAATGTTCTACTTTCTATTGTAGTCTTATTGTTCCAATATGACCAGAGAAGGTCCTTTGAAGTGAAAGATGTAGTGCATCTTCAATTAGCAAAAGGATATGTTACATTTCAATCATCATACCTTGGTTCTTCTCTCATAAGAAAGAAAGTAGGATGACCAGAAGTCATTTCATTCAACATGGAATCTCACAACCGCAATTTGAAGAATGGAGTCTATGCACTACAGATGGATCTTGGGGACATTGACTGTGATGATAAGATCTAAGGGAGGAGCCAGGACCGCAGATGTCCATTTGACAGACACAATTTCTGGGAGTGATGGGGCCTTAGGATGTGGGATACCTCAGAAGCACATTAATAGGTTAAGTAAATGGGCAAAAAGTTGGCAAATGGAATGTAATACGGGAAAAAGTGAATTGTTTATTTTGGAAGGGACAAAAGAACAAAATATTATTTAAATGGAGAAAAATTGCAGAAAGCTGCAACACAAAGGGACTTGGGTACTTATGCATGGAACACAGAAAGCCAGCACACAGGTGCAGAAGGTAATCAGAAAAGCTAATGGAATGTTGGCTCTTACTTCAAGATGTTGGGCTACAAGAGTAAGGAAATCTTACTGCCACTGTAGAAAGTGCTTGACAGACCACATCTGGGAGTACTGTGATCAGTTTTGGTCTCCCTATTTCAGGAAAAATATTGCAGGGGAGGCAGTTCACAGAAGGTTCTTAGGACAATCCCTGTGTTATGAGCAAAGACTAAACTAGTTGGGGCTCTACTTACTGAAGTTTAGAAGAATGAGTGGTGACCGCTTTGAAATCTATAGAATTCTTAAAGGGCTTAACAGGGTTAATTCTAAGAGGACATTTCCCCTCATGGGAGAGTTTAGGACCAGAGAGCATAGCTTCAGAATGAAGTGCCAATTTTAAACTGAAATAAGGAGGAATGTCTTCATTCAGAGGGTTGATTACATTTGGAACTCCTTGCCACAATGAACTACAGGAGCAGAGTCCTGGTGTATGTTTAAGACTGAAATAGATAGATTCTTGATCAGTAGGGGAATTGGGATTATGAGGCAAGAGCAGGAAAGTGGATGTGAGGAATGTCAAATCAGCTGAATGGTGAAACAGGCTGCAGGGGACAAACGGCTTGCTCCTGTTCCCATTTCTTATAGTCTTATGGTCTAGGTATTCACCAGGGATAAGTCCATTGTTTAAGGATCATTTTAGCACAAACATGAAGGCAGATGAGGTAGTGGAAGTGCTGCATATATCACATGTTTTAACATTAAAGTTTGTCCAGGGCATCAAGGGCAAAGTTTATACATACACTGTAGCTTTTATAGAGTTGAGGATATTAGAGCTTTAGCCGAATGGATAAATCAAAATTTTATTGCATGAATACAATCAGCAAAATAGGTCAATGAGGATTGCAAACTGCAAACAGAGTTGAGAGCCAACTATGCAAATGAAATATATATATATATATATATATTAAAAAAATCAGAAAAGGTCTCAAACCATTCATCCTAGAAGCAGGCAGTTGTAAAGTTCTCTACGGACTCTTGGGCTTAACAGAACTACTGCCCCATTTTCCTCTGTTTGATAAGTCATCTGGTGTATGTTAGGATCCTTACCCTCATCTTCCTTCTCAGAGGTTTCCTCTCACTTCTGCATCTTCTTATTTGTCAATACTTCCCCTTTTGGCAAGTGAGATTGTGGATGGTGCAACAGACCATGATGATGCAGGACACCCTATTTAGGAGCTCCGTGGGTTTACTCTGGGTGCTCCAGTTTCCTCCCACCATCCAAAGATGTGCAGGTCAGGTGGATTGACCATGCTAAATTGCCCAAAGTGTCCAGGGATGTGTGGGTTAGGTGCATTAGTTAGGGGTAAATGTACAGTAATTGAGAATGGATTTGGGTGGGATACTATTCGGCAGGTCAGTGTGGACTTGTTGGACAGAAAGGGCCTGTTCTCAGTGCATGACACCATGTGATCTCTTCAGGCATCAGACCCTCATTATCAGGAGGGCTATGGTATGTTCCACAATGGCTCTGACTGAAAGTATAGCAATAATGTATCTTTCTTTGGTGAATTCTTCTTCTGAGTTGTGATCAGCCAGGTGTGTAGAGGGCGTCTCTCATTGCCCAAGAGCTACAAGTGTATGGGCAAAAAATCTTTGAAAAGGCCCACCACCTGCAAGTACTCCAAGATGGACATGTCATGGCATCTTCCCGGTATCTGGGTTAGACCTGCAAAATCTGTTGCGGTCATCAATAATTTGAACATTAAGGGATTGGAATCCTTTTCTGTTGACGAAGACTGCTGGTTCATGATGGGGTGCATTTGTTTGCATCTTGCACCTGCAGGAAACCAGCAATGGCGAAGCATTCTAATGCCCAATGATCTGACTCTCAGTATCAAGGGGCAAAAAGATGAATCGGTAAGCTGTTGTGAAGAAAGCATCCCAAATGTAATTATGAGTGGTGGACTGTGAAATGCCCCAGAAGTTCCCAGTAGTTCCCTGAAATGACACGCTGACAAAACAATTAAAGACACCCGATACCTTTTGGGCTACCCCAATCCCGTGAGTGCAAATTCTCATCCAGAAGCTAGCATAGGTGTGACACCATAGTTCAGATATCATAGAATCCTTACAGTGTGGAAACAGGCCCTTCAGCCCAACAAGTCCACACTGACCCGCCGAAGAGTATCCTACCCAAACCCATTCACCTTTACTGTACATTTACCCCACTAATGCACCTAACCTACACATCCCTGAACACCTTGGGCAATCCACCTAATCTGCACACCTTTGGATTGTGGGCAAGGAAACCTGAGCACACGGACAGGGAGAGAATACGCAAACCCCACATAGACAGTTGCCTTGAGGCTAGAATCGAACCCGGGTCCTTGGCGCTGTGAGGCAGCAGTGCTAACCACGGAGCCACCGTGCCATTCCATGCAGATATTCTTGCAGATAACTGCACACATACTTGTAGATCTTGTCCTGAACAAGATCCCTATTCCTTGTCATGTTCTGCTGCTTCTTCCTTTGAAGGCTGTTTGGCAGCCAGTGCTAGCTGCTGCTATTATTGCTGCCGGCGGAGTTCTTTTTGCTATCTTCTGCAATGGTCCCTTTGCATAAGACCACAGAATTGCTGGTTTGACCTCTAACATCCTCAACTTACAGCAGATCTGTGAGAACAGTAGGAAGTATAAAGTCTTAGCAAAGGGATATTTCAGTTCTAACACCCTTTCCTCATTAAGGTCCAGGTTATGGTCCCTCAGAGGGGAGTGTTGCACTTGGGCAGGGCACCAAGCAACATGCACTGACTGACCATCGTTCACTTCTAGCCCAATAACCATGCCTCCCCTTCATTTTTCACAACAGGCCATGCTCTTAATGCACATGTAGTGTGTTGGCTGTGTAAGCTCCTGGAACAGGAGAACCTGATATTGACAGAGCACCGTGCCACACAGCAACATGCACCCCTCCCACCCCCGACTTGAATATCATGTTTAACTATTTGCCACAGCTACATGTTCCTATCTTTCATTCTAAAGCTTCTCCTTCAGTGACAAGCTGCCTTGTTTTCTACACTGAACTGTCACCTGAGAAGCTAATGTGTCATTGTGATACAGTTGGTTGGAGCAACAGTCCAGCAACACATTGAATGTTAACTAACACACAGTCATCTACTACATTTAGAGAAAAAAAATGTAGACAAGAAGCATTCCAAAATAATTGGCAAAAACTCACCTGGATTGGAGCCAAATAATCAAAGTCATCAACTTCACAGCTCAATGATGCAAGTGAGTCTCTGAAGTGTTGGTTGTCTCAACAGACAGAACTTATTGGAAAGAGCAAGTTAATTCCTCCAACTAAGAATGGAGGACTTACTTGTGAAAGTTTATTTCAAAAGCAAGAATCTGATTTTTGGACACTTGCCCAATTAATTCATACTCACCATTATTTTTGACACCCCAGTGAGTGGAAAATCATGCCTATTCTATTCACAAACCTTTAAGAGGTATTAAACTTGGCAATGTGGGAAAACTTAATTAGCATCTACATCTGAAATGTAAAACTGCTGAAACGAGGTTAATGACTACCCCTACTGATATTATTTCAGCTATATTAGATTGTCAGGCTCAGCAACGGCTTCCAAATTTCTCAGAACATATGGTTTGAATGAACAGAAGGGGAAAATCTAGAAGGGTTTATTTGATAAATGACAATAAATTCCACATAAATTGTTCCCAGCTGGCAGTTTTACTTTCTACTGAATTTGCTTTTAATTTTACTTAAAATATTATTTCTATATAAACAGGAAAAGTATTGGCTGATGGATCCCTGATATTACTTACCCAGTCATATTCATTCACATCACAACCATAGTCAAGCAGCATGTTTACAATGTTCGAGTAGCCTTTACTGCTGGCAAGTGACAGTGCACTCTCCCTCCCATTGGCTAAGAGATGTGGATCTCCTCCCTTTCAAAAGGAAATACACAAGATGCAATTTAACTTCAAAAACATAAAACTAATAGATGGCCTTAAGTTAAAATGACATAGTACACACATTTTAAAAAGACAAAATCATAAATTAACTAAATCAGGAGTAAAACTATTTACAACATATAAAAATCAGTTTTGGAAGATTACATTTTCAGGATTCAGCTATTTTAGTAGATATGGAAAATTAAAATGGCTTATTCAAGGGTTATGTATCCCATGTCAAAACATAGCTAAATTAGGAGACACAGCAAAGAATATGGGGTCCCAGTAACTGTCAGGCCAAAGCCCTGAAGATGTAGACACCAGAAAGAAGGAAAAAAAAACACAGGCTTGCATTTATATCGTACCTTTTATGATCACCTCAAAGCACATTACAGCCAATGAGATACCGTAGAACTGCAGTCACTGATGTAATGTAGGAAACTTGCTCATAGCAAGCTCCCAAAAATGGCAATGTGATAATAACACAATAACTTATTTTGGTGATGCTAATTGAGGCAGAGAGATTATCAAGTCAACCCGACCCCCACCACCCCAACTCAAACCCCTGATAGTATTTGAAGAATCTTCCAAACACGTAACCACCATCATCTTGAAGGTCAAGGGATACATGGAAAGATCATGATTTGCAAATTCTCCACTGAGACACTCACCATCCTAACTTGGAAATGTATTGCTGTTCATTTAGTGTCATTGAGTCAAAATCCAGGAACTCTCTATCTAACAGCATTGTGGGTGTCCTTACAGACGGCAGTGATTCAGGAAGGCAACTCACCACTACTTCTCAAGAACAACTAGCAATAGGCCCTGCTAGCGACAACTTAGCAAAGTATAACTTAGCGAAGGTAAGTGGGAAAACGGAGGACTGGGAAGCTTTTAAAGAACAACAGAGGATTAGTAAGAAGGAAATACGCAGAGAAAAAATGAGGTACGAAGGTAAACTGGCCAAGAATATAAAGGAGGATAGTAAAAGCTTTTTTAGGTATGTCCAAGGCAAAAAAATGGTTAGGACAAAAATTGGGCCCTTGAAGACAGAAGCAGGGGGATATATTACTGGGAACGAAGAAATGGCAGAGGAATTAAATAGGTACTTCAGATCTGTGTTCACTGGGGAAGACACAAGCAATCTCCCTGAGGTAACAGTGGCTGAAGGACCTGAACTTAAGGGAATTTCTATTTGCCAGGATTTGGTGTTGGAGAGACTGTTAGGTCTGAAGGTTGATAAGTCTCCGGGACCTGATGGCCTGCATCCCAGGGTACTGAAGGAGGTGGCTCGGGAAATCGTGGATGCACTGGTGATTATTTTCCAGAGTTCAATAGAATCGGGGTCGGTTCCTGAGGATTGGAGGGCGGCTAATGTTGTGCCACTTTTTAAGAAGGGTGGGCGGGAGAAAGCAGGAAATTATAGACCAGTTAGTCTGACCTCAGTGGTGGGAAAGATGCTGGAGTCTATTATAAAGGATGAAATTACAGCACATCTGGATAATAGTAACAGGATAGGACAGAGTCAGCATGGATTTATGAAGGGGAAATCATGCTTGACTAATCTTCTTGAATTTTTTGAGGATGTAACTCGGAAGATGGACGAGGGAGATCCAGTGGATGTAGTGTACCTGGACTTTCAGAAAGCTTTTGATAAAGTCCCACAAAAGAGGTTAGTGAGTAAAATTAGGGCGCACGGGATTGGGGGCAAAGAACTAGATTGGATAGAGAATTGGTTGGCTAATAGGAAACAAAGGGTAGTGATTAACGGCTCCATTTCGGAATGGCAGGCAGTGATCAGTGGGGTACCGCAGGGATCCGTGCTGGGACCGCAGCTTTTTACAATATATGTAAATGATATAGAAGATGGTATCAGCAATAACATTAGCAAATTTGCTGATGACACAAAGCTAGGTGGTAGGGTGAAATGTGATGAGGATGTTAGGAGATTACAGGGTGACCTGGACAAGTTAGGTGAGTGGGCAGATGCATGGCAGATGCAGTTTAATGTGGATAAATGTCTGGTTATCCACTTTGGTGGCAAGAACAGGAAGGCAGATTACTACCTCAATGGTATCAAATTAGGTAAAGGGGCTGTTCAGAGAGATCTGGGTGTTCTTGTCCACCAGTCAATGAAGGCAAGCATGCAGGTACAGCAGGTCGTGAAGAAGGCTAATAGCATGCTGGCCTTCATAACAAGAGGGATTGAGTATAGAAGCAAAGAGGTGCTTCTGCAGCTGTACAGGGCCCTGGTGAGACCACACCTGGAGTACTGTGTACAGTTCTGGTCTCCAAATTTGAGGAAAGACATTCTGGCTATTGAGGGAGTGCAGCGTAGGTTCACAAGGTCAATTCCTGGAATGGCAGGATTGCCTTACACGGAAAGACTGAAGCGACTGGGCTTGTATACCCTTGAGTTTAGAAGACTGAGAGGGGATCTGATTGAAATGTATAGGATTATGAAAGGACTGGACACTCTGGCAGGAGGGAACATATTTCCATTGATGGGGGAGTGCCGAACCAGAGGACACAACTTAAAAATACGGGGTAGACCATTTAGGACAGAGATGAGGAGAATCTACTTCACCCAGAGAGTGGTGGCTGTGTGGAATGCTCTGCCCCAGAGGGCAGTGGAGGCCCAATCTCTGGATTCATTTAAGAAAGAATTGGATAGAGCTCTTAAAAATAGTGGAGTCAAGGGGTATGGAGATAAGGCTGGAACAGGATACTGATTAGGAATGATCAGCCATGATCATGTTGAATGGCGGTGCAGGCTCGAAGGGCAGAATGGCCTACTCCTGCATCTATTGTCTATTGTCTATTGTCAACCATATCTTGTGAATAAAAAAAAAATGTGCAATGGGATTTACCTGAAATGACAGATAGGATCTTGGTTTAACCTCTTATCCAAAAGACAGAAGCTCAGACAACAAAAACAAAAACAAATTTAGCTTGCCGTTGATTAACTCTCCAGTCATCAGGAAAGTGATGGAAGAAGTGATCTTAAGAGGTTGTTCAATCTAGTGTGGCAAAGAGCCTGAATCAATCGGGATCTGGCAGAGATGGGGTATTGCATTTATTGGCTGAAGTCATACTTGGCACACAGGAAAATGGTTGTTGTTGGTGGTGGCTAATCATATCAGCTCCACGACATTGACTGAGTGCCTTGCTGCAGATTTATTTAATGACTTGTCCTCCAACATAAGATCAATGAAGATAGGCAGTGGATGTTGGCTTTGTAGACTTTACTAAAGCATATAACAAGGTCCCACATAGTAGGCTGGTCCATAAGAATAAGAATATGGGATCCATGGTGAGTTGATAAGTTTGAATACAAAATTGGCTTGGTCATTGAAGGCAGGGTAGACATGTATGGGCCTGTTACCAGTGGAGTTCTGCAAGGATCAGTGCTAGGACCTCAGTTGTTTGTAATTTATATAAACAAACAGTTTGGATGAAAATCTAAGTGGTCTAATTCGTACATTTGCGGACGACATAAAAATTGGAGGAGTTGTAGATAGTGAGGAGCAGATACGATAGCGACATTTAAGAGGGGTTTAGAAAGATGTGGACAGGCAGGGGAGAGAGAGAGAGAGAGAGAGAGAGATAGGGCCAGACAGATTGGATTAGTTTAGAATGGCATAGTGGTTGGCACAGACATGGTAGGTTGAAGGGGCCATTCCTGTGCTGTACTGTTCTACATTCGATAAGATAGTTACTCACCATCCCATTCACTGGCTAACAAAAACTCTCCATACTGTACAGAATCTACAGAATGCACTACAGTAATTGCCATGGCTTCTTAAGCAGCAGCTCCAAAAATTTCAGCCTCCACTTATCCAGATAGACAAGGACATAAAGAACATGAGAGTACTATTGCTTTCATGCCATCCTAACTTGGAAATTTTACAATATTCTTCATGACTGGATCTAATCTCCTGAACCTTCTACCTAACCACCTGTAGGAATTTCTTTACCACATGGACTAAAGTAGTTTATGAAGGCCAGATCATCTGTAGTGTAATTACAAATGGGTGATAAATGTTAAGCCTGCCAAAGTGCACACATATCAAAGAATAATTAAAAGCAAGGACATCTTTTGCACACAATTTTATTCAACATTACCAAATTTTGTTGAAATTTGTGGTATATGTTTCCTTCTTACTGCTGAGTTGAACATTTAGCTAATATCTGCACTCATATGGGTCAAGATTGATAAATACAACACTATTACCAACATAAATCCAGTTGCTCCTCAATACCCTTGTAGGTAAATATAGTAATATTATAGTACTATTCCATGTAGATCATTAAACACCCAGCTGAGTTCATTAATTTTAGTGGAGATGCAATTTTAGCACAACTGTACTGAGATAGGCTCAGGCTCAAGGTTCTCTCAGTTGTTTGCAGAATGGGTTGAAGCAAAAAGAGCCTCTCCTTTGTTGTGAAAGAAGTTGGTTGAATCATCTTCTAAAAATAATTGTTTAAGTTCGCACCCAGAAAGCTAACAGCCATTAAGTCCTACTTGAGATAGCATCTTCAGGACAGGAGTAAAACAAAAAAGAAACAAAAACGAACTCCAAATTCAAAATGTTGTATCGCATTGCCAGTCACAAAGTTACATGGGCACCAATAAACTGCATTATTAAAACTTTAATGAAGACTTCTGTAACTATGTAGGGGAATGGTTAGAGACAATTGGGCTGAAGATTTTGGCATGTATTTTCATGTTTGATATTTCGTGAGCACAATCAACATCATTGCACTATTGGAAACATACAACTTAAAATACACATCTTCATTGTCTATTCTACTCATTAAATAAAAGGGAACCCAAGTCTAACTAGTTTCATTTGCTCTCTAATAATTTAATAATTGACTTTTAATTTATTACAACTACTATATACAGAACAGAAATAAATTCCTTACATTCTGTAGCAAAAATTCCACCACAGCAATTTGTCCATGAGCTGCTGCCCACATCAATGGTGTAAATCCTTGCTCATCTTGCATGTTTAGCAGATTGTCTAGAAAAGTAATAAAATAGAGGCTTTCATTCAGGTCTACAGACTTGTGTACAAGCTCAACAGGCATCAAGGTCATTTTACAATTCATGCATCTTATTTGTACAAATCAAAAACTCAACCTCTAAGAACTTACCTTGCTCTATACGGCTTGCCAAATAAATTAATTCCCCTTGTGCAGCCAACTGATGTACAGACAAAGCTATAAAAAATATATTAACAAATTAGTGCCCGATAGAAACCAGTTAAACTATTTAGCTAAGGCAATTTATTCCACAAAACTTCAATTAAAGCTATATTTTCCTTAAAATAGACGATAAACAAAACCCCTCGTTTTTTCTCATTTTATTTTCATTTCTATTTTTCCTAAACCACCGTGGAGCCTATCACTTCATGCCACTACATGCACAAACTGGCTAATGACACAGAGAGCACATTGGGAGCCTGTGAACAGATTTGAATATTTTGCTAGCTAATGAAAAAGACAAACAAGAGAAATGGAATTTGATAAAAGAATAGGGAATGTTAAAACTAACCATAACAACATTTGGCCCATTCTATTATAAAGCAACAACTGATTTGGACTTTGGTTTCAGCAAACTATCTAGTCTTCGCGCACTCATGCAATAAACCTGCACCATTATTAAAGATTATGTTTGGTAGTACACGTTAAATCCAAGGTCATTTGGATGCAAATCAATTATGTTTACACAAGACTTACAGTGCAAGAGTAAAGGTGCAGCTGAGATTTCATTGCCACGATGTTTGTTAGTCAGAGTTGTCGACTGTTTAATGGGCGAGAAATGCTTGGTCACTGATGGTGTATAGACATGTCTTACTTGAATTCCAGGAGAAGCAGAGGTGTGTATGTTGCACTCAGCTGCAAACAACATAAGTTAACACCTGAAAATTGGCCTTATTTATGCAAAAACTAATCATACAGTAATCTTCACAATAACAAGCAAATTATAATTGTTTCCACATGTATGCAATATAGAATTGACAGAAGTGTGGTTGGGAGCTGGTTGGAGATATGTAAATTGATCTTGCTAAATAATCAGAATGTTAAAAAAAGAACCAAAGTCAGCAGATGCTGGAAATCAGAAACAAACAGTAATTGCTGGAAAAACTCAGGTCTGGTAGAATTTGTGGAGAGAAAGCAGAGTTAATGTTTCAGTGACAGTTCTGAAGAATGGTCAGTGGTCTCAAAACATTAACTCTGTTTTCTCTTCACAAATGCTGCCAGACATGCTGAGTTTTTTCAGCAATTTCTATTCATCAGAATGAGAGTTACTTTGCTTTCAATTGTTACTCTTATCTGTGCTTCTCTTCAACTCAGTGATCAGGCTACAGAATAATGTAACATTTCTTCTTTTCCCTGTCCACCCAATGCAAAAAAATAATTGGAGGCAATTGGTCTTCTTTTATCTCTGTGCAAGTGAATCTGTTTTAAGAGAGTTAAAAATCACACAACACCAGGTTATAGTCCAGCAGGTTAATTTGGAAGCACTAGCTTTCCGAGCGCCGCTCCTTCATCAGGTGGTTGTGGAGTATACGATTGTAAGACATGGATCCATGCAAGATTCTGTAAATCCATTTTTTAAGATTAGAATCAGTCTGGCAATTGTGGCACAGACAGACAGCCTCACACAGGGCAGCTCACATCTTCAATGCATTATCTGGACCGATATGACACCAATTGTTAAAGTTCACTTGAAAATGTCTAACTTTTAAAAAAAGGTTTTGCAATTTACATATGAAAGAACTGAAATCAACACGGTCATTCGAAAAGTTGAGAGTCTTAACGAACAATGCAGGTTTTTTTCAATATATAATTTCAGTGACATCACAGTGTAAACCTTTGCTATAAATTGTGTGTCTTACAATCTTATACTCCACAATAACCTGATGAAGGAGCATCGCATCAAAAGCTAGTACTTCCAAATAAACCTGTTGGACTATAACCTGGTGTTGTGTGATTTTTAACTTTGTACACCTCAGTCCAACACCGACATCTCCAAATCATGTTTTGAGAAGAGTTCAAATCCAACCCAAAATGCCATATAGTCAGCAAGCCACACAAGATGCTTGTCACTTTGTTTCCCAATCTTTCCTATCTTACTACTGGCATTTAGAATTTGGGATTAGAAAGAAGATATTCAAGTTTATAGATGACACTACAATGGTCAGGTGAATGGTGACATGCAGAAAATTGAAAAAGGGGATTGTGCAAGCAACTGGACAGTAATTCCACTGGAATTGCAGTCTAAATGAAAGATATTAAAAGGAGGAGAATCAGCAGCAGCTTTAAAGGTTCAGATCTGCAGATACTTAGGACAATTAAACAAATGATAGGTAAGTATTTCACCCTCTAAATTTTCTGTCCACCAGCTCCAGCAGTGCAGCACTTCTTCAGTACTGAAACAGTTGCCGACTTTGTTATTTGTGCTGAAGTCCTGGAGTGGGAATAGAATTCACAAGCTTATGACTTGGTGAGCGACCATAGCTAATAAAATGGAAGTTCATCGACTGGATCATATTGAAAGCAGAAATTGATTTCACTTCTGACACATGACCTAATGTAGAATTTCAAATATTTACAATAGTTGTTTATAATTATTCAAAATAGCTTTGTTAAACTTACAATTCACTGATGTAACATGCCCTACACACATTTCTATGATTCTACAACAAATATTTTGGTCTATACTATTAATTAAATCCCTTCAACTCTAGAATATTATGCAGCATGGTGGCTCAGTGATTAGTCCTGCTCCTTCAAAGCACCAGGGACCCGGGGGTCAATTCCACCCTCGGGCATCTGTCTGTGTGGAGTTTGCACATTTCGCTGGATGCTTTGGTTTCCTTCCACAATTCAAGGATTAGGTGGATTAGCTATGGAGAATGCAGAGTTACAGGGTTAGGAGAAGAGGTGGGTCTGGGTGGCATGCTCTTTGGAGGGTCAGTATGGACTTGAGCCAAAATGTCTGCTTCCACACTGTAGGGATTCTATGATTCTAACACAAAGACATTTTTGTGTAATGTAACAATCAGCAATGAACGGTTCTCTTAGATCCTAATCATCACTGCTGTTTACACTTGTTTTCCATTGTTCTGATTGTATCTCAATAAATTATTAAAACACATGCTCTACATTTTTCCAAAGCATAACTGACATGATCATTGTATATCATCCATGAATTTAATTCATTTTAGTTTTCTTTCATGAAAGAATTTCCATATTTCTAAATTCATAAGTACCTTTTGTTATGTTAGTATAAACATAATCAATAACCTTCTCTTGTTGGTCTCACCTTTTCTCTTTGTTTTCTAAGAGGAACTCACTTGATTTTTCTCTCTTAATTTATTAATTTCAAACTGTTTTTACATCGGCACTTTTAAAGTAATAAAATGTCCCAAAGTTCTTCCCAGAGACATTATAAAATAAAATGTGACACTGAGCTAGAAGATGATATTGGGGATGATGATCAAAAGCTTGTTCAAAGTGTTATATTTAAGGCATGTCTTAAAGGAGGAATGCAAGATAGAGAGATGGAGAGGTTTCCAGAGCTTAGGACCAAGGCAACCGAAGGTAATAAAGAATAATTTAAAAAGGGATGCTGAAGAGGCATAGATACGTGAGAAGATTATGGGGATGAAGGAGATAACACAGACATATCTAGGCCAAACCATGAGATAATCTTTTCAATCTTGTTTTTAGTTAAAATAAAATTTGACTTGCAATTAAGCCATGTACACGTGGCTCAGAAAACAAATATTTTCTGAGTTCTTAAAACCAATTAAGATCCTTGCATTTTATTTACCTTTGAATAGTACAGAGGCAACTTCTAGATCAGAGTTCACCTGATCTTGAATATTTTTACTCTCTTCTTCATTCAGAGATTTTACAAACCGAGAGCAGACATTCATATCAAATCTATTTGGTAGGACAAATTTCATTCCCAAGGCAACATTCTGGGAGGGACCACCATCTTCATTAATTTCTGCACGAGGCTCCAGCTTGATATATGGAACTCCAGCAAAGGAGGATTGATTTTCACTTCCATCTCCAGAAGGGTCAGCTTCAACAGTTGGGTTCTCTACTGCAGACATTCCTGCTCTGTTCAGATGGTACAATCTGTTACTCCATCTGTTGGTACAACATTGAATTACAGCAGTTTAGCAGACATTAATTTGAACACCTGAATCTACCAATGTAACGAATACCATGAAGGCAAGGGTTCACCAAATTGTTGTGGTTCTGTTCGCCGAGCTGGGAATTTGTGTTGCAGACCTTTCGTCCCCTGTCTAGGTGACATCCTCAGTGCTTGGGAGCCTCCTATGAAAGCTGCTTCACAGGAGGCTCCTAAGCACTGAGGATGTCACCTAGACAGGGGACGAAAGGTCTGCAACACAAATTCCCAGCTTGGCGAACAGAACCACAACAACGAGCACTGAGCTACAAATCTTCTCACAAACTTTGTTCACCAAATTAGCAGCCATAAGCTCATCTGGTAGAATTTTTACCAGAGTCAGAAGGTTACAAAATCCCACACCAGTCCAAATCTTGACAGCACATCTTCCAGGTTGATGTCTCAGTTCAATAATAAAGAATTTCTGCATTAGCAGAATGACTGAATTGTTCTAACATTGGTTATAGGTTGTAAGTCATTTACCTGACCTTTGGATAATAAACCAGGGTTCTGCTTATTCATGCCAGTGGCTTCTGTACAACACTGCATGCTGCCCTTGAAGCAGCTGTGTTAGTGCAGAGAATGTCACACATCTCCTTTTGGAACGTGCCTTTGCAAAGAAATTCTGAACAAAGATTCAGTGATTTTTGTCCAGAGCAACTCCATGATACAATATGGGCTGTTTGTTGGGACACACCCTGAGACAAACATTGACTGCGCCCAAGGATCATCAACTTGGTGAAAACTGATCTTTGGTCTGCCTGAAAGTTGTTGGTCTTTCAGTGTAAAGATTTGAATTCAACTACATGTTGTAGATTGGCACATTCCAAGGTCCAGGACTACACACTGAGGGATATACTAAAGCTTCAGGCAGCTACCAAGGCACAGTTGATCAAGACTGCTGTCTAAAGTCTTTCTGTTAAAGTACAAGAAGGGTCCGTTCAGTTGTCATACCCCCTCAGTGCCTCAGAATGAATACTCTGTACTACATCCTCAGGAGAATTCATACTCTCAACAAACAGTATTTCAATTCCATCTCAAACATCAAAAACTGCAAGTACAACAAACTTTTATCCACCCACCTCCATAACCAGCGCTCCTCAAACATTCCAGAAGATTCCCCTGGCCTCGGAAACGCCATTAGCCATGCGGCTGACGCAGCTTCCACCCCCATGCTGCATGATGATGTCACTTCCGCCCACATCATGGCCACTCCCACAGCCACTTCCGGCCCTCACATCATCGCTGATGCCACACACTCAGTGACTCCCGCCACCCCTACTGCCATGATCACCACCACTTCCGCCTCCACCAGCGCCACTCACCTGCATTCTGCTGACACGGCCCCCACAGACCCCACTGTCACTATCGTCACACCCCAGAACCCCGAGAGCAAGATCACCCCAGCTCGTGCCTCCACCCCCATTCCCCCCACCATCACACCCACTCCAGGTACTGGCTCTGATCCCACTCCCAGCTCCACACCCACACCAGATCCCAGCTCCCGGCCCTGCCGAGTTTTCACCATCCCCCCAGACCTCCCCCTCACTGAGGACGAACGATCAGTCCTCAGCAAAGGACTCACCTTCATCCCCCTCCGTTCACGCATCAATGAATTTAATACACGACGTGACATCGAACAATTCTTCCGTCGCCTCCGCCTCCGAGCTTACTTTCACAATCAGGACTCCCGCCCACCTTCCGAGGACCCCTTCACCCACCTCCAACACACTGCATCCACCTGGACACCCCGCTCTGGCCTATTACCTGCCCTCGACCTCTTAATTTCCAACTGCCGCCGGGACATCAACCGCCTCAACCTGTCGTCCCCCCTCCCCCACTCCAACCTCTCACCCTCACAACGCGCAGCCCTCCAATCCCTCTGCTCCAATCCCAACCTCACCATCAAGCCAGCGGATAAAGGGGGCGCAGTGGTAGTCTGGTGCACTGACCTCTACACCGCTGAAGCCAAACGCCAACTTGAGGACACCTCTTCCTACTGCTCCCTCGACCATGACCCCACCCCCCATCACCAAACCATCATCTCCCAGACCATACAGAACCTCATCACCTCAGGAGATCTCCCACCCACAGCTTCCAAACTCATAGTCCGGGAACCCCGCACTGCCCGGTTCTACCTCCTTCCCAAGATCCACAAGCCTGACCACCCTGGCCGACCCATTGTCTCAGCATGCTCCTGCCCCACTGAACTCATCTCTACCTACCTTGACACTGTCCTATCCCCCCTAGTCCAGGAACTCCCCACATACATTCGAGACACCACACACGCCCTCCACCTCCTCCAAGACTTCCGTTTCCCCGGCCCCCAACGCCTTATCTTCACCATGGATATCCAATCCCTCTACACCTCCATTCGCCATGACCAGGGCCTCCAAGCCCTCCGTTTTTTCCTCTCCAAACGTCCCCAACAGTACCCTTCCACTGACACTCTCATTCGTTTGGCCGAACTGGTCCTCACCCTTAACAATTTCTCCTTTGAATCCTCCCACTTCCTCCAGACCAAAGGCGTAGCCATGGGCACACGTATGGGCCCCAGCTATGCCTGTCTCTTTGTTGGCTATGTAGAACAGTTGATCTTCCGTAATTACACCGGCACCACTCCCCAACTCTTCCTCCGCTACATTGATGACTGCATTGGCGCCACCTCGTGCTCCCGCGAGGAGGTTGAGCAATTCATCAACTTCACCAACACATTCCACCCTGACCTTAAATTTACCTGGACTATCTCTGACACCTCGCTCCCCTTCCTGGACCTCTCCATCTCCATTAGTGACGACCGACTTGACACTGACATTTTTTACAAACCCACTGACTCCCATAGCTACCTGGATTACACCTCTTCCCACCCTATCTCTTGCAAAAATGCCATCCCGTATTCCCAATTTCTTTGCCTCCGCCGTATCTGCTCCCAGGAGGACCAGTTCCACCATAGGACACACCAGATGGCCTCCTTCTTTAGAGACTGCAATTTCCCTTCCCATGTGGTTAAAGATGCCCTCCAACGCATCTCGTCCACATCCCGCACTTCCGCCCTCAGACCCCACCCCTCCAACCATAACAAGGACAGAACGCCCCTGGTGCTCACCTTCCACCCTACAAACCTTCGCGTCAACCAAATCATCCACCGACATTTCCGCCACCTCCAAAAAGACCCCACCACCAGGGATATATTTCCCTCCCCACCCCTTTCCGCCTTCCGCAAAGACCGTTCCCTCCGTGACTAGCTGGTCAGGTCCACACCCCCCTACGACTCACCCTCCCATTCTGGCACTTTCCCCTGCCACCGCAGGAACTGTAAAACCTGTGCCCACACCTCCTCCCTCACCTCTATCCAAGGCCCTAAAGGAGCCTTCCACATCCATCAAAGTTTCACCTGCACATCCACCAATATCATTTATTGTATCCGTTGCTCCCGATGTGGTCTCCTCTACATTGGGGAGACTGGGCGCCTCCTAGCAGAGCGCTTTAGGGAACATCTCCGAGACACCCACACCAATCAACCAAACCGCCCCGTGGCCCAACATTTCAACTCCCCCTCCCACTCTGCCGAGGACATGGAGGTCCTGGGCCTCCTTCACCGCCGCTCCCTCACCACCAGACGCCTGGAGGAAGAACGCCTCATCTTCCGCCTCGGAACACTTCAACCCCAGGGCATCAATGTGGACTTCAACAGCTTCCTCATTTCCCCTTCCCCCACCTCATCCTAGTTTCAAACTTCCAGCTCAGTTACTGTCTCCTTGACTTGTCCAACCTGCCTATCTTCTTTTCCACCTATCCACTCCACCCTCTCCTCCCTGACCTATCACCTTCATCTCCTCCCCCACTCACCCATTGTACTCTATGCTACTCTCTCCCCACCCCCACCCTCCTCTAGCTTATCTCTCCATGCTGCAGGCTTACTGCCTTTATTCCTGATGAAAGGCTTTTGCCCGAAACGTTGATTTCGCTGCTCGTTGGATGCTGCCTGAACTGCTGTGCTCTTCCAGCACCACTAATCCAGTAAATGGTTTCATGCACAACTAGAAATTGCATTTTGTTTTGCAACTGTAGGGAAAGTCTGACAAATGTCAAAATTCCAACGTTTTGTCTGTTTTCTCCTCTTTGCAAAGATTGCCCAGAACAGATTTAGAACCTTTGTATATGCTTATGGATTATTGTTGTGAATAAAGTATATTTTTGAAATAAAAATAAATGAGAGGAGAAATGAAGAGACCACTGACTCATCCACCTGGAATGTGCCTTGAAAAGGTCTTGAGAGACTTACAGTGCTTATTGTCAAGGTTCATTTCATGCAGCTCTGATGCAGTTTTCCTTAGGACATGCACTGGGACAAACATCAGCTATGTCTGGGGGGCCATTAACCTATGAAAGATGTTCTTAAGTCTGCTTGAAATGCATTGATCTTCCAGTGGATCTAAGACGTTTCTGCACTAATATATGAAGGGGCTGTTAAATTATAGACACCTCATAACTTATCTTGAAATATATATTGTTTCTGGTCATATTGGTAAAATGTTCCAATTTTTCTTTTGCTTGAAGACACCAAAGAGTGCAATGCTCAAAATAAAGAACACGATTTCTAAAATTATATTTTCTAGAACATCTGACTTGAACTGTTTTTCAATAGCTAATTTATGAATAAAGAACATTTTTGCACAAAGTAAGAGGATAAAAAATTCTAAAAGATACAGTGAGGAAAGACCACCATCTAAGGCCTTTCCGCCGTGATATCCTGAGGGGTTGTTAACTTGTAAAATCTCTTGTAGCGGAATGTAAATAGTTCCTTATTTTTTCTTCCAAACTGGCAAAGGCAAAGTAGAAACTTACAGATACAAGAGAAGGGGTTGATCAGTGAGCAAAGTTAAAGAATTTCTACTTTCTATGTGTCTTCAGTTTTTAGCTTATAACACAACAGTAAGGTTAAAGTAACTAAAGCAGCTTGGCCAAGTTGAATGCCTCCTATGGCATGTGTGCAGTCGTGGGCATTTGTTGTGATCTAGACAAAACAATGTGTAGTATCACCAATTGCACAAGTTGGAGTTCTAGATTTCAGAGCTTGAAAAGTGACCAGAGCCACTGGGTGTACCCATGAGGCAGAGAACTACATAGTGCCATAGACAGAGTCATACAGCATGCAAATAGACCCTTCTGTCCAAGTCATCCATGCCAACTAGACATCCCAATTTAATCTCGTCCCACTTGCCAGCATTTGGCTCATATCCCTCTAACCCCTTCCTATTCATATACCTATCCAGATTTCTTCCAAATGTCATAATTGTACCCACCTCCACCACTTCCTCTTACACCTTGTTCCATACACGCACCACTCTCTGCGGGAAAAAGCTTCCCCCCAACATTCTTTTCAAATATTTCCCCTCCCATCCTAAACCTATGTCCTCTTGTTTTGGATTCCCTCATCCTAGGAAAAAGACCTTGGCTGTTCACCCTACCCATATCCCTTATGATTTCATAAACCTCTAGAAGGTCACCCGTCAGTCTCTGACTGTCCAGGGAAAAGACCCAGCCTATTAAGCCTCTCCCTATAGCTCAAGCCCTCCAGTCCCGACAATATCCTTGTAAACTTTTTCTGCACCCTCTTAAGTTTAACAACATCCTTCCTGTGGAAGACAACCAGAATTGTATGCAGTATTCCAAAAGTGGCCTCATCAATGACCTGTACAGCCATAACCTGACGTCCCAACTCCTATACTCAAATTTAAGACCAATGAAGGCAAATTCCTTCTTCACATTCCTGTTTTCCTGCGATTTCACTTTCAAGGAACTTTGCACCTGCACCCTTTAGGTCTCTGGCAACACTCCCCAGGGCCCTACCATTAACTGTATAAGTTAATGAGTTAAGCTAATAAGTAAAGAGCTGGTTTTCCTCACACAAGTGCAACACCTCATATTTATCTGAAGTAAATTCCATCTGGCTCTTCTCGGCCCATTGGCCCATCTCATCAAGGTCCTGTTGTACAGGTAATTCTCCTATATTGTCATAGCTGCATTCCAGCAAAACTTCACTTCATAGAAAATTGCTTAATAGAAATAATGGTGCCTATGGAAAAAGTGGGGTTCAGGGCAGACCAGCAAAAAATATCATTCACGATTGCTCACAAATCACCCAACAGCCTAACACAAAGTATAGTACAGCCCGAATGAAAATTTAAGTCATATTTATTAACAAAACAAAAGTAAATTTATTACATTAAATTGAAAAAAAAACATCATCACCACCTCCACCATCAGGTGCAGTTGTGGTTACAGAAGTGGATGGCTGTGGTTGATTGTCTTCTGACTGTTTCTTGGGGGTTGGTTTAGATTGTGTGATATGCAGGTACAAGAACAAATTAGAAAGGCAAATGCTATGTAGAAGAGTAATGCCCTCCTACAGGGATTATACAAGAATATTCTTGTCTCAGAGGGACAGCAATGAGCATTCATTAGTTTAATTTTTAAGATTAAGCTGTTCAATGTATTGTACTGTACTGATCACGCGGCCTGATGGCAGCTGACATTGGTGCATGCACAGAATGAAGCGTATGAAATGATTGCTGCTGGAATCGCGCTGGAGCGAACAGAGGTTAGCATTTTCAAAAACACAGATCCCGAATTTTTCAGTGATGTTATGGTTAAATTGCACTGCTGAAGCAAGCTTTATACAAGAGCTATCTGTACCTTCTTCACTGCCCACTACACCACCTATTTTGGTGTCATCTGCAAACTTACTAACCATACCTCCTATATTTAAATGCAAATAAATAATGAAAAGCAGTGGACCCAATACTAATCCTTGTGGTGCACCACGGGTCACATGCATTCAGCCCAAAAGACGTCCCTTCACCACCACCCGCTGTCTCCTACCTTCAAGCCAATTTTGTATTCAATTGGCTGGGTCATAGAGTCATAGAGATGTACAGCATGGAAACAGACCCTTCGGTCCAACCCATCCATGCCGACCAGATATCCCAACCCAATCTAGTCCCACCTCTATAAGGTCACCTCTCGGCCTCCGGCGCTCCAGGGAAAATAGCCCCAGCCTGTTCAGCCTCTCCCTGAAGCTCAAATCCTCCAACCCTGGCAACATCCTTGTAAATCTTTTCTGAACCCTTTCAAGTTTCACAACATCTTTCTCCAATTTAGAACTTCAACTTTTAGATCTGGTTTATTCTTCTCCATCATGATTTTAAAACAAATAGAATTATGGTCACTGGCCCCAAAGTGCTCCTCCACTGACACCTCAGTCACTTGCCCTGCCTTATTTCCCAAGAGTAGGTCAAGTTTTGCACCTTCTTTAGTCGGTACATCCACATACTGAATCAGAAAATTGTCTTGTATGCACTTAAGATATTCCTCTCCATCTAAACCTTTAACACTATGGCAGTCCCAGTCGATGTTTGGAAAGTTAAAATCCCCTACCATAACCACCCTATTATTCTTAAAGATAGCTGAGATCTCCTTACAAGTTTGTTTCTCAATTTCTCTCTGACTATTAGAGGCTCTATAGTACAATCCCAATAAGGTGATTATCCCTTTCTTATTTCTCAGTTCCACCCAAATAACTTCCCTGGATGTATTTCCAGGAATATCCTCCCTCAGCACAGCTGTAATGCTATCCCTGATCAAAAATGCTACTCCCCCTCCTCTCGTCTCCCTTTCTATCCTTCCTGTAGCATTTGTATCCTGGATCATTAAGCTGCCAGTCTTGCCCATCCCTGAGCCATGTTTCTGTAATTACTATGGATATCCCAGTCCCATGTCCCTAACCATGCCCGGAGTTCATCTACCTTCCCCGTTAGGCCCCCTGCATTGAAATAAATGCAGTTTAATTTATTAGTCCTACCTTGTCCCTGCCTGCCTTGACTGTTTGACTCACTTCTGTTCTCAACTGTACAAGTCTCAGATTGATCTCTTTCCTCACTATCTCCCTGGGTCCCACCCCCCCACCTTACTAGCTTAAATCCTCCTAAGCAGTTCTAGCAAATTTCCCTGCCAGTATATTAGTCCCCTTCCAATTTAGGTGCAATCCGTCCTTCTTATACAGGTCACCTCTACCTCAAAAGAGATTCCAATGATCCAAAAATGTGAATCCTTCTCCCATACACCAGTTCCTCAGCCATGCATTCATCTGCTCTATCCTCCTATTCCTGCACTCTCTAGCTCGTAGCACTGGGAGTAATCCAGATATCACTACCCTTGAGGACCTCTTATTCAAATTTCTGCCTAACTCTCTGTAATCTCCCTTCAGAATCTCAACCTTTTCCCTTCCAATATCGTTGGTTCCAATGTGGACAATGACTTCTTGCTGGCCCCTCTCCCCTTGATCCTGGCACCAGGGAAACAACACACCATTCTGCTTTTTCTCTGCTGGCCACAGAAACATCTGTCTGTCCCTTGGACTACAGAATCCCCTAACACAATTGATCTCTTAGAAGCTGACGTACCCCTCATTGCATTAGAGCCCATCTCAATACCAGAAACTTGGCTGTTCATGCTACGTTCCCCTGAGAATCCATCACCCCCTACATTTTCCAAAACAGCATACCTGTTTGAAATGGGTATATCCACAAAAGACTCCTGCACTAGCTGCCGACCTCTCTTACCCTTCCTGGAGTTAACCCATCTGTGTGACTGTATCTGAAACCTTCCTCCCTTCCTATAACTGCCATCCATCACATACTGTTGCTGTTGCAAATTCCTCTTCGCTTTTATCTGTCTCTTGTTGAACGCCTTGCTGAAGACCATAGTGAGGTGGGCACATTAAGTTAGGGCAAATAGGCAGATAGGGAATGGATGACTGCCAGACAGTTCAAGAAAAACAGATTGCTAGTGCTGGAATCCCCAGAGATCTCATTTACTCACCATACTTCTGTTCTACATATTGGTGAGGACAATGGATCATTAGTAGGGTGCATGTGTAATGTTAAAAGATTAAATTGTAATATCTCTCTGGACATTAACGTAATATTAAAGGATTAAACTGCACTGACCGAACATTCTGGAATGGGTAGGGCCGACGTTCATGCAGGAATGTAGATGGTCATTTGCTACTACTCCCCTACTATTATCAAATTAAACCAGCATTCAGTGCCTTCCATTCTGAAATGCTTTCATAGCCATCCCCTGAAGCTCGTTATGTCACACCTGCATTGTCTCGGGGAATCACAGAATCAGGAAATGGTCTGCATAATGATTCCCCAAGATTAGGGCATTTACATTATCTCAGGGTATGATCTCATCCTACCATTGTACCTGGGGTCACATGTGACTGTGAGGGAGTGGCCAGAGTATCTGTAAACATTATGAACTGACCTGTATATAGGTGGTGTTTTCTTTGTTTCAGGGCCTCTTTGACTCGACTTTGCATGCCTGCGAAGAGGGTTTTAGGGGTCATCTAGCTTAAACAGGCTTTAATAAACTTTAATTGTTTGCAGAAGTTAGTGTGTGCAAATTGCATCGTGTATGTGAAATCTCAGGAAAAAAGCCTAATATAATGGTGGGATTCCAACATACATGGAGTGGACTGAATAAGTGATTGTCTGAGTGTTGGTTGCAGGAGATGGACTGGCCTACAAATTAAACTTCACCTTGATCTCTCTCTCTCCCTCTAAACTTAACACTCAGTTGACCCATTGTCTCCTGGGGCTAGGTAGTGACGGAATCTTTGAGGTAACTGCACACCAATGAGTTGCTTTGTGTGAATCACGGTTAAATTGGGGTTAGAGTCCCCAGGGTTAAAAAGGGGTTTGAGTCCCTGCGAGAAGTAACAAAGGGATTAAGGTCCTCTCGGGAAAAAGGAGTATAAAGTTCTCTACAGACACAAGATTTAACGCTCCGGCACATAAAAAAAGTTAGCTAGAATTTGGTACTACTTAAAGTTAAAGTTATCGCCTTTGTCCCCCATGGTTCCCCTGAGCAGTACTTTTGGGATGAAATGGCGTCACTGGAAAAAGGGGAGCCAGTCCACTTGGGTCCCGACAGTGGACTGCCAGAGAAGTTTTGTCAGAGTTTTTGTTGTGGGAGTCTCAGTTTCTGGGCTGTTGACGCGACTCGGCGAGTCTTTCTTCTGGGAGAAGAGGAGTGGCTTGGACTGCGGTGCTGTGTGGTCTGCTGCAAAGCTTTTCTCTTTTTGTGGGTATGATTTCATTGGGAGAGTACGGCTGGTCTTTCTTTCCTTCACAGCCTCATCTAATGGTGGGGTGGTGTTCCTCAATCCAGTTTCCACCGAGGTGAGAATGTTTTAGTGATCCTTTTGTGTGCACACGTGCCAGGTGCTGTGGGGTTTGCGGAGCTTTGGGAATTTTGGACCAATGCTTGTGGTTTTCTTCTGTATCATGTGGTTGATTGGGAGTCTGTGGACATGATATATTTTTGTCCAACTTTGGTGTGGATCTTTTGGGGCCACCTCTTCCATTTTTTGACTCGTTTGCCATTTCATGGATCGCCACTGGGTGAACTGAGGGGGCTCTCAAATGTGTGCATTCTTCCCCCGTATTACAATGAAAAACATTTCTGACCAGAGGCTCTTCAAAAAAAATTCTGAAAATAAGGTTGTACTAATACTTGGGTCACTGAGGATGGGTGGGGGGTTCAATTGTGCCGTGCTGAAAGTGTTTGATATTTAAATAATTTTGTTTATTAAAATACTGGTTCAGAAAATCATTTTAAGTAACTGTTTTGCCTTCAATTGTGTTTTTTGGGCTATGTAACAGGTCAGATTTTGTTTTTACATTGAAATTGTACAACATTATGTCCTTTTTAAAATTATCAAACTTGTAACTGTAAAACAAATTGATTGAGGACCTTGAGCCCCTGATTTGTTTGAAATTTGAAACAAAAAATGTCTGTTTGAGTCAATGGTCATGCTTTAGTCAGATGAGAGTATTGCATTAAAGGATGGATGTAGGTTTGTTCGCTGAGCTGGAAGGTTCATTTTCAGATGTTTTGTCACCATACTAGGTAACATCTTCAGTGTGGCTCCAGATGTCTAAATATGAGCTTTCCAGCTCACGAACCTCAACCTGAGCTACAAATCTTCTCAAAACTTGCTGTTTTAAAATATTTTTGAATTTTTCTTTTTAAAATGCAGAGTGTTAAAAAAAAAGAGTGCATTAAGTTTGACATTTTGTTGAGGTTTTAAAGAATACTAGAAATTGAGGCTGAGCTGTTTAAGTTCTTCCAATGATTGTTAAGACTTCATGGGTCCCATTCAGATTGCAAATTCAAAAAATGTTGATCTTTACCAAAGTTGCTATTGTAATTCTGACTGTTTTATTTGAGAAATTTCATTCGGAGAACATAGTTTAATACATTCTATATTTGTTTCCCACGAATATTTGAGACTTAGATCTGAACTGAAACCGCTTCTTAAATGACAGGAAACATTTCTGTTCCAGATTTTTGAAATACAGTAGCGCCTTGAAATACGAACGACCCCGTTCACGAACAAATTGGTTTACGAACAGGATTGTACGTAAAATTTTGCTTCAACGTATGTACGAAATTCAAGGTACGAACAAAGATACGAACGCAAAATGCCCGTGTGCAACCACCTGGTTTCATTGTTCTGCTTTGCTACACTCTTGTTGAACGCAAAAGCTGTCTGGCCCCGTGTGATCTCATTCAGTTAGTCTTTGGCGCGTACGCTCTGAACAGCCATCCAAGCATTTTTAACACTATCCAAGCAATGGGAAAAATTGATTCAGTTCGCGAACTGCGTCCCGGAACGGATTAAGTTCATAAGTCGAGGCGCTACTGTACTTTCCCTGACAGCTTTCACATTAGCCAAGTATTAATTTGTTAAAAGAAAATAATTTTTGAATAACCTGAATGAGGTATCCGAGGATTTTAGGACCATCGATTGTTGTTTATAAATGACTGAATTGTTCAGGCAATTTTATATTTTATAAGTTTATGGATTGAAAAAAACTTGATACTGTTATAAATGGTGAACAGAGTAACAGACTTCAAGAGACGACTGAGAATGTTGAAATAGGCAGACACAATTTAGTATAGTGAAATGTATGACTGTCTTCATATTGTTTGTTTAGAAGACCTGGGGACATCTGTTCTCAGTGTCAATGAATCGGTGTAAATAAGGTGATAACATTTGCTCACTTGGGGAATATGTGGCAGTACTTCCTTCTCACACTGGGGCTGGAAGATTGCGCATGTTTTACAATTGGATGTTGGATAACTAAATTTCTGTTTATATCAAAGACTCTTAAAAGAAACTCTTACTAAATAGGAAAATAACATGTAATTCAATAAGCTGAGTGAAATATGCACATAATAGAACAATCCTGATATGTTTTCATGTATACCACACTGATCAGATTTGAATTTATGAAGTTCAGCTCCTTAATCTTGACTGTTCTCGGATGTGAATGTCTCATTACCCTTACAGGCTAGGAAAACACAAGGGCTGAAACTGACATAGTAAGGAAGTTGGAAGATGTTCATGTGTGAGTGAGAGAGCGAAAATATTTTTCTGTAAACTCCATTCACTGACTGAAGGATTCAAGAGACAGACAGGATGGAAGCTGGTGGAAAGATTAACTCTCTGTGATCTGATTTGAGTGAACACTTGCTTGTCATGGATTGAATGTTTGTATGTTGTTCCCTAGAGCTCAAGATCCTTGAATGTTATGAATTTAATTTGCATTCTAGGAATCTAAGATGATTTTTACTGGACATATTAGTCAAGCAAGGTTACCTCATGACCTTTTCCACATAGTTTAGGCTACTCTCTCGTAATGATGTACTGTTATCTAGCCAAAGCAAACAGCCATTTGGGGCCTGGTTTGATCAAGGTTTCCCACTTTGATGTGCATGTAGCTTAATTAGTCAAGCATACTCAGACCTGTCAATGAGTTTCTCTTCCTCTGCAAACTTTTGCCATTTTATTGCTGCTTATCTGATTAAGGACATGAGTGTTTTTATAATTTTAATATCAAATTCTGTATGCAGCAATAAGGAGTGTAGCCTGAAAGAGCTCTCAGGGGTAAGAGCTGGCACCACTACTCTGCTAATGGTTTTAGAACCTTAGGTCAGGCCTGGCTTCTAGGTATCTATGTTATAATGTTATAATGTAACATGATACCATTGGTAAATAAAGGTAATAATTTAAACTAAATTGTCTGTAAGAGTTATATATTCCACACTACCTGGGACGAACCAAGAGAGGCTTACAGATTAAGTCCATCAGAGATTCCCTGAGCCACCTTGAATGGGTACTTAAACATACTGACAGAGGATTCTTCAGATAGGGGAACAGACAGGTATTTCTGCAGCTGCGACTCAAGGTTGCTTCTCTGGTGCAATGGTCAAGGATGTCACAGAATGGTTGCAGGACATTCTTTTAGGGGAGAGCGAACAGCCAAAGGTCATGGTCCACTTTGATATTAACAGCATTGGTAGGAAGGAGGATTCTGCAATTAGAATTTAAGGAGCTAGGTAGAAGACTAACGAGCAGTACCTATAATGTAGTAATTCTTGAACTAACCAGTACCACATACAAGTGAGCACAGAAATAAGAACATTAGACAGATGAATGTGCAGCTAGAAACTTGGTGCAGGAAGGAGGACTCCAAATACTTTGGATTGGCTCTGGAGGAGATGGCACCTGCACAAAATGCACCTGAACAGGACTGGGATGGAGATGCAGTTTTGTCCAGGGTTTTTTGCTACTATACTGTGGAGGGTTTCAATTCAATCAGTAGAAATGTTGGAACCAGGAAAGAATTTTAGAAAGTAATGCCAGGGTGCACAAAATGCTGGGAGAGACAGAATCTAAAGTTAATTGTAGAGTCAGAGTAAAGGACAAAGTAGTGGAATCTAAATTAGGGTTACATGGCAGGTATGAGAATAATAACTATATTTTAGTTTAAGAGGAGGGAGTTCGAGTACAGATTGCCATGTAGAATCATAATGGTTTGGTGGCATACATAAGAAAGCTGACTCAACAGTAGATCTGAGTGTTAAATATTCCTGGTACAAAACATTAAGAAATATGAAGAAAGGGAATAAAAAACAAGTAGGGGGTGCTTTGAATAAGGAGAGCATTGCAGAAAGAGGATGTCTCAGAGGGGGCAAGGACAGAATTGATTTGGTAAGAGGTAAGGATCAGGGAAGGTGCAATTACATGGTTGGTAGAATCTATCAATTGCCAATTAGTGGGAAAGATTACAGGAACAAATTTGCAAGGAAATTACGGAAAGGCATAAACAATATATTGTAGTTATAATAAGGGACTTTAATTATGCAGATATATACTGGGATAGAGGTAGCGTAAGGAGCAGTGAGGGGTGGGTGACACCAGATTTTGTTCAAAGAATTTCCTACAGCAAGGTGTAAATTTCAACAAGAAAGGGGGCACTTCTAGATCTGGTTCTTGGGAATGAGGTAGATCAAAAGACAAGCGGGAGAACTATGGGGGACAGTGATCATTGAATCTTTCTTGTCCATGGGATGGTGGCATTGCTGGCTGGACTAACAGTCACTGCCCATCCCAAAATGCCCTGATAGTTGCTATTAGTTAACCACATTGTTGAGGGTCTGGAGTCACACATAGGCCAAACCAGTTAAGGATGGCAGATTTCCTTTACTTAAAACATTAGGTTCATAAGATTTAGAATGACAGTGGAAATCCAGAGAAATAATCATCAACTGACAAAAAGCCAACTTCAATAGGTCAAGAAAGAAGCAGGGCTGGAAACAGTGGCACCAAAGATTGGCAATAAAAAACAGTAGCTGAATAATGGGCTACCTTTGAAAAGGTTATGGCTTGGACAATCAAAGTATATGCCATCAAAAAGGAAAGATAGGATAAACAAATTGAGAGCTCAATGGATTTCAGATGGAAATAGGAATGAAGCTAAAGAAGAAAAAGTACGCTTATGACAAGCTTCCAGTGGTAAATGCATTCGAGAATCAAGCTGAATACTGAAGGTTCAGAAAAGAGGTGAAAAAACAAATAAGAAAGAAAAAGAGATTATGCAAAAGTGACTTGCAGCCAACAAATGAAAATCCCAAAGTTTTCTCTAAGCACATTGATACTAAACGGATGATAAAATGATAAATAAGCCGATTAGAGATAAAAAAGGATATTGAAACATTAAGGCAAGAGGCACGGCTGACGTGTTATATTGATACTTTGCATAAGTCTTTAGATAGGAGGCAGATGCTGCCCAGGTCATGCACATAGAGGAAAAAAACTCAGTTACTGAAGGATTTAAAATTGGTAAGGAGAAGATATTGGAAAAGTTGTCAGTACATAAATGGTGATAAGGCAGCCAGACTGGATGAAATAGGATACTGAAGCACGTGAGAGTGAAAATTGCAGAGACCCAGGCAATAATCTTTCAGTTTTCCCTGGATTCAGGGGTGGTGCTGGAGGAATGAAGAATTGCAAACAATATGCCTTTGTTCAAAAAAAGTTGTCAGGAGAGGCTTAATAATTGCAGACTAGCCTTTAACTTTGTTGTTGAAAACTTCAAAAAATAATTCATGTGTCATATGGAAAAATGTGGGTTAATTTGGAAGATTCGTGGTAGATTTATTCAGGGCAAATTATGCCTAGCTAACTTTCTCGAGTTTTGAAGAAGTGACAGAGTATTGAAAAGGGGAAAGCCTGTTGATGTGCCGTACATGGACTTCCAATAGATATTTGATACAGTGTCACACAATAGACACGTTAGAAAAAAGATATGGCATGGAATAAAAGTGACAGTAGCAATATGGATACAAAATTAGGTTAGCTACAGGAAACAAAGAGCAATGGTCAATGAGGCTTAGGGGAGATGAATAGAAATTTTCAAAACCTTGAGGGGTCTGTAGAGTAGTTAGGGATAAGTTATTTCTCCTCATAAAAGAATTGAGAGCCAGGTGACACTTTCCAAGTGTTTTTTCCAAAAAAGCAAATACTAAGCGAGAAAAACAGCAAATGGTCTGGTTTGAAATGCACTGCCTGGGAGTATGCTAAAGCAGTTTTGATTGAGGCATTTAAGAGGGCATAGGTTGATCATTTAAACAGAAGTAACTGCAGAGTTATGGGGAAAAGACACAAGTCTGCTGTAAAGTCAAAATGCTCAAACAGCCAGTGGAGTCAAAATGAGTCAAATGGCCTTCATCTGCACGAAAACAATTCTGTGAGTATGTGAACAGGAACCTAGGATGAATACCTGAAGGGAAAACACAGATCAGACAATGGGAAACAGGCAGAGAAGGGACTAGTTAAATAGCTTTTGCAAAGAGACAGCATGTACACTACCTGGGCCATCCAAGTACAGATGCAGCATTATCCTCCAAGGGTCTGAGGAAAGGTCACTTGACCCAAAATGTTAACTCTGATTTCTTTGCACAGATGTTGCCAGACCCACTGAGCTTTTCCAGCAATTTGTTTTTGTTTCTGATTTACAGCAGCCACAGTTCTTTCAGTTTTCATCTAGATCTGGAGATGTCTACCCAGGGAATCATTAATGCACACTCACAAGATCCTCTGGCTTGTTAATTGTGCTTCCCCACCAAACAGCCAAAGATTAAGAGAATGGGCAATGTATGCAACAGGTATGCAGAGTGTTTCCAGCACTTTGTTTTTAGTTCATTTTTCCAACGTCAAGAATATTTTGCTTTAGCATTAAGTTTAAAATAACAAATCGAATACAATAAAATAATTTTTATCATATAATCTTGTAAAATGTATCACAGAGAATTGTCAGCACAGCCTAGTCCATCACAAAATCAGCTTACCTTCCATTGACACTGTCTATATTTACTCCGCCTGAGGAAAGCATCCAACATAATCAAATACCCCTCTCATCCCCATTATACTCTCTTCCACTCTTCTGCATAGGGCAGAAGATACATGTACCTATGCTACTTTCAGAATTAAGAATGGACATATCATATGTATTCTCTGCAACAATGTAGCTGTAACACTATATTCAGCATTCTGCTCTATTACCCTGGTGTAAGGTATGATTTGTCTGGATAGGATGTAAAACAATACTTTTTGCTGTATCTCTGTACATGTGACAGTAAGTCAAATAATTAATCAAATTGTAGCAAGCTATTTCCCAGCAGGATAAAGTGACAAAAACAAATACTAAGCTAAATTAAAGAGATATTAGACAGGTGTCTAGTTGGTCAAATATATTATTAAATGACAGTCTTAAAGGAAGAATTAAAACAGATGGACAGAGGAAGGGCCAAGTTGTTGAAGGCATAACCCCAATGGTTGAATGAAGGGAATGCAAGAGATAAGAGACCAGAGTAAAAGGAGCACAAAATTCTCCAATTGTTACAATAATGTGAAAGAATTTTACATTCAGTTTGACAGTGAGAAACTTGAGTTGGAAACCACTCTGTTTAACTAAACTAAAGGGAATTACAATATAATGAGGATAAAATCAGCTAAAGTGAACTGGGCAGATAGATTAACAGGAATAATAGTAGGCAAGAAGCAGCAGACGTTTAAGTAGGTCACTCATGACTCGAAGTAAAAATACATAGTCAGGAGGAAAGTTTCTAAGAGAGGGATAAATCAACCACGGCTAACCAAGGAATTTAAGGAAAGTACTGAGTTGAACGAAAAGGCACATAATCAGTCAAAAATCAGTGATAGTGCGGAATACTGGGAAAATTCAGAATCCAGCAAAGGACAAAAAGATAATAAACCTCAAGAAATAACTTACGAGCACAAGCTAGCGAGAAATATAAAAATTGACAATAAGAGCTTATTTAAATATATAAAAAGGAAAAGAGGGCTCAAATCAACAGAGACCCCTTAGAAAATGAATCTGGAGAGAAAGGGAAACCAGGACATGGCAGAGAAGTTAACCTGGTAGTTTGCATCAGTCTTTACGGTATAAGATAATCCAAACATTCCATTAATACTAGAGAATATGGGGAAGAAATTAAAAACCATCACCATCACTAGGGAAGCACAATTAGGCAATATAATGGTGCTAAAGGCCCTGATGGCTTGCATCCTAGGATCTTAAAAGAGGTAGCTACAGAGATAGTGGATGCAATTTTCCAAATTTCCTTTGATTCTGGAAAAGGACCAGAGAACTGGAAAACTGCTAATAATACACTCTTAATCAAAAAGGGAGGAAGAAAGTGGGTAGCCATCAGCCAATTAGCCGAACATCTATTGTTGGAAAAGTAATGGAATCATTTAATAAGGAAGTAATAGCAGAATATTTCAAAAATCACAGCCTAATCTAGCAGAATCAGCATGGCTTCATGAAAAGGAAGTCGTGTCTAACTAACCAGAGACTTTTTGAGGAAGTATTTGGATTTCCAGAAGGTGTTTGATGAGGTACGTCACAAAAGGTTAAGACATGAGAACCCATAATGCTGGTGGTAGCATATTGGCACGGATAGGGAACTGGCCAATGGGCAGGAAATAGAGGTGGGGATAAGTGGCTCTTTTTTGGGTTGGCTATCTGTGACTAGTGAGGTTCCACAGGGATAAGTACAGGGATCACGATGGTTTACAATATATAGTAATGACTTGGAGTAAGGAAGCGAATGTATTTAGACAAATTTACAAATGACTCAAAAATAGTTGTAAAGGCAAGGTGTGTAAAGGATAAAGACAGTTCACAGAGAGATACTGAGAGATTAAATAAACACGACAAAAAGTTGGAAAATGGAACATAATGTAGGAAAATGCAAAGTTATTCATTTTGAATGGGAAAACAAAAAGAACAAAAACTGCAGAAAGTTGCAACATAAAGGGGGTACTTGTGCATGAAAAACACAATGTTAACATACAGATACTGCAGATAATCAGGAAGGCCAATGGAATGTTGGCTCATTTAAAGGGGTTGGAGTATAAGACTCAGGAAGTCTTACTGCAATGTACAAGTGATGCTTAGACCACATCTGGACTACTTAGAACACTTTAGGTCTCCTTAATTAAGAAAAGATATCAGCTCATTGGAAGCAACTCAGAGAAAGGGTATTAGATGTCCTCAGCATGGAGGGATTGTCTTAGATGTAAAGGTTAATTACGTTGGGACTCTACTTATCAGAATTTAGAAAACTGAGATGTGATCTCATTGAAAAATATAGGATTTTTAAGGGGCTTCATTGGGTAAATACTGAGGTAACATTGCCACCTGTTGAGAGAGTCTAAGACCAGACAGCTTAGTCTCAGAATTAAATAGTGCCAATTTAAGACTGGAATTAGGAGGAATTTATTCTCTGAAGGTTGAGTGTCTTTGGAACTCCTTGTTGCAGAGAGCTGTGGGGACAGATTACCTTTATGCATTTAATGCTGAAATAGATACATTCCTGATCAGAAGCAGAATCAAGGGTTATGCGGAAAGGGCAAGAAAATGTATGTTATAAATGTTTGATTAACCATGATTCTCCTGCATGGCACAGCAGGCTTGAGGGGCCAAATGGCCTACTCCTGTTCCTAATCATTATGGTCACTGAGATAGACTTGCTGACAAAGGTCAAGAAATGTGAAAAATTCAGATTTGTTTTCCTCCAACCATATCCTAATGAAGCTAAACTCCTTTCATAGTCCACTGGTGTCACACTGCAAGTCACAGTCCAGACATGTATCTATCATAGAGATGTACAGCATGGAAACAGACCCTTCGGTCCAACCTGCCCATGCCAACCGATATCCCAACCCAATCTAGTCCCACCTGCTAGCATCCAGCCCATATCCCTCCAAACCCTTCCTATTCATATACCCATCCAAATGCCTCTTAAATGTTGCAATTGTACCAGCCTCCACCACATCCTCTGGCAGCTCATTCCATACATGTACCATCCTCTGCATGAAAAAGTTGTCTCTTAGGTCTCTTTTATATCTTTCCCCTCTCACCCTAAACCTATGCCCTCTAGTACTGGACTCCCCGACCCTAGGGAAAAGACTTTGTCTACTTATCCAATCTATGCCCCTCATAATTTTGTTAACCTCTATAAGGTCACCCCTCAGCCTCCGACGCTCCAGGCAAAACAGCCCAGCTTGTTCAGCCTCTTCCCATAAGAGCCTATAGCGATCATTTCAGATCCTAAAAACAAGGGGCAAAAACAAAATGTAGAAAATCTGACATAAAAACAGAAAGTGCTGGGGAAACTCAGCAGGTTTGGCAGCATGTGTGGAAAGAGAAACAGGGTTAACATTTCGAGTCAGATATGACTTCTTCAGATCACGTTAACTCTGTTTCTCCACAGAGATGCTGCCTGAAATACTTAGTTTCGCAGCACTTTCTGTTTTATTAAACATAAGGGTTCCCAAACTCCCTGCTTCCTCACAGCTTTGCATAAACTTAGGCCTCTCTGGCATGAGCCTAATTTCAGGACCCACTGAAATAGATTGCCTACGGTTTCAAAACTATATGCACTAAAGGGGTGCTGCACAAACCTTTTGGCTGTTCAAACGTAAGTTATGGAAAGTAACAAGAACCAAATCATAAATGTGTTTTAAATCAGTGTTGCTTACCTTTGAACAGCGACCCACCTTCGGGGTCTGCTGTTTAAATGGCATCATCAGTCTCAGATTCCTCTCCCCATCCCATGAAGCCCAGCAGTGAAATGTGTATCAATAAAGTTTGTTCAAAATTTGCATCCGTCACTTCAACTAGAGAAAGGGTTTTTTTTTCCCCCACGAAAAAGGGAGGAAAGATCATCGCCCGAAACATCAAGTCGCATTCTCGCTCCACAGACGGATGTATCGTTGAGAATATCCAGTACTTTTCTATCAAATAATACTTATAGAGGCCGGGTGCCATCTTTGTGCGGGGCATCACCTCCCTTCAAAAAGAAAACTTAGCTCATCTAAGCCAGAAGTCTCATCTTATACTTCAATGGCTCGAGCTTGTACAATGATACAGATTTGACAAGAAGAGTCCATGTGCTTCTTTCAAACAGAAATAGTTGTCAAACACTGGTGCCCATCCGTTAGTGCCGATAAAGTTGATTTAAGAGGGACGGAAGTGACGCTATAGGAGTGACGTGGTTGCCAGTCGGTGTTGGTGGAGGACGGTGAGAGAAGCCGCATGAGTGGCGGCGCGAGCCGGGCACCGCTGACGGTTACGGTTTAAAAGGTGGATGGCGCTGACGGTTAGTATTTAAATGGCGGGCGCCATTCGAATGATCCTGCGTGATGAGCGGTCGCGAGGGCCTGGCGAGCGTCACTTTTAGACCGTGTCAAGCAGCGTGTGGGGTGGTGTGGGCCATTCCCAGCCTTTTCCCCCATAGCTATTCAATAAGTTGAATCTGCCTGCACTCACTTCAGTGTGCATTACAGAACCCAGCTGCAATTTCTTTTATCAATGTTCTGATTCTTGGACCTGGTTTCTCTCTGGCTAAATGTTGAGTACTTGCATTAAATCTCCTTTATGTAGATTCGTACAGATTTTACAGGACGAGAAGAGGCCCTTTTCGCCCATCGTGTCTGTGCCAGGCATGAAACGTGCATCTTTTTAATTCCATTTTCCGTCACTTAGTCTGGACCTCTGTATGCAATGGCGTTTCAAGTCCTAGAGATGTACAGCATGGAAACAGATCCTTCGGTCCAAGTCGTCCATGCTGACCAGATATCCAAATGGCTAGTTTCCTTGTATTCCATGAGATCTAATCTTGCTAACCAGTCTTCCATGGAGAACCTTGTTGAACACCTTACTGAAGTTCATGTGATAGTTGCCATCAAGATACTACTTAAACGTGTTGTGGGTTCCTGCTTCTACTACCCTTTTAGGCAGTGATTTCCTGATACACCCAACCTTCTGGGTGTGGGAAAAAAAACTTTCCTCAAATCCATTCTATGCCTCCAATTCCTTATTTTAAAACTCTGATCCAGCTATTGACCTCTATACCAAGGAGAAATGTTTCTCCCAGTCTATCCCATCAATGCTAATTAGAACTTTGTACATTCAATCAGACTGTACAACTGCCCCCACCCCACCACTTCTGTGCTATAACTAAACAACCCAGTCCCGAAGAAGGCTTATACCTGAAATGTTGACTTTTCCACCTGCTGATGCTGCCTGGCTTGCTGTGTTCTTTCATCTCCTGTTTGTCTTTGGATTCCAGCATCTGCAGTTTTTTTTTTTGTCTCTAATTTGGCCTCTCTGTAGCTGAATTGCTCCAGCCCAGGCAGCATCCTGATGAATGTTCTGGCAATAGAACTAGCCAAGTGGTTCTAGTACAGCTGCTACACTAGCATCTACCTGACAATGTGGAAAATTATCCATGTATGTTCTTTATACAAAAAGCAGGTCAAATCCAACATGGCCAATTACCATCCCAAGAGTCTAGTCTTGATCATGTGAGAAATAAAACTCTCATATTAATAAATATCAGTCTGAGTCAAATTCTGAAGCTGCAAATTTTATTGATATGTACTTGCAAGAATGGGTACCTAACGAGTAAGCACACCGATCTGAGGGTTACATTCTGATTTATGCTGTTCGGCTGCGTCTCTCGGTCCTCCCCTTTCACCCCATAGGCTACGCGCTACAGCAAAAGTAACCAATCACAAGCTCTAGCTTCACTCCACCTTTGTCTAGCTTCTCTCCGCCTCTGTTTACTTCTCCCATTACTCTAAGTCTGTCGCCCCTTACTTATTTATCTCATTCCTTATATGTGACTATCCTGGCATAGTTTGCTGTCTTCATGTGATCGTCCTGCTAAACTAAATTCCATCTGTTGGCCACATCCCTCCTGCGACTGGCACACTATTCTCCTGTTACTGGTACATCCCGCTACATGGTCACTCTGCCCTATTAGTCATAGATAATTCTATCTATTTTCGCTTCTTCTGTTTTCCAATGCCTGGTACATCCTGCTACACGGTTGCTCTGCCCTATTAGTCATAGATAATTCTACCTGTTTTCACTTCTCACTGTTTAGTGTTGGCATGTGCAGCCTAATTTTATAATGTAAGCTTTTGCAGAAGCAACACCTGTTCTTTTATTGTGCACAACTTTAACCCTATACCTTACAATCCCCCCTTTTCTTCTTGGCTACTAAGTGTTGTCTTCCGTATTTGTCTCATACATTGCCTTCCAGTTCGCTAGCATCATCCCTGAGACTTCATTTATAGTGGCTAATTCCTTAAGGTCACCCATCCCCTCATTGTTCAAGAGGTTGAGTTCCTCTGCCTGATTACCTTTTAGAGGCATTTGTTTTGACAAGGCCGTCTCAATTAACCGCTCTGTTAACCCTTGTACACAATGTATGATACAACAGCCAATTGCTGTCAGTACCACTGCTACCATTATCAGAGAGGTGAGGATGGAGACTACCTCACCTTTCCTCTTCCCAAACCATGATTCCAGCCATCCTGTGAATGATGTGTCCACTCCTGAATTCTCAGCCAATTCTTCCGCCAAGGTGGTCAGTCCTCGCAAGGCACAAGTGATTGACCGATCAGGTGCTGTATTATTTGGAATAAAGGTACAACACCTACCTCCTAACATCACACATGCACCCCCTTTTTCGGCTAGGATAATATCTAAGGCCAGTCTGTTTTCCCAGGCCATTCTGCTGGTTGCATCAAGTAACTTGGAAATAACCTAGACTGCATCTCTAGTGTAATTGATGAATCTTTGCTGGTTGTAAAAAAAATATAGTTTATCCAATCCACATTCTTGTTGACTGTTACCCACCAAAATAGGGCTGATTCAAAACCTGCTGCAATCTGGTTGCAGGCCTTGAACTCATCGGGGACCCCTCTAGGAACTCCTATAGAGTCGAGATAAATCCCATCATCAAAGAAGTATCTAATAACGACCTTTTTATTCCTCTCATTCTTTGTTACTACCACCTTCTCCTTCTCAAATGCCAAGATGAATGGGATTGCCAATTGCACATATCCCCCTCCAGTCAGGAGGTGGGGTAGGTTGCAATATTCTGCCTCCACAGTACCACCAGAGATCCGCCCAGGGAACCCTGAGAGCTGGGTAGTTCCCTCCTTTGTCTGTTTCGGTGTCATTCTGAGTTTCTATACATAACCTCAGCTCCCCCAAGTCTCTAGACCGATTTGTACCCTGTCGGCTTATACACGATGTGTGATTCTCGACCGTGGTCAAAAATGGTGAGGGGGGCTTTCAAATCTGTCTTCTTCAAGGGAGGGAACATTAGAGATAGGGATATACAATTCCTATCATTCCATGCAGTCTTATCCTGATACAGGGCTATCATACATTCCATGCCCTTCCTGTTTTGGTTCCACCTGAGCGGAAAGGGGACTATCTGGGCAACTGGTCTACCGGAGGCACATGCATAGCAATTGCTTTTATTCAGAGTTTTAACAGTGAACTTTACCCATTCAAACCAGGCATTTGCGTCCCTGTATCCAGTTTCTATTTCAATGGTCTGCTTCAAGTCCTTTGCCTCTATAATTTTTACTACCTTTGGGTCCTTGGGAGGAGCAAAATGTTGTGTCTTACTATCAAGTTGTTTGGCTCGTTTTCCGTTTCCTACCACTATTCGGAAACTGCAGCCCGAAAAACACTTCCCAGTGGCTTCCATTATTATCTTTAAATCGTTGCTAAGGAATCGAGACCTTTTTTTTACAGGGAAAGGAATCTTCAGAGGAGGTATTTTTTGATGGTGAGATATATCGGGTGGCACTTTTTGTCAGGACAGTCTAAGGCTGGGTGAAATGGATAGTGATGCCAGGTGGCGGTTTTTGCGAACCATACCTTGTGTCCAGTAGGGTCTTAAGTAGGATTTCGGAGGAAATATCCTCCCTCTGACACTTTACATCTGCGCATTTTACTAGGCTGCAAGCTTCGACCTCTGTTGCTTGTGGATATTCAGACTCAGGGACCATTACTAACAAATATGGAGATGACAGCATTGTTTGACAAAATCCCAATACTAAGAAGGCTAATATGGTAACCCTAAGAGTCTCCAGCATCCTACAATAGTATTGAAGGACCGAGCGATTTAACATGCAATACAATATATAGATATCAAAAAGAAACTATCCCGCGTCCGCATAAAAATCAGTTACTTAAAGTCTTTTGTGTCCGAGTTTCAGTGGTTCTTCCGTTGATTCGGCTTTCCAGACTTCTTCCTTAACCGGGGATTCCACCAGTTCTTTAATCCTGGTGTAGTGAGTCCAGCCTTTCTCCACCATCCGTATTGCCATTTCAGTAGTCAAAAGAGCCTGGCATGGTCCCTCCCAATCCGGTTGCACTTTACTTTCTGTCCATGACTTAATTAGGACCAAATCTCCCGGCCGGATGGGACGAATGGTGAATTCGAGGGGCGAAGTCTGTGCCAGTAATCCTTGTCTGCTAAGAAAAGACAAAGAGGAGGACAAGCCTAGTATATACTTCTTTAAGAACAGAGTTTTAGTTTCCAGGGTTGGCAGTTTCCCTTTCGTTCCCAGATAGGGCAGGCCAAACGATATCCATAAGGGGACAGCCCCATATCCTTGGGGCCGTTCGCACTCGCAAAAGCGCTTAGTCCAAGGGAATGTGTTGCTGGAAAAATGCAGCAGGTCAGGCAGCATCCAAGGAACAGGAGAATAATCGTTTCGGGCATAAGCCCTTCTTCAGGAATGAGGAAAGTGTGTCCAGCAGGCTAAGATAAAAGGTAGGGAGGAGGGACTTGGGGGAGGGGCGTTGGAAATGCGATAGGTGGAAGGAGGTCAAGGTGAGGGTGATAGGCCGGAGTGGGGTGGGGGCGGAGAGGTCAGGAAGAAGATTGCAGGTTAGGAAGGCGGTGCTGAGTTCGAGGGATTTGACTGAGACAAGGTGGGGGGAGGGGAAATGAGAAAACTGGAGAAATCTGAGTTCATCCCTTGTGGTTGGAGGGTTCCTAGGCGGAAGATGAGGCGCTCTTCCTCCAACTGTCGTGTTGCTATGGTCTGGCAATGGAATTCCCAGGAGATTCCTAACCCTTCATTTATGTGGACTATTGCTATTTCCTTTGGCAACAAAAGGGATTCCAATACTTGCTTTACCAATTCCTCATGAGCCAGTTCTTTACTCCAATTTTTTGTCAGTCCCCTCTCCTGCCACATCTTTCCAAATGTGTGTGCCACCCCGAAGGTATACTTAGAATCTCTGTAAACAGTTCCTTCTTTGCCTTCCAAGGTCTTAAGGGCCCTTCCTAGTGCATAAAGTTTGCAAATCTATGCCGACCAATCATTGGGTAGTCAACTAGCCTCAATAACACTCCCCCCTATTCCATTCACTACCGCATATCCATTGTGTCTTTTACCTTCAATCAGTCTGGAGGACCCATCAATGAACAGTCTGGCCCCTGCATGTAGAGGGATATCTCTAAGGTCCATTCTTACTTTAGTCTGATATTTTATAATGTCAAGGCTGTCATGTTCTGGGTCTGAGGGAGCTTCATCCTCCCCTTTCCAGAGAAAGGTAGCTGGATTCAGACAAATGTCTGTGATCAGTGTAAGGTCATCCCTCTCTATTAGAATTGCTTCGTATTTTAGAATCCGTAAGCCACCGCCCTTATTTAATATGGTCCGTACCTGATGTGGGGTACTGACTATTAAGGCTCCCCCAAAAGTAAGTTTCCAACTTTTATCTGCCAATAAGGCTGTTGCTGCCACTGCCTGCATACACTCTGGCCAGTGATGTAGCTTTCCATTGTTTAATTAACACTGAATTAATGCTGTCATATTTTAAATTAGCTATGAATCAATATGACAGCTCACTGAGAGAGTGTGAAACAATTCTGCCAATTAATATTGAGTCAGGCTAATACAATTGATTTATTATAAATATTAATTATGAATTATATATTATATAAATAAAATAATCATTATCTGTAATTCAGGGTGGAAATGCAACAAGTGACTAAAACGTTTTAGAAATTGTAATTGCGCAGTTCTGTTTGTTTACCAGTCACTTGTGACTTCTCATTCTGTTTCTGTAATTGTTTTGCTCAAGCACGTTCATTTTTAAAAACCTCAACAGATTCCATAGCACCATTTGCAGTTAATTCAATCCCCAATTTGGTGGCAGTATCTTGCCATGAGCACAAAAGTGATTCTTCGTGCCTCTCATCACAACTGTCGCCATAGTACAATTAACTCTTTTGTTCCTGCTCCCACGTTACGTTGCCAGATCAATTGCTGAGCCAATTTGACCAATTGAACAGCTTTAGGGACACCTAATGACCATTTTCATCTCCCAATGTTTTGTTTAGACCTTGATTTTTTTAAAGAAATATTGCAATATTTCTTGCTCCCTATAGCTTCAAATACCAATTTATCAATTTGTTTGTCTAACTTTAAAGCCTATTCCTAACTATACATTTTGGAATCTTACTTGTAAATATATATTTATATATTATAAATTCATTTACTCAGTATGTAATATTTAAAATGTAAAATGCATACAGTTCCCAACTTTGAAATCCACTATTATTTCCCAGTTTTAGTACCTTAATTTAAATCCAAAATTAGTTTTCTTAAGTTGTCCTGATTAGTCATTGCTCAATTACAATGCTATAAGTCGCGAAATAACCAGAGCTGTCTTAAAAGGATTTGTCTATTCAAGTTTTAAAAAAAACTTCTAATGCATAAATAATGGCTGAATCCAAGGTCACAAATATTAACCATAGGATTGATTTATTACAATCTAACGTTGTACTGAAACTTCAACTGTCATTGAGGGAGGGAACTTTCTGAATAAAGCTACGGCTTAAAATTAAGAGAAAACAAATGAGTCTGAAACACAAAAAAAGGTTATCGTGTTGTTTTCCTCCGTATTAAGCTGATTTGAAATTGCTTTTATGTAAGGATAAAAGAGATTAGTTAGAAACTGTTAGTAAGGCAGTCATGACCTGTAAAAAGAACAGGAGTTAACATTTTATTTCATAATCATTTTATTTCATAATCATTTTATTTCATAATCATTTTATTTCATAATCATTTTATTTCATAATCATTTTATTTCATAATCATTTTATTTCATAATCATTTCATAATAAAATCCTTAACCTTAAAAGAAATCATGTTAAATTTTCATAATAGAAATCAGATTCAAAACAGTCCCGGACCTCAAGCTCCAGGGAACCAAGCACAAACATTCAATCACCAACAAACAAATGTGCATTCAAACCGAATCACAAAGGGTTAAACTTTCTATTAGCTGTACAGCTCTTTTCTCTCACTCACTCACTCACTCTCTCTCACACACACACGCCATTTCTCACAGACACCTTTTGAGCTTCCCACAACAGCATCTCTCGAGGCTTCTTACTACACCCCTCTATCTTTTGAATTTCTTTTTTCTGGATGTAACACCCTGCTTGTTGGGGTCTCCACCTCTCTTTGTCCCTGTTGACTGGACCCTACGAAAGGTCCTCCTTGTCCTCTACCCCTTCCTCTATATTCTACGTGCTGCCACCTCCACTCCGGTTGCTAGTCACTGATTCGATTCTTTTCTTGACTACTTCGTCAACTGTGGCTACCATCATTTTTGCCTTCTGTTTTTGCTTCTCATCCTCTCTCTTTACAAACACTTTCTGTGCCTCTCTTAATAATTCCTCAAGTGATTTCTCAATCCACCCATCTGTTTTCTGAATTTTATTTTTGGATGTCTGGCCATTATTTAGTTACAAAGTGCACCATCAGTAGCCCTTCAGCTACTAGCCCTTCCAACACTAAGCATAATCTGATCCCTCCTGACTGAAAGGCCATTTTCTGTTGACATATAAATTCAAATATTTACAAACACAGTCTTCGTCCAACCTGTACTTTGGCCAGAAGACGGCGGGACGAAGAATGGATTCCTTAGTCCATACAAAGTAACAATATTTAATCATCTTTTTGCTATCTTTTCCCCTTGTACAAGTATTATTTTTCCAATTCCACAACATCCTGCCCAACGGACTTTCTGGGGGTATGTTGTCAGGGACCCCACCTTTATTTCCATTTTTTTCCCCCCCGAGGCTTATACTTTACCCTCGGCACAGCCCATATTGAGTTCCTTCGTTAGACACTTATTAACTACTAGAACTCAATCCTAGCCACCAAGGCAATAATTAGAAATCTCTTTTTCTACCTTGGTCCATGCATGGAGTTTCCTGGCTCTCTGTGCTTACTTCCTTTCGCCTGGTTCAGGTAGACTCTCATTGAATCTCAATCAGTCAACCAGAAGGGGGATCACACCGCCAAGGAACACGGGACCGTTCTAAAAGGAACGGGACGCGTCTTCCCAGCCGTCGACGGTGCCCACCCTGCTTGTGATGATGGACATCCCGGACGAGCCCCCAAATTGTGAGAAATAAAACTCTCATATTAATAAATTTCAGTCCGAGTCAATTCTGAAGCAGCAAATTTTATTGATACGTACTTGCAAGAACTGGTGCCTAATGAGTAAGCATCCCAATCTGAGGGTTACATTCTGATTTATGCTGTTCAGCTGTGTCTCTTGGTCCTCCCCTTTCACCCCATAGGCTACGCGCTACAGCAAAAGTAACCAATCACAAGTTCAAGCTTCACTCCACCCTTGTCTAGTTTCTCTCCGCCTCTGTTTACTTCTCCCATTACTCTAAGCCTGTCGCCCCTTACTCTTATTAATCTCATTCCTTATATGTGACTATCCTGGCATAGTTTGTTGTCGTCTTGCAATCATCCTGCCAAACTAAATTCCATCCGTTGGCCATAGCCGTCCTGCAACTGGCACACTATTCTACTGTTACTGGTACATCAGGCTACACGGTCACTCTGCCCTATTAATCATAGATAATTCTATCTGTTTTCGCTTCTTCTGTTTTCCTATGCCTGGTACATCCTGCTACGCGGTTGCTCTGCCCTATTAGTCAAAGATAATTCTACCTGTTTTCGCTTCTCACTGTTCAGTATTGGCATGCGCAGCTAATTTTATAATGTAAGCTTTTTCAGAAGCAACACCTGTTCCCTTATTGTGCACAATTTTAACCCTACACTTTACAATCATCAGTAAAGTGATGATCACGCAGCAGTTACTCAGCAATAACCTGCTCCATGATGCTACTTAGCTCCTGATGTCATTATAGTCTTGGTTCAAACACAGACAAACGAACTGTATTCCAGAAGTGACTGTGACCTTGATGTCAAGGCCACATTTGACTGAGCATGACATCAATGAGCTGAAGCAAAAGTGAAGTCACTGAGAATTGGCGTAGGGGGAGAATCCTTCCACTGGTTGTAGTTGTACTTAGAATAAAGGCAGGTAGTTTCAGTTGTTGGAGGTCAGCTATCTCTGCTCCAGGATATTCTTCGAGGGTTCTGATGCTAGTGCCTGAGACCTGACCATCTTCAGATGCTTCTTTGCTGACCTTCCCATTGCACTATAATTGGCAAACTTCACCAATGTTCAGCACTATCAGGACTCCTGAGAAACTGAAGCAGTCCATCTCCAAATTCAGCAAGACCTGGAGGATATTCAGCTTAGGCTGATATGTGTTGAGTAAAATTTGTGCCAGACTAATGCCAGGCAATGAATACCTCCAAAAAGAGACAATGTAACCATCACCCTTTGATATTCAATGGTCCTACCACCACTGAATTCCCCACAACACCATCCAGGACAAAGTAGCCTGTTTGATTGGCACCACATCCATAAACATTACTTCCTCCACCACCCATGTTCAGTAGCTGCAGTGTATATCATCTACAAGTAAGAGACCAATGCTGCTATGATGACACTTTCCAAACCAACAAACTCTATATAACCTAGGAGAACAAAGGCAGCAAATACACGGTAACAGAATCACTGCAAGTTCCCCTCCAAATCACCCAATGTCCAGACTTGGAAATGTATTGCTGTTCCTTCAATTTTGTTGGGCCAAAATCCTGGAATTCCCTTCCTAATGGCATTGTGGATCTACAGCACGTGGACTATAGCAGTTCAAGAAAGCAACTCACCACTGTGTATGAAAGGTAACTAGGAATGGACCATAAATGCTGGCCCAGTCAGTGATGTTCACATCCCATGAGCAAATTTTAAAAATAATTATTTTCTGCATACCCTCAAGTGCAATCATTTTATTCCTATACTATGGCAATTGTAATTGCATACAATACTCCAGCTGTAGCTCAGCTAACATTATATATAGTTCTATCAGAACCTCCTTACCCTGTTTTCTTAATTCTCTCATGGGATCTAGGCATCGCGAGCTGACCAGCATTTATTTGTCTTGTCCCTATTTGTCCTCGTGAAAGTGGTGAACTGCTGTCTTGAACTGCAGTTCATGTCTGTAGGTAGACCCACAATGGAGTTGCAAAGGTGGTGGTGGTGGTGCTTTGACTAATAAAGGCAAGTATCTTATTTGCCTTTGTAACCACTTCCTCTACCCGTGCTGCTGTCTTCAAGGATCTATGGACATGTGCACCAACATTCCTCTGATACTGTACTACTTAGGATCCTATCATTCATCGTGTACTTCCTTGCCTTGTTAGTCTATCTCTCACATTTAAGGATTAAGCTCCACTCAGCACTTTTCAGCCTATCTGACCAGTCTATTTATATTAATCTTTAAGGAAAATAACTTGAGCTGCTTCAATCTGCATATAAAATCAAAGCACTTCATTACCAGAACCATTCTTTCCAATATTTCCATGGCCCTACCTTGGTGTAGTGTTTTATTCTTCATCATAACAGCATTAATGTAATCTGGGAGCAGACACTTTGTTTATTTAGGATAGATAACTGCTTGGTAATGTCAGTAGACTGTTGATGAATTCACTCAAGAAAATGCCATCTTGGGCTCAGTGGCCATCACTCTTACCACGGAGGCAGACAACTGCAGATCCACTGTGGATGTTTGAACACATGATCTATGGTGATACTTTCATGTAGCACTGTTGAAGGCCTGTCTTTTGGATGTGGCATTAAGATGAGGCCCTTATATCGTTAAGTGGAAGTAACAAAGAAGATTGATGAGGGCAGAGCAGTAGATGTGATCTATATGGACTTCAGTCAGGCGTTTGACAAGGTTCCCCATGGGAGACTGATTAGCAAGGTTAGATCTCATGGAATACAGGGAGAACTAGCCATTTGGATACAGAACTGGCTCAAAGGTAGAAGACAGAGGGTGGTGGTGGAGGGTTGTTTTTCAGACTGAAGGCCTGTGACCAGTGGAGTGCCACAAGGATCGGTGCTGGGCCCTCTACGTTTTGTCATTTACAAAAATGATTTGGATGCGAGCGTAAGAGGCACAGTTAGTAAGTTTGCAGGTGACACCAAAATTGGAGGTGTCATGGACAGCGAAGAGGATTACCTCAGATTACAACAGGATCTGGACCAGATGGGCCAATGGGCTGAGAAGTGGCAGATGGAGTTTAATTCAGATAAATGTGAGGTGCTCCATTTTGGGAAAGCAAATCTTAACATGACTTATACACTTAATGGTAAGGTCCTAGGGAGTGTTGCTGAACAAAGAGACCTTGGAGTGCAGGTTCATAGCTCCTTGAAAGTGGAGTTGCAGGTAGATAGGATAGTGAAGAAGGCATTTGGTATGCTTTCCTTTATTGGTCAGAGTATTGAGTACAGGAGTTGGGAGGTCATGTTGCGGCTGTACAGGACATTGGTTAGGCCACTGTTTGAATATTGTGTGCAATTCTGGTCTCCTTCCTATCGGAAAGATGTTGGGAAACTTGAAAGGGTTCAGAAAAGATTTACAAGGATGTTGCCAGGGTTGGAGGATCTGTGTTACAGGGAGAGGCTGAACAGGCTGGGGCTGTTTTCCCTGGAGCGTCAGAGGCTGAGGGATGACCTTATAGAGGTTTACAAAATTATGAGGGGCATGGATAGGATAAATAGACAAAGTCTTTTCCCTGGGGTCGGGGAGTCCAGAACTAGAGGGCATAGGTTCAGGGTGAGAGGGGAAAGATATAAAAGAGACCTAAGGGGCAACCTTTTCACACAGAGGGTGGTATGTGTATGGAATGAACTGCCAGAGGATGTGGTGGAGGCTGGTACAATTGCAATATTTAAGAGGCATTTGGATGGGTATATGAATAGGAAGGGTTTGGATGGATATGGGCCGGGTGCTGGCAGGTGGGACGAGATTGGATTGGGATATCTGGTCGGCATGGACGCGTTGGACCGAAGGGTCTGTTTCCATGCTGTACATCTCTGACTCTATAAGTGAATGTAAAAGTCTTATTGCACTATTTTGAATAAAGGACGAAAGATGTTTTTCCCAGTGCCTTGACCAATATTTAGCTTTAAATCATTATGAATAGTAATATGTTTGCAGTAGACCGAGGATTGGTTAACTTAGAGAGTGAGGACAATGGGGCGTTTCCAAATTAATAGGCTGTGACTAATAAAGTTCCGCAAGGATCAGTGTAATCAGCTATATTAAGGACTGACAAATTGACTGAAAGTGATGTGTCTTAGTTTTCTAATGATAATGAACTATGGGGAGAATAGCAAGAGGCTGCAGAGACATTCTGGTTACATCAGTGTGCAGCTGCATGACAGATATGGTATAACACTGATATATGATGATTTGTAACACCTGCAACTTGCAACCAAATAGCACTTTTGATGCCAAAAGTTCTAAGAGGTATTCTATACAGGGGGCGAAAGATAAAAAGATAATAAGCAGACCATGAGTCCAAATGGAACAGGCTTAAGAAATGGTATCCTAAAACTGGGTTTGTATGAACACTTTTGAAAGGGAATATAAAAAAGAGGAATTGAGAGTTTGAATAGACATTACAGGGAACAGGTGATTAAAACTACTTAGTAGAAACAGATAGAATCAGAATAGTCCAGAAGAGGCCCTCTTGTGGTACAGTGGTAGTGTTCTTGCACCTAGATTGGGAGGCTAGGGTACAAGTTGTACTTGCTTCAGAGCTTTGTAATAACATCTCTGAACAGGTTGATTAGAAACAATATAGGTACAGAAGATGACCTTTTTCCAAATGTGTGTGTACTGTCTAAATAAGACAACTGCCTACACTAGTTCCACTTGCCTGCAGTACAGCCATTTAAAAATATTATTAATTTGACCAAACTAGGCTAGTGATTGTACTGTTTCTAATCTGTTCCCATTCTATCGACATCATCTCAGCCTTTCAGCACTTCTTTCAATTACTTTATCTTTAATATGGTTCACATAATTTTCTTTTGAAAACATTGAAACTGCTGCTTCAATCACTTCTTATGATATAGGTCTCCACATTCTGAGTAAAGAAACTTCTCCTTATTTCCTTATTTCTCCTTATATGTATCTGTTTTGGTTTTGTATTTATGCTGAAACCACTAAAGACAGACACAGGGTCTCAGGGTCTATCAACAGTGTAACTAATTTATTGAAACTGAAAAAGAGCTACTGTTTTATAAAGAAATTTATATTGATAGGAATGGAATACATTAGGGTGAGAGGAGAAAGATAAAAAAAGACCTAAGAGGCAACTTTTTCACTCAAAGCGTTGTGTATGGAATGAGCTGCCAGAGGAAGTGGGGGAGGCTGGTACAATTGCAACATTTAAAAGGCATCTGGTTGGGTATATGAATAGGAAGCGTTTAGAGGGATATAGGCCAGGTGCTGGCAAATGGGACTAGATTGGGTTGGGACATCTGGTCAGTATGGACAAGTTGGACCGAAGGGTCTGTTTCCATGCTGTACATCTCTGACTCTAAAATCCCTTCTCTCTTCTTCTCTTTTTATAGCCTCAAAAACATTTCTTGAACTTTCCCTTTGATGACGCTGCTCATCATGACTTTATATTTAAACATGCTATAGTAAAACAGAATTGTTTATTATATCAGTAGATATGGTGGAAAATGTACAGAAATTAATAGACCAAGAGTAACAATTAGAAACCATAATGGTTGCTAAGTAAAATTGAAGAGCAAAATGTAACTAAATATGGACATTGGAAACAAAGACCTGAAGATCTTATCCCAGCAACAATTGAAAGGGAAATTTAAAAGGGAGAAGCAAAAACAGATTAGCAGATAACATTTAGAGATACACTGATCGAGATTTTAAGAAAGCCAGAGAAGAAGCAAGGAAGGCTGACAGCAAAACTAATATTAGTATGAAAATGACCAAATAAATAAGAGGCTCATTCTTTTCAAGTTTAACTCCTTTTTTTTCTGATCATTCTTAAATAGTAGTTGTTCTCTTCCCTGATGAACTGTTTGATGCAGGTACTTGAGCTTTTGTAGGAATTCCAGTTGTACCTATTAGACCAAACTCTTATGAATTAAATGTCCTGAAACTAGCATTAAACATTGCTGAAAAGTGCACCAAATCATTCATATTCATGACTGTATTGTAGACCTCCAAACTATATCGACAGATGACAGAAGATGACTGAAGTCAGATAGTTGGTCAGCATGTTGGCTTTATTGTAAATGTTTAGTTTTGTATGGTGGTACTTGAAACAAACTTACAAAAAAACGATTTAAGTCACCTGGTACAAAAGCAGTATTGGGCACTACCTAACTTGTAATAGAATTTTTTGTATTTCCCAGTGCTCGAGAGAAGGCTGTGGCTTCTAGAATAAAAAAAGAAAGACAATGTCGTCTTACAAGCCAACCGTTATTCAGACCTATCCAAAACTTGGCAACAAGGTCACACAGGACACATTATACTGGAAAAATTATAAGGTAAGATGAGAAAGGATGATCTTTGTTCAAAGAACAGAATCTATGTATGTTCTATTATACTCTTTATTTGCTGGTGCAAATAGAAGGAAACAGAGAAGGCCATTTTATCCATTGAACCTGATTCACCATTCAATGTGATCATGGCTGATCCAGTACTGCAATGGCATACATCTGTGCTGTTCTTGATACACCTTGATATCTTTAGCCTCTAGAAATCTATTTATTTCTTCATTAAATGTATTCGGTGACTTTGTTTCCACAGCTTTCAGTGGTAGAGGTTCACAGGTTCACTAATCTCTGTGAAGAAATTTCTTCTTATCTCCGCCTGAAATGTCCCATTGTTTATCTGAAGAGCCTACATCCAATCTGTCAGAATTTTGTGTATCAATGAGATGCCCTCTTGTTCTTCTAATCTCCTGTAAGTACAGGCCCAGTTGGTCCAACTTCTCCTCAGATGACAAATCTGCCATCTTAGGAAACAGTCTAGTGAGCCTTCTCCACGCTCCCTCTATGGCCAATATATCTCCTTAAGTAAGAATGCCAAAAGTGCAAAGATTACTTCAGATATGGTCTCAACAAGGATCTATACAGCCGCTGTGAGACTTCCTTGCACCTGTACTCAAAACCTCTGGCCTTGAAGACCAATATGCCTTCCTTGTAGGCTGCATAACTGCTTGCTGCACCCACACTTGTTTTCAAGAGCACCAAGTTCCCTTTGTACATCCGCATTTTCCAATCTGTCACCATTTAACTCACACTGTTCGATTCTGTATTAACTCCTGGAATGGACATCTTCACTCTTATCTGCTTCATACTGTAACTGCACCAAAAACAGACATTTCTGGAGAAACTCAGCAGCTTTGGCAACATTTGTGGGAAGAAAGCAGAGTTAACATTTTGAGTCTGATGATTCTTCAGAACGTGTACTATGCTTTCTTCCTATAGATGCTAAAAGATCTGCTAAGTTTCTCTAGCAATTTCTGTTTTTGTTTTGGGTCTCCAGCATCCACAGTTTTTATTATTATATTGCAACTGCCATCTGCCCACTCATTCAACTTTTCTAAATCACCTTGAAGACTCCTTGCATCTTCCTCACCACTCTCAACCCTACTCCATCTATTGTAACCAACACCCCCCTCATACCTTCTTGGTTACCTTTGTTTAGATATGGGATCTTAGTTTCATATTGGACTATCACTTTCTATCCAATGAAGATTCTACTTGTATTATAGTCACTTCTTTTCTGAATGGACCGCTAAACAAGGTTATTAATTAACAGCTTGTTATTGCACAAAATCAAATCTAGGTTAGTCTGTCTAGTTAGTTACTCAATGTACTAGTCTAAAATAAATCTTTTACATGCATCAGGAATTCATCCACATTATTGGTAATGTGGTTTGCCCTGTGCATATGTAGATTAAAGTTACCAATGATTACTTTAACACTATTGTTGCATGCATCTCTTCCTGTTTAATACCATTCCCTACCTTAGCACTGCTGTTTGGAGACTGATAGATAATGCTCACTAATTTTTTTTACTAATTGTATCTAAGCTATACCCAGACTGATTCCACATCTATATTTTTCCTTCTCACTCTTGCACTAATCTTTCACTGACCATGACATTCCACTTCCTTTTCCTTTTTTCCTGTTCTTTGTAAAAATTAAATACCCTTGGATTTACCCATTTACAATTATCTGTGCTGTTAATCCATTTACTCAGTGCAAATGCTCCATGCATTTAGATATAGGTACTTTAGGCCTGTCTTTTTGACATTTTTACATAACTTTGTTTGTCCTTCAATCCTATTTGCAGTTAGCCTTTCTTCCCTTGCCTTCCACTTTTGCTTTCTACTTTTGTATTATTAATTTCCATCTTTGTGTCCTTTACTCATCTTTCCATTCAGGTTCTGGTCCCCCAGACACTCCGATGTAAACCCCAGTTTAATTGTGCACATTCATAGATTTTGTAAAGTTTGACTCTATTTAAGCCTATTTGATTTCCCACAATGCCACTATTATACTTATAATGATGGCAGTGCTTTCAGCTACAACTGAATGTTTGCTGGGGCATTCGTAAATATCACCAGTTCCAGTTAATTCTGAGCTTTAGACTCTAATGTAAAATATTGGTTGAGTTCTGGTGAAATCACATGTTCATTTACCATATAGTAACTGGGAGTTATGTTAAAAACACTGTTTATGTCACTGAATTTTGAAGTAGCCTACACTTATGCAACATCACTAACTTTTGAAACTGTATATCTGTTGGAAATGGCAATAACAGCTTAATATTATCTTTGTTTCAGAGCCCTGTTCAAATAAAAGAGTTTGGTGCTGTGACGAACATAAATTTTTCTCCAATTGCTCCCTATAATTATGCAGTAACTGCTTCTACAAGGGTGAGCACATTTGTGTAAAAAAAAGAAACTTGATTTGATTAACTACTCTTAAAAGTAGTTTTTTCACTGACATATAATGGTGATGTAATTTTCCAGAGGTATTCAAATCTGAAGCAATATTTGTTTACCATTCTACTTACATGTTTTATTATGAAAGGCATACTTACACTTGGGTAGGGCATTTCACTTTAGAAATTATTGTCCTTCAACTTCTGTGTTTGAAGGGTCAGAAGTAGCTTTTATTTTAAAAAAAGGCAACATAGATGTACAAACTTGTTCAATTAAATTGAAGCTTATAAAGGCAGCAATTAGGAAGTGGTTAAGGACTGAATGCTTTCTGCATTGGTGGAATCTTTGTGGAATATAATTGGTCAGAATTGTTGCATTATCTTAACACCTTGTGGATGGTACTTCAGGATTTGGAAGAAGTTTCATACGGTTTTCATAGAGAGTTTGAATGAGTTGTGTAGAGTTTATGACAGGTCAAATACCTTTTTTTCAGAAAGCAAGTTTATTTTTTCGATTATCTTCGATGACCTCAAGATATCTCAAAATGCTTTGCAGCCAATTAAGTAATTCTAGAAAGCAGTCACATGCAGAAAAGGGAACAAAGTAATTAATTTGTAAGTAGCAAGGACCCAAAAACACACATGAGATGTGGATATTTAACCTTTATTTAGTTAAGAATAAAATGAGTGGTAAACATCTATAAGAGTGCAGAATGCCAGATGTCTTAATATAAGATCTCATGGCAATTTTCAAAAGATGACACCTCGGATGATATAGCAACCTCTCAATGCTCAACAGTGTCTTTGTGGATTATGTGCACAACTCTTTGGAATGGGTTTGAAACCATACCTTTTTGAATTGGAAATGAAAAAGCTACCAGTGACCTGAAGTCATATTCATCAATTGACTTGATAGTTTTTTTTATTTAGTGAGGTGGGCTTTCATTGAAATACAAGCATGTAATTAAGTTTAACAATAAAATAGAAATTTATTATGCAAAAGAAAATAAGATAGAATAAGTAGCCTAGTGATATTATCATAAAGCTAATAATCCATGGACCCAGGGAATCATCTGGGGGAAAGGGGTTCAAATCCAGCCATGGCAGTTGTTAGAATTTGAATTTAATAAAAAATATGGAATTATGGGTCTAATGATGATGATGGAATCATTGCCATAAAAACCGAAATAGTTCACTAATGTCATTTAGAGGAGGAAACTGGTCTGGCCTCTGTGACTCCAGACCCACAACAATGAAGTCAGAAATAGGAAAGGTGCAGTCACCTTGTTGGGTGTTTACTATCGGCCCCCCAATAGCAGCAGAGATGTGGAGAAACAGATTGGGAAACAGATTTTGGAAAGGTGCAGAAGCCACAGGGTCATAGTCATGGGCGACTTCAACTTCCCAAATATTGATCGGAAGCTCTTTAGATCAAGTAGATTGGATGGGGCGGTGTTTGTGCAGTGTGTCCAGGAAGCTTTTCTAACTCAGTATGTAGATTGTCCAACCAGAGGGGAGGCCATATTGGATTTGGTACTAGGTAATGAACCGGGACAAGTGATGGGCTTGTTAGTGGGTGAACATTTTGGTGATGGTGACCGCAATTCTGTGACTTTCACCTTGGTTATGGAGAGAGATAGGTGCGCACAACAAGGTAGATTTTACAATTGGGGGAAGGGAAATTACGATGCTGTAAGACAGGATTTGAGGAGCATAAGTTGGGAGCATAGGCTGTCAGGGAAGGATGTGGTGGAAATGTGAAACTTTTTCAAGGAACAGATACGACGTGTCCTTGATATGTATGTACCTATCAGGCAGGAAAGAAATGGTCGTGTGAGGGAGCCTTGGTTGACGAGGGAGTTTGAATGTCTAGTAAAGATGAACAAGGAGTCTTACATAAGGTTGAGGAAACAGGGTTCAGACAGAGCAGTGGAGGGATACAGGATAGCCAGAAGGGACCTGAAGAAAGGGATTAGGAGAGCGAAGAGAGGGCATGAAAAATCCTTTGCGGATAGGATCAAGGATAAACCCAAGGCATTTTATGCATATGTGAGAAACCTGAGAATGACGAGAACGAGGGTAGGTCCGATCAAGGACAGTAGTGGGAGATTGTGTATTGAGTCGGAAGAGATAGGAGAGGTCTTAAACAAGTACTTCTCTTCAGTATTTACGAACGAGAGGGACCGTATTGTTGAAGAGGAGAGTGTGAAATGGACTGGTAAGCTAGAAGAGATACTTGTTAGGAAGGAAGATGTGTTGGACATTTTGAACAACTTGAGGATAGACAAGTCCCCCGGGCCTGACGGGATATATCCTAGGATTATGTGGGAAGCAAGAGAGGAAATTGCAGTACCGTTGGCAATGATCTTCTCGTCTTCACTGTCAACGGGGGTGGTACCAGGGGACTGGAGAGTAGCGAATGTTGTGCCCCTGTTCAAAAAAGGGAATAGGGATAACCCTGGGAATTACAGGCCAGTTAGTCTTACTTCTGTGGTAGGCAAAGTAATGGAAAGGGTACTGAGGGATAGGATTTATGAGTATCTGGAAAGACACTGCTTGATTAGAGACAGCTAGCACGGATTTGTGAAGGGTAGGTCTTGCCTTACAAGTCTTATTGAATTCTTCGAGGAGGTGACCAAGCATGTGGATGAGGGTACAGCAGTGGATGTAGTGTACATGGATTTTAGTAAGGCATTTGATAAGATTCCCCATGGTAGGCTTATGCGGAAAGTCAGGAGGCATGGGATAGAGGGAAATTTGGCCAATTGGATAGAAAACTGGCTAACCGGTTGAAGTCAGAGAGTGGTGATAGATGGTAAATATTCAGCCTGGAGCCCAGTTACAAGTGGAGTTCTGCAGGGATCAGTTCTGGGTCCTCTGCTGTTTGTAATTTTTATTAATGACTTGGATGAGGGAGTCGAAGGGTGGGTCAGTAAATTTGCAGATGATACAAAGATAGGTGGAGTTGTGGACAGTGAGGAGGGCATTTGTCGTTTGCAAAGGGACTTAGATATGATGCAGAGCTGGGCTGAGGAGTGGCAGATGGAGTTCAACCCTGCCAAGTGTGAGGTTGTCCATTTTGGAAGAACAAATAAGAATGCGAAATACAGGGTTAATGGTAGGGTTCTTAGTAAGGTGGAGGAACAGAGGGATCTTGGGGTCTATGTACATAGATCTTTGAAAGTTGCCACTCAGGTGGATAGAGTTTGTAAGAAGGCCTATGGTGTATTATCGTTCATTAGCAGAGGGATTGAATTCAAGAGTCGTGAGGTGATGTTGCAGCTGTACAGGACCTTGGTTAGGCCACATTTGGAGTACTGTGTGCAGTTCTGGTCGCCTCACTTTAGGAAAGATGTGGAAGCTTTGGAGAGGGTGCAGAGAAGATTTACCAGGATGTTGCCTGGAATGGAGAATAGGTCGTACGAGGATAGGTTGAGAGTTCTCGGCCTTTTCTCGTTGGAACGGCGAAGGATGAGGGGTGACTTGATATAGGTTTATAAGATGATCAGAGGAATAGAAGAGTAGACAGTCAGAAACTTTATCCCCGGGTACAACAGAGTGTTACAAGGGGACATAAATTGAAGGTGAAGGGTGGAAGGTATAGGGGAGATGTCAGGGATGGGTTCTTTACCCAGAGAGTGGTGGGGGCATGGAATGCGCTGCCCGTGGGAGTGGGTAGAGTCAGAATCATTGGCAACCTTTAAGCGGCATTTGGATAGGTACATGGATGGGTGCTTAATCTAGGATAGAAGTTCGGCACAACATCGTGGGCCGAAGGGCCTGTTCTGTGCTGTATTGTTCTATGTTCTATGTCCTAATATGGTTGACACTTAATTGTCCTCTGGGCGATAAATGCTGGACCAACAGGTGACACCCGCATCCCACAATTGAGCTAAAACAAAATAAACCAGGGCTGATTACGGAATCATACAATCCCTACAGTGCAAATTGCGCCCATTCATTCCATCAAGTTTGCACCAACCCTCTGAAGAGCATTCTCCCCAGACCCATCCCCTTAAGCTATGGCTAATCTACCTAACCTGCACATCCCTGGATACTAATGGGGCAATTTAGAAGGCCAGTCTCAACCTAACCTGCACATCTTTGGAGTGTGGAAGGAAACCTGGCAGAAACCAATGTAGACACATGGAGAATATGCAAACTCCACACAGTCACCCAAGGCTGGAATTGAACCCAAACTGTGAGGCAGCAGCATTGACCACAGTGCCACTGTTCTGCCATATTTACATATGGCACATTTTAAACATTTTTGAAACATATAGTCAAAATACAATCTGACATATCCCAACGTCATCTTTTAAAGAACTCTTAACACCGGAGATAATTCTGTTAAATCCGCGGTTTGACTTAACTTTTTATTAGTTCACGGTCTTGAGAACTTGGTCTCTTCCTTGATTAGTTACTCAACCGAAATTAGATTTTTTGCAGTTTCAAAAAGCACTTTTAAGTCTTCTAACCAAGCATCTCTGGTCTGGAATATTCAAGCTAAAACCTGAGATAAACTACTTTACACTTTTCTAAACTAACTCCTTTCTCTAGGAGAAACTGTGGGTTTCTGTGCAAACTTAATGGGCTGAATGGGCTCAATTTGTACTGTAGGGATTGTGTGATTCTGTAATCAGCCCTGGTTTATTTTGTTTTAGTTCACTTGTGGGATGTGGGTGTCACCTGTTGGTCCAGCATTTATCGCCCAGAGGACAATTAAGTGTCAACAATATTGTGTGGGTCTGGAGTCACATAGAGGCCAGATCAGTTTCCTCCCCTAAATTACATTTGTGAACTATTTCGGATTTTTTGGCAATGATTCCATCATCATCATTAGACCCGTAATTCCATACATACATCTAACTTGAATCAAGATTTCTGCAAACTGAAATCCAAAGCTTTCCAGCTCTGTTTTCACCTAAGAAAAACAATCAATTCCTGATCCTTCTCACTGAAAGCAAGCTAATACTCTTCAGTGTTTATGCTGTCCCCTTGTAAAACATTCCCTGATGTAAACAAATTCCAATTATCACTCGAAGGACTCACTTTTTTACACTGATTTTAAAAATGGCTCCAGAAGTATGGGCAAGTTAATCGTTAAACCCCTTCATTCACATAGATCCAAACTCACACGCCACTAGCTCAAAATGCAAATTGTAAAAGAAGTGATATTAACATAAATGCAAGTCTCACACTTTGCATCACAGTATACCCTTCAGCCTCCTGGTTTTTGGGAAATTGAACTGATTACATTAGAGGACGTGATGGATGCTGTAATATGACCAGATTGTGTCAGTGTTATAAATCTTGATGTCTTCTCAGTATTGCATACAATTCTAGTGTAGGATCAGCTGGTGCTAAATTAGGGTTTTTAGAAAAGACACCCACTAATTTGTATGACTCGATACCTTTCTCTCTCATTATTTAAATCAGCTGCTGCAACAAAGGACCTGATGAATGGTTTCATAATGCCGACATTTTTTTGATTTAGATCAACATATATGGTCGATATTCTCAAGAACCCTTAAAAACGTTTTCCCGATTTAACGACACAGCATATTGTGGTACATACAGAAATGATGGAAGGCTGCTTGCTGCAGGCAGTGAGGATGGTATTGTTCGCCTCTTTGATGTTGCTGGCCGAGCAGCCCTTAGACAATACAGTGGCCACACTAAGTAAGTTGTTTGCGAAAACTTAAAATCGAGGAGAAGATAATTTGTGTGATTAAGTATAGTTATGTATGAACATGCAAATTTTTGATGTTCACAAAGTTTCTGTTTCTCTGTATGAAAGACTTCACTTTGGAAGAAATTTGTAAAACAATATTTTGCCTAGAGTAGAAAACCTGTTTACACTTGAGTTCCAAATTTTGTTTGTCCCAGTGAAGATTAGTTAATTTTTGTGTTCCAGCTTTCACCTGGGATTTATGCGTCTAACTCCAGGAAATGATGGTTCCAGCATGGGCTCTAAAACTGGTCAGACCTAATGGACGATTAAAATATTTAGTTATGAAAATCACTGGATCATAGAAGGTTTATTTTTGAAAAATCTTGTAAAATGAAGATGATTTGGCTTATAGCGTCTGCCACCACCTTTACAGCAATCAGAGTTGATCCCTTCTGCGTCTTCCTTTATCGTGAGAAAAACCTCAAGAAGTTCTAAACAGGGGTTAAAATTAGAGCGGCAAAAGCAAAATAACTTGGATGCTAACAATCTGCAAAAAAGCAAAACATGGGGAGTAGCCAGCAGGTCAGGCAGCATTTCTAAGACTTTTCATCAAATAGAATGACAGGAAATTTGAAGAGAGCCGTGATTCTATGATAAAAATCCAGAATAGATTTGTTTATTCTTATAAAATTTGTAGGCACAAAAGATCAATTGAGTATCAATAAAATCTATTTTTCAGAGCAGTTCAAGTCACTGCATTCACCTCTGACAAATATCATTTGATGTCTGGATCAGATGATTATTCAGTCCGGCTTTGGGACATTCCAAGCACAACAGAACTTCACTGCTTTAAAGAACACACTGATTATATACGATGTGGTTGTACCAGCAATTTGAATGCAGATCTCTTTGTTACAGGTATGTAATTACTATTGGAACAAGAGTGTGCAAGTAAATATGTTCAGTAACAATGTTCCTTTGATTCTACTTCTACTCAAACAATTCATCAACATCAATTCTTCACTCAGTATGCCCTACTTCTTGGATGCTAATACATTCCAGCCAGTTTTTCCAATGTTTGGCAGTTTGTAAGTGCAATGTAATTTTATGCTTCTGCTCTTTGTGCTGTAGTTGCTCCTACGATTACTTAAATGTGTTGAAGTAGAGCAAAATCTATTCACTGATCATTATTCTCTCAGTTGGCATTTAAAAAAAATAATTGGAGTTGGATGTCACTGACTAGATCAGCATTTATTACCTACGTCTAATTGCCATTGAGAAGTTATTGGTGTACTGCCTTTTCAAAATGCTGCAGTCATTTAGTAGGATATTCACAGTGCTATGGAGTGAGAGTTCCAGAATTTTGACTCTGTGACAGTGAAGGGGTAATGATATATTGCTAAATCAGGATGTTATGTGCTCCTTAGAGAAGAGCATGCAGGTATTGGTGTCCCGTGTCTGTCTCATTTGTCTAGGTGGTAGAAACACTGGTTTGGAAAGTATTATCTAACAATCCTTAGTGAATTATTGCAGTATTTAGATAGTGCACACTACTGCCACTGTTTGTTGGTGGTTGAGGGAGTTACTTGGACATCAATCAAGTCATTGCTTTGTCCTGGATGGTGTTGAGCTTCTTGAGCATTGATGGAGCTACGCTCATCCAGGCAAATGGAGAGTATTCCATCACACACTACTGACTTCTGCTTTGAAGGTGGTGAACAGACTTTGAGAAGTCAGTGGATTACTCACTTCAGGATTCCTAAACTCAACCTGCTTTACATCCACAGTATTTTATGGATATCCTCGTTCAACTTCTTGTCAGTGGTAACCCCCAGGATATTCTTGGTTGAGGATTAGCTATGGTAATGCCATTGAATCTGAAGGGGCGATGGTTAGGTTTCCTCTTACTGGAGATAGATATTGTTCTGTGGCATGATTACTACTTGTCAAATATCAGGCCAAGCCTGAGAGTTGTCCAGGTCTTGTTACATTTGGACATAGGCTGCTTCAATGTATGTATTAATATTGTACATATGGTGCCTTTTTTGTACTCTGCTCTCCCAACGATCTCTAATATTCTTCTTATTCATAGGTTCGTATGATCACATGGTGAAGGTGTTTGATGCCCGAATGGATAAAAGTGTAATAACTATGGAACATGGACAGCCAGTAGAGAGTGTGTTGCTTTTTCCATCAGGTGGACTTCTTGTATCAGCAGGTCAGTATAGTTTTGTTGTTTAGAAAATTATTGTCCTAAATTATTGATATTTTTAAATTAGCTGTGGTGACAAACATGAAGGAACCAGCTAAGGTAGCCTACTAGTTTTCATCAAATTGACTGTCATTCACATCTTTTTCCCTTCATGCATGGTCTCTATTGTCAGTAGATTCATATATTGTGTCAGATACCTTTAAGATGCCATATAACCTGGAGAATAGACCAATACTTGTTAGCATACTTCTAGTCTTCACAGCCCAAAACATGTTTTTGTTTCTTTTGTAAGTTTTTCTATAACTGCAGAAGCATTGATCTAGTGACTGACATTTTGAGTATCAATGTTAATGTGCCTTGTGAATTGTTTTTCTATATTCCTTTATGAAATCTAGTTATCAGTCATCATCATTTATAATGAAACTTGTCTGCTGTCTTGATAACTATGACTTTTATATATCTTTTATATACCTGTGTAAAGCTTCAGTTTCAAAGATGAAAGGGCCAACTTATACACAACATTATGGAGAGTTTGAAATCCACCCTCTTCCATTGTTTCACGATCACAGATTTGACATATTTGTGACCTTTCCCATCATCCCCACCTCTCTTATCACCACCCCCAAAAGTAGCACAGATCTGTGAGATGGTAGTCTTGACACGTTGAGATATCCAGACCTGAGAAGCTGAACAATTGCTTTCAGTATGTTGTTCTAAGATTCTATCAATTGGGTTTGCATCAGGACAAATTTGACCACCATGCTAAGTGGGTGGTAAATACAAAGAGTTTGGATTTTATTTTTGCCAAATGCCGGAGGTTAAATTATGCACAAGGTGAATGAATAAATGAATAACTTTTTGATCAAAGGTTGGGGTTTAACTTTTACATGACATCAACCATTTCATGAGTGTGTAAGTATGTGTTTGTTAACTTGTCCACCTAATTGACTGCATTTTCTTTTTATGAAGGTGGGCGGTATGTTAAAGTCTGGGATATGTTGAAAGGAGGACAGCTGCTGGTTTCATTACGAAACCACCACAAGACCGTCACCTGCTTATGTCTAAGTAGCTCAGGACAGAGGCTCCTCTCAGGCTCTCTTGATAGGTAGGAAGCTCTTTGTTAATTCAGTGGAATTGAAATAGCATCTGCATGTGCATGATGTGGTTTTTGCTTTTCTTTTAAAATACCTATTTGTTTTAGCTTGTTTAAAATTGTGTTCATTAATAGAAATTTCCAATGCAATCTATGTAAAGCTAGATTTACATCCTGATAGTTTGCATATCAAAATATTTAAAATTGGAAAGTTCTAATGTGCTAAGTAAGATGAGCTGTTTACATTAGTAAGCAATTAGAAGGTATAATTTAAGATAATTGTATGGAATACTTGGCAGGTTTATGGTGGTAGAAACAGAAACACATAATAGCTTTTAAAGTGGAGTGGACAAATATTTTAAAAACAAAAAAGACATTGGATAACTCGTAATGTGCAGTTGTAGTGGACCAGGTGTCCTCCTCTGATGCTTTAAAAGTCTATGAATTTGTAATTGAAGAGTTTCTGTTAGCATTTTAAGCATATTATGAAAGTGGTTTTAATGCTATCTATTGCTAAGTAGTTGCAATCCTGGTAGAAACCAATGACTTAAATTATTTGAATTCACAGTGACGAACCAAAAGGAACCCACAAGATTAAGGTGTAAGACTTTACTGTAGCAAATTAAATTCAACATTGTTGTGGTTCTGTTCACCAAGCTGGGAATTTGTGTTGCAAACGTTTCGTCCCCTGTCTAGGTGACATCCTCAGTGCTTGGGAGCCTCCTGTGAAGCGCTTCTGTGATGTTTCCTCTGGCATTTATAGTGGCTTGTCTCTGCCGCTTCCGGTTGTCAGTTCCAGCTGTCCGCTGTAGTGGCCGGTATATTGGGTCCAGGTCAATGTGTTTGTTGATGGAATTCCTAGAGGCATGGCATTCATCCACAGATTCTATCAACAAATACATCGACCTGGACCCACTATACCGGTCACTGCAGCGGACAGCTGGAACTGACAACCGGAAGCGGCAGAGACAAGCCACTATAAATGCCAGAGGAAACATCACAGAAGCGCTTCACAGGAGGCTCCCAAACACTGAGGATGTCACCTAGACAGGGGATGAAACGTTTGCAACACAAATTCCTAGCTCGGCGAACAGAACCACAACGAGCACCCGAGCTACAAATCTTCTCCCAAACTTTAAATTCAACATTGACTAGACGTTATGTTGCCAAACTCTAACCCTAATCCTAACTCCATTATAACCCTAAATTATTGCAAAGACATCCCATACATAATTCTTTCCTTTCTGCGTAAGTGCAGTCTTTATAGGAACAGTCCAAAGTTGTTCCCAGCTTCTAACATACTCACTCCTGCCTCTTGTGCTGAGTCGCAATGTTTAGTGACCATTAAGATGTCTTCTGTACAGTCTTCCGAGAATTCTGGAAACACCTCCAGCTGTATGACTCTTTCAGATATGATTTTTCTGTGGCCTCAACAGGATAAATCTTTCCAGGTCCTTTAAATTTCCACAGCTTCTGTCTTGTTGCCTTACTTTCTGCATTTTGTTTGGAAGTAAACAGACAAAATCAGCACTTTACCCTCTGCTGTTCCTTCTTTCTCTTGAGAAGAATTACTCTGTCCAGATTTCTTTTTAATTAGACTGCCTGGAGGTCTACACAAACAAGAATAGCTCACCTGCTCTGTGTTCAGGTGAGAAGTATGCCACTTGGTTTCGATAAGTCTTGACCTGAACTTCCTCTTGCCATGGTGATCATCATTAGGCATGTAGCTGGGCAGAGTCCAACGCACCTTCACACCATCCCCTTTTCCAGGGCATCTGGAAAGACAGTCCAAAACATAACCATCTTCTAAAATGAGAATAATCTATTTATACAATTATAATATCTTAGAACTTAAATTTGCAGGCATGTGAAAATCTACAGTACATCAACATACAAAGTAGTCCACAGTCTGGATTATGCGGCAGCCATTCTGAGCTTGGCTTTAGCTGTAAGTATGAGATGTGTTTATAACTATATGGGTAATTATGATCTTTTCTAAGCATGTGCAGAGTCACTTAAATCGTTTTACAACAACTGAGCCATTTAACATTGTATGTAGCGAAAAATTTATTGCTGTGCTGAAGCAGATCTTTGTGTGGCAGCAGACCTGAGATAGTTACAAACATAATCTATCGTCCATGCTCGTGCGTGTGTTTTTTATGGCAGTAATTACTAGGTAATGATTAAGAAGAATTTGGTGAAAAATTTCTGTCTTTGTTCGCAAAACGTGGGGACTGAAGCCTGTTTTAGTATCACATTTCTTCTGCAGTGAACAAGTTTAAAAAAAATTAATGAATTCTAGTGATTCATTCCACTGTTACAAAAATACATTCCTCTCTAGCCTGAAAATGAAGCCATTGTTGTTGGAATGACTAACAGTGTCTTGAATATTCGTCATCGAAAGCACAATGAAAATAAGCAAGAAAAAAAGAAAAAGGGACCGTCTTACAGATTTTTCATAAAAGGAAAAGATTACATGCCAAAAAAGGTGAAATGTTTATAAAACCTGTATAATAATTGTTTTTTTTTTGTTTATCCACTTTGTAGAATGATCTTAAATAATGTACTTTGGCATACGATCAATAATGGATGCTCCACATTGTGTGTTGAACTTACTGTTTTTGTGGTCAGATTTACTTACTTTTTAATTTTATTTGTGAAATTCAATAGATCATCTGTTAATGTGACCAAATATCTCCAAGGTTTAACAAAAAAATTATAAAATAGCTTTTACAGAACTGTTCTCAAACTATCTTTTTAAAAACTGTTTTCATCAGTATGTTGATTTTCTACCTTAGCTGTATGCATTTACTGTTTCCATCCACTACACCTCACAAATGCTTGACTGCTTATAAATTCTAATCATTATCTGTTGTTTTGATTTCTACTCTTTGTTTTGCCACGTTAAATATTATTATATGTTCCATACAGATCTTGGATTAGACACTTGCATCTTACTATGCAATTCATTGTTGCCGTTTTGATGTGGCTCATTTCTGAAATCTGTTTTTCTTCAACAATATTCACATATTTTCTGTGTTTACAAATAACTGGATCACATTTCATGATGAAAATATGAATTCTTAGTACTTTATTTGAAAAATGTGTTTTGCTTTGCTACAATATTATCCAGCATTTTATATTTTCATTAATATCCTGCAACTAATTTATTTTCATGTTCATTTTATCACAGGGTGATCTTTTGGTCAGTAAGCCAGTGAAATTTCACCTGAAGAAGTACGACAAGCTATTGAAAGGTTTCCGAGTTTCTCTTGCACTTGATGCTGTTCTGGAGGTAAAAAGCTCTCTTTTACTTCACTGTACATCATCTTTAGTTTGTAAACTAATGCTGAGTGATTTTTGTTTTGCAGTGAATTACAAACATAATAAATGGAGTTTTGTTGTTTCAATTTTGGAATGGATCCTGAATTTCAGCATGGATTGTTCTTGCTTAAGAAATAATGCATCTAATTTTGCTGCCAGAGTACCAGAAAATTTAATGGCATATGTTATTGTTAACGTGTAAATCCAGCAACATATGGCAAGGAAGCAAGAACTCGTGAATTGCCACAAGTTGCTCATGATTTGTGACGTTAGGAAAAATGGTGGCCCACCTTCATCTCCTCCAATTTTGTGAAGTTGCTGCATTAGAACATTAATTGCTAATTAACTTTAATGTTGCAGTGTAAATTTAATACATAATAGTGTCAGTACCCTTTTAATGAGATTTTGTTCTTGCAATGCCAATCAACTACTTCACTTCAGAAATATCATGATTTTAACTGGTTTTGTATGCATTTATATTTTTTTATCTAAATGATTCAGCAACTGTTCTGGGAACAGACCTTTCTTTTTGAAATTAAATCGTGAATATGTATCTCTTCAGCACTCCTCACGTACATGCACAGACTTAGAACCTTTAATGTCTGTATGACTGAGCTGTTCATTAAGTAAACACATTGAACTAGAATTGGGTAAACTATACTTATTAATTCATACGTTAAACTTGCACGATCTTTTAATATTGTGTACTTTACAATGATGACTTGTAAGTTCACCATTTTATTATGTCAAGTTTAGCGTAAATTTGGACACATGCACTGTTCTGAACTGAGTGATATTACCTTGCAGACAAATGTCAGGGTAAAGACGCCAGAGGTTACCACAGGGGTAATGCAAGAACTTAACCGCCGAGGAGTACTTCAAAATGCACTTGCAGGAAGAGATGAAAAACAGCTCAGCGTTCTCCTTAGCTTCCTTATCAGGTATGAGCCTTCATCTTTGCATGTACACTATAGATATAAATGTACACAATTAGATAGCTTAACTCTTTACTTAATTAATTACTCTGATTTCAGAAAGTACAAGTGTAAATGATTTGGGTGTAACTCACGTGTTTAAAATCCAATTTTCTTTTCCACCCAGATTGCACTGATATTACCAGTAGAACCATGCTCCCCAACTCCTCCTACTGTGTGAAAGATCTAAGTTATTAAATTTTCTGTTGTGGTTCTGTTCGCCGAGCTGGGAATTTGTCTTGCAAACGTTTTGTCCCCTGTCTAGGTGACATCCTCAGTGCTTGGGAGCCTCCTGTGAAGCGCTTCTGTGCTGTTTCCTCCAGCATTTATAGTGGCCTGTCTCTGCCGCTTCCGGTTGTCAGTTCGAGCTGTCTGCTGTAGTGGCCGGTATATTGGGTCCAGGTCGATGTGTTTGTTGATTAGAATCTGTGGATGAGTGCTATGCCTCTAGGAATTCCATCTGTCCGTTAGATAACCAGATCTGCCCTACAAAGAATGAAACCTGAAAGCAACAACACCCCCACATTCTACGGACTACCCAAAGTGCACAAACCAGACATCCCACTCAGACCCATAGTATCACTATCAGGGACACCATCACACAAACTGGCCAAAGAACTACAGCAGAAACTGAAACACCTAATCAGCGGATCCAGACAATCTATACAATTGACACAGGAATTCTTGGACATCATCAGAAATATACACATAGACAAGGAAGAAACTATGGTCTCATTCGATGTAACGGCACTGTTCACCTCCATCGACAAAACACTAGCCAAAGAAACAATAGCCAACCTGCTGGACAGACATAACAGACAACAGGACGTTGAACCTATCAACAAAGACGGCATACTTAAACTACTGGACTTGTGCCTCACAACACACTTCACATTCAATAACCAAATATACGAACAAATCAACAGAACACCCATGGGCTCACCCATCTCTGGACTCCTAGCAGAAGCAGTAATGCAAAGGTTAGAACAAACAGTCTTACTACAACTTCAACCCAAACTCTGGGTCAGATACGTGGATGACACCTTTGTAATAATTAAAAACACAGAAATAGAGAACACACCAGATCATCAACGCCACACTCACAGGAATCCGATTCACTAAAGAGGAAGAAAAGGACAACCAACTCCCATTCCTAGACGTGATGGTACAGAGAACACCGAATGGAGAATTCTCCACAAAGGTTTACAGCAAAGCCACACACACAGACCAAGTCCTAAACTATGAAAGCAACCACCCCAACACACACAAACGAAGTTGCATCAGGACACTATTCAAAAGGGCCACAACACACTGCAGCACAGCAGAACTACAAAAAGAGGAAGAGGAACACCTATACAAAGTATTCGCCAAAAACGGATACCCTCGCAGTTTCATCAACAGATGCCTAAGGGAGAGACAACGGAACGAGGACATGCCGCAACCCAAAGGACTAGCCACACTACCATACATCAAGAGCATTTCTGAACTGACAGCCAGACTACTGCGACCACTAGGACTCATAACAGCACACAAACCAACAGCCACGCTCAGACAACAACTCACCAGAACAAAGGACCTGATACCCAACATGAGCAAAACTAATGTAGTGTACAAAATCCCACGCAAGGACTGCACAAAACACTACATCAGACAAACAGGAAGACCGCTAACGATCCGTATACATGAACACCAACTAGCCACGAAACGACACGACCAGCTATCCTTAGGAGCCACACACACAGACAACAAACAACATGAATTCGACTGGGACAACACTACCATTATAGGGCAAGCCAAACAGAGAACAGCCAGGGAATTCCTAGAGGCATGGCACTCATCCATAGACTCTATCAACAAACACATCGACCTGGACCCAATATACCGACCACTACAGTGGACAGCTCGAACTTACAACCGGAAGCGGCAGAGACAGGCCACTATAAATGCCGGAGGAAACAGCACAGAAGCGCTTCACAGGAGGCTCCCAAGCACTGAGGATGTCACCGAGACAGGGGACGAAACGTTTGCAAGACAAATTCCCAGCTCAGCGAACAGAACCACAATAACGAGCACCCGAGCTACAAATCTTCTCCCAAACTTTATTAAATTTTCTTCCGTGTTTTCTATGCTCTTTTTATGCCCCCTCATTGGCAGCACAGAAGGCCATTACACTGGCCTCTTTCATTATCTAGTAGGTGCACAAATGGACAGATTTCATTGCTTTTATATAAGTGGGACAATGTATAGAAAAGGTCTATGATACTTTTCATGGCTATAGGATACCCTAAAACACTTTACAGATAATTAAGTAATTTTGAAGTGTAGTCATGTTGTAATGACAGAAATGTGGCAGCCAACTTTCTTATAGCAAACTCCAACAGCAACAGATGGCCTGTTTTTGAGTATTTGAGGGATACGTGAGATATTATAGGCAGGATACTGGATAACTCCCCTGTTCTTTAGAATAGTATTTACTTGATAACTCTCTCCTTAACAACTCGTTCTTTGTTTTATTCTTGCATGGAATGTACAAGAGGCAGGTGGATAAAAGAGTGGCTTTTGTAGCCCATCTTTAATTGTTCTTTAACTTATTGATAGTCTAGGTCATTTCAGAGGGCACTGAAGAGGGAACCAC